>NC_141144.1:48763816-49379830 GCF_053477565.2 Lygodium microphyllum
CAATCATAGATGATTTTAAGAGCCAATGTGTACTTTCATGTTATAGAATATGTGGCGAAACTTGTATTTTAGACTTTTGAAAGTGTGGCGATTCATTCTCTAAACTAAAGATATCCTATAATTGCTTGGCGAATATTTTTTATGAAAATAATAAAGTAATAAAAGGTTTAAAGTCTTATTTTTGAACTCGATATGGTAAAGTTTTCTTAATAATAACGTAGAAAAAACATTGAATGAAAGATAATTCAACCAATGACCATGTAATTGCAAAGAAAATAGTCTAACTAAAGCAAGGTAAATCAAGTCAATATACATTGATTAAAGCTTAACTTTCATGTGAGAAAATACCTATAAATAATGTACTAATGAGCCAGAGTGCAACATTCACTTGGATTATCTATGCAAAAGTTTCACCATTCAGGTTGATTACACAACAAGCAACTTGATTATATTAGGCTTGACAATCCATCATTACTAGGAACTTCATCATTTTCATGTAGTTTTATTGATGATGATGATGGTAGTGATGTCAACCCTGTGTTGATATCCAATTGATTTCGTCGAGTATTAACTGATATCCAATATGCCAAAGCTTGGTCATAGGGAAAGTTCTCTATCGAGTACTGATGGGAAACATACAATCTCATGCAAGTATCCAAATTTGTACTTAACTTGTTTCACACCTTGTTTTTATAAAATACCATAACACTAAACATTCTTTCATCCTCCGCAGATCCTAAAATCATTGTTTGAGCCAAGTCAACAAGTCAAAAATATTAAGGCATACGATCTTGGAGAACTTGAATCATGCTCAACTTGTTCCATAATTGAGTAATTGCACCTGATTTTGTAGGCTCTATGCGTTCTGTAAAGTGATGCCACATGGTGTTTTCAAAGCATTGTGATTGTTGCAAAAGTGCATCTCCATCTATTACCAACAGAAGATTGAGAAATTGGGATACATTTTGAGAGTCTCCTTTGCCTCCAAATGCAAGGGAATTCAAAGACCTAGACTTTCATTAAGCACTGCTATAATGCAAGGCTACAGTAGCATTGTTCAGAGAATATACTCACCTCTTGATGGAATATAGCATGTATTTACTATTGGTTATTCTCAATTTACAGCTAACAGTTCATTTGGTTTAATCCTATGAAAGCTATTGAGGGCTGAAATGATGAACGGGTTGCCTCTTACCCATCCAACCTCCAATCCTCACTAAGAGAACTTAAGAGGGGCACCACCTAGCCAAAGGGAGGATGGGCTAGGACATCCCTTTTCTCAAAGAGAATCAAGAAAACCAAGACACAAATTTACAAGAGAGAATATATGTACTAGACACCATATTGGAATATAAGAGAGATAGATGAGAGGAGAGGGAGACAAGAGGAGAAGAGGTAGAAGAAGCTTGCCATTATGCTACATGGAATGAGAAGATTAGAAGAGAGGGAGATAAGAGGAGAAGAGGTAGAAGAAGCTTGCCATTATACTACATAATAAAAGAACTTACTCATAGCTTACCTCAAAGAGATGAGGATATTCTAGAATGCTCTCATGGACTTGTCATTGTCCTTCCTTTCCCCTCTTAATTCTCCATGGGCTCTTTATATAGCCTCCATGAGGGATTAGATTAAGCTAATATTCTTGATTAACATAATCCTAGATGATGTATGGCATCTTTGAAAATATGGAGAATAGTGGATGGGACAAGTCCCCACCTTGGTCATCATGCAAGAAGCCAAGGGTGGTGGTAGAAAAAATAGAGAAATGGAGCTAGATTACAAGAGGTGGGTGCCCAAAGCACATTATTATAATATAGTTACAAGAAGGACAGAGTGTAAAGTTGGTGTGGTGAAAGAGAGAAGAAAATTGCATGTAGCCAGCAGTCTGCACCTTCGTAACTTCAAATCCGTGAGGAATTTGAAAAAAGTTTCTTCTGCAACTTTGTAGACTAGGTCGAAACCGATTGGGCATCGTGGGAATTTTCTTGAAATTCGCTTTTTCTTGGGAGTTATTGAGATTATAAAAAATGGCTTCTAAAAGCTGCTTTGACTTTAGTCCCCCATATGTATATAAATACATATAAGCATGTGACAAAAGGGGTCCATGCTTGTAAGCTTTTGTGCAAGATCCAAATGACACCATGATGTGGATATTGTCTTGTGTGCTAGGGTGAGGTGTCCTCTAATGATGGTGATAGATTCCAAATCTTAGTGATGCAGACGGGGCCCATGTGTAGTTGGAGGCTAGTCCTTTGAAAAATCTATGCACTCACTCAACTCCTAGATGTAATCCATTTCCATCTTCACTAAGATAACCATCCCTTTTACCCTTTACATTGACATGCCTTCTAAGAACTTGTTCCCCCCATTTGCTAGAGTTATCATAATCAAGAAGCAATGTAGCATACCTAGTGCTTGAAGAGTAAACCCAAAGTGATATGGTAAGCTCTTGATAGGGGCTTTGGTCAAATTTTTTGGTAATAATCCGGATTGTAAAAAACCCGGATCATTAGCCCTCCCCTTAGGCTAGAGGTATTCAAGCCTCTAGCTTGCTAATGATGGTCCAATAGAGCAAGGTGGACTACACCCCTCATTGGTGGCTCTTCATTGAATGAGTGCTCCAAAGTATTCATATTTCTTTGAAAATAAGGCTTCAGTCGCCATCCATTTACCCTTGTCTTGTGAACCTTCCCATCAATGTCACCTAGCTTATAGCTTCCATTTGGATATCTCTTTATGACCATGAATGGCCCTTCCCACTTGAACACAAGTTTAGCATCCTTTCTGTTATCAAAGCGATTATCATAACGTAGCACAAGTGATCCTTCCCTTATGTGTTTGCTAGCCAACTTCTTATTAAATGTCTTCCTTCTCTCTTCAGCCTGCATGGAATAGTATTGGACTGCTGCTTTTCTATCTAACTCCAGCCTCTCTAGATCCAAGATCCTTTCCTCTAACTTCTTATCTTGATTCTTCTCTTGACTGGCTACTAAAACACTCAAACTGGCTAGTTCCTCCTCTACATGAAGCAAAGCCTCTTGGCCATAGACGAGGTGAAATGGAGTATAGCCAAGTGAGGTTCTGAATGAAGTCCTGTAGGCCCAAAGAGCTGCATTCAATTTTTTATCCCAGTGCTTGGGGTTCATGTGTACCTGCTTGGTAATTATCTTACAAATCAGCCCATTCACTTTTTCGACCAAACCCTTACACTGTGGATAGTAGGGAGTAGAATGCCTGTGCTTGATTTTTAGCCTTTCCATTAGCTCCCCTACTAGGTTTGCCCTAAAACTAGGACCCCGATCAGAGATAATTTCCAAAGGTGTGCCAAACCTGCAACAAATATTTTCAAACACAACTTTTCCCACTTTTTGGGTTGTGATCCTACTAGTTGTTGAAGCTCTGCCCACCTCTCATGTAGTCCACTCCCATTATGATGTATTCCTTGCCAGATTGAGTTCGTGGGAGTGGCCCTATTGCATCAATCCCCCATTTCTCAAATGGGCCATATATAGTTATGGGATTTTGTTCCTCATGCACTAGCTTCCTTGGTCCGGCCTTTTGGCAATCGTCACAAGTGCGGCACCAATGTTGCACATCTCGATGTAGACTAGGCCACACAAAACCGGCTTGGAGAATCTTTCTGCTGGTTATTTCTTGAGCAAAATGTCCGCCACAAACCCCTTCATGGCAGCTCTTAATCACATCTATAATCTCATTTGCTGTTGGCACCCTTCTAAGCACTGCATCCTTTCCTTTGCAATACAACACATCATTTATCAAGCGGTATTTAGTGGCCTTAGTAGCTAGCCACCTTTTCTCACTTTTACTCATATGTGTAGGTGCCTCACCTTGCTCAAGAAAATAAAGCACATCTTGTAGTTGAAACTTACCCTGAAACAAGGGAAGCTTTACTGTAATGATGCCCACCATTACCTCTTTCAAATTTTCAGCTGCTAAAGCATCTGCGTCACCATTTGTGCGCCTTGGCACAAAATAGATTTGGGCTTTCTGTAGCTTTCTCATGAGAGTTTTAGCTTCCCTCATTTTCACTGCTAAATTATCATTTTTACAAGCCCAGATTCCTTTCCTTTGCTTAACAATGAGCATAGAATCCCCAAAAACATTAAGTCAAGTGACACCATGTGAAAGACACCACCTCAAACCTAAGAGCAAGGCTTGATATTCTGCCTCATTATTAGAATGGACATCCTCCAAGCTGATACCTTCTCCATAAAGTTTGTCACCTTCGGGACTAAACACCACTATTCCTGTTGCCGCTTTGTCTTTAATACGCTTGTAGGCCCCATCGAAGTAGAAGGCATGGGCATTCTCCACCCGTGGCGGCTCCTCAAGAGGAGGTGTCTCCTCTTTTACCTTTCCCTTCTCCTTTTCCTTCTTTTGATGGCATCTATGGGTCAACAAATTAGCTAGGCAAGCTCGAGTAGAATCCTCCACCTTGAAGGTGTAGTCAAACTCTTGGAGTTATATCACCCACTTAGCGATTCTAGCTAAAACATCCATGTGCTGTAAGGCATAGGGAAAATGCTCTTCTGTCGTGATCACTGTGAATGGCCTAGGGAGAAGATAAGGACGAAACTTTCTTATAGCAAACATTAGAGACAAAACCATCACCTCGACCATCCTGTACCCTCGTTCTGATGCTGTCATTACTCTACTAGAAAAGTAAACCGGTCTCATTAGTCCAGTTTTAGTATCCTTTTGTATTAGTGCTGCCCCTAAAGCATCTTCCCCAAAACTCGGATTGACAAAAAACCCTGATCCCAACAAGGCTGTAAAATTATAGGAAGGGTGCTAAGAGCCTTCTTCACCTCGTGAAAGCACCTTTCTCTTTCGTCACTCCACAGGAGCTCCTCAGAGTGGGTTAGCTGTTGCAGTGGAAATATTAATTGGGAGAGGAGATGAATGAACCGCCCCATATATCGCACCTTCTGAATGAAAGAGGTTAATTGCTTCATAGAAGATGGTGATGGCACTGCCAATAGGGCCTTAACTTTGTTTGGATCTGCTTCAATGCCCCTCTCACTTACGACATGCCCTAACAAAGTTACACTGCTTTCGCCAATGCGACACTTCTCATGGTTTAATTGCCCCCCCCATTTGTGCAAGGCGGTTGAAAGCTTCATCCACCTTTCCTAGATGTAAAGCCTTAGAACTATAAATACAAAAATCATCAATAAGGACCCTGATGGATTTCCCAAAATATGGTTGGAAGATATAATTCATGAATCGCTAGAAGGTAGCTGGGGCATTTGTTAATCCAAATGGCATTACTTTGTAAGCAAAACAACCCCAAGGTGTAATGAAGGTGGTCTTCTGTTGATCCTCCTCAGCTATTCGGATCTGGAAATAACCTGAATACCCATCACAAACAGTATATCTCTCATGCTCAGCCACCTTGTTGAGTATTTCATCCTAAAAGGGAAGAGGAAAGTGATCTCTCTTAGTTGCAGCATTTAGCGGCTTGTAATCCACACAAATCCTCCATTTTCCATTCTTCTTGGGTATCACCACCACAGATGAAACCCACTCTGAGTCCCCTATTGGATAGATGAAGCCTGCCTTTAAAAGTCATTGCACCTCAGTGAGTAGAGCGTTTTGTTGAACTACTCCCAATCGTCGTAGTCGCTGCACCACTAGCCGTGCTCCCTCTTTTAGATTAATGTGATGTTCTACTGCTGTCACACCTGTGATGTGTTCATAATCAGAAATAAAAAGTGCAGAGTATTTTATCACCACTTCCATGTAGGCTGCCTTCTCCTCAACTGATAGATCCTTAGCCAACATTTTTTCTAACCCCTCCTTCTCAACCTTTGGAAGCTGCTGCGGAATTTCACTACTAGAAGGCCCTTTTAATGTAATCCCCATCACTTCTAGAGAGCTTTCTTCCTCCTCATTAGAAGACTCTCCCTCTATCATAGATGGCCAACCCTCACTGGAACTCCATTCATCATCGGTGGTCTCTAGCACAAGATCCTCCTGTCGGCCCTCCTTCATGTTGTAGATAGTGCTCTTTCATTTTTTATGCAGCCCCTTTTGTGGCCTTAGCTCTAAAGCCCCTGTCTCCCAATCTTGTCTGGAACAAGCTCCAATTGCACTCCACACACCTTTACCTTGACTTTCTTTATAACTCCCAAACAATTTACTACTACATTGTTAGCCATTTTGGCCCCAAATTTAGTAGTTTCATTTACCTCTAATCCCAAACGATGCATCAACTTTTCCGTCATGACACAAATCTCTGCACCTCCATCCACATATGTCTTTGACACTCTCTACCCATTGATTTCGGCTTCCACTAGAGGCACAATATCTTTCATCTTTCTAGCCTGGATTGCATTCACATATCTATTCTTCATGGGTCTAATGCTTACCATCTTTGACCATTGTCGCCGCACTATTGGAGATAGATGTAGTAATTGGGGCCATGAAATTTTTGGCTCTTGATTCCTCACATCAGCAAGCAAATCATAAGCTCTAGTACCTTTACTCAAGGAAACATCATCTGGCTCAATGTGTCGGCGTGAGCGAGCCCTCCTCTTTTTACTATTGCGTGTCTTTGCAACCATTGATGACTCTGCCTCCTCTTCCATATTTTCAACCTCCTTTGGTGGTGTAGGCTCCATTCTCTCAATTCTCTGGGCTTTGATAAGTGCTTAAAAATAGCTAAAAAGTATGAATATCAAGGGAAAAATATTCAACGTCGAAGGCGGCGGCTCGATCTAGGACGATTTTAAGCGTCAAAGTGCTTTAAAGGCGCCCGAGCGACACTTGTTGATTTTTCATAATTTTTCAGACTATGGTGCGAGTTGACAAGAGTTACCAGCCAATGCGGGATGCCGAGTCGGACGCCCAGGATTTTTTAGAGCTCAATTCGGAGTTCGGACGGGGAAATGGCCAAGAAACCGGTCAAGATGCGAAGAGGTTGACAAAATTTGGCCAAAATGGGCAAGTGACCCTTGGGAGCCCAAAATTTAAATGTAGCATGAAACTTTTCATGCATAAAACGACATTGCTTCAACCTCTACTACTTTGGCATTCCCTTTGACATCACTCTCATCTAAACTAATTATCCTAACATCGTGATTCTCTGGCGATTGAACATGCAAGGGCGGCACCTCTGCAAGTGGTCGACGATGCAGGAGAACTTGAACCGGTGGTGGAGGCCCTGGATTCGGTGGAACAAACCTTTCCCTAGGTGGTGTCACTTGTTGTCCCCTCCTTCTTGGTTGGAACCTATTTCCTGGAAAACGCCTAGGATGAGGGCAAAAGTACATACCATGGCCAATCTCCCCACAATTATAGCAAACATACTCTCTTTCTTGTCTCCTTGGACCTCGATTGCCTTCATTTATGAGGGGAGGGGGTCGTACTCCTTGCACCAAATTTAACGAAAGGCTTTCAAGTTGATTAGTAATGCGTTGTAGGAGCTCTTGCTGTGGTATCTCCGGTTCAGGTGGGGCCTCTGCTATTTCTCTAGGCCTTGGCATGGTTGGTAAAACCTGCATGGGCTCAACTCCCCCCTTCAACTGGGCTTGATACTTTAATTTTCTATCTTTCTCCCTCGCATAAGTGACTGATTCTTCATAGGATGTGGGAAACTTTCCTTTGACCTTATCCCTTAGTAGAGGATGGAGTCCGGCTAGAAAACAATCTCTCTTAAGGAAATCAGGTACTCTTTCTCCCTCAACTAAAGAGGCTGTCCATTTATCCCACAATTTTATAAACATGCCTTCATATGCTTGGTACTCCCCTGGTAAGGTTTGGCGAAGATCTAAGAGTTGTCTCCAAATATCTTCAGGTGGCTCTGTATCTTGGTACTTGTGCATGAATGCAGTCTTGAGATCCTCCCAATTACCCCTTGTAGCCTCCGGGAGAGTTTGATACCACACTCGAGCATCACCCTTTAGAACTAAAGAGAAGGCCCGTACTTTGGTTGCTTCATCATCTCGGCCTGTGACTAGGAAGGCCATTTCTAAGTCATCCAAAAAGTCTAGAGCTTTCTCCCCTTTGTGCCCAAAAAAACTTGGAAATGCCATATTGCCTTAGTAGAGTACGAAGATGAAAACGTCTAGACTTAAGTTGTATTTTATAAGGGGAAGGATGAATGGGTTCATAGATGCATTGATTTTAGCAAGACGTCTAGGCCCCAGTATGCTTCTAATAATGCCTTGGAATCTAAGCTTTGTGCTAGCTACAATATGCACAGTGTGCATAGCAAGTGGACGGATAGGTCCATACAACTGGTTTTGATTCATGAGAAACTATTATAATAGGATAAAGACATGTACATTGAAGGATGCATTGTAGTCTAGCATTGGGAAGATCATAGGTTCTGGTGATACAAGAATCTCCCTTAATCTTTCAGCCCCAAAGTACATGACAAGACGCTGCTGGAAGAAAATCTTCCTACTGATGCATACATTAACTCGAATGTTTTGTACAGAGTGGAAGGTGTAGAAATTCGTGCCATTATTATTATTCATGAGTGGAGACTACTTAAGGGAGTAGAGGGAATGCACTTTCTTGAATTATGAAGGATTTTTCCCAGAGTGTTTCTTTTTGGAACCCACCAACTTTGCTATACGGAGAATTTGCTCATCAGTGATTGTTCTTGCCTTGGTGTGTCCATCCTCGATGACATATATTTCATAAGGTGTGATGGCCACCTTTTCAACCACACCCAACCTTCGAGCTAACAACAGTTGAAGATAGTCTCCATACTTTGCACTTCTACAAAACTCCACACTGTTCATGTATAGTTGTCCTCCTTTGATGTGGATTAGGCCACAGAGAGAGAGGGATTTGATGATTTGGAGACGAGGACCTCTCGGAAGGGCCTTCACTTTGTTTGCAAAACACTCACCACAATTATGAGAACCTAGCAATTGATGGCAACATAATTTTTTCCGTTGTGAGATAATGGAATTTCTAAAGTGAACACCTTTTACCCACATGCGTGCCGTCATTTGATAGGCATACTTTCTTTCTTGAGCTTCTTTAGGAGACAATTCTGGGAGTCGTGGACTTTGACTAACTTCAAAAATAGTTGGTGAAGGCGTTGAGGAAGAGCCACTTGGGTAACTTGTTGTAGAGGATGCACCACCATGTGTTGTATCATTCCACATAAGGAGGTAGAGAATCTAGGTTGAGAATGTCCTCAGTGAGGGCACCAAAAATGAGGGCTGAAATGATGAACGGGTTGCCTCTTACCCATCCAACCTCCAATTCTCACTAAGAGAACTAAAGAGGGGCTCCTTTTTTTTCCTGTGTGTGATGTGAGCCAACAACTACTGTTAGCTTCTCAACTGAACCTCTATTGGGATGGACTTGGTAACATCTGCACACCTACTCCTCTTCCTCAACCTCCTCTGAGGTCAACACCAGCCTCTGTATTTGTTTTGATAGAATAGATTGTTCCCACCATCTTTCAGTCATCTCCATTGATCAAGTAAGATCTAGCACTGGTTCTGCAAAGCATAGTTCTAAGCTTTCTCAATGTCCATCACTTCAAGCATCTGTGCGTTTGATGAACAATCATCAGGTTCAGACTTCAGCCAATGTGCAGAACACACCCTGAACTCCTGGTTTCACTTCATTTCCTGATAGTAACTCCCATAATGAAGATTCCGAGGACATTTTACCTAAGTTTGTGGGGTCATCAACTCTTGTTGCTAATTCTCAGTCTTGGAGCTCTTTTCCAGTGGCTCCAGCAACAACACATGTTGCAACTTCATATGTTTAGTACAAATGACACAGGAGGCAAGTAATGCTAATAATTCTGTAGGTGCAATATTAGAGGCACTCCAAGGACAAAAATCTTCAAGACCAGAAATTCTAGTGGATCTTTTTAGTGCACCACAACCAAGAATACAGTCGTCATCAAGTAATGCTAATAATTCTGTAGGTGCAATATCACAGGCACTCCAAGTACAAAAATCTTCAAGACCAGAAATTCCAGTAAATCTTTTTAGTGCACCACAACCAAGAATATAGTCGTCATGAACTCCATTTGGTCCGCCACATGTAGTTGCAGGAGGAATGGGCATGCATGTGGGAAGCTATAATCAACCACCATCTATATCAAGAAATCCATTTCATCTCCTAGATTTCAGGTCTTTTATGTAGAAAGTCTTGAAAGTAGTACCAACAGATCCAGAGGTACAAAATCCATCAAAGACTTCACTTCCAGGATATGCAGCAAAGGCAATCATCAGTATGAAATAGCGTGGAGGGGCTACTTGAAGTGGGCCCAGACTAGGAAACTCTCCAGCAACAGCTGCACTCGTGGCTAGCAATGTCATGTACAATCTCTGCAGGTGTCTCATACTTATCTTGAGCAAGATAGCTGTGGATTAAGAAATCCGACATTACATTGTTAAACTTAGAAACGATTGACGTGTCTGATACTTGTCTTGAGCAAGATGGATTATTGAGCTTAGAGACGATTGTTGTGATTTTTGGCAATGATCTCCACTCAATCGTATCCAGAACTCATCACTAGGCATTTGTTTCATGTCAGCAGTCTTGTCACTTCTTTTGGAACAAGGACGAGTTTACTTGAAGATTTCCACCACTGACGCCAATCCTCCAAGAGGATATAACAAATGCAACTACTTCAAAGGTTGTTTAGGGAGGAAGCAGGTTGAGCGTAGCCGTATGGAACAGATTGTGCTTTCAGACAATCCTGATTTGTAATGTAGCCATGAATGAATTTCCCAAGGGCAAGGTAGCATCATTCATGGTTTTCCTGAGTAGTCCGATTGATCTTGAGATGGTTAATGGAGGCAGAAGCAGTAAGCGAGCAAGTTGAGTGCAAGAGATTCCTCCAAAGGAAGCAACCATGCCTCCCGATGTGCAGTCTTACAAGGCCATGATGCTCATCGAAGCATCCAAATTGTTGACCACAAGAGAGGAGTTTCCAGCTGGTATGAATCAAAAGAACAGCATAGCCAAGGTCATTGCAATGGTCGAATTCCTGTCTTGCTTCTTGGAAATGTCCACTGGCCTTCAATGCTACATGTTTTCTTCTTGAAAATGTCCATCAGTCACTCCAATGCTGCCTGCCATGTCTATACCTGTGTACCTAAAATTCTTGGATTTGTGAGACTGAAAAGGATGGTAATTGAGCATGTAAGTAACTAAATGGATCACAACTAGGGCTCTGATACCACTTGTCAGAGAGAGAACTAGGGAGAGAGAAGACTGTAGAAGAGAGAGAAGAAGAGTGACGAGGAGAGAGAAAGACTAGATTTAGAGAGAGAAAGACAGGAAAGAAGGGGAAGCCATAGAAGCTGTGAGCAAGATGGGAGAGAAAGATTGTAATTGTATTAATGTGTCAAAAAGATATGTAAAATTACATGTCCTCTCCTTTTATACCAATGTCAGTGTGACATGGCATAATATCAATGTTATTTACACTAATTCCTTATTCTCAGCTTCTTACATAATCAACCCATAACCCATCATTTTCATGGTGCCACCATGTGACACCTCAGATGTCGCTTATATAGACAACATCTCAAACCCCCCCCCCCCCCTTTATAAATAAGACCCCTCCCATCCATTGTGAGAATATGAGTATGGAGCTAAACATACTCTGCTATGAAGAAGGGAGATCAAAGAAGCGACGACGAAACCCTTACACTGCCAAAATCTTCTCTTAATTTTTTCTTTCCCTAAAATCCAAAAATATCCTCAACATGTTGCTAAGAAGATGAGGTGTGGCATCACCCCCAAATATGGCTACGCTGCCAGCATCGTCACTTAATGTGGGGTCGACTACAAGTAATCCTAGTCAAAACTAGGTTCTAAAATAAATTAAGAAAATGCTATGTTATTTTTAAAAATAAAAAAAGTCATTTTATTCTTGAAATCATGAATTAGATTATTGCTTTAAAGTAGAAAAGCTCAATAAATTAATGATCAAAATTGATTTTTAGTGTTAGTATTTTGGAGATCTTTTTCTTTATCCAATGATAATTCTTTTTTAGAAAGAAAAAATTACTTATAATTATAGTTAAAGTTAGATTAGGTTCTAGTCATTCGAACTGAAATAATTAGAAAATTAGTTGTATATATACATGGGATAATAAAGTCAATTTATAAAAAAGAATGATTGTTATGCTCTAGAAAAATCCTAACATAGAATGTTATACTAAAGAATAAATAAGTATACTTGAAAAATTTCTAACTTACAATGTTATGCTAACTATTATGCTCTAGAAAATTTTTCATAAAATATTGAGTCAAATTCTTGCTTAGCATAATCTCTAGTTTAAGGCTTATACAAAGTAATCTATTAGAAAACTAACATTATTAGAATACTAGAATTAGTATTAAAGAAACATATATAGAAGATTAGAATTCTTTCCATAATTGAGCTAATCATAAATTTATATATCACACTTATAAGAATGACATTAGTGAAATCCTTAGAAATGTTAAATATTAACTAAGAATAAATTAGTTAAGTCCATCTCTAAAAGTTAAGTATAGTTATAGTAATAATCGTGTAGATGCAACATTGAAATTTCAATTATTGTCTTGACTAAAAATTAACTGTTTCTATGAATGTGTAAACATATAGGACTTATTTCTATGATGATGATAATTATTAATAGAATTGAAGACTCCTTTAAATAAGAGTAGTGTCTATCGATTTGGCCATGGAAAGACTTTTGTAATCATAAATTATCCTAGACGACATACAAAATATATATTATTAGTTAGAAATGGATTTTCTAACTCTTGGGTAAAAAAATAGATAAATATAGAAGTATGAAAAATGGTTGATTTAGTAAACTTAGAAAAAATGTCATAGGGAAATGAGGTAATCAAAGAAAAAAAAAGAATTGGTTGCCATAATTTTAAAAGATTAGAAAATTGGCAAAACAAATCAAGCAAAGTCTTCCCGTAGAGAATTCAATAGTTGCATAAAGGAAGAAGCAGAGAATGGAAATCCTTAGAAATTATTGACTGTCAAAATCAAAGTCATTGAAAAATATATTTTCAATAAAGTTATAATCGACTTTATAAATTATTGTTTTTAGTAGCATTAATAACTCAAGAAATATTGACTACAAAAAGGACTGGATGGTTGATGGTTTCTGATTTTTAAAACCTGATGTGATTGCAATCTCTTCACTAATCGAAGGAAATATTCTTGCCCATATTAAGAGCAATTTTAGTGGTTCACTTTCCCCTAGGGTCAACCACTGGAGCTCAAACAAGCCGGATATTTTTTTTTTGTCAGTCTAGAGCGTCTGAACAGTGCCTAGGGTGGATGGTCCAGTATGAAAGGTTCCCTCCTATGGCAACTCATAACCATGAGGAGCTCTCATTGGAACTTATTCCTAGAATATGTAGTCGATCCTAAGACAAAGAAGAAATCCATATTGTTATCAATGCAGTTTTGCATTGAAGCCTAGAGATGCATGCTAGAAACGCTTCTCTGGTTTTTTAGGGCGAATGCACCTCTAGTTTTGAGGGTGGAATTGAAAATATATAAATATACTTTTATCCAATGTTTTGAAAGGACTAGTTTCACGATTTTCCTGTCATGAATTAACAAAGACATGAAACGAACCCTTTGCTAAAAGGGTAATTAATGAAGTTTTTTTAATGTGTTCAACAGCGTGGTAGTATGCTCTATTTAGATAACTAAATAAAACACCATTCAAAGGGAAGTGGGTGAGCAACCTTTCCCGATGAAAGGAATTTGATGGTTGGGTGGATCCAATGAGTCCGGTGCTTTCCTGAAAGAGAAAAATAGGATAAGAGCTGACACAATGACTTACCCTAGGGTCAGAGTCTTAGAACCTGAGCTTATCATTATCTTAGGAGAAAGATGCACCAATTGTGCCAAAATGCATAAGGGTTCCAAGAACTCGAGCTTGTTATTGGAAAAAAGTGTTGCACTCCATGAACCAAGGATAATGACCCCTCTCTATTTAGATGAGAAGCCCCTCAAAGGACACCTCCGAACATGAGCTAGCTAAAGATAGGAGAATGTTAGGTCAACAAAAAACACTCAAGTCAATCCTCATAGGATGAGGCAGCACATTTCCCTATGAGCACTACAAGGAAACAAAGCAATAGCGAGATGGCGGTTAGCGACGCAAAAATAGTGGCGTCACTATTTGCGTCGCTATTAGCGTCACAAATGCGACGCTAATAGTGATGCAAATAGCGACGCCCCATTAGCGTCGCAAATGTGACGCTAATAGCGACGCAAATAGCGATGCTAATAGCAACGCCCCACAGAGAAAAAAAAGAGGGCCGAAACCCAAGCGTGTTTCATTTCGCGCATTCGTGAAACTTTTCAAGGGGGGGGAGAGAGAGAGAGAGAGAGAGAGAGAGAGAGAGAGAGAGAGAGAGAGAGAGAGAGAGAGAGAGAGAGAGAGACCTAGGGAAAGAGAGAAAGAGAGGGTCAGGGTGAGGGAGGGAGAGAAAATGAGAGAGGGAAAGAAAGAGAGAAAAGGAAACGATAGAGGGAGAGGAGAGAGAAAAAGAGAAAAAAATCATTAAACCTAATAGAGAAAGAGAGAAAGAGAGGGTGAGGGTGATAGAGGGAGAGGAGAGAGAAAAATAATTAAACCTCATAGGGAAAAAGAGAAAGAGAGAGTCAGGGTGAGGGAGGGAGAGGAATTGAGAGAGGGAGAGAAAGAGAGAAAAGTAAATATGACCTTACAATAAGCTCATCCTAGGCTCATAGGGGTTAGGCCGATCCTCAACAAACCTAAGGGATATATGGCTAGAGAGCCCTAGCATACTTGTGCCTCCTAGCATAATGTTCTTCTTGCAAAGTGACCTCTCATACATGGGGCTTTTCCTAGCCTCCACCATGCAAATATACAACGAAGGCAATCAGCCTATCAGTATGAAAAACATTCATTTTTCATAACGTAATCCCAAAAAATAACTTTGGATATTCCATAAAAATCAATCTCTTCTTAAAAAGACAAATATAGAAAACTAAAACAGCATCATTCATATGCTTCGCAAAACTAAAACAACATCACCACAAGATCTCTTAGAAACTCATCTTCAACTATCAATTTTAATTAATAAATATAATATAAAATCACTTTCAAGGAAGGACACTCTTTTATCATTAACCCTCTTTCTTCCTTAGAATAGTCTTAGGAACAAATTTCTGCTCTAACAAGCATATATTTGAGCATAATAACTATTTTAAGGTTTATTCCATGAGTAGCAGTATATATGCAACCATCAAGCTAGAGATCATGCTTTGGCATCTGTGGAGATCCCAATCTCATGCCCTCATAGAGATTGTAGTGTGCAATAGTGTGGAGAGAAGATGGGTGAGTTGTAAATGGTAAAGGAGAATTCTATTGATGATGGATAGAAGATAAGGTTGAGAATGGAATTTTGGTGCTGAGAAGTGCTTAAAAATAGCTAAAAATTACGAATATCAAGGGAAAAATATTCAACGTCGAAGGCGGCGGCTCGATCTAGGACGATTTAAAGCATCAAAGTGCTTTAAAGGCGCCCGAGCGACACTTTTTGGTTTTTCATAATTTTTCAAACTGTCATGCGGGTTGACAAGAGTTGCCGGCCAATGGGGGATGCCGAGCCGGATGCCCAAGATTTTTCAGAGCTCAATTTGGAGTCCGAACGGAGAAATGGCCAAGGAACCGGGCAAGATATGAAGAGGTGGATAAAAATTTGGCCAAAATGAGTAAGTGACCCTTGGGAGCCCAACATTTTATGCCACTTAGCAAGAAAGGGAGCAAATTGTGGAGAGAGAGAGGAGAAGAAGGCGCCATCAGATCACGCCGAAATTTGCGCCATGTTGATGGAGAGGCTATCTTCTGCCTGTGAACAACCATGCCAATTGACATTGGGGCTTCAATCCCCCCTGGATGCTGATCCTTTTGCCGTGCTTCGCTCCTCCAATGGCGGTCTCTATGAAGATCTCTGATTTCAGTCTTTCTCTCTCCTCCCTCTCTCTCTTGTAAGGGTAGATTCATGTGGTGAAGAAAAAGAAGAAGAATGGATGACGGATGCTTGTCCAATGAAGACAGGATTGCTCCATGGTTCAAGAGGAATGAAGATTGCCGATTGTGGACTATCATGAGCATTAATGGTGGCTGGAAATCAGTCCCGAGACATGGCAAATAAAAACCCGCAATCCGTAAAGAACGGTAATCTCATTTTTACAAAGGAAATTGATGTTTAATGCAATTTGCTTCATGGATATTTGTTCCCATGGGATGATTATGCATTGTAATGTTGGTTGCTATGAGTTTGATCAGTTTATGCTCAGAAAATCAGAAAATCATAAGTGTTGTGATTGAAATTAATGGTGTAAAACTCGTAAAACATGTGAAATATGGAAAAATTTGGTGTTTTTGAGATATAAATGGAAAATATAATAAGACACACCAACTAAATTTGTGTTTTTTCTGCAAATGAACCTAAGGGCCATAGCCCACAACTCATTTTTAATTTTTAGTTACTTAATATTGTAAAAAACATAAAAAAAATAGGAAAAAACCATTGAAAATAGAGAAAAAATAGATTTTGAGTGCCAAGAATTAAGGAAAAATAAGAACCATGTTTGTGGACATATGGGGCATTTTGAAGTATGAGGTTTAGCCTCAGTTCAGCCCTACGTTTATGTTCTAGTGAGTTTTTATGGCTTTTTATACAATAAAAATGTGAAAAATGAATCCTAAACCGATCAATAATGCACAACCTAAACGGGTGAGGGGGTAGAGTGTATAAAAGGTGTTTAAATGATGAATGAAATGATGAAAAGCTTGCTGGTTTTGATGCATACCATTTAGGTTGGTCGATAATTAAAAATTAAGGACCTAGGAGCACGAGGGTTTCTCGGTGCTAGGTTCATGCAACGCCGTATACGAGCGATAGTCAAAATCATTGAAAGAATACTTTTGCACTAAGCACAATCCTGATTTTTCTGCTAAGTAGTTGAAGGAAGTATTCCGTAAGTTGCAAACTTACATTCCCATTCCACCAGCTACCCAGTTGCAATACTTTTTGCATGGGTTGGACTTTAATATACAAGTACAATTGAGCAGTGTGGCCTTAGCAGATATAGACATCGCTATTACACGGGAAGAGGGAGTAGAAGCACGATTACAAATGGCCTACTCCTCTTGAATGAATGTTAATGGGGGTTTAGTACCTAGTGGCAATCCAGCACTGACGAATGGAAGTCAAGGGATGCCCATGACTAACCCTCTTGGGAGAGGGAGTGTGGTTTCGAATGTACCTTTACTACTGGCTCCTCCCAGTGTGACTATGCCCATGGCAAGTCAGTTGGTTCCATCTAATGTTGGAGGCCAAGTTTCAAGTTCTAATGTTGTTCCTGTAGATCAACAGCCAATGCCAAATCAGATTGTTAGGCCACGGGTTGATGATCGAGGCTATGAGTCGAGTGCATCTAATGTCCTTGGTGAAGTCAAGGACATGATGAAGCATTATACCAATATGATCTCACAATATTGACAAATAGCCGTCGACGTTAATTTCTTGAAGAAGCAACAAAATTTGATAGGGAGTCGATGCCCTGAAGAGGGTGGACCCTCTAGATTCAGTTGTAAATGGTGTGGTGGATAGCACTTCCCCAAGAATTGTCCAAATGTGAAATGTGACATTTGTGGGAAGTTTGGTCATGTAGCTGCTACCTGTTGGAGCAAGATTAGTTCTCTCCAACCAGGGAGTAAACAATCGGGCCTAGAGAATCATAGAGCGCAAGAAAATAACTTGCAGCAGAATGATGCACCTAGGCAAAAATTGCAGAGGGGAAAAACAACTATAGAAGAGTTGCCACAAGGCAACGAAGTCAGCCTTATTGAGGCTGTGCGAGTCAATGATGCTAAAACCTCTAGCTTAAGGGCCGTGACAAGACGCCAAAAGGCTAAAGAGGTTGACAAAGATAAGGAAAAACCGGTTGAGGTAAACCCTAAACAAGGGAATAAAGGGACGCAAGTCTAGAGTCCTAGCATAGAAGGGGGACCGTTAAAGCCGGTTGACAAGAAAGGCGACCCTCAAAAGGAGGAGATGCCAAGAAAGAAGGCAAGAGCCAAGAAAGAAGCACCAAAACCGGTCCAAAGACCAAAAGAGAGAATGGTTTGGCGTGAAAAGAGAGCTTTGGCTACTTATCACGACTTTGATTTTGCGAGTTCTCTTTGCGAAGTTAAACCAGATGTGAATCTATTGCAACTGATCAAATTATCTCCAGGAATACGCAAGGAATTTAAGAAGATCCTGCGTATCGGGTACATTGTAGAACCCTTGGGCATAGCGCGAGTAGGGGAAGATTGGTTTGACCATGCTGAAAAGAACTGCCCTAGGGTTCCAGCTTATGTAGATGGAATATTAGCGGAACATGCCATCGTAGACACTGGATCCTCCATCAACATCATGAGTTCAGAGTTGATGGAGAGGCTGGATCTAGGCATCCAGAAAGACAGCTCCACCCTTCTGAGTATGGCCGATGATAGTTTGAGACAACCAGAAGGTTGCGTCACTAAGGTCCATGTTACAGTTGCAAGTGTAGAATGCTTCTTGGACTTTAGGGTGATAAGATTTGCAGGATGCCCTAGCTATCGAGTTTTGCTAGGTAGGCCTTGGATCTTACGAACAGATTGTCAAGCCGATATACACGCCGGTCGAGTGGTTCTAGGTAGAGGTGCTAATCGAGTAATAGTCGATGCTTATCCTGAGTCTCCTCAAAGTGAGAGAGCTCCTTTGTCTTCTACGGAATTAGAGACAGCAGATGATCCATCTGGTAGTGAGACGTCATCCAGTGATGAATCTAAGGAGGGGTCCACTACAGAGGATATCTATCAGATAACTCTAAATGAGCCGATAGAGCCTCAAGATAGGATAAGAGATGCGGATGTGATTGAGTTTGACCTTGGAATGCCGAATGATTTGCGGCCAATTAAATTAGGTTCCATGCTCAGTTCAGCAGAAAGGGAGGACTATGTGTCCCTAATTCAAGAATTCTGCGATATATTTGCTTGGAGTTATGATGAGCTGAGAGGTATCCTTCCCAGCCTAGCTATTCATACTATTCCTGTAAAAGAAGGCAGTCGTCCTATGCGTCAGAAGGTAAGGCATATGCCTTTTGAATTGAGGGATGGGCTGTTTGAAGAGTTGCAGAAGTTAAGGAAAGCTGGGTTAATCTTCCCTGTACAACACACAGAATGGTGTTCACCAGTTGTTATCAGGAAGAAGAAAAACAACCAGATCCGATTATGTGTGGATTTTAGAGAGCTGAATAAGTAGACGGTTAAAGATTACTACCCATTGTCGTTTATTGACCAGATCTTGGACCAATTAGTGGGTAGGGAGATATATTTGTTCATGGATTGCTTTGCAGGATATAACCAGATGGAAATTGTAGAGGAAGACAAGTTGAAAACAACTTTTATTACGGTCTTTGGTACTTTTGCATACCATGTGATGGCCTTTGGTTTATGCAATGCACCTGGATCGTGGCAACGAACAACAGACAAGACCTTTGGTGACATCTCCCCAGATGAGTTGAAAGTATTTATTGATGACCTGGGGGCAACCACTGTAAGGGAAAGGATGTTGATTATTTTGAGAAA
The DNA here is from genome assembly GCF_053477565.2 of Lygodium microphyllum. NCBI lineage: Eukaryota > Viridiplantae > Streptophyta > Polypodiopsida > Schizaeales > Lygodiaceae > Lygodium > Lygodium microphyllum. The sequence continues at coordinate 48,783,448 of NC_141144.1, forward strand.
GTGCTTTGAGCGTTGTAGACAGTTTTGCATCGCTCTTAACCCACGGAAGTGTGTTTTTTGAGTACCTTATGGGCTATTGCTGGGCCATGTGGTCAGTCTAGTAGGGATCGCAACTGACCCTGAAAAGTCAAGGTTATAGTTGCTACGAGTCCACCACGCACTCCAAAAGAGGTACACAACTTTCTGTCATCGATAGGGTACTATCGAAGGTTGATAAATGCCTTGGCAGAAAGAACGTTGCCATTAACGAATTTATTATCCTTTAATTGTTCATTTGAGTGGAGCGACCCTTGTAAGGTAGCTTTTGATGATGTGAAACAGGAGCTAGTAAAAGCATCCGTTTTAAAAGCACCTAAAAGAGGTTAGGTGTTCTATATATTTTCAGCAGCCACCATGCATAGTATAAGCTGTTGTTTAGCCCAACTCTGGGAAGAAAAGTGGTATCATCTAATAGCTTTTGCTAGTCGAAAATTGGGCATTTCAAAGATCAACTATACCTACATGGAGAAGTTGTGTCTTGCGATGGTCTTTGGGACTAAGAAATTCAGGCACTACATCCTCTATGAAAAGGTAGTATTCTATACGAAGGTGGAAGGGCTGAGACTGCTTATGAACAAGATACAACCACCTGATCATTTGGCAAAGTGGTTAATCACTTTGCAGAAGTTTGATTATGAGATTAAGAGTAAGCCATCGAGGTTACAGGGTATTGTGGAATGCCTTGTGGATTTCGGGGAGTCGAAAGATATCTTAGCGGAAGGAAGTGACATTGAGGAAATGTTTAAAATTGATACAGCTTCTATCCCATCTTGGTATGTTGTTATTACACATTATTTATCAACAGGAGAGATGGGAGCTGGTTTGTCAAAGTCTGAAAAGAGGAAAATCAAACATTAGGCTTTGAAGTTTTCCTTGATCACAGGGACGCTATATCGGCAGGGTGTTGATGATATTTACCGCCAATGTGTGATGCCTGATGAGGTTCCTTTTATCTTGGAGGAGTGCCATGACTCTGCATGTGGAGGGCACTTCGTGGGACGGTTGACGGCACAGAAAGCATTAAGAGCAGGATATTGGTGGCCATCCATCTTCCAATATTCTTTTGAGTATGTGAAGCGATGTGATACATGTCAAAGACATGACAGCTGCGAGAATAGAAAACGCCCACTTACGCCTATCATGGCTATCCTTCCATTTGAGAAGTGGGGTATTGATTTTGTGGGTCCTATTACCCCGTCATCTACTACCCAAAAGAGGTATATTATAGTAGCCACTGATTATTTTACAAAATAGTTAGAAGCGTGGGCAACGAGGCAAGACAATGCAAAAGAGACTGCAAGTTTCCTGTTAGACCAAATTATCTGCCGCTTTGGTCCACCGAGGGAATTAGTGTCGGACCGTGGAACCCATTTTCTAAATAAGGTGATCAAAATCTTGACAGAAGCTTGGCAGATCAAGCACAATAAAATGACTCCGTATAATCCACAAGCGAATGGGCAAGTTGAAAATACTAATAAACAGCTTGTGGATATTTTGTCGAAGATAGTCTCTGAGAAGAAACGAGACTAGGACAAGAAGCTGTATGTGGCAGTATGGGCGTATAATACCACGTTCAAGCGAGCTACCGGCCATACTCCATTCAAATTGGTTTATGGGGAAGAGTGTGTGTTACCCCTTGAAATTGAATTGCCGACCATACAGTTTGCAATTAACCATTCTTTGGGAGACAAGGATTCCCTTTTTGAACGTTTCATGACTATAGCCCACCTGGATGGGCTAAAGTTGCAGAGCTTATTACACCAGGAGGTTGCAAAGCGTCGGATGAAGCAGTTACATGACCTTAGAGCAAAGAAATATACCTTTAAAAAAGGGCAATTAGTCCTATATTATGATGCGCGTAGGGAGTTGTTTCCAGGGAAGCTGGAACCTAAATGAGATGGCCCCTACAAGATTGTTAGGTTAGGGAAGAATAGGTCTACGGCCAAAAATAAAGATGATGAAGGAAACAAAACCCTGAATATCTTAAAGACAATAAATAAATACAAAGGTGTGTAAAAAGGGGTTCTAACCCCTATCAAATAAAAGAAAAGGGAAAAATCTTATAAGTAGTTGATCATTGCCTAGCGAAGGCCTGGTAGGTTCCTAGGGACGAGTCACAGACCCAGGGCCGATGCCTTGTCTTCTTAGGGGTGGCATCTTGCTAGAAAAGAAGAAATTAAGGAAGGTTGGAGTGAAAATAAAAGTGAGCATCAAAAAAGGATTAAGTGTCGCCTGGCGAGGGCTTAGTAGGTTCTTGGGTACCGAGACAGGTCCTGAGGCCGATGCCCTGTTCTCCTTGGGTCACTACGCTTAGCTCTCTTCTTTTTACATGCCCGAGTATGGAAAAATAACAACCCTAAAAGAAGAAGTGTGCTGACAAAAAATAGTCCTCGCTTAGTAGGAGCTCCTGGTTGTGTTGTCCTTAGTTAGGTAGGTAGTTCAAACCACCACTTAGGGCAACCTCTTTGATAGTTCTTTTTAGTTTGGCCGTGTTGGAGCAGTGGGTCAGTGATTAGCTTCGGATCCTCTATCAGATTATGCTAGGCCTACTCCTTGTGGATGTCATGCCTTGGTTCTGTCAGGGGGTAGGGTGAGCGTTGTGCTGTGTTTAGTATGTCTCTATTTTGTATCAGCTTGATGCTTCCTTTGGTTGTGTTGTGCAAATCTTTTGTGGGATTCGATGGGTTGAGTCACCTTATCCCGTGGTTGCCAATGAGAGCGGAATTTTGGTGCTGAAAAGTGTTTAAAAATAGCTAAAAATTACGAATATCAAGGGAAAAATATTCAACGTCGAAGGCGACAGCTCAATCTAGGACGATTTTAAGCATCAAAGTGCTTTAAAGGAGCCCGAGCAACACTTGTTGATTTTTCATAATTTTTCAGACTGTCGTGCGGGTTGACAAGAGTTAGCAGCCAATGTGGGATGCCGAGCCGGATGCCCATGATTTTTCAGAGCTCAATTCAGAGTCCGGACGGGGAAATGGCCAAGGAACCGGGTTAGATACGAAGAGGTGGACAAAAATTTGGCCAAAATGAGTAAGTGACCCTTAGGAGCCCAACATTTTATGCCACTTAGCAAGAAAGGGAGCAAGTCATAGAGAGAGAGAGGAGAAGAATGCGCCATCAGATCACGTGGAAATTTGCGCCATGTTGATGGAGAGGCCATCTTCTGCCTGTGAACAACCATGCCAGTTGACATTGGGGCTTCAATCCCCCCTGGATGCTGATCCTTTCGCCGTGCTTCGCTCCTCCAATGGCAGTCTCTATGAAGATCTCTAATTTCAGTCTTTCTCTCTCCTCCCTCTCTCTCTTCTAAGAGCAAATTCATGTGGTGAAGAAGAAGAAGAAGAATGGATGACAGATGATTGTCCAATGAAGACCAGATTGCTCCGTGGTTCAAGAGGAATGAAGATTGATGATTGTGGACTATCATGAGCATTAATGGTGGATGGAAATTAGTCCTGAGACATGGCAAATAAAAACCCATAACCCACAAAGAACGGTAATCTCATTTTTACAAAGGAAATTGATGTTTTATGCAATTTGCTTCATGGATATTTGTTCCCATGGGATGATTATGCATTATAATGTTGGTTGCTATGAGTTTGATCAGTTTATGCTCAGAAAATTAGAAAATCAAAAGTGTTGTGATTGAAATTAATGGTGTAAAACCCGTAAAACACGTGAAATATGGGAAAATTAGGTGTTTTTGAGATATAAATGGAAAATATAATAAGATACACCAACTAAATTTGTGTTTTTTCTGCAAATGAACCTAAAAGCCACAGCCCACAACTCATTTTTAATTTTTAGTTATTTAATATTGCAAAAAATACAAGAAAAATAGAAAAAAAACATTGAAAATAGGGGAAAAATGGATTTTGAGTGCCGAAAATTAAGGAAAAATAAAAACCATGTTTGTGGACGTATGGGGGGTTTTGAAGTATGAGGTTTAGCCTCAGTTCAGCCCTACCTTTATGTTCTAGTGAGTTTTTATGGCTTTTTATACAATACAAATGTGAAAAATGAACCCTAAACGATCAATAATGCACAACCTAAACAGGTGAGGGGGTAGAGTGTATAAAAGGTGTTTAAATGCTGAATGAAATGATGAAAAGATTGCTGGGGCATACCATTTAGGTTGGTCGATAATTAAAAATTAAGGACCTAGTAGCACGAGGGTTTCTCGGTGCTAGGTTCATGCAACGCCGCATACGAGCAATAGTTAAAATCATTGAAAGAATGCTTTTGCACTAAGCACAATGCTGATTTTTCTAATTTTTTGAGCACATGGACATTGACAATTTGCATGAAGCATAAAAATGATGAAAGGTATCAGACAATACCTCCTGGATGCATGGCAATTGCTTTTTAGAGGAACATAACCAACGTGGAGTTAGTAAGGTTATCCTAAGTTGTAGGCTAGGCGTTGGGTCTAGGGGAAAGAAAGTGAGGTATGGTACATTCCTGGATACGATTAATTGGTACCTTGAGTGGAAATATGTTCGATATTGTGTTTTATGTTTAGCGATGCATCGAGGGGCCAATCCCCAAGATGTAGGAGAGTCGCAATGAGGTAGCGGTAGTCAGCCGTGGGAGGTTCTCCTATGTTTGTACTTCGTGCTATTTGGCAATGTGCTAGGGACTCCCTCTGAGGAGTGTTAATTGGGTTGGAGTTGGACTACGAGACGTAATACAAACACAAGATGTTTAGGAAGATGATGTATGTGTCATTAACACTCCTGGTCCATGAGGCCGTGGGGTTGTTGAGCGCATGATAGAGGTCCGGCTAGTGCATGAGCTAGTGCCGGCCCGTTTTAGGTCCCATCAAAGGTGAATCGCCAATCCTATTCTTAGTGAGTGCAACCTACTCATAGTTATGGTCGTCGTGGTCATGGTCATGGTCATGGTCATGGTCGTAGTTGTGGTCGTGGTCGTAGTCATGGTCGTGGTCATCGTAGTCATAGTCGTGGTCATGGTCGTGGTTGTGGTCGTGGTCATGGTCGTGGTCATAGTCGTGGTCATAGTCATATTCGTAGTCGTGGTCATGGTCGTGGTCGTGGTCATGGTCGTGGTCGTGGTCATGGTCGTTGTCGTGCTCGTGGTTGTGGTCATGGTCGTGGTGGTCGTGGTCCTGGTCATGGTCATGGTCATGGTCGTGGTCATGGTCATAGTCGTGGTCATGGTCGTCGTAGTCATGGTCATGGTCATGGTTGTGGTCGTCGTGGTCGTAGTCGTGGTCGTGGTCGTGGTCGTGGTCGTGGTCGTGGTCATGGTCGTGATCGTGGTCATGGCCATGGTTGTGGTCGTAGTCATGGTCGTGGCCATGGTCGTAGTCATAGTCGTGGTCATATTCATAGTCGTGGTGGTGGTGGTGGTGGTCGTGGTCGTGGTCGTGGTCATGGTTGTGGTTGTGGTCGTAGCCATAGCCATGGTCGTGGTCGTGGTCGTAGTCATCGTGGTGGTCATCGTGGTCATGGTCATGGTCGTGGTCGTGGTCGTGGCCATGGTCGTGGTTGTGGTCATGGTCGTGGTCGTAGTCATAGTCATGGTCATGGTTGTAGTCGTAACGTAGAAAAAGAGAGAGAGATGGAAGGAGAGGATAAAATTAAGAAAGAAAAAAAAAAGAGAGATGGAAGGAGAGGATAACAACTTAAGAAAAAAAAAGAATGATAAAAAAAACAAATTGTTTGTTGTAACATAGACAAAATGGAAAATGATGAAGGTCCTATTGTTCAAGATCGCGAGGCGTATCTTAATCAGCGTGTCCCATGTCCTTGCTCTCAATGCAAGCTAGCAATTAGAAGAAAACGTCAATTGTATATAGAACACGTACGACAATTTGGCGACTTTCAATCTGAGATCGTTGATCAGGCGATTGTGGATTTTCAGCAAACGATAAGTTAATATCAATCATGCATTGTACTCGCAAGCTAATTGAATACCATATACAATAAGACTGGGTCTGGCTGGCAAATTTTCTATCCAGGGAGGTGATGTCTCATCCCAAGGAGGAGTGCACCCTTTGCAGCCAACTAGAAGAGTTCATGGGCGTGCGATGGATGGAATGCATGAGCCAATCCACCACTTGCAAGGCCAATCTATACCGTCAATGCCAGACGAGAAAGGCAACCTTCCAAACCTACCTACAATCTTGGAGCCTGAGATGGAGGCAATGATCGATGCATTGATTCCCATGGATGTCGAGACTTCTGATCAGCTTAGAGAGGAAGCATCCATACCATTATATGATGGGTGCCGAGTATCTCGCCTGAAGACAGTGCTTGCACTCTTAATTGTGCAAGCAAAATACGGGTGGAGCGATGCGAGTGTGACCGAGTTGTTCACGTACCTTGTACATACGCTTCGTTGAATTTTTTTCGGCACTATTATTAAAAAAATTTGTGATTTTTCAAGGTGTTTATGATTTTTTTCAAGTTATTGAAATATTATATATTAGCATCTGCAAATACCATGCCTGAGTCTCGTGATGATGTACGACATGTTTTACGAAAGCTTGGCATGGACTACAACAACATCCATGCATGTATCAATGATTGCGTACTATTTCAAGGAGAATACGAGACTATGGAGACATGTCCAAAGTGTGGTGCTCACAGGTATCAATAGGACTTGCAAGGGAAAACCATCCCTCAAAAAGTTCTCAGACACTTTTTGCTTATCCCCCGCATAAACCACATGTTTCATACGTCTGGCATGGCGAGCTTGACAACGTGGCATGCGCAGAATAGGTCCACGGATGGAGTTCAACGAATATCAGCGGATTCATGCGCATGGAGCCACATTGACTCTACCTTCCCAGGCTTTGCCCGAGAGCCAAGGAATCTTCGGCTCTGTCTTGCAATGGATGGAGTGAACCCATTTGGTCTCTGCGCTCAACTTCTTATAGTGTGTGGCCTATAGTCCTTGTCAACTACAATATCCCTCCATGGCTTTCTACGAAGAAAGGACATCTCATCCTTAGCTTACTCGTCCCCCCGGCTGCTACAAAGTCAAAAATATGGATGTGTATCTTCGTCCATTAGTTGATGAGCTTAAGATTTTGTGGGAGGAGGGGGTCACCGTGCAAGATATGACAGGCGCGATGGTTGGCAGTCAGCCAATATGCAAGCCATTCTCATGTGGACGATGCATGACTTTCTAGGATTTGGAGAGTGCTCAGGTGAATAGGCCTCCATTCTCGTTGGTAATATCTATATTTTATCTCGTTCAAGCTTGTATTCGCTGGATCGTGGTGTTGGAATAGGTCTGGTTATCTCAAGTTATCATGCATGTCCATTGTGTGGGTCACATTTAGACTCCCGAAGGTCACGAACCATGAAGAAGATGATATATCAAGGACACGCCGCTTTCTTGCCAGAGAATCATGAACTCAGGGAAGGTTTTTTTGGACGATCTCTAACACGTATGAATGCTGCAAGCTGGTACAAGCTGAAAATGGTCCATGTAGAGTCACATCTAAATGGAATGCGGCAGTTCTCAGTTTTCTACGAGTTGCCATATTGGACCCACTTACAGGTCAACCACTTGTTGGATCCCATGCATATTTTCAAGAATGTGGGAAGCTTGCTATGGAACCACATCAGAGGAAAGAGAGACACTATAGGTGCACGAATGGATTTGAAGGGGATAGGTAAGATGGAGGCACTTTGACTGCAATCGACTGCTAATGATCGCGTGCAGCTACCTCGTACTCCTTGGGTTTTGTCCACTAAAGAAGAGTGGATTGTGAAGCAAGCAGTCAAGTCTATCCGCACTCTGATGGGTATGATGCGTTCTCTCAGGTTTGCATTTTCTAAAGACGACCAATTATCAGGGCTAAAATCCCATGACTGGCATAAGATATGTCAGGTTTGTACTACGAATGGATTGTACTTGGCGTGCATATTTTTCTATTTGGAGTGTAGCCATTATTCATAATGCTTTCTCATTTGTGGTAGTTTGTACTACCGATTGCGATCGCAGGATGTCTTACTCCAGACTTAATTAGCCAATTAGTCACTGGTTCCTTCACGTAATCTTAGCACTTGACATAGAAAAACAGTTTCAAACAAGTTCCTTTACATCAATTATTCTTATTTATCTTTGGAATACATCCAGCCCGAAGGCTAATCCATAATCCACCTGAAGGCAATCCATAATCCGCCCGAAGGCAATCCAGCAATCCACAGGGATTACTAATCCAAGATTCTGCCCATAGACTAGTATGCGGGCCTCGAGATCCAATCGCGAGTCACGTCGGCCTCTTGTGCAAGGCCTGGAAGACAAGGGATTTATGGCCAGAGCCCCCCCTGGCACCCAAGCGTCCTCCTGCTCCAAGTAGCACCCAACGGAGAGACCTCTCACGGCGGGTTCGGTCCACGTTCCCAATGCGGCTAACAACCCCCTTGGTTAGGGTCAAGCAGATAGTCGGGGGTAACTGATGCTACCTCTCCCTTCAGGCCTTCAACCTGAAGCATTAATTATCTTTCCATCTCTAGTTCCTTGAGCAAACAATGCAAACAGTGCTCCTAAACTATTACAAACACAATCAACCTAGTGGTCGTTTATTTGGCCAATTACTAAGGAGTAAATCCTTTCCTCCGAACGCATCTAGCATTCGATCCGGGATCAATTGTGACTTGGCAAGATCCTCAAGGGTTTATTTGTTTACCCTTTTGTCCTTGGGTTAGGGTCGTACCCTGTTAACCCAAATTAACCAACACCTTAGGTTTCATAAATTAAGATAGTAAATCCTGGCGACCATGTCGCTCTAACTTGGTTGATCCTTTGCTTACTAGGCAATACATAACTTCCCTTAACTTGGCACATCATCCCAAGAAAGGTGATGTAATAGGATGTCTACTCATCCTCTTGCAAGTTAGACTTGTGCTAGAACCTGCCAACCTTGTTCCAAGGAATGGCAAATCTATCTTGTGATTAAACCACAAAGCCATGTGACGTTGCAACTTGTTACTCAAATCCATCAATGGCATTTCTTGTTCAAGGAATTTGTTTAGTCAAGGTGTAGGGTTTGGGGTGTCTTCTTACCCAACCCAACCCTAATTGTAGTAGGCCGACAACATTCGGTCCTAGGGTTTCCAAACTCAATCCGAGTTTTAGCATTAGGTCGACCGATCCTTAGGGTAGAAACCCTAGATCATTAATGTATGGGTGTCCGATTAATCCCAACATTCCATGAATGTGGGTAGGACTCTTTAGGTTTCAGGGTCTCGACTTGGCATCCAAATGCGACACTAGTCAAAATTTCTAACGTGCTAAACCCTAGCTAGCACTTTGGGGTGTTTGTTGTACTAACTAGTTATGCTTATACGAATCCCTTGAGGGTTATATCCTTACAAGTGATCTAACCAAATTGGCCCACTTGCCTTGCGACAAGAAAAGATCTCTTCTTAGAGATGCTAAACTTGTTCTAAGGGTGTAAATAGTTGCAATATGCAATTCATTACTTTTAGGCAACTAAAAGGTTTTGCAATAACTATTTCTTTTCTTGCTAAAGTCATGATGAATGAAATTTTGGAGAATAACTTGCATAAGACCTACAAAAGTTTACATCAAGGAACTATGCCTACAATCTTTTGTTTAATGCAATTGAATTTCATGTTTTGATATGACATGCAACCTTTCTAAATGCAACTTTGATGAATGAAATTTACACATGACGAATCTATAACATGCAATTCTTTTCTAGATACAACATCATAAATGAAGTTCATGCAAGAAGAATATGTACCATGCAACCTTTGATCCGTTCAATCAAGCATCTTCGCATGCAACATGCAAGTCCATGGTTTCATTTCCATGCTATGCAAATTTTTGGACAACATCTAACGGATGTTAACGATTTTTCCTCATGTGAATCACAACAAGGAAGTTATTGCCTAAATGCAATCTACGCTTATTCTTTCCATAGCCAGCCAAAGATGGACTTAACAATTTCATCTTTTAACCCTAAGCAATATGCGTTTAGGCTTGTGACTTTGGAAATTCACAAAAAGGCAACATGTGACTAGCTTGGAAGATGAATAAATTCACAAAAAGGCAACATGCGACTAGCTTGGAAATTCACAAAAAGGCAACATGCGACTATCTTTTACGAAATCTCCAAACTTCCTCCGAGCTTTGGCAAAGCAGCCTCCAAGTTTGCCTACTTTCTCCCTTGCACAGGAATTACCCTTTATGGTTGTGGGTTATAAGCACCCGGGGAGAAAACCCCGTGCACAAAGCTTATGGGCCTTATCCTTAGAAGCTTCCAAGGAAGCTTCTAAGAAGCTTTTGCATTTACAGCAGAATTGACGTGGAGGGAAAGGGCAATGATTGGCGAGAGGAAATGATGACGAAAACAGGGGGAATTATGATGAGACGGCGGTGGTATGGGTGGCGACTTGGCGGACTGGGCACGGCAAGGTGGCGATTTTCTGCGGCTTAGTACTGCGTCAGCACGGCGCTCCTCGTTCTCCCTTTGTAACTACCTCTGCCCACGCTAAAGGGTGATTTTATAGTGCTAAGGGGGGGGAGATACTCCACACACGTGGAGCCCTCATGCTTCTCTCTTTTCCCCATGCACTCCACCTCTATGCATCCTTCTCCCACTCCCTCTCCTCCAGCCATGCATCGGCTAGGGCAAGGGATAATTATTAAAAAATTTGCCTAAATTTTCACCATTATCCATTTTCCCTTTATCCAAAAAGGGTTGTTCTTGCGCAGCTTGCGGTCTTCGTGCCCCAGCTTTAATTGCACATCACGGATGGGGATTTTTATCGCGCACGCGGGGTAACCACTTAGCCACCGTCATTAGTTGACGCGGGAGATGACTTTTCTACTGCTTTTACGAGGGCGTGCGGGGGTCAAGTTCTATAATATTTTTGGGCGAAAATATTACATTCTCTCCCCCTTAGAAGAATCGAGATGTCCTCATCTCGAGAAGAATTGGGGGTATTTTTGGTTGAGAGCACTTTCATCCATCCAAGTGGCATCCTCGTCGGGATAATCTTTCCACTCGTTGTCGAGATATTCTCTCAAGGTTCTGGATCTCAAATGCCTCCCACTAACATCTAAGATCCTGTCAAGCCGTAGCTCAAGGACTCCTTGGCTAGACATTACAACTTGGTGATCATCAAGTACATGACTAGGGTTAGGTATATACTTTTTCAGTAGGCTGATGTGGAATACATTATGAACCTTTAGGTTCTTAGGGAGTTGCAGTCTATACACATTAGGCCCTAGGCACTTGAGAAACTTGTAGGGTCCACAATACCTTTGACTTAGCTTCTTGCATTCACCCAAGGATTGGGAACTCTTCTTTGGGCATACACGAATGAAGACCATATCTCCTTCAGTGAAGGCCCTATCTTGACGTTTCAAATCCGCGTAAGCCTTCTGTCTATCCTTAACAGCTTGGATGTTCTATCTTATTGACTTCATTTGGTCATCCATATCTTCCAGCATCTGCTTTGAAGCTTCAATCCTCAAGGTTGGATTCGAGAAGCTTAAAGGACTTCAACAGTCATGCCCATACAATGCTTGAAAAGGGGCCATCTGAATGCTTTGTTGGTAGGAGGCATTGTAGGCAGACTCAACCAGTGGCAAGTATTGAATCCACCTTTTTGGTTCTCGACAGCAATGTGCCCTTAGCATATCCTCAATGACTTGGTTTACTCGCTTTGTTTGACCATCGGTTTGGGGATGGTAAGCTGTACTAAAACAGAGTTGAGTCCCAATGGCTAGCCCTTCAGAAGTGTGATGTGAAGAGAGAATCACAATCATTAATGATTCTTCAAGGTAACCCATGCACTTTGAATATCTCCTTGATAAATAACCTTGTGATGTTCGAGGCTTAATAGTTTGTCTTAACAGAAATAAGGTGTGCAACCTTGGTTAGCATATCCACCACAACCATAATGGAGTTGTCTCCTCCCTGAACTTGGGGTGGGCCAACGACAAAGTCCATACTGATGAATTCCCATTTCATATGGGGAATGTCAAGTGGTTGCAACTTTCTTGGCATTTTGACATGTTGGGCCTTAATACTTTGACAAGACAAACACCCAGTGACATATTTGAGAACGCCACCTTTAAGCTTCTCCCAATAATAGCTCTTTGTGACTGCATTGAGGGTCTTGGCATAGCCAGGATGTCCTGAAAAAGGGGAATCATGAGCTTCCCAAAGTATCTTTTGCTTGAGTGACTGGCTTGCCGATATACATAATCTCCTTCTATGGTAGACAAGTCCACTATTGATAGAGAATTCTTGATACTTAGCCTGTAGCTTTGGGTTTTGATCCTTGATAGGGATCTCCCTTAGCAACTTCTGATAGGCTGGATCATGGCATGCTTCTTCTCTAGCTAGCTCAAGTATTCGGTTATTTGGCATGGATACCTTTGTGGCTAGAGATCTAGCTGTTGATGGATCTTGCAAGATTAGATAATTTAGAAATGCCTTGCGACTAAGTGCATCTACAACTACATTCTCCTTTCGAGGCCGGTACTTGATTTCAAAATCGTACTCCTCCAGCACTTCAATCCATCGATGTTGCCTCATGTTGACCTCATTCTGGTGGGTAAAGATCCACTTAAGACTTTTATGATCCGTCACTAGGGTAAACTTGTTACCCAACAGGTAGCGTCTCCAAAGCTTGAGAGCATGGATGACAACTAGCAATTCTAGATCATGGGTAGCATAGTTCTTCTCATGGCTCTTCAGCTTCCTTGAAGAGTATGCTACAGGATGACTTTCTTACATAAGCACACATCCTAAGGCAAGTGTGCTAGCATCAGTTACTACTTTGAACTCCTTACCAAGATCCGGAAGTCTTAGGATAGGTGCCAAGCTTTGCTTTAGTCTATGAAAGCTAGATTGTTCAGCAGTTGACCATACAATCGATGTTCGCTTCTTCAGTAGATTCGTCAGCGATGCTGCAATCAAAGCATAGTTTTTGATAAAGACCCTGTACCATCCTGTCAATCCAAGAAAATTGTATATTTCTTTGACAGTTGTTGGTATTGGCCATTCTAGAACATCTTTGACCTTAGCTGAATCCACTGAGATTCCTTTTGTTGATACGATGAATCCCAGATATTCAATCTGTCGTTTGAAGAATGCACACTTCTTCTTTTTGGCATAAAGCTTGTGTGCCCTCATTGTCTCAAGGACAATGTGAAGCTAGGGTTCATGATCTTCTTCCTGTTTGGAGTAGACTAAGATATTGTGGAAGAAGACGAGTACAAAGTCATCAAGATATGGCCTAAAGATATCCTGCATTAACCTATTGAAGGTGGCAGGTGCATTCGTCAACCTGAATGACATGACTACGAACTCAAAATGACCATATCTTGTGTTGAATGCCGTCTTTGGGATATCCTCTTCCTTGATTCTTATCTGATATTATCCAGACCTGAGATCAATCTTGGAGAAGATCTTCGCACCTTGAAGACGGTCAAGAAGTTCATCTATTCTTGGAATAGGATATTTGTTCTTAATGGTTAATTGATTCAACCCTCTGTAATCAACATAGCCAAAGTGTTCCATCCTTCTTCTTCTGGAACAGCACTAGAGCTCCCCATGGCGAACTGCTGGGATGGATGTAGCCCTGATCTAACACTTGCTTGAGTTGCTCCTTCAACTCAACTGCTTCCGGGATGGACATTCTATAAGGCCTCTTTGCAATTGGCGTAGCTCTTGGCACTAGCTTGATTTCATGATCAACTTCCCTTTGAGGCGGAAGTTCTGTCAGCTCTTTAGGAAATACGTCTGCGTACTCCTTTAGCCAAGAAGGTTCTTCACTAGACTCTTGATTATGATCTAGCTTATTAAGCTTAATCACATGGATACCTAGGTTCATGACCTTGAACCTGACCGAAGTTGATTTTCCTCCCAATAAGAATTCCACCTTAGCACTTTCAATGGTACAAGTGTCCTCATGACCATTTGCTAATTCCACAAGCAAGGTAGGTACTTCTATTGTGGCTATTCCTAATCTTCTTATACAAGCTAGTGAGATAAAGGAATACGTACTGCCACACTCAATCAAGGTTTTGAAGCCTTTACCTTGATAATATGACGGTGTCTAAATCATCAAAAACTAGCGATTCAGGCCTTTCTTGTGAAGGGCGTCATGGACTGTTGCCCTCTCAAAGTCTGCTTCCATGGTCGGGTCTTCTTCTTTGCACATCTCTCTGTTGGCAACACAAGCAATTCTTCCTCTGCCCCGGGTGGCAACTCCTTCGCATGGGCAGTTCCTTGGAATGGTCCTTGACGTTGTCCTCTATCAAGCTTGGGACATTGCCTTTTGAAATGACCGGGCTCGTTGCAATTGAAGCAATGGAGATTGTGGCCATTACCTTGGGTAGGAACAAAGTTATTGACATTGTTGGTCCTCGCTTTCTTCCTTTGTCCCTGGTTTTGACCTTGAACTCTCTTCACCTAGGACCTATATAATCCTTTGTTCTAATTCTTATAATACCAAGTCTTATTACTTCTTGGCCTGGTTTGCACCTCCTGAATTATGGGCACAGCTCGAATGAGTGCGTCCTAAAGGTCTGTTGGGCACATTGATTCAAGGTAGGTGTTTACAGGTGGATTTAATCCAGCACAAAACTTTGACACTTGTTGTGTCATATCCATTTGTGGTGCATACTTCAAACGAGAGACGAACTTTGAGTAGTAAGCATCAAGAGATAAACCAAGCTGTTTCAGCTCATAGAACTCATTCATTTCCTGTCTACGGTATGCAAGTGGTAGATATCTTCCTTGCACAACTCTTTTCAAGTTCTCCCATGTAACGGACCCTTCCGAGATCCCTTGGTCTCTGCACCATTGCTTTCACCAAAGTCTGGCTTTGCCGGTAAGCTTCAGCTTGGCGAGCATTGTTTGGTTACCGGGTGCAGTACCGGCTGCTTCAAAGTAATCTTCCATGGACTTGATCCAAATCTCAGCATCAGCTTGGACAATCCTTCCTTTGTCATCAAATTCTAGTGGCTTGATCTGCTTGAGAAGAAACTTCTTCTCCTGAAGCACGGCTATACTTGGTGTAGGGGTTGGACTAGGAATGTGTACCTGAGGTTGTGCCTAGGCATTGAGATTATTATTGTTAACAACTCACTTAAACATTTCTTATATTACATTTTATGCCCAATTCACAGCTTTCAGCCAGGATTCCTAATCACTTAACTTTTTATCAATACTCATAGTCCAGACAATCATTGATAAAAAGAAGTCTTATTTCATTCGTATGGGCATAGCCCTTTCGGAGTACAATATTTCTTGGGAAGATGGAACAAGCTGATACATTAATTCTAGGAGAATAAGGTTGTGTTGCATTCAGCTATGGGAACTGGGTAATAGTATGAATTTGGGTCATGGATCTTCAGGAATCGATAGGTTATTGGAAGATTAGGGTATCCTTTCCTTTGTACCCATTCTTCTCGTAACGTCCCAACACCTTGATCCTGTCAGCAGGGATTATTCGGGTCACTTCCTCGTACACATACGTGTTCAGCTTGACCTTTCGACCTCCGACATGTAGGGTTGTCTTCGCGTGAGCCTCAACAAGGTTGAACAGCTTCACGATCTTCAAGTCCTCCAACCACTTGATTCTCTTTAGGTTGGTTTGAAGGTACGCAAATCGGTGGGTAGCTATGTAATAGATTCTTGAATCACCCGTCGAACTCCGTTCAACGTACAGAGGTGATGGATTGTAGATGCAGTCTAGGATATTTATCATATTGATCATCCGTCTTGATAATCCGAGGCATGCATCGCGGTCATAAACATGACCTGGAACACCAAGAATCTGTTCCATGCTTCATGGCTCTACAAGATAGCATTGATAAGTAAGGAAATGTTCTTCACAACAACATTTTCTTTACTTCACCATATTAAGTTTTCTTATAAAGACACATCCTTCGTTGGTTCGCTCTGATACCAACTGTAATGTGTCCACCTGCTCACTTACAGGACACGTCTTAGTAGCCCATCAGGAAGAGAGTCTAGAAAGCTCCGCCCGGCACTCCCATGGAATGTTATGGGGTTTGTGATCTAGGTCTTCCCGAGTCTTCCATGTAGCGAAAGTATTCCGGCCATTCTCCTGAGGATCGACCTGAATCAGGGTTTTCCCTAGTGGTCAAATTCCTGGAACGATAGCTAGCGTCGAACCCCAAGCAAACTGCTTTACGCAAAAATGTCAGGGTCGAAGTGGATTCATGCTGCACTTGGTTCAAGGAGAATGGGAAATGAGAGGGATGCAAAGCTCGACCTCTTTGCCCATAAGGCATAGTCCCATTTCGTTCCCCTAAAATAGCATAAATCGGGATTCTAGTAACGTAGACTCTAAATCAACGTTCCTTGCTGTTCATTTCCTTCGAGAAAAGTTTCTGCTGTCGATTTCGTTTGAGAAAACTTCCCGGACAACCGCGACCACCCATCCGTAGGACAGACCCATGGCCACATCCACCGCACTTACCTTAGGTTTGCTTTAGTTGTCTAATTACCTACCACATTTAGTTGGACATGCATAAAACAGCTTCCTTAATTAGCCAATTAGTCACTAGTTCCTCCACATAATCTTAGCACTTGACATAGAAAAACAGTTTCAAACAAGTTACTTTACATCAATTATTCTTATTTATCTTTGGAATACATTCATCCTGAAGGCTAATCCATAATCCGCCCAAAGGTAATCCATAATCCGCCCGAAGGCAATCTAGCAATCCAGCAATCCACATGAATTACTAATCCAAGATTCTGCACGAAGGCAATCCATAATCCGCCCGAAGGCAATCCAGTAATCCACATGGATTACTAATCTAAGATTCTTCCCGTAGACCAGTATGCGGGCCTCGAGATCCAATCACGAGTCACATCGGCCTCTTGTGCAAGAGGCAAGGGATTTACGACCAGAGCCCCCTGGCACCCAAGCGTCCTCTTGCTCCAAGTAGCGCCCAACAGAGAGACCTCTCGCGGCGAGTTCGGTCCACATTCCTGACGCAGCTAACAACCCCCTTGGTTAGGGTCAGAGGTAGACAGTCGGGGGTAACTGATGCTACCTCTCCCTTCAGGCCTTTAACCTAAAGCATTAATTATCTTTCCATCTCTAGTTCCTTGAGCAAACAATGCAAACAGTGCTCCTAAACTATTACAAACACAATCAATCCAGTGGTCGTTTATTTGGCCAACTGCTAAGGAGTGAATCCTTTCCTCCTAACGCATCCTACATTTGATCCGGGATCAATTGCGACTTGGCAAGTTCCTCAAGGGTTTGTTTGTTTACCCTTTTGTCCTTGGGTTAGGGTCATATCCTGTTAACCCAAATTAACCAACACCTTAGGTTTCATAAATTAAGATAGTAAATCCTGGCAACCATGTCGCTCGAACTTGATTGATCCTTTGCTTACTAGGCAATACATAACCTCCCTTAACTTGGCAAATCCACCCAAGAAAGGTGATGTAACAGGATGTCTACTCATCCTCTTGCAAGATAGACTTGTGCTAGTACCTGCCAACCTTGTTCCAAGGAATGGCAAATCTATCTTGTGATTAAACCACAAATCCATGCGACATTGCAACTTGTTGCTCAAGTGTCACACCTAACTCATGGGATCATTTCACCCATCAATGGCGTTTCTTGTTCAAGGAGTTTGTTTAGTCAAGGTGTAGGGTTTGGGGTGTCTTCTTACCCAACCCAACTCCTAGGGTTTGGGGTGTCTTCTTACCTTACCCAACCCTAATTGTACGAGACCGACAACATTTGGTCCTAGGGTTTCCAAACTCAATCGAAGTTTTAGTATTAGGTCGATTAATCCTTAGGGTAGAAACCCTAGATCGTTAGTGTATGGGTGTCCGATTAATCCCAACATTCCATGAATGTGTGTAGGACCCTTTAGGTTTGAGGGTCTCGACTTGGTGTGCAAATGCGACACTAGGTAGAATTTCTAACGCGCTAAACCCTAGCTAGCATTTTGCACTACAAGATATAGACCTTATAGCGACGTTTAAAGCGAGGAAAATACAAACAACAAAATTTACCCCCGTCGTCGCAAAAAGCGTCGTTATTGATGACACCATAGAATCGTCGCTATAACCGTCGCTATATGCATCGCATATAGCGACGCATATAGCGACGGTTACAGGGAATTTGCGACGCTGATAGCGATGACAATAGCGATGCGTGCAGGGAATTTGGGACGCAAATAGTGACGGTAACAGAGAAAAAAAAAATTTGTGGCAGGGCAGAGCACTGTGTGCTGTATGAGAGCCATACAAAATAGTTTCTGCACTGCTGCATACAAAGCGTTTGCAAACAAAAAGAATGTATACTGAAATCATAAAACTGATGGATGAAATAAATACATGATATCGCATAAAATGCGATTGGTACAATCATAAAACAATATCACTTATACATAGAAAATGTCTACATAGATCGGGAGACTAAAAACTCAAGGTATGTGAGCTCTAAGGATCCAAGGGCGAGCTACAAATCGTCGTCCCCCGAAAGCTCTTCCCGCTGTAAAGGAGCATCAAACGGATTTTGCAGACAAAGAAACAACATATCAATCCACCATACAATAATGCATTCAAATATCTCATGGTAACTACGGACAAGAAAGATGAGTGACTTACTGGGCCGCCGCGTCTATACAATCGGTCGATCAATGATCTGAGACCGTGCCTCTCCGCATATCGAGTCTCAAGGCCTTGCGGATCGCGATTTGTAATGGAGTGCTGCAAAGAAAACAAAATGCTAACTGTTAGAAACATGATTGTCAGTACAAAGAATATCTCAAAAAAACAAATAAGCAAAACAAAAGAGAATCTTACAAAGTCCTCCAAATATGTCCTGTGGCTGCCACTCCCAAGATGATGTACCGATCCGGCCTCAATTCGTGCCCTCGCCGCCTCCCGCTGCTGACTCCAACGTCCTGGCGAATTTGTAGCCTCCTCCCTCAGTCGATGCCAGTCGTCTGCATCTAACCACTCGGGCTTTGGAGCCCCACTCTTGATTGCCTTGCATGCGTCGGATCGTCTATGTGACATGTATGCACGCATGCAATCCATCATCCAGCCCGTAGAGAATCTATCCACTGCGACTGGCACCGAGAACTCCTTGTCCAAGGATGCTACTATGTACTCCTTGATCCCCTCCGGTATGTTCCTCCAATGATCCAGGACGTTGTGCCGAAAAACTTGTTGGCACAACTCCCTCATGCGAGCCATCACCCTCCTCCCCTCATCATTCATGATGATGGCTCCTGACATGCCATCCACTAGGTATCCATAATCCCTAGGAGTGTGCCTTGTATGGGCCCTCTCCCATCTCCGTCCACGCTCCTGGGCATATCCAGGAGACCCCTGAACATCCGGTGTACCGACGGGGGTACCCTCTCCCGGAGTGCCACTCAAAGGGGTGCCACCAGAGGGTGTGCCACCAAAAGGAGTGCCACCAGATGATGCCAGGAGGCATATTCCACGGTGGATTCCGTGAGGTTTTACGGTGGATTCCGTAAACTTAGATGACCGGGGCTCATACACAAAGAGGATTCTTTGTGCGAGAAGTTGATGGGGACGCCTGTCCTTTTCGGGCGTTTCATTAATTTAGTGTGTACATGGGTGATTCTATAGCGGGTGATTCCGCAAAATGCATATTAAATTAATAAACGTTTATGAGTTTAGAGTGCGCACTCGTAATAAATTAAGGTTAGGATTTATTTCTAACCAGTTGATTTATTTATGTAGCTGAAGACTGCTAGGTATTCACTTTTGTCGGTTTAATTGTGTTATTTTACTAACGATTGTGAATGCTTCAGTTGATGTGTAGAGATAGCAGCAGTGGCGGAGGAAAGCATTGGAGTCTAGTGGGTTTTCGACTATATTTTGATAGGCGCCACGCCTATATTTTGATTATGTCTATAGAGACATCGATTATTTATTATTATTTTGTATGCGCTTATGCGCCTGGATATGTTATTTCTATTTGGACATTGAGATTGGGCGTGCCAGACACTATGGGCACCGTCCATTAGCTTTATTTTCTTATTTTTGGTAGAAAGCAAACTCAAAAGCTAAAAGCTTGTCATATTTTTGTAATTGGGCTATTTTTGAGCATAAAGATTGGAAATATACATTAAATACATGCTTTGTGAAGCGCTCACACAAGGCATGGGGGAGATTGAACCCAATTTGTCTCTTGTCTCATGTCGTGCTTGCTTTTACATGGGTTTTTGTGCTAAAAAGTAGAGTACTTTGTTCTTGGGGACCTTCTGGGATTCACCACATGAGCTATCTGCGTCCGATCTGCGCACCAGTGGTATCAGAGCGGAGCAGAGATCAAGGGCTTCCAATCGCTACCAATCTCAGGCGAAGGCGGAGCTCCAGGAACAAACGGCCTCTACAGTCAATCTCGTCGCGAACCGTCGATACAGGCAGACTTCTGGCGATCAAGAACCCCTATTTCCACTGTCAGATCGCGAAGGACCAATCTCTATCGGTGGAGGACCACTCATCAATTCTCTTCATCAAGTCGTTGCAAACAGAGATAAGATCTTTCCTAATCAAGCTTATTAATACCTTAAAGCTTAGTCTTAAGCGTAAGAAGCTTATAGAGCTTCATAATCGTCAAATGGACTGGCAAGAAGACACCTCCGAAAATCACGCGTGAAGAAAAAACGCCCCCCCCCCCCCTTCACGAAAAAATGGCGGCCTGTTTTAAGCTTATTAAGCTTAAGCTTAACTCATTAAGCTTAAGACACTTCAAACTCTGCAAGTCAGTGAAGGCAAACAAGTCTGCAAACTCCGGGTCTCGCACTCCAGAAGACAAGTTCAGTAAGTCACTTGGAATCAAGTCCTGCAAGTTCTGTAAGTCGACTAAGTTCAGCAAGTCAACAACTCTGCAAGTCTGCTAAGTCTGCAACTCTGCAAGTCAGACTAAATCAGAACTGACTAGTGCATAAAACTCATAGAAGACTTGTTCGTTTGCAAAAACTCTGAACTGGAAAGTTGTTCGCAGCAAGCTGTTTTACCTATCTGCAAGTTCGTTGAAGTACTTTCAGCAAACGGAGACAGAAATATTGCAGAATTTCTGAAAATTGAAGAAGAAAATGCCCAAAAATACATAGCCTTGTAACCCCAAATTTGAGCTACGCTCATCCCGCTAACTGATTTTGAGTGAGAAAGGTTTGTTGAGTTTTACAGGATGACTACCCCACATATGGATGATCCTATGGCTGAAGACGACCTACCCGAGCCTACCATGGAACAAAAGCTGGATCTTATCATGCTGCAATTGGAAGAAGAGCGAAGAGCTAGGCAAGCCTTGCAAGCGCAATTGACAAAGCTACAAGGAGCGTCCACTGATAAAGAAGAACCTCAAGCTGAAGATTTGATTCGCCGTACCATCGACGCCACTCTTGAAGCACAAACCATCCGCAAGGAATCCAAGATAAGTAAACGAAGTTTCAAGTTTCGCACTTTCAATGGCATAAGAGAAGGAAAGACTGTTTTATCATTCATTAGCCAGTTTGATGACTATTTCCATGAGGAAACTTATCCTGAGAAAGTTAAAATCAAGTGTGTTACTAATCATCTGATAGATAGAGCATCACTTTGGTGGACTGTAGTCCGCAAGAGTATAGAATGTCCTGCTACATGGGAAGATTTTAAGAAGAAGTTCATGCAAAATTTCCTTCCACCGCAATTTCATGAGAAGGCTATCAAGCAATGGGATTTACTTCAACAGCGTGACCGTGAGCCTATTCCACAGTATACAGAGCGTTTTTGGAATGCACTCCTACAGTTACGCATGCTTGAAGACGTACCAGAGACGACACATAAGCGGAAGTACATGTCTGGACTTCTTGGACATTACTACGCTGAGGTGAATATGTTCAAGCCTGCTACCCTTGAAGATGCCATCTCCTTAGCTCACGACACTGAAGATAAGTTACACGGAAGAGATCGACGACCACAGCCATTCCAAGCAAACGGTAATTATGGATCTAAACAATTCAATTCCAATTTCAGAAGGTTTAATCCAGGTCGTTTCTCATCACCATCTTTCCGCAAGAATTGGCCTAAACAACCTGCATTACCATCCACTGTCAATCCAAATCCTAAGCCTATCCAACAAGAAAATCCAAATATACCCAGACTCCCAGCCATTGCAAATAATGTGACCAAAGCCAAGCCCATCGTATGCTACAAGTGTCACCAACCAGGGCATCTCGCAGCAAATTGTCATTCAAAGAAGCCATCAGCACATATCAACTATCTTGGAGCTATGGACGAAGACGAGCATGAGGATATGCCGGATTTCACTGAAGATGAAGATGATCCTACTACTACTTCCGACACTTTACCAGGTATGCCTACTTTACATTCATTGTTGACTATGAAATGTATGGTGCATGGAAAAGAAAGAATTATATTGCATGATGACGGTAGTACGCATGACTTTATTTCAGCAAAATTGGTAAAGGAATTGAAACTGCATACTGTACCTACGCATTATCGCATAAAAGCTGCATTTTTAGGTACTAGGTACAATGGCACACAAGAAGTTCAAAATTTAGAAATTCAAATTGGTCCATATATTGAAAGAAGAAATTTCTTAGTTGTCCCATTACAGTCTAGTGACATTATCCTAGGAATGCCATGGAGACACCAACATAATCCAAACATAGATTATTCCACACACACAATGAATATAAATTTTCAAGGAAAATCTATTACACTATTTGGTATGCATGCATCTCATATGTTTCCACTGCTTTCGCATACTCAAGCAAAACGTGCACTACGCAAGAATACTAAATCATATCTCATTTGGGTGAATGAATTGCACGCAAAGGAAAATCATATGCACCCTAGGCATAAGGAATTTCTTGCATATTTTAAGGACTGTTTTGCAGAAGACCTACCACCAGGTTTACCTCCATCACGACCAGAAGACCATAAGATTGACCTAATACCTGGCACACAACCACCTTGCAAAGCCCCATATAGGCACAATCAAATAGAGCAAAAAGAAATCCAGAGTCAAGTAGAAGAATTACTAAATAGAGGTTTAATTCGACCTAGCAGTTCCCCATTCGGTGCACCTGTGCTCTTAGTCAAGAAAAAGAATAATACTTACCGGATGTGTATTGACTACCGAGCATTAAACAAGATCACTGTAAAGAATAGGTATCCTATACCTAGAGTTGATGACCTTATGGACAAACTGCAAGGATCTTCTATATTTAGTAAAATTGACCTTAAATCTGGATATCATCAGGTGAGGTTAGATAGATCCGACATATTTAAGACTGCATTCAGGACACAGTTTGGCCATTACGAATTCTTAGTCATGCCATTCGGATTAACTAATGCACCTGCTACTTTCAGTAGAATGATGAACCGTATTTTTCTAAAATATCAATATTGTGTGATTGTTTTCTTTGATGATATTTTAGTGTTCAGTCAAAGTGAAAAAGAGCATTATGAGCATTTATCATTAGTTTTTCAATTACTGAGAGAAAATCAATTGTTTGCAAATCTTGACAAGAGTGAATTCTTTAAGACAGAAATAGAATATCTAGGTCATATTGTATCAAAAGAAGGAATAAAAGTTGATCCTAAGAAAATCGATGCAATATTGCATTGGCCTATTCCTAAAAATGTACATGAATTACGCTCATTCCTTGGTCTTGCTAGTTTCTATAGGAAGTTTGTACGTAATTTCTCATTACTTGCTTTACCACTGACCAAACTTCTTAAGAAAAGCATTGTTTATCAATGGACTGAAAACCAGCAGAAATCCTTTGATTTACTTAAACGTGCATTGACCAATGCCCCTATTCTACAATTACCTGACTTTAATAGACCATTCTTTCTAGTTGTGACCGATGCTAGCGGATCAGGAATAGGAGCCGTGCTAATGCAAGACAACCATCCAATAGCATATTCTAGTTCTAAGCTGAAACCCTCTGAGCTCAAATATTCCACTTATGACAAGGAACTCTTAGCAGTTGTACAAGCATTAAAACAATGGAAGCATTATTTAATGGGTTCAGAATTCATGATAAAGACCGACCAGCAAAGCATTAGACATCTACTTAGCCAACCCCAAATTTCTGACCGTCATATCAAATGGGCTTCATTCATTCAAAGTTTCCATCCTATCATTCAATACCAACCTGGAAAAGAAAATGTAGTTGCTGATGCATTGAGTAGAAGACCTGCACTTCATAACATTTCTATCATATCTTTTGATTCTTTGATTGCTATGAAAGACACATATCACCAGGATATTACTTTTCATTCTGATTGGCAAAAATTAGTTCAAAATAATTTCATTCCTGTTGATTCATTATCATATAATGATGGATTCATGTTCTTTGAAAAGAGACTGTGTGTTACTATTCCATTCCGATCTTTTGTTTTGAATGAAATTCATTGTCCCCCATATCAAGGTCATAGAGGTATCATCTCTACATTACGCATGTTAACTGAAGATTTTTATTGGCCGCATATGGATGCAGATGTATCTAATTTTGTCTCTGAATGTTTGATTTGTCAAAGAATAAAAAGACATCATGGTAAACAGTATGGGTTATTAATGTCTTTATCTATTCCATCTAAACCTTGGGAACATATATCTATGGATTTCATTACTGGCTTACCAAATACTAAATCTAACCATGACATGATTTGGACAATTGTAGATAGATTTAGTAAGCAAGCATATTTCATTGCATGTAAGAAAACTTTAACAGCATCACAAGCAGCACAGTTATTTTTGAAAACTGTTTTTACTAACCATGGATTGCCAAAAGTGATTATTTCAGATAGAGATTCTAGATTTTGTAATAATTTTTGGATTACACTGTTTGCAAATTTAGGCACAAAGATTGATTTCTCATCTGCATTTCATCCAGAAACAAATGGACAAACAGAAGCCACAAATAGCACCATTCTAGATCTTTTACGTGCATACACTATCTCTAAACCTCAAACATGGGATACTCATTTGCATTTATTACAGTTTGCATATAACAATACTCCGCACACATCTACAAAGAAAGCACCTTTTGAAGTTATTTATGGATATAGATTATCTACACCTATAGCATCTTTGTCTAATAGAATACAAAGTGCCGATGATATTGCTGTTATGCATAACACTATTTTTGATGAGGTAAAGGATATGATTGCTAAAGCCCAACAATCATATACCAAACAAGCCAACAAGAGAAGACAAGCCATGAATTTCAAAGTTGATGATTATGTTTGGCTTAGAATAGAAAAGCGTAGACTGCAAAGTGTAGATAGACATCTAGTTGTCAAATTAGCTCCTAGATTCTATGGACCATTTAGAATCATTCATAAGATTAATGACAATGCATTCAAGCTAGAACTGCCATCCCATTGGAAAATTCATAAAACATTTCATATTAGTTTATTGAGACCATTTAGAGGACAATTACCTATCCACCCTGTCTATGAAAACCCACCTTTACTAGAAGAAGAGACTGAAATACTTGAACCAGAAGCCATTATAGACACTGACTACATGACCACTAGAACTGGCCGAAGGTATTCTAGATATCTAGTAAAATTTAAGAACCATCCTGTAGAGGAAGCACAATGGATGCACGCTAGAGACTTAAATGCTTTCCCCACTCTGTTAGCTCCACATTGAGCTAATAGCAATTGAGGTCAATTGCTATCCCACCCCGGGGGTATGATGCCAGGAGGCATATTCCACGGTGGATTCCGTGAGGTTTTACGGTGGATTCCGTAAACTTAGATGACCGGGGCTCATACACAAAGAGGATTCTTTGTGCGAGAAGTTGATGGGGACGCCTGTCCTTTTCGGGCGTTTCATTAATTTAGTGTGTACATGGGTGATTCTATAGCGGGTGATTCCGCAAAATGCATATTAAATTAATAAACGTTTATGAGTTTAGAGTGCGCACTCGTAATAAATTAAGGTTAGGATTTATTTCTAACCAGTTGATTTATTTATGTAGCTGAAGACTGCTAGGTATTCACTTTTGTCGGTTTAATTGTGTTATTTTACTAACGATTGTGAATGCTTCAGTTGATGTGTAGAGATAGCAGCAGTGGCGGAGGAAAGCATTGGAGTCTAGCGGGTTTTCGACTATATTTTGATAGGTGCCACACCTATATTTTGATTATGTCTATAGAGACATCGATTATTTATTATTATTTTGTATGCGCTTATGCGCCTGGATATGTTATTTCTATTTGGACATTGAGATTGGGCGTGCCAGATACTATGGGCACCGTCCATTAGCTTTATTTTCTTATTTTTGGTAGAAAGCAAACTCAAAAGCTAAAAGCTTGTCATATTTTTGTAATTGGGCTATTTTTGAGCATAAAGATTGGAAATATACATTAAATACATGCTTTGTGAAGCGCTCACACAAGGCATGGGGGAGATTGAACCCAATTTGTCTCTTGTCTCATGTCGTGCTTGCTTTTACATGGGTTTTTGTGCTAAAAAGTAGAGTACTTTGTTCTTGGGGACCTTCCGGGATTCACCACGTGAGCTATCTGCGTCCGATCTGCGCACCAGAGGGGGTGCCACCAAAAGGCGTGACATCTGCCGACGGCTGCGCAAAAGCCGGAGTAACTGGAGTGGACGTCCCCACAGGTGTGACAAATCCTGGAGGTGACCGAGCTCTAGTTGAACGACGAGATAGAGACACCGCGTCCGTGTCTCCACAGCAGCACCCCCCTCCGTGCGGATAGACTTTGGTAGACAAAACCCAGGGAGCGCGAGGAAGCTGCACTCCCCCTTCAGCACTCGACTACGGCCAAAGCGCCTCCATCTTACCTACCTCCTTTAAATCCATTCGTGACCCTATAGTGTCTCTCTTTCCTGTGATGTGGTCCCATAGCAAGCTGCCCACATTTTTGAAAATATGCATGGGATCCAACAAGTGGTTGACCTATAAGTGGGTCCAATATGGCAACTCGTAGAAAACTGAGAACCGTCGCACTCCATTTGGATGTGAATCCGGGTTTACCATTTTCAGCTCGTACCAGCTTGCAGTGTTCATACGTGCTGGAGGTCGTCCAAGAAAACCTTTTCTGAGTTCATGATCCTCCAGCAAGAAAGCGGCGTGCCCTTGATATACCATCTTCTTCATGGTTCGTGACCTTCGGGAGTCTAACTGTGGCCCACACAATGGACATGCATGATAACCTGAGGTAACGAGACCAGCAAGGCGATCCACGACCTAGTGAATACTTGATTGAATGAAATAAAATATAGATATTACTGGCAAGAACAAAGGTCTGCTCACCTGAGCACTCTCCCAATCCCGAAAAGTCATGCATCGTCCACATGAGAATGGCTCGAATGTTGGCTGACCGCTGACCATCACGCCTGCTCATATCTTGCACCGTGACCCCCTCCTCCCACAAAATCTTAAGCTCATAGACTAATGGACGAAGATACACGTCCATATTTTTTACTTTGTAGCGGCCCGGGACGAGCAAGCTAAGGATGAGATGTCCTTTCTACGTAGAAAGCCATGGAGGAATGTTGTAGTTGACAAGCACTATAGGCCACACACTGTAAAAAGTCGAGCGCAGACCGAATGGGTTCACACCATCCATGGCGAGACCGAGCCGAAGATTCCTTGGCTCTCGCACAAAGCCTGGGAAGGTAGAGTCAATGTGGCTCCATGCACGCGAATCTGCTGATATTCGTTGCACTCCATCCGTGGACCTATTCTGCACATGCCACGCTGTCAAGCTTGCCATGGCAGATGTGCGAAACATGTGGTTTATGCGGGGGATGAGCGGAAAGTGTCTGAGGACTTTTTGAGGGATGGTCTGCCCTTGCAAGTCCTGTCGATACCTGTGAGCACCACACTTTGGGCATATCTCCATAGTCTCGTATTCATCTCGAAACAATATGCAGTCGTTGATACATGCATGGATGTTATTGTAGTCCATGCCAAGCTTCCGTAAAACATGTCGTGCATCATCACGAGACTCAGGCATGGTGTTTGCAGGTGGCAATATATGATATTTCAATAACCTGAAAAAATCATAAAACACCTTGAAAAATCCATCCATGTTTGCAATAATACTGTTTAAAAAAAAAAACAATGAAGTCTGTGTGCAAGGTACCTGAATGACTCAGTCACACTCGTATCGCTCCAACTGTATTTTGCTTGCACACTTAAGAGTGCAAGCAATGTCTTCAACCGAGATACTCGGCACCCATCATATAATGGTATGGATGCTTCCTCTCTAAGTGGGTCAGATGTCTCAACATCCATGGGAATCAATGCATCGATCATTGCCTCCATCTCAGGCTCCAAGATTGTAGGCAAGTCGGGAAGGTTGTCTGTCTCCTCTGGCATTGATGGTATAGATGGGCCTTGCGAGTGGTCGATTGGCTCCTGCAATCCATCCATCGCACGTCCACAAACTCTTCTAATTGGCCGCAAAGGGTGCACTCCCCCTTGGGTCGAGACATCACCCCCCTGGATACAAAATTTGCCAACAAGACCCAATCTTATTGTGTATGGTTTTCAATTAGCTTGAGAGTACAATGCATGAAAAATGCTAACTTCAAATTACCGTTTGCTGAAAGTTTGCAATCGCCTGATCAATGATCTCAGATTGAAACTCGCCAAATCGTCGTACGTGTTCTATAGACAATCAGCGTTTTCGTCTAATTGCCAACTTGCATTGAGAGCAAGGACATGGGACACGCTGATTAAGATATGACTCGCGGTCTTGAACAATAGGACCTTCTTCGTTTGCCATCTTATCTACATTACAGCAAACGAGGCTTAAATGGATAGCTTTATGGAGATGTACGTCAAGTTGCAAGTTGACCATAAACCTTGCATTGTATATAGTAGTCGAGAGATTTTCCGATGTTATATCTCGGCCTTGTATCATGCTCAAGGATTTGTTTGTCCCGGTAGATAATTTTTTGTTATATCTCGGCTTTGAGTATAAGTAATCCATTTTAAAATTAATGCGCGCCATCTATGAAATTTTATAACTATAGTAATAAAATTTATTTCAATCAATTCTACTCATAGTCATAAGACCTGAGAGAAATTATCCTATACTCAATTTAAGGGTTTCTTCTTCTATAGCAATAATTTTGGGTTCATTTTGATGAGGTACGTGGCCATATGCAAAGCACATTGCATACCATTATCAATACGTATATTATCTTAAATTTCCTTGCCTTTCCTCTCCCTCTCTTTCTCTCCCTCTCCCTCTCTTCCTCTCTTTCTCTCACCCTCTCCCTCTCCCTCTCGTTCTCTTTCTCTCCCTCTCTCATTTCCTCCCTCCCCCTCCCTCTCCCTCTCCCTCCCTCTTTCTCCCTCTCCCTCTCCCTCGCTCCCTCTCCCTCCCCCTCCCTCTTTCTCTCCCTCTCTCATTTCCTTCCCCTCCCCCTCCCTCTCCCTCTCCCTCTCCCTCTCTTTCTCTTTTTCTCCCTCTCCCTCTCTATCTCTCTTTCTCTCTCATTTCCTAAACAAGCAAAAAATAAAGTGATTTAAACATCCTCCAAGAAAAAGGGAGAGGGAGAGATACAATGCACTCTCCCTCTCTTTCTCTTTCTATCCCTCTCTCATTTCCTTCCCCTTCCTCTCCCTCTCACTCTCTTTCTCTCTCATTTCCTCTCCTAAACAAGCAAAAAATAAAGTGATTCAAACATTAAACAAGCAAACGGGAGAGGGAGGGAGAGAGAGAATGCACTCTCCCTCCTTCTCCCTCTCTTTCTCTTTCTCTCCCTCTCCTATTTCCTCCCCCTCCCTCTCCCTCTCCCTCTATTTCTCTTTCTCTTTCTTTCCCTCTCCCTCTCCCTCTCCCTCTCTTTCTCTCTTACTCTCTCGTTTCCTCTCCTAAACTAGCAAAGAAGAAAGTAATTTAAACATTAAACAAGCAAAAGGGAGAGAGAGAGAGAGAGAATGCACTCTCCCTCTCTTTCTCTCCCTCTCCCTCTCTTTCTCTCCCTCTCCCTCTCTTTCTCTCCCTCTCTCTCCCTCTCCCTCTCCTTCTCTTTCATTTCCTCTCCTAAACAAACAAAAGAGAACAATTTAAACCTTCAACAAGTAAAAGAAAGAGAGAGGGAGACTCACCAATGAGATATGGCGAGCGTGGGCGGCTTCTCTTTGCAACGAGGGCTCCTCCTCTCCTTCGCGAACAACGACGGTGGCGGTGGCGGCGGCGGCGGCGGCGGCGGCAAGTCTCTTCCTCCTCTTCTCTCACAAAGCCTTGGCTCTCTCCCTCGCTCTCTCCCTCGCTCTCGCTCTCAAAAGGCGAAGAAAACAAAATGAAAACGGCGCTCTGGTTTTGGCCGCGCTTTTTTTCCCTGCGGCGTCGCAATTGGCATCGCTATTTGCGTCGCAAATGCGATGCAAATAGCGACGCATATAGCGACGCCAATTGCGACGCCTATAGCGACGCCGATATCCACCATCGCTAATCGGCGTCGCTATTGCCCCATTCCCTTGTAGTGTTGGGGTCTTCATTATACTAACTACTTATGCTTATACGAATTCCTTGAGGGTTATACCCTTACAAGTGATCTAAGCAAATTGGCCCACTTGTCTTGCGACAAGAAACGATCTCTTCTTAGAGATGCTAAACTTGTTCTAAGGGTGTAAATAGTTGCAATATGCAATTCATTACTTTTAGGCAACTAAAAGGTTTTGCAATAACTATTTCTTTTCTTGCTAAAGTCATGACGAATGACAATTTGGAGAATAACTTGCATAAGATCTACAAAGGTTTACATCAAGGAACTATGCCTACAATCTTTCGTTTACTACAATTGAATTTCATGATTTGATATGACATGCAACCTTTATAAATGCAACTTTGATGAATGAAATTTATGCATGAAAAATCTGTAACATGCAACCCTTTTCTAGATACAACATCGTTAATGAAGTTCATGCAAGAAGAATATGTACCATGCAACCTTTAATCTATTCAATCAAGCATCTTTGCATGCAACATGCAAGTCCATGGTTTCATTTCCATGCTATCCAAATTTTCAGACAACATCTAACGGATGTTAATGATTTTTCCTCATGCGAATTACAACAAGGAAGTTATTGCCTAATTGCAATCTACGCTTATTCTTTCCACAGCCAACCAAAGATGCACTTAACAATTTCATCTTTTAACCCTAAGCAATATGCGTTTAGGCTTCTGACTTTGGAAATTCACAAAAAGGCAACATGCGACTAGCTTGTAAGATGAATAAATTCACAAAAAGGCAACATGTGACTAGCTTGTAAGATGAATAAATTCACAAAAAGGCAACATGGGACTATCTTTTACGCAATCTCCGAACTTCCTCCGAGCTTTGGCAAAGCAGCCTCCAGGGCTGCCTACATTCTCCCTTGCGCAGGAATTACCCTTTACGGTTGTGGGTTATAAGCACCCGGGAAGAAAACCGCGTGCACAAAGCTTATGGGCCTTATCCTTAGAAGCTTCCAAGGAAGCTTCTAAGAAGCTTCTGCCTTTATAGCAGAATTGACGTGGGAGGGAAAGGGCAATGATTGGTAAGAGGAGATGATGACGAAAACAAGGGGGGAATTATGATGAGACGACGATGATATGGGCGGCGGCTTGGTGGACTGGGCCCGGCAAGGTGGCGATTTTCTACAGCTGTAGTACTGCGTCACCACGGCGCTCCTCTTTCTCCCTTTGTACCTACCTCTGCCCATGCTAAAGGGTGATTTTATAGTGCTAAGGGGGGGGGGAGAGACTCCACACACGTGGAGCCCTCATGCTTCTCTCTTCTCCCCATGCACTCCACCTCTATGCATCCTTCTCCCACTCCCTCTCCTCCAGCCATGCATTGGCTAGGGGAAGGGATAATTAGTTTAAAAAATTGCCTAAATTTTCACCAATATCCATTCTCCCTTTATCCAAGAAGGGTGTTCTTGTGCAGCTTGCAATCTTCGTGCCCTGGCTTTAATTGCACATCCGGGATGGGGATTTTTATCGCGCACACGGGGTAACCACTTAGACACCGTCATTAGTCGACGCGGGAGATGACTTTGCAAACATTTTACGTGGGCATGAAAGGGTCAAGCTTGATAATATTTTTGGGCGAAAATTTTACAACAATTCTGTAGCCACAAGACCCTTATTAGGTTGTAAAACCCACTCTTGAAAAGTATTGCGCATAATCAAACTGGTATCTTCTGTAATATTTCTGCTCAAAAATATTATTGAACTTGACTCCCCACATGCCGCGTAAAACCTATGCAAGGCTATCTTCCACATCGTAATTTTTGGCATCTTAATCCGTACCCGTGCACGATAAAAATTCCCATCTGCGAGGTGCAACCAAGGCCGGGGCTCAAAACTGCAAAGTTGCTTGAGAACACCCTTATGGGAAAACGGGTGAAATGGATAATGTTGAAATTAGGCAAATTTTTTAATTAATTATCCCTTCCCCTAGCCGATGCATGGCTGGAGGAGAGGGAGTAGGGGAAGAGCAAGTTAGGTGTGTGGGGAGCTTGTAGAGGTGGAGTGCATGGGGAGAAGAGAGAAGCATGAGGGCTCCACGTGTGTGGAGTCTCTCCCCCCCCTTGGCCTATATAACCTTCCACTTAGTCATTGGGGGGAGGCACAGAAAATAAAGGAAAGGCTGTCATGCTAAGGAGGATCAAAGGGAGAAGAAGCAATAGGCCACCATGCTGCCAGGGGATGCCGACACCATTCGCCGCCAGCTGCCGCCATTGCAGCACTACTGCAGCTCCACGATCGCCATCAATCTTCCTTCTTGTCGTCAAAATTTTCCTCCTTCCAATCATTGGCCTTCCCCCTTCACGTTTTCTGGGAGACAGAAGCTCTTTAGAAGTTTCTTAGAAGCTTCTAATGAATAAGGCCCATAAGCCTTGTTTCTATGTGCCTCCCCCCGTTTTAAAACCTGAGTTCATAAAGCTCCAAATCCCACGTAAGGAAGAAGGTATTGACCTACAGGCAGTTTCGGAGGGCGAGAGTAAAGGCTAGAAGGAATCCGCGGAGTCCATAATCACGTCTACAATGGCTCCCAAGAAGATGCAAGGTGCACCCATGGGAGGTTCTTCCCCGAACATACACGTGGACATCCCCACGGATCCACAAGCCCAGGTTTTATGATTTTAATTCCATGTTGAAGAAATGCTTTAAGCACGCTTAATTCCATAGGGAGAATACATTTTACTCTTATTGTTAATTCATGTGGTAGTGATAACATTTGAAAAATTATCTCTTTGAACGATGGACAAGGGTTGGTGCATGTCATGAAATTGGATCGTTTGCATTTCCAAAGTTGTGAACATAAACTACTTGTCCATCTTAGGAGCTTAGTTGCATGTTGATTTTTCACATACTTCAAAAGTAACAAGCCTAAGCGCATGTTTCTTGGAGTTAAAAGTTGAATTTGTTAAGTTCATCCTTGATTGGCCGTGAAAGAACAAGCGTATCTTGCTTTTAGTCAATAACTTCCTTGTTATGACTCGCATGGAAAGAATTGTCAACCTCCATTGCTTAGCATGGAAATGGGACCATAGACTTGCACGTTGCATGCAAAGATGTTTGTCGAACGGATTAAAGGTTGCATGTCACATGAACTTCATTAACAATGTTTTATCTAGAAAAGGGTTGCATGTTACATATTCGTCATGTGTAAATTTCATTTCATCGAGTTGCATTTAGAAAAGATTGCATGGCTTATCGAAGCATGAAATTCTAAAGCTTAGACAAAAGGTTGTTGGCATAACTCCTTTATGTAAATCCTAGTAGGTCCTATGTATGTTATTCTCCAAATTATCAGGCATAATGACTTTAGCAAGAAAAGATAGGGTTATTGCAAACCTTTTGGTGCATAAAAGTAATGAATCACATGATGCAATTATTTACACCTTTAGAACACGTTTAGCATCTCTAGGAAAGGATCGTCCTTGTCGTAGGACAAGTAGCCCAATTTAGCTAAATCACCTAACCCTCAAGGTATTCGTATAGGCATAATTTGGTCGATATGATAAACGCTTCAAGTACTAGCTAGGGCTTGGCACGTCAGAAATGCAGTCTAGTATCGTACTTGGATGCCAAGTCGAAACCCTCAAACCCAAAGGTCCTTCCCACATTCACGCAAGGTTTGGGTCAATTGGATGCCCATGCAAACAATGATCTAGGGTTTCTACCCTAAGGATCAATCGACCTAATGCTAAAACTTGGATTGAGTTTGGAAACCCTAGGATTGTCGGCATAGTACAATTAGGGTTGGGTTGGGTAAGAAGACACCCTAAACCCTGCATCTTGTCTAAACAAAATTCCTTGGCCAAGAAATACCATTCAATGGGTGAAATGATCCTATGAATTAGGTGCGACCCTTGTGCAATAAGTTGAAACATTGCATGGCCTTGTGGTTTAATCATAAGATATATTTGCCATTTCTTGGAATGAGGTTGACAGGTTCTAGCGCAAGTCTAACTTGCAAGAGGATGGGTAGTCATCCTGCTACATCACCTTTCTTGGACTGATTTGCAAAGAAGTTATGTTTTGTCTAACAAGCAAGGATCAATTAAATTAGAGCGATATGGTCGCCAGGATTCACTGTCTTAACTTAAGAAACCTAAGGTGTTGGTTAATTTGGGTTGACAGGGTATGACCCTAACCCAAGGACAAAAGGGGTAAACAAACAAACCCTTGGGGATCTTGCCAAGTCGCAATTGATCCCGGATCGAATGCTAGATGCATTCGGAGAGGAGGATTCACTCCTTAGCAGTTGGTCAAATTGAATGACCACTGGATTAATTGTGTTTGTAACAGTTTAGGAGCATTGTTTGCATTGTTTGCTCAAGGAGCTAAAGATGGAAAGATAATTAATGCTTCAGGTTGAAGGCCTGAAGGGAGAGGCAGCATCAGTTACCCCCGACTGACCCTAACCAAGGGGATTGTTAGCCGCGTCGGGAACGTGGACCGAACCCACCACAAGAGGTCTCTCTGTTGGGCTTTACTTGGAGCAGGAGGACGCTTGGGTGCTATGGGGGGCTCTAGTCGTAAATCCCTTGTCTTCCGGGCCCCGCACAAGAGGCCAACACGACTTGGTATTGGATCTGGAGGCCTGCATACTAGTCTACGGGCGGAATCTTGGATTAGTAATCCTTGTGGATTGCTGGATAGCCTTCAGGCGGATTATGGATTGCCTTCGAGAGGATTATGGATTAGCCTACGGGCTGGATTATATGACATTTTCCAAAGATAAATAAGATCATCTGTTGAAAAGGAACTTGTTTGACATTGCTTTTCTACGTCAAGTGCTAAGATCACATGAAGGAACCGGTGTCTAACTGGCTAATTAAGAAAGTTGTTTTATGCATGTATAACTAAATGTGGTAGGTAATTAGATAACTAAAGCAAACCTGAGGAAAGTGCGGTTGATGTGGCCATGGGTCGTCCTACGGATGGGTGGTCCTAGTTGACCAGGAACTTTTCTCAAATGAAATCGATAGCAGGGAACTTTTTTCAAAGGAAATGAACAGCACTAGAATCCTGATTTATGTTGTTTTAGGGGAACGGAATGGGACTATGCCTTATGGGTAGAGAGGTCGAGCTTTGCATCCATCTCATTTCCCATTCTCCTTGAACCAAGTCTAGCATGAATCCGCTTCGACCCTGACATTTCTACGTAAAGTAGTTTACTTGGGGTCCAATGCTAGCCGCCGTTCTAGGAGTTTGATCCCTAGGGAAAACCCTGATTTAGGTCGGTCCTTAAGTGGGAACAGCCGAAATACTTCTGTTACATTGCAGACTCGGGAAGACCTAGATCACAAACCCCGTAACATTCCATGGGAGTGCCGGGCGGAGCTTTCTAGACTCTCTTCACGATGGGCTGCTAAGATGTGTCCTGAAAGGGAACAGGTGGACACGTTACAGCTGGTATCAGAGCGAACCAACGAGGAACTAATGTTTTTCAAGAAAACTTAATAAGGAAAAGTAGAGAAAATGTTGCTGATAAGATCGTCTCCTTACTTACTTATCAATGTTGACTTGTAGAGTCATGAAGCATGGAATAGATTCTTGGTGTTCCAGGTCATGTTTATGACTGCGATGCGTGCCTCAGAATATCAACGAAGGCTCGATATGATGAATATCTTAGACCGCATCTATAACCCATTACCCTTGTATATGGAACGGAGATGGATGGGTGTTTTAGGGATCTATTACATAGCTGCCCACTGACTTACGTACCTTCGAATCAACTTGAAGGTATGCAAGTCCTCCATCCACTTGAAGAGAATCAAGTGGATGGAGGACTTAAAGATCGTGAAGTTGTTCGTCTTTATTGAGGCTCAGCAAACGCAACCCTACATGTTGGAGGTCGAAGGATCAAGCAGAACGCGTATGTGTACAAGGAAGTGACTCGAGTAATCCCTGCCTACAAAATTAAGGTGTTGGGACGTCATGAGAAGAACGGATATCAAAGGAAAAGATACCCTAATCTTCCAATGACCTATCGATTCTTGGAAATCCATGACCCCAATCCATACTATTACTCAGTTCCAGTAGCTGAATGTAACAACATCTTATTCTTCCCGAATTAATGTATCAGCTTGCTTACTATCCCAATAAATATTGTACTCCGAAAGGACTATGCCCATATAAATGAAATAAGACTTCTTCTTATCAATGATTGTCTTGACTGTGTATATTGACAACGAAGTAAAATGATTTGGTCACTTGGCTAAAAGCTGAAGTGGACATGTAATGTAAGGTGGAATTCTGACTAGGAGGAAAGTCGACTTCGGTTAGATTCAGGGTCATGAACCTAGGTATTCATGAGTGTTTACTCAGAATGGATTGGCTTAAACCTAATGATGCCCACATTCATTGTGGAAAGGGGCAAGTTTCCTTTCAAAATTCTAAAGGGGAATTGGTCACAACTCAAGGGGAGGCTGGAAAGCCAAAAATTCAATTGGCCAAAGAATCTCGGATAATAAAGGGAGTTAGAAAGGGACTACCTGTCTACTTGATTAAGCTCAATAAGCTAAATCAGAAGCAGGAGTCTAGTGAAGAACCTTCATGGCTAAAGGAGTACGTGGACATATTTCCTGAAGAGCTGATAGAACTTCCGCCTCAAAGGGAAGTTGATCATGAAATCAAGCTAGTGCCGGGAGCTGCGCCAATCGCAAAGAGGCCTTATAGAATGTCCATCCCAAAAGCAATTGAGCTGAAGGAGCAACTCAAGCAACTGTTAGATCAGGGCTACATCCGTCCTAGCAGTTCACCATGGGGAGCTCCAGTGTTGTTCTAGAAAAAGAAAGATGGAACGCTTCGGTTGTGTATTGATTATAGAGGGTTGAATCAATCAACCATCAAGAACAAGTACCCTATTCCAAGAATAGATGAACTTCTTGACCGTCTTCAAGGTGTGAAGATCTTCTCCAAGATTGATCTCAAGTTTGGATACTATCGGATAAGAATCAAGGAGGAAGATATTCCAAAGACGGCATTCAACACAAGATATGGACACTTTGAGTTCCTAGTCATATCGTTCGGGCTGACAAATGCACCTGCTACCTTCAACAGGTTAATGCAGGATATCTTTAGGCCATATCTTGATGACTTTGTACTTATCTTCTTCGACGATACCCTAGTTTACTCCAAACAGGAAGAAGATCATGAACCCTAGCTTCGGATTGTCCTTGAGACAATGAGGGCACACAAGCTTTATGCCAAGATGAAGAAGTGTGCATTCTTCAAACATCAGATTGAATATCTGGGATTCATCGTGTCAATGGAAGGAATCTCAGTGGATCCGGCCAAAGTCAGAGACGTTCTAGAGTGGCTTCACTCATCCATGACCTCCAGCAAGGCTTACGTGCTCGTGCCTTACTCCCCCTCCTCCAGCACAGCCTTCGGCTAGGGAGAAAAGAAGGATTAAAAAGAAAAATTTTCCATAAATCTTCTCAATTTAATCTTGACCTCCTCCCAAGAGGAGGTTCACACAAAAATATGCGGTTTCATTAAACCTTAGTCTCGGTTCTGCCAATGGAGATTATGATACATCGTGTTAAAGTTCGCACCGTCTGTGACCACAATGCCAGCATTGTCTTTTGCCAGAGACTTTACACGTGTATGTAATAATTTTTTTGCAGGAATATTATACACATCCTAAGGGAAGTGTGCTTGCATCAGTTATCACTTCAAACTCTTTACTAAGGTCCGGAAGTTTCAGGATAGGTGCTGATACCAAGCTTTGCTTTAGTTTATCAAACCTAGATTGTTCAGCAGTTGACCATACAATTGATGTTTGCTTCTTCAGTAGATCCGTCAGAGGCAGCTATAATCAAAGCATAGTTTTAATAAAGATCCTGTACCATCTTGTCAATCCAAGAAAACTGCGTATTTCTTTGACAATTGTTGGTATTGCAGCGTCGCACTGGATTCCATGGGGGGGGTTGAATGCCATGCAAATGGCCGCGTGGGGGGAGGGAGGTCCTCCTCCCTTCACCCTATAAAAAAACCCCTGTGGGGGGGTGAGTAAGGAGGGAAACAAAGAAGGACGGGACGCTGCAGTCGCCAGGCCAAGGGTGGAAGGTGGAAGGACAAGGTCATGAGGTTACTGAAACTTGACAAGAGGAAGGACAGGCCGCCATCGTGGGAGAAGGAAGTGTGGTGGACGCCATCGATCAGGGCGTCAGTTTTCGGATACGCCGCCAACTCTACCATCGATCAGGTTGTCAGTACTCGGATACGCCGCCAACTCCGCATGCCAATATGCCACGGGCCGTCATTGTTAACGCCGCCTCCACAAGATTGCCTTCCAATCACTCACGTGGGTTCTCCACGATGCCCAGAAGCTTTCTAGAAGCTTCTAAGGGCTCTCCAACCCCCCCTTCCTTTTAACCCCCTTTTCTATTGCCTTTACAAAGAGGGTTTTTTAAA
Source organism: Lygodium microphyllum (assembly GCF_053477565.2). Lineage (NCBI taxonomy): Eukaryota > Viridiplantae > Streptophyta > Polypodiopsida > Schizaeales > Lygodiaceae > Lygodium > Lygodium microphyllum. The sequence goes on from NC_141144.1 coordinate 48,822,446, forward strand.
CCCCACCCCCAGAATTTAACCCCTTCACAGGCGGTCATTTACACCCCCTTTTCCCCCTTTTTCAAATCCACCAAGTCCATTTAGAACCCCCCTTTCTCGTGGGGTTCCATCCAAGCCCCTCTAAAAGCCTATTTACCCCGAGAATTAAGCCCCTTTTTCTTTCATTCCATTAGCCCGGGTTTTAAACCCCCTTTCTGTGGACCTTTTCCCTTTACCCCTACAAGGTGGTTTTTACAAACCAAGGATTTAAGCATCCTTTCAGCTTGCATCCTCAAAAATTGAGTACTTTCCCTAGCAATTCCACAAAGCTCTTTTTTACAACCCCGGTTTCCTTTTAAAAGCCTTTGGTTTTCAAGTCTTTTAAATCCATTCCCTACTTCGAGGAGGCAGCTTTAAGGCCTTCTAAAGCTTGATTCTGAAAGACGGTGGAATCGATCAAGGAAGCCGAACCACAAAGGGAGTTTTGCATGCGAAGGAGATGGCCAAGATCATAAATCTGTGTCCAAGGCAGAAAAGTCGAATTCGCGATGGCTCCTAAGAAGGCACAAGGCGCAAACGCAGGAGGATCATCTCCTAACATCCATGTGGACATTTCACCACAAGTCCAGGTTTTCTTCCTAATTTTGTTTTACGTCGTAATATTTCAATTGTGCATGATTCATTTACAAAAATTAGGATGCACTTTTTCGATTGAAATACCTAAAAACCCTAAAGTGTAGTAGCATGAATCTTGAATTCATGTTATAAAAGGATCAATTGGAATTATGCCATAACTTAACATATGCTTTGATCTTAATCAAAAAAGTTAGGGTTTGCAAATCTACTCATACGTAGGTAATGAATCATGTGGTTACGAAAATGGTAGCGTAATTATCTTCAAGAATAGACAAGAAAATTGGTTTAACCTAAACACTTAACCGCGAGAGACTCGTTCAAGAAGGGTTAAATCAATGCAACATATCCCAAAGAGCTAACTAGGGTTTACCACGTTGAGGACGTGACCTAATCGCTCTTATTGCCAAAGCTGAAACTCTTATACCTAAAGACTTTCCCACATTCACGAAATATAGGGACAATAGGACGTACTTGTGAGAGATGATCTAGGGTTTTTATCCTAAGGATCGCTCGCTAAAATTATGAAAATCGATTTGAATTTTGAACCTTAGGACCGACAATGTTGGCCTAGTGCAATCAGGAACGGATTGTTATGAAGACACCCTAACCCTATTTCCTATCTAATCATGATACTGTGATTAGAAGACGTCATTGATGGGTAAAACAGTTCCATGGATTAGATGCGATACTCGTGCAACAAATTGCAGAGTCACATGATCTTGTGATTTGATCACAAGGGAATGGTCAATTCCTCGGAATGAGATTGGCAGATTCTTACACAAGTTTATCTTGCAAGAGGATGAATAATCGTCCTAATATAGTACCTTTCTTGGGTAAAGTGACCAAGATACGGGGATTAGATATTTGCTTGGAAGCAAAGGACCAATCAATAAATTGGAATAACATATTTACTGCTAATAGAACTTAAGGTATTGGTTAAGTTGGGTTGATAGGGTACGGCCCTAACTCAAGGATATAGGATTAGCAAACAAACCCTTGGGAATCTTGCCAAGTCGTGATTGATCCCGGATTGAATGCATTCCGAAAGAAGGATTCACTCCTTAGCAGTTGGCCAAAAATAACGACCAATGGAAATGATTGTGCTTGTACAGTTTAAAGAGTATTGTTTGCTTTGTTTGCTCGAGGAATTAAAGGATGAAAAGATATCTAAATGATTCAGGTTGAAGGCCTGAAGGGAGAGGCAGCCTCAATTACCCCCGACTGCTTGCTTGACCCTAACCAAGGGGGTTGTTAACCGCACCGGGAAGGTGGACCGAACCCGCTACGAGAGGTCTCTTTGTTGAGCGCTACTTGGAGCAGGAGGACGCTTGGGTGCCAGGGGGGCTCTGGCCGTAAATCCCTCGCCTTTCAGGCCCTGCACAAGAGGTCAACGTGACTCGCAATTGGACCTCGAGGCCCGCATACGAGTCTACGGGGGTGGAATCTTGGATTAGTAATCCCCGTGGATTGCTGGATAGCCTTCGGGAGGATTATGGATAAGCCTACGAGCTAGACTTTATAAATGTATTCCAAAGATAAATATGATAAGCTGTTGAAAAGGAACTTGTTTGAAATTGTTTTTTATGTCAAGTGCTATGATTACGTGAAGGAACCAGTGCCTAACGGGCTAATTAAGGAAGCTAATTGATGCATGTCCAACTAAATGCAGTAGGTTATTAGATAATTAAAACAACTTGAGGAAAGTGCAGTAGGATGGGTGGCCCCGGTTGGCCGAAAACTTTTCTCAAATCATAAAGGATAGCAAGAAGATCATTTCAAAGGACATGAAGAGAAAGGGCACTGACCTAGAGTCTAAGTTATAATAATCCGGATTTACACTATTTTAGGGGAGCGCAATGGGACTATGCCTTATGGCAGACAAGTCGAGCCTTGCATCCCTCTCGTTTCCCATTCTCCTTGAACCAAGTGCAGCATGAATCCGCTTCGAGCCTGGCATTTCTGTGTAAAGTAGTTTGCTTAGGGTTCGATGCTAGTTGTCGTTTAGGAAATGACCATTAGGGAAAAACCCTGATTCAGGTCGGTCCTAAGTGGAAACGGCCAGAATACTTTCACTACATGGCAGACGCAAAAATTCCTAGATCACAAACCATGTGACATTCCATGGGAGTGCCAAGTGGAGCTTTCTAGACATCCTTTCCGATGGACTGCTAAGACATGTCCTAAAGATTACAGGCGGACACGTTACAATGTGTGCTTATGTAGGAACGTCATCCTATAGCATACTCTTCAAGGAAAATAAAAAGCCATGAAAAGAATTATGTCACGCAAGATCTGGAGCTGTTAGCTGTCATCCATGTTCTCAAGCTTTGGAGACACTACCTGTTGGGTAACAAGTTTACCCTAGTGACGGATCATAAAAGTCTCAAGTGGATCTTTACCCAGAATGAGCTCAACATGAGGCAACGTCGATGGATTGAAGTGCTGGAGGAGTATGATTTTGAAATTAAGTACCAGCCTAGAAAGGAGAATGTAGTTGCCGATGCACTCAGTCGCAAGGCATTCCTAAATTCTCTAATCTTGCAAGATCCATCAACAGCTAGATCTCTAGCCACAAAGGTATCCATGCCAAACAATCCAATACTTCAGCTAGCTAGAGAAGAAGCATGCCATGATCCAACCTATCAGAAGATGCTAAGGGAGATCCCTATCAAGGATCAAGACCTGAAGCTACAGGCTAAGTATCAAGAATTCTCTATCAATAGTGGACTTGTCTACTATAGAACGAGATTATGTATACCGGCAAGCCAGTCACTCAAGCAAAAGATACTTTGGGAAGCTCATGATTCCCCTTTCTCAAGACATCCTGGCTATACCAAGACCCTCAATGCAGTCAGAAGGAGCTACTATTGGGAGAGGCTTAAAGGTGATGTTCTCAAATATGTCACTGAGTGTTTTTCTTGTCAACGTATTAAGACCAAACATGTCAAAATGCCAAGAAAGTGCAACCACTTGGCATTCCCCAAATGAAATGGAAATTCATTAGTATGGACTTTGTTGTTGGCCTACCCCAAGTTCAGGGAGGATAAAACTCCATTATGATTGTGGTAGATATGCTCACCAAGGTTGCACATCTTATTCCTGTTAAGACAAACTATAAAGCCTCTGACATTGCAAGGTTGTTCATCAAGGAGATATTCAAACTGCATGGGCTACCTAGAAGAATCATCAGTGATCATAATTCTCTCTTCACATCACACTTCTAGAGAGCTATCTTCGAAGCCATTGGGACTCAGCTCTATTTTAGTACAACTTACCATCCCTAAACCGATGGTCGAACAGAGCGAGTCAACCAAGTCATTGAGGATAGGCTAAGGGCACATTGTTGCCGTGAACCAAAAAGGTGGATTCAATATTTGCCACTGGTTGAGTTTTCCTACAATGCTTCTTACCAACAAAGCATTCAGATGACCCCTTTTCAAGCATTGTATGGGCATGACTATCGAAGTCCTTTAAACTTATTAGATCCAATCCTAAGAGTTGAAGCTTCAAGGCATATGTTGGAAGATATGGATGACCAAATGAAGTCAATAAGATAGGACATCCAAGCCGCCAAGGATAGGTAGAAGGCATACGCAGATTTGAAATGTCAAGATAGAACCTTCGCTGAAGGAGATATGGTCTTCATTCGCGTACGCCCAAAGAAGAGTTCCCTATCCTTAGGTGAATGCAAGAAGCTAAGTCAGGGGTACTGTGGACCCTACAAGATTCTCAAGTGCCTAGGACCCAATGCTTATAGACTACAACTCCTTGAGAACCTAAAGGTTCATAATGTATTCCACATCAGCCTACTGAAGAAGTATGTACCTAATCCTAGCCATATACTTGACGATCAACAAGTTGTAATGCCTAGCCAAGGAGTCCTTGAGCTACGACCTGACAAGATCTTAGATGTTAGGGAGAGATAATTGAGATCCAAAACCTTGAGAGAATGTCTCGTCCAGTGGAAAGATTATCCCGAGGAGGATGCCACTTGGATATCTGAAAGTACTCTCAACTAACAATACCCCCAGCTCTTCTCGAGATGAGGACATCTCGATTCCTCCAAGGGGGAGAGAATGTAATATTTCCACTCAAAAATATTATTGAACTTGACTCCTCGCACACTACATAAAACGTGTGCAAGGCTATCTCCCACATCGTAATTATTGGCAGCTTAATCCATACCTCGCACGAGTGATAAAAATCCCCATCCGCGAGGTGCAACCAAGACTGGGGTTCAAAACCGCAAAGCCACGTGAGAACACCCTTATGGGAAAAAGGGTAAAATGGGTAATGTTGAAATTAGTCAAAATTTTTTTTATTAATTATCCCTTCCCCCAGCCGATGCATGGCTGGAGGAGAGGGAGTAGGAGAACTACAAGTGAGGTGCGTGGGGAGCTTGTAGAGGTGGAGTGCATGGGGAGAAGAGAGAGTCATGAGGGCTCCACGTGTGTGGAGTCTCTCCCCCCCCTTGGCCTATATAACCTCCCCCCTAGTCATTGGGGGGAGGCACAGAAAATAAAGGAAAGGCTACAGTGCTAAGGAGGATCAAAGGGAGAAGAAGCAATAGGCCATCGTGCTGCCTGGGGACGTCGCCACCATTCGCCGCTAGCTGCCGTCGTTGCAGCGCTGCTTCAGCTCCACGATCGCCATCAATCTTCCTTCTCGTCATCAAACTTTTCCTCCCCCCAATCATTGGCCTTCCCCCTCCACGTTTTCTAGGAGACATCAGCTCTTTAGAAGCTTCTAAAGGATAAGGCCCATAAGCCTTGTTTCTACGTGCCTCCCCCGGTTTTAAAACCCGGGTTCGTAAAGCTCCAATTCCCACGCAAGGGAGAAGGTATCGACCTACAGGCAGTCTCAGAGGGCGAGAGTAAAGGCTAGAAGGAATCCGCGGAGTCCATAATCACATCTACGATGGCTCCCAAGAAGATGCAAGGCGCACCCGCGGGAGGTTCTTCCCCGAACATGCACGTGGACATCCCCACGGATCCACAAGCCCAGGTTTTATGATTTTAATTCCACGTTGAAGAAATGCTTTAAGCACGCTTAATTCCATGGGGAGAATACATTTTACGCTTATCGTTAATTCATGTGGTAGTGATAAAAGTACATTTGAAAAATTATATCTTTGAACGATGGACAAGGGTTGGTGCATGTCATGAAATTGGATCATTTGCATTTCCAAAGTTGTGAGCATAAACTACTTGTCCGTCTTAGGAGCTTAGCGCACTTCAAAAGTAACAAGCCTAAGCGCATCTTGCTTGGAGTTAAAAGTTGAATTTGTTAAGTTCATCCTTGATTGGTCGTGAAAGAACAAGCGTATCTTGCTTTTAGTTAATAACTTCCTTGTTATGACTCGCATGGAAAGAATTGTCAACGTCCGTTGCTTAGCATGGAAATGGGAACATAGACTTGCACGTTGCATGCAAAGATGTTTGTCGAACAGATTAAAGGTTGCATATCACATGAACTTCATTAACAATGTTTTATCTAGAAAAGGGTTGCATGTTACATATTTGTCATGCGTAAATTTCATTTCATCAAGTTGCATTTAGAAAAGATTGCATGGCTTATCGAAGCATGAAATTCTAAAGCTTAGACAAAAGGTTGTTGGCATAACTCCTTTATGTAAATCCTAGTAGGTCCTATGTATGTTATTCTCCAAATTATCAGGCATAATAACTTTAGCAAGAAAAGATAGGGTTATTGCAAACCTTTTGGCGCGTAAAAGTAATGAATCACATGTTGCAATTATTTACACCTTTAGAACAAGTTTAGCATCTCTAGGAAAGGATCGTCCTTGTTGCAGGACAAGTAGCCCAATTTAGCTAAGTCACCTAACCCTCAAGGGATTCGTATAGGCATAATTTGGTCGATACGATAAACACCTCAAGTACTAGCTAGGGCTTGGCACATAAAAAATGCAGTCTAGTATTGTACTTGGATGCCAAGTCGAAACCCTCAAACCCAAAGATCCTTCCCACATTCACAGAAGGTTTGGGTCAATTGGACGCCCATGCAAAAAATTATCTAGGGTTTCTACCCTAAGGATCGATCGACCTAATGCTAAAAATCGGATTGAATTTGGAAACCCTAGGATCGAACGCTATCGGCCTAGTACAATTAGGGTTGGGTTGGGTAAGAAGACACCCTAAACCCTGCATCTTGTCTAAACAGAATTCCTTGACCAGGAAACACCGTTCAATGGGTGAAATGATCCCATGAATTAGGTGCAACACTTATGCAACAAGTTGCAACATCGCATGGCCTTGTGGTTTAATGACAAGATAGATTTGTCATTCCTCGGAATGAGGTTGACAAGTTCTAACGCAAGTCTGACTTGCAAGAGGATGGGTAGTCATCCTGCTCCATCATCTTTCTTGGGCTGATTTGCCAAAGAAGTTATGTTTTGCCTAACAAGCAAGGATCAATTAAGTTAGAGCGACATGGTCGCCAAGATTCACTGTCTTAACTTAAGAAACCTAAGGTGTTGGTTAATTTGGGTTGACAGGATATGACCCTAACCCAAGGACAAAAGGGGTAAACAAACAAACCCTTGGGGATCTTGCCAAGTTGCAATTGATCCCGGATCGAATGCTAGATGCATTCGAAGAGGAGGATTCACTCCTTAGCAGTTGGCCAAATTGAACGACCACTGGATTGATTGTGTTTGTAACAATTTAGGAGCACTGTTTGCATTGTTTTCTCAAGGAGCTAAAGATGGAAAGATAATTAATACTTCAGGTTGAAGGCCTAAAGGGAGAGGCAGCATCAGTTATCTGTGACTGTCTGCCTAACCCTAACCAAGGGGATTCTTAGCCACGTCAGGAACATGGACCGAACCCGTCATGAGAGGTCTCATCGTTGAACGCTACTTGGAGCAGGAGGACACTTGGGTGCCAAGGGGACTTTGGCCATAAATCCCTTGCCTTCCAGGCCCTGCACAAGAGGCCAACGCGACTCGGGATTGGATCTCGAGGCCCACATACTAGTCTACAGGCAGAATCTTGGATTAGTAATCCCTATGGATTGCTAGATAGCCTTCGGGCGAATTATGGATTGCCTTCGGGCGAATTATGGATTAGCCTACATGCTGGATTATATGATGTTTTCCAAAGATAAATAAGATCATGTATTGAAAAGGAACTTGTTTAACATTGTTTTTCTATGTCGAGTGCTAAGATTACGTGAAGGAACCGGTGTCTAACTAGCTAATTAAGGAAGCTATTTTATGCGTGTCCAACTAAATGTGGTAGGTAATTAGACAACTGAAGCAAACCTGAGGAAAGTGCAGTGGATGTGGCAATGGGTCCATCCTATGGATGGGTGGTCGCAGTTGGCCGGGAACTTTTCTCAAATGAAATCAACAGCAGGGAACTTTTTCAAAGGAAATGAATAGCAAGGGCGTTGACCTTAAGTCTAGATTACTAGAATCCCGATTTATGCTATTTTAGGAGAACGGAATGGGACTATGCTTGATGGGTAGAGAGATCAAGCTTTGCATCCCTCTCGTTTCCCATTCTCCTTGAACCAAGTGCAGCATGAATCCGCTTTGACCCTGATGTTCCTACATAAAGTAGTTCGCCTGGGGTTTGCTAGCCACTGTTCTAGGAGTTTGACCCCTAGGAAAACCCTGATTTAGGTCGGTCCTAAGTGGGAAGGGCCGGAATACTTTTGTTACGTGGTAGACTCGGGAAGACCTAGATCGCAAACCCCGTAACATTCCATGGGAGTGCCAGGCGGAGCTTTCTAGACTCTCTTCCCGATAGGCTACTAAGACGTCACTTGAAAGGGAACAGGTGGACACGTTGCAGTCTTCAATGTAAAATTCTTCCCTGAGTGTCTTCTTGAAAGCTACCCAGTTAGCATCCTTCATGTATAATTCAATAATTCGTGCTTTCGGTTCATGTAACACGTACAAAATACCGGCTCCATGCAAGTTGAGCCACCCCAAAGAATTCCATCTTTTAAGCATAGGTATGTACATATGTAGATACATTCCTGCCATTGAATATATTCATCTCACACTCAACTGCTTGCAAAGCATTTATCACAAAACTTTGTGTTTGAACATAAGCCTGTATCACATGTTGTTGTTATTGTACCTGCATAGGCATATTCATATTCTGCACCAACTATTGCAAAACATCACTGGAGATTGTATTCAACTATCTTATCATTCCTTCTTCTAACGATCTTTCATGTTAGGTTCACCAATGTCGGAGGGGTTTTTGTAAAAAGGTCGAATCCACCGAGGATCAAAGATAGAAGGAAGTAGAGATAGGAGATGGAAGAGAAGAAAAAGAATAGACAAGAGGTAAACACGACAAAGACAAAGCACAATGAATTGAATCAATATGTATTGATAGAACCTAAAATCCTTTGTCTAGCACTACACTCAGAAGCAATCTCCAGGCATTAGATCTCCTACAGCTCCTTCGTAGACAAGAAACATCGATAAAAAATAGTAGACCCTTCTTTGCTACTCGGAATCCAAATCTGATGTCTTCGTTGGCTCCAAAATGGGGGTAAAGCCTAGGACACCCGATCAGGGATCTCCTAAATCACATCTTCTTCTTCTCCCAGTTCAAACTGCATTTTTCAGCCTATCAATAGCGATCCGACGCATGCAATTTTGCCAATCTGTCTTTTTTATGAAAAATCCCATAACTGGCTGAAAAAGCAACTTATTTTTTGCATGCCATCCTAATCTAGAACCTTTCCTAAATTTTTAAGTTTTTTTACAATAAATAATATTAAAAAAAGCTAAATTTATCCCAAAAGCTAGTATGTTTGAACCATTCATACCACTCACACTAGTACTAATGACTTAGATCACATTGACTCTCTTGATCAATAAGAAAGTCAGATGATGATGCACTCCAGAGTTTTTCACACTGTGATGTGTAGTGGCACGATAGTGTTGCTATAACTATTCCTATATGTGTCACTATTAGTGTTGCAAATTTCCATTTGTGATGCTAATAGTGATGCATATAGCAATACTTAGTAACATTGATAGCGATGCTATAGCAATGTTTAGTGACATTGATAGCGATGTTGAGTGATGCTAATTGTGATGCAAATAGTGATGCCACTCTAAGAGAAAAAGACACTGAAAATCAGAGTCCAACATTTGTTGCAAATATTTGTGAGAGAGAGAGTGTGTGTGAAAGAGAGAGCAAGAGAGATCACTGCCTTGAGAGGGAGAGGGAGAGAGAGAGAGAGAAGGAGAGTTCACCACTATCACTAATGCTACCGTCGTACACAAAGAAGAGGGAGAAGTATGTGTAACGTGTCCACCTGTTCGTTTGTAGGACACATCTTAGCAGCCCATCGGGAAGAGAGTCTAGAAAGCGCCGCCGGCACTCCCAAGGAATGTCACAGGGTTTGTGATCTAGGTCTTTCCGAGTGTGCCACGAAGTGGAAGCATTCTGGCCATTCCCACTTAGGACCGACCTGAATCAGGGTTTTCCTAATGGTCAAATTCCTAGAACGTTAGCTAGCGTCGAACCCCAGGCGAAATACTCTACGCAGAAACGTCAGGGTCGAAGAGGATTCATGCTGCACTTGGTTCAAGGAGAATGGGAAACGAGAGAGATGCAAAGCTCGACCTCTCTTCCCATAAGGCATAGTCCCATTCTGTTCCCCCAAAACAGCATAAATCGAGACTCTAGTATCCTAGATTCTAGGTCAACATCCCTTGCTGTCGATTTCTTTGAGAAAAATTCCCAGCCAACCGAGGCCACCCATCTGTAGGACGGATCCATGGCCACATCCATCACACTTTCTTCGAGGTTTCTTTAGTTGTCTAATTACCTAACACATTTAGTTGGACATGCAAAAGCAGATTCCTTAATTAGCCAATTATTCATCGGTTCCTTCACGTAATCTTAGCACTGACATAGAAAAACAGTGTCAAACAAGTTTCTTTTCAACAAATGATCTTATTTATCTTTGGAATACATCATATAATCCAGCCCGTTGGCTAATCTAGTATGCGAGCCTCGAGATCCAATCCTGAGTCACGTCGGCCTCTTATGGAGGACCTGAAAGGCAAGGGATTTACGACCAGAGCCCCCCCTAGCACCCAAGCATCCTCCTGCTCCAAGTAGTGCCCAACAGAGAGACCTCTCGTAGCGGGTTCGGTCCACGTTTCCAACGTAGCTAACAACCCCCTTGGTTAGTGTCACGCACACAGTCGGGGGTAACTGATGCTGCCTCTCCCTCTAGGCCTTCAACATGAAGCATTAATTATCTTTCCATCCTTAGTTCATTGGGCAAAGTAATACAAACAGTGCTCCTAACTATACAAACACAATCAATCCCATGGTCATTTGTTTGGCCAACTGCTAAGGTGTGAATCCTTCTCTCCAAATGCATCCAGCATTCGATCCGGGATAAATTGCGACTTGGCAAGATCCCCAAGGGTTTCGTTGCTTGTGTACCCTTGTATCCTTGGGTTAGGGTTATACCCTGTTAACCCAAATTAACCAACACCTTAGGTTTCTTAAATTAAGATAGTAAATCCTGACAACCTTGTCGCTCTAACTTGATTTGTCAATTGCTTGCTAGGCAATTCATAGTTACCCTATCTTGGCAAATCAGCCCAAGAAGGGTGATGTAGCAGGATGTCTACTCATCCTCTTGCACAATAGGCTTGTACTAGAACCTGCCAACCTTGTTCTAAGGAGTGGCAAATCCATCTTGTGACTTAAACACAAAGCCATGCGATGTTGCAACTTGTTGCATAGGAGTCGCATCTAACTTGTAGAATGAATCTCCCATCAATGACGTTCCTTGGTCAAGAAGTAAGTTTAGTCAAGATGTAGGGTTTGGGGTGTCTTCTTACCCAACCCAATCCCTAACCTTACTAGGCGAATAACATTTTTGGAAGTTTAGTATTAGGTCGATCGATCCTTGGGGTGTCTTCTTACCCAACCCAATCCCTAACCTTACTAGGCCAATAATGTTTGGCCCTAGGGATTCTAAACTTAATCGGAAGTTTAGTATTAGGTCGATCGATCCTTAGGGTAAAACCCTAGATCATTATTGTATTGGCATCCAATTAACCCAAACATTCCGTGAACGTGGGTAGGACCTTTGGGTTTGAAAGTCTCGACTTGGTGTCCAAGTGTGATACTAGGCAGAATTTCTAACGTGCTAAACCCTAGCTAGCACTTTGAGGTATTCGTTGTACTAACTACTTATGCTTTTAAGAATCCCTTGAGGGTTATACCCTAACAAGTGATCTATCCAAATCGGTCTACTTGCCTTGTGACAAGAAATGATATCTTCTTAGAGATGCTAAATTTGTTCTAAAGGTGTAAATAGTTGCAAGACATCACATTACGTGCAAATATGTGATTCATTACTTCTATGCAACTATAAGGTTTGCAATGACCATTTCTTTTTTCTTGCTAAAATCATGATGACTGACATTTTGGGGAATAACTTGCATAAAACCTACGTGGATTTACATCAAGAGCTTTGCCTACAACCTTTTGCTTAATGCAGTTGAATTTCAGGCTTTAATATGACATGAAGCCTTTTCTAGATACAACTTCGATAGATGAAGTTCATGCATGACGAATATCATAAGATTATTGTTGACTTAATCCATTCTACTGCACTTAACCCATCTTAAAATACAAGCATCTTCGCATGCAACATGCAAGTCCATGGTTTTATTTCCGTGCAATGCAACTACTTGGACAAGATCAACAACGGTTATGTCATTCGAATCTACAAGTAGAAAATTACTACCTAAATGCCTTATGCGCTTTTCTTTTCCACTGTCAATCAAAGATGCATTTAAATAATTTCATCCTTTAGACCTAAGCAATATGCGCTTAGGAATTTCAACTTGGAAATGCAAACAACCCAATACGTGATTTGTCCCTTGGTAAGATCATCGCATGACATGCACTAACCCTTGTAAATCGCTCAAGGAGATAATTTCCGAAATGTGTTTTAACTAGACTATGTGAATTAGAAATGTGCGTAAGTGCAATCTTCCCATGAAAATTTAACATGCGTAATGCATTGCTTTAATGCAGAATCATTATTTTAAGAACCTGGACATGAGGGCTCGTAGGGATGTCCATGTGTATGCTCGGGGAAGAAAATCCCGCGTGAGCACCTTACGTCTTTTGTTTGGGGGCCATCGATATCGAAGACTCTTGACTCCGCAAACTCGTTTTTTTTTTTTGCCTTAACCGAACTACGAACTTTCTCTAGTCCTTGGCAATCAACTTCAAGATCTGACTACTTTTCCCCTTGCACAGGAATTGGGCTTATGAGCCCAGTTTTTGAAACCAAGGAGGCTCGTGGAAACGAGGCTTATAGAAGCCTAACTATAGAAGCTTCCAAGAATCTTCTACTCTCAGCAAAATGACGTGGAGGGGGGGTAATGATTGGAGGAGAGGACGACGGAGAAGGAGATGAGGATGATGATTGATGATGATGGAGGTGTTGAGGCAGCCAGTAGCACGGCGTGGCGTTGGAGGCGGCAGTTCTTGGCGGTGGCTCCTGGCGTGGAGGACGGCAATAGCACGACTGCCTTCTCCCTTCTTCCTTCTCGTGCCTCCCCCCAAGCTTTAAGGGGCAGGTTATATAGGTCAAGGGGGGAGAATAGCCACCCCCGTGGCATGATTGCATGCCCTCTCCTCCACATGCTTCTCCACTTAACTCACTCCTTCTCACACTCCCTCTCCTCCTGCCATGCATCGGTTGAGGGGAGGAATAAATTATTTAAAAAATTTGCCTTAATCTTACCCATTATCCAATTTCCCCTTTTTCCAAGAAGGGTGTTGCGGCATTGCAGTCTTCAAGCCACGGCCTCTTATGCACCGTGTGGTGAAATTTATTAACGCGTGAAGGTGGGGTATTTAGCCCAAGGTTCTTCTAGTCACGAGGAGAATATTTTAAGCTGCTTTCGTGTGGGCATGTAGAGGTTAAAATTGTTTCTTGCGGAAATATTACATTCTCTCCCCCTTAGAGGAATCGAGATGTCCTCATCTTGAGAAGAACTGGGGGTATTGTTGGCTCAGAGCACTCTCATCCATCCAAGTGGCATCCTCCTCAGGATAATCTTTCCACTAGAGGAGATATTCTCTCAAGGTTCTGGATCTCAATTGTCTCTCCCTAACATCTAAGATCCTGTCAGGCGGTAGCTCAAGGACACCTTGGCTAGGCATTACAACTTGTTGATCATCAAGTACGTGTCTAGGGTTAGGCACATACTTCTTCAATAGACTGATATGGAATACATTATGAAACTCTAGGTTCTCAAGGAGTTGAAGTCTATAAGAAATAGATCCTAAGCACTTGAGAATCTTGTAGGGTCCACAATACCTTGGACTTAGCTTCTTGCATTCACCTAAGGATAGGGAACTCTTCTTTGGGCATACACGAATGAAGACCATATTTCCTTCGATGAAGGATCTATCTTGATGTTTCAAATCCCCGTATGCCTTCTGTCTATCCTTGGCAGCTTGGATGTCCTGTCTTATTGACTTCATTTGGTCATCCATATCTTCCATCATTTGCTTTGAAGCTTCAACCCTCAAGGTTGGATCCGAGAAGTTTAAAGGACTTCGACAGTCGTGCCCATACAATGCTTGAAAAGGGGTCATCTGAATGCTTTGTTGATAAGAAGCATTGTAGGCAAACTCAACCAGTGGCAAGTACTGAATCCACTTCTTGGGTTCACAGTAGCAGTGGGCCCTTAGCATATCCTCGATGACTTGGTTGACTTGCTCCGTTTGACCATCGCTTCGGGGATGGTAAGATGGAGTAATGTGAATTTTGTCAAATAGTCTTGTGACCCATCCCTCCTGCGCATATATAGCAAGAGGTGGATGCATAACTTGTCGTCTGACCAACCTATGGGTCCAAGATAGTAATCATAGATGGATCTCGGCTACTCTTTGCATTACCCATACCAACTATTGCCTGTCATATAACGCATGGTCTGATAAAACTCCCACAAGCGACTAGGTCCGGTCTCATTATCAATAACAACATCTGGACTAGGACCAAAGTTGAAAAAGAGGTCCTCCTTATATTAAAAATTAGCTAAATTTGCAAAATGATTCTAATAACGTGGAATCAGCTGAAGAGAGACGCATCAAGTAGGGTTATAGCAGTTCGATGATACATACGAAGGATGGGATTCCGAATTGTGTATGTCTCATTGAGTTGATTTAAGATCAACTAGGAGTCCCCTTTTACTAACAACCATCGAATGCCACCTTTTTTGGCAATATTTAGCCCCATAATCAAAGCCCTATACTCTGCCATGTTGTTAATGAATCCTACCCTAAGGTAAGCAGTTAATTTCATTGTAACTCTACGTCAGGGATCTAGGATAACTACTCTAGCACTCCCTTTTTTATGAGGGCCTTGGGATGCTCCATCAAAGTATAACATGTATGATCACAATGGGTTTACACAACCAGCCATCAAGAACTCTCCTATTTATAATCATGATAATTAAAATTCAACATATTTAGAGGGTGAACTAACGACTCCATCCCATCTTCCTCATTAAACTCAATAGGGATGCTTGTCAGGATTTGTAAACAGTGATGGCAAAAAACTTTAATCTCTCACACAAAGGTACCATCTTCTTGCTCAATCACTTTGTACCCTTTGCTCCATTAGATAATCTTTCCCTAATGATACTTTTTCTCTAGATATAGGTGCTCCAAATAAGGGATTAACCGCCCCATCAACTACTTTAAGCTCTCCTGCAGGTCTCGAATCAACCCAGCATGGACTTGCAATTCATTTAGCATGTTAGTATACTAAAAAATAATAAGGTTTAATCTTATTAAGATTAACCTTATTTTTAAATTCCACTCCCTGTAGATAAGCTAATAAAGCCGTGGACTTATTTTTACCTATCCTAACTATCTTGTAAGGGCCATCTCATCTAGGTTCCAACTTCCCGGGAAATAGCTCCCTATGTGCATCGTAGTATAGAACTAAGTGTCCTTTCTTAAAGGTATATTTCTTCGCTTTTAGATCATTTATCCGCTTCATCTGACACTTAGCCACTTCTTGTGCAACAAACTTTGCAATTTAAGTTCATCCAAGTGGGCTATAGTTGTAAACCGATCGAATAGGGCATCTTTATCACCCAAAGAATGATTGATTACAAATCTTATGGTCCAAAAACTAACTTTCCAAGGGCAAGACACACTCCTCCCCATAAAATAATTTTTACGGGGCATGGCCAGTGGATCGTTTACATGTTATGTTATATGCCCAAACCGCCACATATAATTTTGTATCCCAGTCCCGTTTCTTTTCGAAAACTATCTTGGATAGGATACCCACAAGCTACTTATTGGTACTTTCAACTTGTCCATTGGCTTGTGGATTATAGGGAATCTTCTTGTTATGCTTAATTTTCCAAGATTCAATTAATATTTTAATCACCTTATTATTCAAAAAGTGAGTTTTACGGTCCAATACTATTTCCTTTGGCAGACCAAAACGGTAGATGATCTACTCAAGTAGGAAACTAGCAGTCTCTTTTGCATTGTCCTGCGCTGTTGCATGTGCTTATGACCACTTTGTAAAGTAATCAGTGGCTACTATAATGTATCTCTTCTGAGTAGTAGATGACAGGGTAATGGGACCCACAAAGTCAATGCCCTACTTCTCAAAGGGAAGAATAGCCATGATAGGCATAAGTGGTCGCTTCCTATTCTCTCTACTATCATGTCTTTAGAGTACATGGTGGACTCATGGCGACTATGACCTTGATCATTTCAGGGTTGGTCGCAATCCCTACTGAACTGACCACATGACCTAACAATAGCCCATATGGGACTCCAAACACACACTTCTGTGGGTTAAGAGCTATGAAGATTTGACTGCAACACTCAAAACACTTCCACAAAATAATCAACTACCTTTTCCAACCTGGCTGCAAGAGCTGTATCCCACTTGGTGATCTAATCACCTCAATGCCCAAGAAATAACGCAGCTCTCCCAAATCCTTCATCTTAAACTTTTGCTTCAATAGCATTTTCACATGAAGGATATCTTCATCACTGTCACCTGTCATAATCAAATCATCAACATAAATGACAAGCAGCATAATACCTTTCTCTGTTTTTCTCACATAAAGTGAGAAATCTACCTTGGAAATCTGAAAGCCAATAGTGACAAGATACTGTCCTATCTTGTCAGACCATGCTCTAGGTGCTTGCTTCAAGCCATACAAGGCTTTCTTCAACCTGCAAACAAACTCAGGATGAACAGCATGCATATAACCTGGTGGCTGCTCCATATAGACCTCTTCTTGCAAATCACCATACAAGAAGGCATTCTTTACATCCATCTGATGTAAAGACCATCCCTTTGATGCAGCCATAGCAATGACTGCTCTTACAGTTGCCATCCTTGCAACCGAACTGAATGTTTCTTCATAGTCAATGCCATATGTTTGTGCATACCCCTTGACTACTAGTCTTGCCTTGTATCTGTTCACAGAACCATCTGCATTGTGCTTCACCTTATAAACCCACTTACAGCCAATTGCATTTTTACCTTTAGGCAAAGGTACCAATTCCCATGTAGCATTTGCTTCCAAGGCATCCATTTCTTCATCCATGGCTTTCTCCCATTTTTCTTTTCCCATGGCTTGCTCAAAAGAAGTGGGTTCTGGTTCCTGTATCACTTTAACCATATATGCATAGTGAATGGCTGTAAATCCATCATATTTCAGCCTATCCACAGGATACCTAGCTCTCGTAGACCTGCACAAAGTAGGTTCACTCCCAAGTGCTCTCAAAACATCCCTGGCCTTCCTTACTCCAGGTGTAACAATAGAAGGAATACCCAACTCATCATCAATGCTCTGTTCTGAGCCACTGGATTCACCATCCACATAAGAGTGACCTGCATTCACATCAAACATGGGCTGATCAACCTTCTCTTTTCCTTTTCGTGATACCTGCATACCACTATCTGCATTGCTTTGAGAAGATTCTCTTGATCTCAATCTGCCTATCCATGGTGAAGAATGTGAACCAGTGCTAGAGGACGCTCCACGTCCACTAATATTTTGTGACTGCTGCTGTGAATTCTGTGCAGCATTACCATTTTGTGCATCTACATCATCAATCACATTTACTGGTTTATACCAGCTACTCATGTCATCAAAAAAACATCTCTGCTCACTGTAAACTTACGAGTAGAAGGGTTATAGCATCTATGCCCTTTTTGCTGCAGAGAGTAACCAATAAAGATGCACTTCTCAGCTTTTGGATCCAACTTGGATCTCAACTCATCTGGCACATGTACATAGGCAATGCAACCAAAAATTTTCAAATGAGAAATATCTGGTTTCCTACCAGTATACCTCTCCTCTGGAGTCATTCCATGTATTGCTGCAGTGGGAGTCCTGTTCATTATGTAGACTACTGTAGCAACTGCTTCAGCCCAATAAAAATCTGGCAAGTCTTTTTCATTGAGCATGGCACAAGATACCTCTCCAATATGCCTGTTTTTCCTTTCTGCAATTCCATTTTGTTGTGGGATATGACTGCATGAATATTGCTGTTTTATGCCATGCTCCTGCAAGAACTTTGCAAACTCATTTGAGAGGTACTCTCCCCCTCCATCTGACCTTAGGCATTTTATCTGCAGGCCTGTTTCTTTTTCAACCATAGCTTTAAGAGTTTTGAAATACCCAAAAACTTCACTTTTCTTTTTCATAAAATACACCCAAACTTTTCTGTTATAGTCATCAATAAAAGTGACAAAATAATGACAGCGTCCAAGAGATGCAGCTTTAGTAGTCCACACATCAGAGTGGATTAATTCCAATGGCTTCTCACTCTCTTGAACATGTCTAGGAAATGGTTTCCTTGTCTGTTTTCCAAACTGACAGGCTTCACATACCTTATGCATTTCTGCAACCTTGAATTTGGGCAATCCTGCAACAATATTTTGGGCCTGCATTGATTTAAGTCACTGTACATTAACATGACCAATGTGTTTATGCCAGATATCAATATCTGCAACTACACCGGTCCCATGTGCAAACATTGCTGCACTCAATTCAGACATGGCTGCATCCAATGTAAACATTCTGCCCTTCTTCTTTCCTTTTGCTATCAAGCGACCTTTATTTTTCATATCCTCAACAAAGCATCCATGAGGATTAAATCTGACCTGCAAGCCCTGCTCAACCATTTGACCAACAGAAACCAGATTCTTGGTGATATTCGGGACATGAAATACATCGGACAGGTATTTCTTTTTCCCATCCTGCATAGACAAAGGAATTTTTCCAATCTGCACAATAGGATGTGCAGTATCATCACCAGTCTCCACAAATCCTGGTTTTTCCATTTTCCTTGCATCCTCCATCCATTTTGCATGACCTGTCATGTAGTTTGATGCACCTGAGTCAACATACCATACATCATTGCTTTCTTCTGCACTTGTCACAGAATTGTTCATGTGCTGCACCATAAACAAATGCTCATTTCTGTCATCACCCTGTCTACTAGAAGATGCATAATTCCCTTGTTGCAGTTTTCCATTCATGATGTCATTCTGCTTTTTATAGCAGTCTTTAGCCATATGACCCATTTTACCACAGTAGTAGCATTCAACATTACTGTTTGCATTTTGGCCTCTTTGCCATCCACCACGACCTCTTTGGCTCCCCCTGCCTCTAGAGTTACCACGTCCTCCTCCATAGGACTAGTTTTCTTGAGTTTGCTGCATATTCTGATTTCTGTCACGGCCTCCAAATCGGCCTCCTCTACCTCTGCCTCTACCTCTTCCAGCATTTGAGTAGAAGACAGCTTCTTTTGAAGTTCCTCCTGAAGAAGATGCACCACCATTTCTCTGCTCCTCAGAAATTAGAAGAGCAATCAACTCCTCAAAATCAGGAAATCTTTCACGGACGGAAATGGATGTTTGGAACTGTGCATAATCCTTTCCTAGACCATTCAAGGTCACTGAGACTAAATCATCATCTTCCACTGGCGACGCAATGGAAGCAAGTGCATCTACAATCTTCTTCACCTTCATGTGGTAGTCATTGATGCTCATACTTTCTCTTTGCACATTGTGCAACTCTTGCTTGAGCTGCATTTTCCTGGCTTGCGTATTTGTGATATATATTTTTGACAAAGTATCCCATGCCTCCTTTGGCGTACTTGCATCTTGAATATGCACAATCATAGAGTCTGAAATGCTGATAGACAGCCAGTACATAACTTTCCTGGCTCTCTCATGCCATGCTTTAAATGCCTGCATTTGCTGTTGATTGGGAACATCAGGAAGAACTGGTTCTTCTTCATTTCCTGCAACAAATTTCCAATATCCTTTTTCCATAAGGAAATTCGTCATTCTAAACTTCCATGCTTGGAAGTTGTTCTTGTCAAGCTTTTCAGTGACAATCTATGAGAGAGAATTAGACGCCATTATAGAACACTACAAAAAATTCTGTCACTGCAAAGAACACAGCTTCAGCCTCACAAAGGAAAATCTGCAAAACTGACGAAAGTGGTATTTGACCACACAGTCACTTCCTAGTGACGATTTTGCATCAACAGGCAACAGGGATGATTCTGTAACTCCCAATGTCTCTGCGCACAAACATACGATGCAATTTCTACAGTAACTTTTCACCGACCTGTAGAACAGTGGTCGCACAGCATAAAACTGGGTCTTTTCCTGAGTGCGTGCAGAAAACTTTCGCCTCCAAAACAGGCCTCGAAATAGCCTCAAATCAGAAAAACAAGGTCGACGTGGGCTAAAGCCCTTTCCCGCAGCATATATTGCCCTTTTGCTTCACCGCGAAGGGCGTCTCAACCTGAGACAATGCACTCTTGCAATTTCTGGCTGTGCTGCCTGCAGAGATCTGCTCCCAAAACAGAAAATGAAAGCAACACTGCTCCTCTTACCAGAACACTGCGAGCTTGGCTTGCTTTCTTGAGCTCCTTACCACGAACAAGGCTCTGATACCATGTCAAGATTGTGGGAGAGAAGGAAGGAGTCTCACTTGTAGCTTTCTTGCTTGCACAATGGGGGAATACACACAAGGGTGGAGGCTGAAAACAATTTTCCTCTTCTTAGTTGTGTAAGCCAAAAAGAACTCTCATACAAAGAAATAGAAGAACCTTATATATGGGTCTCAAACCAAACTCATCTAGCTATTATTCATGGGCGGTGTACCAACCGCATCTACAACTGACAAGTCGGTGACATAAATGCACAACGGTCACCCTGGCATATCACGAATGGAGCTCGATATCTCAACATGTTGGACCACAGGCATGGTATTAGGATTAATTGCCTGGCTTCCACCATTTGGAGCCATTTGACTGCCTGTAGGCATCGACATGCTAGGGGGAGCTGGTAATAAAGGCACATTCTGCATCATGTTTCCTCTCCCATTAGGATTAGCCATCGCTATCCCTTGGCTACTACTGCCATTGTCCTTCGCCATATTATTTCCCAATGCTAGACCCATATTCGAATTGCCTCTAGAGGCATTGGCTGCTTGTAGTCAGGATTCCACTTCTTGTGCTCTTGTAATGGTAGTATCTATATTCCCCAAAGGGACACTACTCAACTACAATTGAATATTAAAATCCAAACCATGTAGGAAATATTGCAATTGGGCAGCTGCGGGGATAGGAATAGAGGTGTCCAACTTATGGAAAACCTCTTTTATTTTCTTTGCATAAGCACGAATATCCTCGTGTGGTTCTTGGCGGGTCACGTTGAGTACACGCAACCAATATTGCCCACCCCGTTCAGGGGCAAACTCCCTTTGAAAAGCTCCATAAAATGCATCAATATTCAATATGGTTTCGGACTCTAAACCACGATACCATATGGCAGCTCTTCCTTTGAGAGTCATATTGAAGAACATCATTAAATGTCCTTCTTCTTGGATGCAACAGTTAAACATCAGCTTTTGAAACTCCCTGATGTGGAGTTCCGTATCTTCCTCAACTAGCCCATTAAAAATGGGTAGTGGGTAACCTAGAGCCGGCAAATCCATCGTTCCTGCAGGAATTGCAATAGGCTGCGCCATGACGGAGATTGGATTTGCACTAGGAATAGGGGACGGTGGGGTTACACCTCCCGCACTTGATGTAGACTGGCTTATGGTAGGAAGGGGAGCACTAGAGCTTCCACCTTCTCCTAACTTGCTGCTTGTGGCACCAAGACCACTAGATCCACTCCCTCGTAAGGGTTCAGCACCGCTACACTTAGGGGAATATCTCCTAAAAATTTCAGCACGTCGCCTAGCTCTTTCGTCTCTCTCTTGCTTTTGGATTTCGACTAGACGATGCTTATCGATGAATAACGAATCAATCTCAGTATCCTTTGGCATAAACTGCTAACTGGTCCCTAGAAAACCAGGATTCGAGTGCCACCACTTCTAAGCGGCTCCCGGCAGACGCACCACTGATGGAACCTAAAACGGGCCAGCACTGGCTCATGCACTAGCCGGACCTCTATCATGCGCTCAACAATCCCACGGCCTCGCGGCCAGGAGTGTGGATGACACATACATCATCTTCCTAAACATATTGCGTTTGTACTACGTTTTATAGTCCAACTCTAACCCAATTAACACTCCTCAGAGGGAGTCCCAGCACATTGCCAAATAGCACGAAGTACAAACATAGGAGGTCCTCCAACGGCTGAATGCTGCTACCTCACTGCTACTCTCCTACACCTTGGGGATTGGCCCCTCGATGCGTCCTAAACATATATAACATACGAACACAAACTTCTCTCTTTTATGATTCGCATATTTCCAGGAGATATACCATGCTTCCTCACTTTCTTTCCCCCTAGACCCAACACCTAGCCTACAGCTTGGACAACCTTACTCGCTCAATGTTGGTCACGATCCTCTAGAAAGCAATTGCCATGCATCCTGGAGATATTGTCTGATACCTTTTAAATTTCATGCTTCATGCAAATTGTGAATGTGCGCGTGCTCAAATAATTTAAAAAATCAGCATTGATGCACATGTGGAAAACATTTCTTTCAATGATTTCAACTATTACTCGTATGCAGCGTTGCATGAACCTAGCACCGAGAAACCCTCGTGCTACTAGGTCCTTAATTTTTAATTATCGTCCAATCTATATGATATGCATAAAAACCAACAAAATTTTTATCATTTCCTTTAGCATTTAAACACCTTTCATAGACTCTACCCCCTCACCCGTTTAGGTTGTGCATGGTGCATAGGTTTAGGGTTCATTTTTCACATTTTTATTGTATAAAAAGCCATAAAAACTCACTAAAACATAGAGGTAGGGCTGAACTGAGGCTAAACCACATACTTCAGACCCCCATACATGCACAAACACGAATATTATTTTTCCTTAATTTTCGGCACTCAAAGTCCATTTTTCCCCTATTTTTAGTGGTTTTTTCCTATTTTTCTTGTATTTTTACAAAATTTAATGACTAAAAATTCAAAATGAGTTATGGGTTGTGGCCCTTAGGTTCATTTGCAGCAAAAAGACTAGTTTAGTTGGTGTGTCTTATTATATTTTCCATTGATATCTCAAAAACACCCAATTTTCCCATATTTTGCATATTTACGAGTTTTTTTACTACTAATTTCATCCACAACAATTATGATTTTCTGATTTTCTGAGCAAAAACAGTTGATAGACATTGTAAACAACATTATAATGCATAATCATCTCATGGGAACAAGAATTCATGAAGCAAATTGCATAAAAATACCATTTTCCTTTGTAAAAATGAGATTATCGTGCTTTGCGGGTTGCGGGTTTTTTATTTGCCATATCTCGGGACTGATTTCCAACCACCATTAATGCTCATGACAGTCCACAATCAGCAATCTTTCTTCCTCTTGAACCACGGAGTAATCCGAACTTCATTGGACAAGCATCCATCATCCATTCTTCTTCTTCCTCTTCACCACATGAATCTGCCTTTAGGGGAGAGAGAGGGAGGAGAGAGAAAGACTGAAATCAGAATTCTTCACAGAGACCACCATTTCTCGGGCGAGAGGCGGCGATATGATCAGCAGGGAGAAGGAAGACAAGGCCAATGATCAGTTATAGTGGTTGTGTGTAGCAGGCAAGTTGCCTCTCATCCTCCCATGGGGTGATTTTCGGGTGCAACGTGTCTCTCCCTTTCTTCACGTTTTTGCTCTTCTCTTGGATGCCATGATTTGTTGTGGCATAAAATGCCCCCCAAGGTCCCAAAGGTCACTTACCACTTGGTCCAACTCATGTCCACCTTTTCAAATCTTGACCAATTCTTGGCCATTTCCCCGTCCGGACTCGGAATTGAGCTCTGAAAAATCTTGGGCGTCCGCTTGATATCCCACATTGGCCGGTAACTCGTGTCAACCCGCACGACTATCTAAAAAATTATGAAAAATCAGCAAGTGTTGCTCGGGCACCTTTAAAGCACTTTGGCGCTTAAAATCGTCCTAGATCGAGCCGCCGCCTTCGACGTTGAATATTTTTCCCTTGATATTCATAATTTTTAGCTATTTTTAAGCACTTCTCGGCATCTAAATTCCACTCTCAATGACGAAGTTGAAGCAATGCTGTCAATGACTCCAGGAAGGGGAGTCTTACCTTCTCGTATGCCTGGAATGGTATACCCACCAAATGCAATCCCAGGGGCAGTTCCCTACCCCTATCCCCAGATGCAAACAGTGCCGCAGTATAATGCATCTAATCCAATCTGGTCACCGCAGACAATAGTGCCTCAAAGGATGGTTCAACCACAACAACGGTGGCCTCAAACAGTTCCTCCAATGGCGACTCAACAACAGTGGAACGCTACCAACTGGAATCAACAACCCCAAGTCTCAATAAAAGCTCTGAATGAGAGCCAAAATAGAGGACCTTCTGGATCTACCCAACCAGTGTATGCAGTAATTACAGAAGCTTCCCAAAACCCTACCACAAGCACTTCAGGAAGTGAAAATCTAAAGGACTACTTATCCAACTCAGTTGCAAGTATCAAGAAAGAGCTTTTGGATGTGATTACAGAGCAGTTACAGACGTGGAAGGTGAATACTGCCAATATATCCACTCCTGCAGGAGCTGGAAGAGATGTGATGCACTCTAATTCCTGGTGTGAAAAGTGTCATCAAGCGGGACATTTAGCCACTGAATGTACCCGAAAACCAACCATTCCTGGAGCCTTCTGTTCTTACTGTTTACGGAAGAACCATACAGAGGATATTTGCTCTCTGAAGGAGATGCATGAACGAAGATAGAAGGATGAAAATGCAAGATTCAACTTGCTAGAATCCAAAATGACAACACAAGATATTGGACCCAAGCCTAGAGAGTTTGGTCCTAATTTCAATCCAAGTAGGTTTCCCTCTTAAAGTTATAGAGGACGACAGTTTGGCGGTGGCCAGAGATCAGAGGTGGAATGTTATAGGTGTGGAGAAAAGGGACATATCTCCCCAAATTATCCAAACCCTAGATGATCCGTGGATTATACAAGCCCTTATGCAGTCGATGCAAAGGAAACGGCCACACTGCAAAGGACTATCTGAGTCCAGCTCCTATAAAGGCCAATGCCACTGATAGCCAACAAAAGGTACAAGAGCCTACTTCCAATTTGGTCGAATTGGAAGTTTTGCTATGACGCGCACAAGGAAGAAGGAACCAGTGGTTCAGAATGAAAATAACTCTCCTGCCAAGACTGTGAAGTTCAACCTACCTACAGAAGGACAGAGAAGTACAGATGAGAGTGGAATTTTGGTGCCGAGAAGTGCTTAAAAATAGCTAAAAATTATGAATATCAAGGGAAAAATACTCAACGTCGAAGGCGACGGCTCGATCTAGGACGATTTTAAGCGCCAAAGTGCTTTAAAGGCGCCTGAGCGACACTTGTTGATTTTTCATAATTTTTCAGACAGTCGTGTAGGTTGAAAAGAGTTACTGGCCAATGCAGGATGCCAAGCCGGATGCCCAGGATTTTTCAGAGCTCAATTCCGAGTCCGGACGGGGAAATGGCCAAGAAACTGGTCAAGATGCGAAGAGGTGGACAAAATTTGGCCAAAATGGGCAAGTGACCCTTGGGAGCCCAAAATTTAAATGTAGCATGAAACTTTTCATGCACATGAGTGAAAAAACATGGAGAAAACGTGGAGGAAGATGACGCTCTAATTTTGCGCTTCTTGGATTGGATGGAGGAGACATCATGGCTACTGCAAACAACCCCCCCAATTGATCATGGGGCTTCAATCCCCCTGGATGCTGACTCTATCGCCGTGCTTCGCTGCTCCATTGACGGTCTCTGTGAAGAATTTTGATTTCAGTCTTTCTCTCTCCTCCCTCTCTCTCCCCTAAAGGCAGATTCATGTGGTGAAGAGGAAGAAGAAGAATGGATGATGAATGCTTGTCCAATGAAGACCGGATTGCTCCGTGGTGTAAAAAGATTGAAGATTGCTGATTGTGGACTATCATGAGCATTAATGGTGTCTAGAAATCAGTCCCAAGATATGGCAAATAAAAACTCGCAACCCGCAAAGAACGGTAATCTCATTTTTACAAAGGAAAATGGTGTTTTTATGCAATTTGCTTCATGAATTCTTGTTCCTATGAGATGATTATGCATTATAATGTTGTTTGCAATGTCTTTCAACTCTTTATGATCAGAAAATCAGAAAATCATAAGTGTTGTGGATGAAATTAGTAGTGAAAAACCCGTAAATATGCAAAATATAGGGAAATTGGGTGTTTTTGAGATATCAAGGGAAAATATCATAAGACACACCAACTAAACTTGTCTTTTTGCTGCAAATGAACCTAAGGACCACAGCCCACAACTCATTTTGAATTTTCAATCATTAATTATTGCAAAAAATACAAGAAAAATAGGGAAAATAAGGGAAAAATAGGGAAAAAATAGATTTTGAGTGTCGAAAATTAAGGAAAAATAAGATTCATGTTTGTGGATGTATGGGGGGTCTGAAGTATGAGGTTTAGCCTCAGTTCAACCCTGCCTTTATGTTTTAGTGAGTTTTTATGGCTTTTTATGCAATAAAAATGTGGAAAATGAACCCTAAACCGATCAATAATGCACAACCTAAACGGGTGAGGGGGTAGAGTGTATGAAAAGTGTTTAAATGCTGAATAAAATGATAAAAAGCTTGCTGGTTTTTATGCATATTATATAGAGCGATCGATAATTAAAAATTAAGGACCTAGTAGCACGAGGGTTTCTCGGTGCTAGGTTCATGCAACGCCGCATACGAGCGATAGTCAAATCCATTGAAAGAATGCTTTTGCACTAAGCACCAATGCTGATTTTCTTAATTGTTTGAGCACTTGGACATTCACAATTTGCATGAAGCATGAAATTTAAAAGGTATCAGACAATACCTCCTGGATGCATGGCAATTGCTTTCTAGAGACATGACCAACGTTGAGTGAGTAAGGTTGTCCTAAGCTGTAGGCTAGGCATTGGGTCTAGGGGAAAGAAAGTGAGGAAGCATGGTATATCTCTTGGAAATACGCAAATCATAAAAGAGATAAGTTTGTGTGCGTATGTTATATATGTTTAGTGACGCATCGAGGGGCCAATCCCCAAGGTGTAGGAGAGTCGCACTGAGGTAGCGGCATTCAGCTGCCGTTGGAGGACCTCCTATGTTTGTACTTCGTGCTATTTGGCAATGTGCTGGGACTCCCTTTGAGGAGTGTTAATTGGGTTAGAGTTGGACTATAAAACGTAGTACAAACGCAATATGTTTAGGAAGTTGATGTATGTGTCATCCACGCTCCTGGCCGCGAAGCTGTGGGGTTGTTGAGCGCGTGATAGAGGTCCAGCTAGTGCATGAGCCAGTGCCAGCCCGTTTTAGGTCCCATCAAAAGAACAGTACAGTACAGTACAAAGCACTATAGTGCCACAGAGGGATACAGAGACAGTCCCAGAGACAGGACCAAAGGCCCAGGAGATAGAAGATACAGAAGCACTTCTAGAGGCAGAAGAAGTGCCAATGCAGCAATTGTTAGAAGAAAAAGGAAACATGAAAATGGGTGTAGCCCCATTTCCCAGCCAATTGGAGAACCCTGTGGATCCTATTAAAGATTATGACTTGGTCAAGGACCTAGACACTTTTAAACAAAACTTAACATTCCGACAGTTGCTGATGCTGTCTCCCAGCTGTCGAAAGAAATTCAAAAGCATATTGACAAGAAGGCATAGACTAAGGATCGCTCCTTCAATAGCGACCAAGACCAATAAGGCCCCGGAGCGTGTAAAGGAAGTAGATGTGGCTAATGCCTTCCTAGATCCTGGAACCCCAGAGATTAGTGTATGGATAGAAGGATGCTTTATTTCTGATGCATTGATTGATGGAGGCCCATCAGTAAACATAATGACAGATGTCACAATGAAGGACTTAGGGTTGCAAGGAATTCAACCTACACGATGGCTTATTAGATTGGCAGACCAAAGTAGAGTCAAGCCGTTGGGCATCCTCCTATATGTAAAAACAACCCTTGCAGGAAGAGATTATTGGTTGACATATTTAGTGGTCAAACCAAATTCTTATGGGACTTCATACCCTTTGATGTTGGGAAGACCTTGGCTTTTTAAAGCAAGAGTTAGGACGGACTGGTTCAAAGGAACCCTCACCCTAGGCAGAGGACCCAACAAAGCGGTGTTAAAGCTGTATGGATCGCAAAAAGGCAATGTATCCACATCCATTGAAGTCATAACTGACTCCTCCAATGAGGTAACAAATGGTACATCAGGAGATGAAGAGGCTGTTAAGCAAATCTTTCCTAAGAAAAGTTGTGGAAATTTCTCATGATGCATCCATTGTACAAGAATAACTTTTTGGACCTTTCCTGTATGTGTTCAAATTCCAGACTTTAGAAGAGGCAATAGCAATGAATAACTATGTACCACAAGGCTTGAGCAGTTCAATTTTCACCCGTAATCATGAGGCCATATTCAGATGAATGGGGCCAATTGGTAGTGATTGTGGAATTGTGAATGTCAATATTCTAACAAGTGGAGCAGAAATTGGTGATGTATTTGGAGTTGGAAAAAGGCAGCATGGCCAGCTATAATAGTTATAATCAGAAGCTTGATTATGTTTACAAAGCCGTCATTTTCAAAAGTCAAATTGTCATGATTTGAAGAACTATTCTCAGTTTTCATACTGCTCATGAGAGGGTGGAACAGATTTGTCAACTGTTGTAATCACATATAGATGATGTAAAGTAGGCAGAAACTGTTGTCAATTGTGTGCATTTGAAATCTTGCTTCTCATAAGCTTGGACTCTAATAAGAGCTTGTATACATGGCATGGGTCACTTGCATAGATCACATGTGGTTTTGTTATGGTGTTTCTCTATGCTCACAGTGTTAACTTGGTAGAAATTACTTGACATCATATTTGTCTTGATTATTTGCTTCGCTTGATCTTCCGTCTTGGAATTTCTCAAGAACCTCTGTGGTTACGACTTTGCTTTCAAAAACCCTTCGACACCGGGTCGAGTGATTTTAGGTTGAGGTGCCCATCGTGTAATAGTGGATTCTTACCCTGAGTCTCCTCAGAGTGAGAGAGCTCCTTTATCCTCCACTGAACTAGAAACACTAGATGATCCATCCAATAGTAAGATGTCATCGAGCGATGGATCTAAGGAAGGGTCCACTACAGAGGATATTTATCAGATAACCTTGAATGAGCCGATAGAGCCTCATGATCGAATAAGAGACGCGGATGTTATTGAGCTAGACCTTGGTACACCTAATGATTCGCGGCCAATCAAATTGGGTTCTATGCTCAGTTCGGAAGAGAGAGAGGACTATATGTCCCTAATTCAGGAGTTCTGCGACATCTTTTCTTGGAGCTATGATGAACTTAGGGATATTCCTCCCAGTCTAGCTGTGCATACTATTCATGTAAAGAAAGGTACCCGCCCTGTATGTTAGAAAGTAAGGCATATGCCTTTTGAATTAGGGGACGGGTTGCTCCAGGAACTATAGAAGTTGCGAAAAGTGGGTTTGATCTTCCCTGTTCAACATCCTGAATGGTGCTCACCAGTGTGATCAGGAAGAAGAAGAATAATCAGATATGCCTTTGCGTAGATTTTAGAGAGTTGAATAAGCAAATTGTTTAAGATCACTACCCGTTGCCGTTTATTGACCAAATTTTGGATCAACTAGTAGGTAGGAAAATCTATTCCTTTATGGACTGCTTTGCAAGGTATAACCAAATGGCAATTGTTGAGCAAGACAAGCTAAAAAAGGCATTTATTACTGT
The DNA here is from genome assembly GCF_053477565.2 of Lygodium microphyllum. Classification (NCBI taxonomy): domain Eukaryota; kingdom Viridiplantae; phylum Streptophyta; class Polypodiopsida; order Schizaeales; family Lygodiaceae; genus Lygodium; species Lygodium microphyllum. The sequence continues at coordinate 48,852,364 of NC_141144.1, forward strand.
CTTTGATACCTTTGCATACCATGTGATGGAATTTGGGTTATGTAATGCACCAGGTTCGTGGCAGAGAACAACCGACAAAACCTTTGGTGACATTTCCCTCAAGGAATTGAAAGTATTCATTGACGATCTGGGGGCAGCCACCGTAAGGGATAGACAATTAATTATGTTACGGAAGTGTTTTGAGCATTGCAGACAATTCTGCATAGCTCTCAACCCATGGAAGTGTGTCTTTGGAGTTTCTTATGGGCTCTTGTTAGGCCATGTGGTCAGTTCCGTAGGGATTGCGATTGATCCTAAAAAGATCAAGGTCATAGTCGCCATGAGTCCACTGTGTACTCCAAAGGAAGTGCATAGATTTCTGTCATCGATGGGGTATTATCGGAGGTTTATCAATGCCTTGGCAGAAAGAACATTGCCACTGACAAACCTATTGTCCTTTAATTTTCAGTTTTCATGGAGTGATGCTTGAAAAGTATCTTTTGACGATGTAAAGCAGGAGCTTGCCAAAGCACCTGTTTTAAAAGCACCTAAAAGGGGTGAAATGTTCTATATATTTTCAGCAGCAACTATGTATAGTATCAGCTACTGTTTGGCCCAAAGTTGGGAGGAAAAGTGATACCATCCAATAGCTTTTGCTAGTCGAAAGTTGGGCATATTGGAAATTAACTACATCTATATGGAGAAGTTGTGCCTTGCGATGGTATTTGCGACCAAGAAGTTCAGGCACTACATTCTTTATGAGAGGGTGGTTTTTTATACGAAGGCGGAAGGGCTTAAATTGTTGTTGAATAAATTATAGTCGCTTGATCATTTAATAAAGTGGTTAATCACTTTGCAGGAGTTTGATTACGAGATTAAGAGCAAGCCGCCAAAGCTTTAGGGCATTGTCGAGTGTCTTATGGATTTTGGAGAGCCAAAAGAGGTCGTGGCTGAAGGAAGTGACATGGAAACATTGTTTAAGATTGATACGGTGTCTATTCCCTCTTGGTATGCTGCTATAACACACTATCTTTCTACGGGAGAGACTAGAGCTACTCTATCAAAACCCGAGAAGAGGAAGATTAAACAGCAGGCATTGAAATTTTCCTTGATTTCAAGGACATTATATTGGCAAGGTGTTGATGATATCTATCACTGATGTGTGATGCCTGATGAGGTTCCCATTATTTTGGAAGAGTGCCATGACTCCGCTTGTGGAGGGAACTTTGCTGGGCGGTTGATGGCACAAAAGGCTTTACGAGCTGGTTATTGGTGGCCGTCCATCTTCCAAGATTCATTTGACTATGTTAAAACATGTGATACATGTCAAAGACATGACGATCGAGAGAATAGGAAGCGTCCACTTACGCTTATTATGGCTATCCTTCCATTTGAGAAGTGGGGCATCGATTTTGTGGGACCTATTACCCTGTCATCTACTACTTAGGAAAAGATACATTATAGTAGCAATTGATTACTTTACAAAGTGGTCAGAAGCATGGGCGATGAGAGAGGACAATGCAAAAGAGACTCCTAGTTTCCTACTTGAGCAAATCATCTGTTGTTTTGGTCCCCCAAAGGAAATAGTATCGGACCGCGGAACTGACTTTTTGAATAAGGTAATTAGAAGCCTGACTGAAGCAAGGAGAATTAAGCATAACAAGACAATCCCCTATAATCCCCAAGCCAATGGACAGGTTGAAAGTACCAATAAGCAGCTTGTGGGTATCCTATCCAAGATAGTCTCTGAAAAGAAACGGGACTGGGATACAAAATTATATGTGGCGGTTTGGGCGTATAATACGACATTTAAATAAGCCACTGGCCATACCCCATTCAAATTAGTTTACGGGAAGGAATGTGTCTTGCCCTTAGAAATTGAGTTGCCAACCAAAAGATTTGCAATCAATCATTCTTTGGGTGATGAAGATGCCTTATTCGAGTGGTTTACGACTATAGCCCACTTGGACGAGCTCAAGTTGCAGAGTTTGTTGCACCAAGGAGGTAGCTAAACATCGGATGAAGCGATTACATGATCTAAAGGCGAAGAAGTATACCTTTAAAAAAGGGCAATTAGTTCTGTATTACGATGCGCATAGGGAGCTATTTCTAGGAAAGCTGGAACCTCGATGGGATGGCCCTTACAAGATAGTTTGGATAGGTAAAAATAAGTCCACGGTTTTATTAGCTGATCTACAAGGAGTGGAATTTAAGAATAAGGTTAATCTTAATAAGATTAAACCTTATTATTTCTAAATATGCTAACGCGCTAAATGCATTGCAGGTCCATGTTGGGGCTGATTTGAGACCTATAGGAGATCTTAAACTAGTCGATGGGGCGGTTAATCCCTTATTTGGAGCATGACCATCGAGAGCAAAGATATCATCAATGGAGGATTATTTGGTGGAGCAAGGGATACAAGTGGTTGAGCAAGAAGATGGTACCTTTGTGTGGGAGATTAAAGTTTTTTGCCATCACGGTTTACAAATATTGACAAGCATCCCTGTTGAGTTTAATGAAGAAGGTGGGATGGAGCCGTCAGTTCATCCTCTAAATATGTTGAATTTTGATTATCATACTTATTCAATAAAAATCCTTTCACTGTAGTTTATCACCTTGAGAAGGCCTGGTAGGTTCCTGGGGATGAGTCAGACCCGGGGCCGATACCTTGTCTTCCTAGGGGTGGCTCCTAGCTGGAAAAATAAGAATAAAAGAAGATTGGAGCAAAAATAAAAGTGAGCATTAGAAAAGGATTAAGTGTTGCCTTGTGCGGGCTTGGTAGGTTCTTGGGTACCGAGACAGGACCTAAGGCCGATGCCTTGTTCTCCTTGGGTCACTATGCTTAGCTCCCTCCTTTTTACATGCTCGAGTATGCAACATAAGAGGCTAAAGACCCAATGTGCTAAAAGAAAATATTTGTTGATCAGGCTATAGGAGTCCTCACCTAGTAGGAGCTCCTAGTTGAGTTGTCCTTAGTTAGGTAGGTAGTTCAGACCACCACTTAGGATGACCTCTTTGATTGTTCTTTTTAGCTTGACTGTGTTAGAGTAGTTGGTTAGTGACTAGCTTTCAACTTTCTGTCAGATCATGCTAGACCTACTCCTCGTGGATTTCGTGCCTTGATTTTGATAAGGGGGTAGGGCAAGAGCTGTGTTGTGTTTTGTTGTGTATCTATTTTGTATCAGCTTGATGCTCTTTGTGGTTGTGTTTATGTGCAAAGTTGTTCGTGGGATTCGACGGGCTGAGTCGCCCTATTCTGTGATCGCCAATGAAAGATGATTTTTGATGTTGAGAAGTGCTCAAAAATATCCAAAAATTACAAATTTTAGAGGAAAAATAGACTTCGTCGAAGGCAATGGTGGCAATCAATACAATTTTAAGCGGTAATGCCTGGAAAAGGCTTAAAAGACCCACTTGACGACATGTGGTGAATTTTCATAGATTTTTGGCATGTCAAATGAGACCCTGGGAGATGCCCGTAGTGGGGGACTTCAAGACGAATGCCCAAAATTTTTCAGATCGCAATTCAGACACCGGATGCGGAAGAGAGAGTGCCCAAGAGGCCAAGGTCCAAAGGAAGTGTGAATGGGACTTTAAAGATGCCAAGGGTTATGACCTTTGGGGGCTCCCTTTAGGGAGTCCACCCCAAAATTTTTGTGAGAATGGGGGGGTGTTTTTTTTTTGCCGCCTGTTGCATCAAGAGAGGGCGCTATCAATTTTGGAGAAGAATGAGAGATGGGGGCTACAAACAACCCCCCCAATTGATCTTGGGCATGCTCTTCTTCTTATCTTTGCCCTCCATCGCTCCAGTCTGCTCCTCAAATGGCTGCCTGGTTCAAGAGATTAGATTTCAGTATTTCTCTCTCCTCCCTCTCTCTCTCTCCTGCAAGGGGCAGTTCCTGCGTGTGAAGAAGAATGAAGCCTGGTTGATGAATACTTGTCGGCATGGTACCGGATTGCTTCCCAATCGAAGGTGGGCTGAAGATTGCAGTGTGGATATGGGCTAAGCATCAAATGGGCCCTGATTTGCAGACCCGCAACAAGTTTCAAAACCTGAAATAATGAAAAATACACGTAATGATATTTTTACAAAGAAAATGGCTCGTTTTTCGCATTTGATGAGGTTAGCAATGTTCATATGGGCTAAAAATTGATGGACATGTTGTTTTCTGTTGGTTTTAGTCTTTCATAATTAAAAAATCAGAAAATATACACTTAAAGTGTCGAAAATAAATGGGAAAAACCCGAAAAGCATGGTTTTCAGAGTAAAAATAGGATTTTCGGGCTTAAAATAAAAAAAGCATGAAAGAAAACACCAATAAAATCTACATGGTTGCTGTTTAAGGACTCAAGAGCCACAACTCAGAAATAATGCTAATTTTCTTCCATTTTTAATGATAAAAAATAAGAAAAAATGAGAAAAATTGCTCTTTAAAAGGGGAAAAAATAGGAAACAGACGAGGAAAATTATGGAAAATTATGGATGTGTCTGTGGGTATATAATGAGGATAAATCATGAGGGTTTGCCTGAAGTTATCCCCATTTATATATTTTTGTGAGTATTTACTACTTATTTTATGCAAAATACACATGAAATTACCATTTTACCTATCACCGCAAGCAAAACCCTAAACGGTAGGGAGAGAGGGGAGTTTGAGCGATGAAATATGATATAAAATTTGATGTATTTTTTGCATTATTCATATAGGATGACGTTAAGTTAAATAAAGGGAAGCACAGCACGAGTGTAAGGCTCAGTGTCTTCCCTTGTCACAGAAATTACGCATTAGTGTATGGAAACATGAAAAGAATGGATTTGCACAATGCACGAGGCTGTTTTTCAATTGTTTGAGCACTTAATCATATACACATTTGCATCAAGCATCGTTAAATGGTATCAATTACAAGCTCTTGGATACATAGCACTTGGTTTCTTTAGGACTTGACCCACATAGAGAGAGTGAGCAACCCGGCTATAGGTCTAAACGGTGGGTCCAAGGGGACGGATAAGTGAGGATAAGTGCATTCCTGGAATTTTAAATATATTGGAACTAAGAGGAGAGTTTGTTTTGAATGTGTCTATATGTGGAAGTAGTGCATCGAGGGGCCAATCCCCAAGATGTAGGAGAGCTGCGGTAGGGCCACATCAATCAGCCAGCGGGGTGCCCTTGTGTTTGTGATATGTGGCATTTATTTTCGTCATATGTATAATCTCCCTCCTTTGAGGAGACAGGGAAAGGGAATATCCGTTGGGCTACAGACTATAAACGTGCAGTGGTTAGTGTTTAGGATAGTGTATCCCTCGACAGACGCTCCTGGACTTCGAGGCCGTGAGGTGGGGTTTTTTGTTGAGGGCATGAGGTCCAGCTAGTGCCTTAGCTAGTGTTGGCCCATTTTAGGTCCCATCACATCCCATCATAGCTTGAGGTGTTGGCTACTTTAATGCTTTTTTAATATGTATTCTTTTAGACATGTTTATCACACCACTTTTAACCTCCATTTGTATCATGTTTTAGCTTCTTAATAATTAGTTTCAAAGCTTTTTAGATTTTATATGATGGTATTGGAGTGATTTTAACTTTTTAATAAGTAATATCATAGGTATTTTAACTTTTTACAACTAGTATCAAATTTATATTCACTTTTTTTTCTAATCTACGAGTATTTTTTATGAGGCTAATTGTTTACTTGTGGAGACAAGAATCAAACTCAAATATCCACACTTGTATGCACACTCCAACTAGTTAGCATGACCGCTCACCTCATATTTAGGTCTTAGCACTAATTCAATGTAGTTTGACCTTTTCTCTAAAGATGCAAGCTATGATTTTGTGTCCCTTTTAGGATCAATTTCTATGACCCCAAGTGAGGTGCGTAGGAGCATTGGACTTTAAAGCAATTCACTATCTTGATTTGGTAGTTTTTAAGTCATTTGATGATGCAATGATCCTTTAATTTATGAAGGCATTCACAAAAGGACAAAGAATGATGCAATTATCCTTTAGACTATGAAGCCATTTCCAAGGATAAAGAATGACCTATTTTTCACTTGTTGGGACTGGGACAATATGATTGTTAAGTCGCTTACATGCCTCACATCGCAAATTAGGAGGGGTATACATGTGCCAAATCTGAGATGCACACAAATAGCTAATTTTCATTTTTTCATTAGTTGACATTGAACACTTGATCTTATTTTTCCCATTAATTAAAGTCTAATTTGCAACTCATTTTTTGATTCTTGACATAAATATCAATAAATCAAGCAATTTGGAATAGAAAAAAGAAAATGAATTTTTGGAATGTTGTGCATGATTTGGAAAAATAAATATTTATTAATGTTCATTTCTTTTCTCTTTATAATGTGCTAAAAGTGCCTTGTGCTATGTGAATAGGGAGGTATTCTATTAGTTTAGAGTGAATAAGAGAGAGATCCATCATCTTGAGCACATGAACTATTCAAGGGTTTCATAAGAAAGGGAGATAGAGATATCTCAGATCCCTTGCAAGAACATGTTCTGAGCCAACTATCATCTCCACAGAAACAAGGCTTTACTTTTTTCTTGTGTTGGCGATAATAGAGGCTGGCCATTTGTGTAGAAGGTAATAGGTAGCATTCAAGCCCATACCAAAGGCTATGAGATAATTATCGGGTGACCTTAGCTATGGATCCTAGACCTACAAGTGATGCCAGGAGGCATATTCCACGGTGGATTCCGTGAGGTTTTACGGTGGATTCCGTAAACTTAGATGACCGGGGCTCATACGCAAAGAGGATTCTTTGTGCGAGAAGTTGATGGGGACGCCTGTCCTTTTCGGGCGTTTCATTAATTTAGTGTGTACATGGGTGATTCCATAGCGGGTGATTCCGCAAAATGCATATTAAATTAATAAACGTTTATGAGTTTAGAGTGCGCACTCGTAATAAATTAAGGTTAGGATTTATTTCTAACCAGTTGATTTATTTATGTAGCTGAAGACTCCTAGGTATTCACTTTTGTCGGTTTAATTGTGTTATTTTACTAACGATTGTGAATGCTTCAGTTGATGTGTAGAGATAGCAGCAGTGGCGGAGGAAAGCATTGGAGTCTAGCGGGTTTTCGACCTTTGGACTATATTTTGATAGGCGCCACGCCTATATTTTGTTATGTCTATAGAGACATTGATTATTTATTATTATTTTGTATGCGCTTATGCGCCTGGATATGTTATTTTTATTTGGACATTGAGATTGGGCGTGCCAGACTCTTTGGGCACCGTCCATTAGCTTTATTTTCCTATTTCTGGTAGAAAGCAAACTCAAAAGCTAAAAGCTTGTCATATTTTTATAATTGGGCTATTTTTGAGCAAAAAGATTGAAAATATATATTAAATACATGCTTTGTGAAGCGCTCACACAAGGCATGGGGGAGATTCAACCCAATTTGTCTCATGTCTCATGTCGTGCTTGTTTTCACATTGGTTTTTGTGCTAAAAAGTAGAGTGCTTTGTTCTTGGGGACCTTTGGGAATTCACTACGTGAGCTACTTGCGTCCGATCTGCGCACCAGTGGTATCAGAGCGGAGCAGAGATCAAGGGCTTCCAATCGCTACCAATCTCGGGCTAGGCGGAGCTCCAGGAACAAACGGCCTCTACAGTCAATCTCGTCGCGAACCGTCGATACAGGCAGACTTCTGGCGATCAAGAACCCCTATTTCCACTGTCAGGTCACGAAGGACCACTCTCTGTCGGCGGAGGACCACTCATCAATTCTCTTCATCAAATCGTGGTTAACAGACAAAAAGAGTAATTCTTTTTCTTCATTAAGCTTCAAAGCTTAAAGTTATCACTTAATAAGCTTAGTTATAAGCTTAAGAAAGCTCAATCAACAAATTCGTCAATCGGCGGCGTGAGGCTGTCCTGGTCGGCGCAAATCCGTCAAGGACATATTCTTGTCCTCAAAATCCACGACGGATTAAGAAGCTTAAAGCTTCTTAATCCATTAAGCCAATTAAAGCTTCTAAGCTTTCTGCAAGTCACACAGAGCAACAAAGTCGACAAACTCCGGGTCACGCACTCCAGAAGACAAGTTCAGCAAGTCACTTGTAAACAAGTCCTGCAAGTTCTGCAAATCAGCTAAGTTCAGCAAGTCAACAACCCTGCAAGTCTGTTAAGTCTGCAACTCTGCAAGTCAGACTAAATCAGAACTGACTAACGCTCGAAACTCCTAGAAGACTTGTTCGTTTGCAAAAACTCAGAACTGGAAAGTTGTTTGCAGCAAGCTGTTTTACCTATCTGCAAGTTCGTTGAAGTAATTTCAGCAAACGGAGACATAAATATTGCAGAATTTCTGAAAGTTGAAGAAGAAAATACCCAAAAATACATAGCCTTGTAACCCCAAATTTGAGCTACGCTCATCCCGCTAACTGATTTTGAGTGAGAAAGGTTTGTTGAGTTTTACAGAAAGACTACCCCACATATGGATGATCCTATGGCTGAAGACGATCTACCCGAGCCTACCATGGAACAAAAGCTGGATCTTATCATGCTACAATTGGACGAAGAGCGAAGAGCTAGGCAAGCCTTGCAAGCGCAATTGACAAAGCTACAAGGAGCGTCCACTGATAAAGAAGAACCTCAAGCTGAAGATCTGATTCGCCGTACCATCGACGCCACTCTTGAAGCACAAACCATTCGCAAGGAATCCAAGATAAGTAAACGAAGTTTCAAGTTTCGCACTTTCAATGGCATAAGAGAAGGAAAGACTGTTTTATCATTCATTAGCCAGTTTGATGACTATTTCCATGAGGAAACTTATCCTGAGAAAGATAAAATCAAGTGTGTTACTAATCATCTGATAGATAGAGCATCACTTTGGTGGACTGTAGTCCGCAAGAGCATAGAATGTCCTGCTACATGGGAAGATTTCAAGAAGAAGTTTATGCAAAATTTCCTTCCACCGCAATTTCATGAGAAGGCAATCAAGCAATGGGATTTACTCCAACAGCGCGACCGTGAGCCTATTCCACAGTATACAGAGCGTTTTTGGAATGCACTCCTACAGCTACGCATGCTTGAAGACGTACCAGAGACGACCCATAAGCGGAAGTACATGTCTGGACTTCTTGGACATTACTACGCTGAGGTGAATATGTTCAAGCCTGCTACCCTTGAAGATGCTATCTCCTTAGCTCACGACACTGAAGATAAGTTACGTGGAAGAGATCGACGACCACAGCCATTCCAAGCAAACGGTAATTATGGATCTTAACAATTCAATTCAAATTTCAGAAGGTTTAATCCAGGTCATTTTTCATCACCATCTTTCCGCAAGAATTGGCCTAAACCACCTGCATTACCATCCACTATCAATCCAAATCCTAAGCCTATCCAACAAGCAAATCCAAATATACCCTGACTCCCAGCCATTGCAAATAATGTGACCAAAGCCAAGCCCATCGTATGCTACAAGTGTCACCAGCCAGGCCATCTCGCAGCAAATTGTCATTCAAAGAAGCCATCAGCACATATCAACTACCTTGGAGCTATGGACGAGGACGAGCATGAGGATATGCCGGACTTCACTGAAGAAGAAGATGATCCTACTACTACTTCCGACACTTTACCAGGTATGCCTACTTTACATTCATTGTTGACTATGAAATGTATGGTGCATGGAAAAGAAAGAACTACATTGCATGATGACGGTAGTACCCATGAATTTATTTCAGCAAAATTGGTAAAGGAATTGAAACTGCATACTATACCTACGCACTATCGCATAAAAGCTGCATTTTTAGGCACTAGGTACAATGGCACACAAGAAGTTCAAGATTTAGAAATTCAAATTGGCCCATATATTGAAAGAAGAAATTTCTTAGTTGTCCCATTACAATCTAGCGACATTATTCTAGGAATGCCATGGAGACACCAACATAATCCCAATATAGATTATTCCACACACACAATGAATATTAATTTTCAGGGAAAATCTATTACCTTATTTGGTATGCATGCATCTCATATGTTTCCATTGCTTTCGCATACTCAAGCAAAACGTGCACTACGCAAGAATACTAAATCATATCTCATTTGGGTGAATGAATTGCACGCAAAAGAAACTCATATGCACCCTCAGCATAAGGAATTTCTTGGATATTTTAAGGACTGTTTCGCAGAAGACCTACCACCAGGTTTACCTCCATCACGACCAGAAGACCATAAGATTGACCTAATACCTGGCACACAACCACCTTGCAAAGCCCCATATAGGCACAATCAAATAGAGCAAAAAGAAATCCAGACTCAAGTAGAAGAATTACTAAATAGAGGTTTAATTCGACCTAGCAGTTCTCCATTCGGTGCACCTGTGCTCTTAGTCAAGAAAAAGAATAATACTTATCGGATGTGTATTGACTACCGAGCATTAAACAAGATCACTGTAAAGAATAGGTATCCTATACCTAGAGTTGATGACCTTATGGACAAACTGCAAGGATCTTCTATATTTAGTAAAATTGACCTTAAATCTGGATATCATCAGGTGAGGCTAGATAGATCCGACATATTTAAGACTGCATCCAGGACACAGTTTGGCCATTACGAATTCTTAGTTATGCCATTCGGATTAACTAATGCACCTGCCACTTTCAGTAGAATGATGAACCGTATTTTTCTAAAATATCAGTATTGTGTGATTGTTTTCTTTGATGATATTTTAGTGTTCAGTCAAAGTGAAAAAGAGCATTACGAGCATTTATCATTAGTTTTTCAATTACTGAAAGAAAATCAATTGTTTGCAAATCCTGACAAGAGTGAATTCTTTAAGACAGAAATAGAATATCTAGGTCATATTGTATCAAAAGAAGGAATAAAAGTTGATCCTAAGAAAATTGACGCAATATTGCATTGGCCTATTCCTAAAAATGTACATGAATTACGCTCATTCCTTGGTCTTGCTAGTTTCTATAGGAAGTTTGTACGTAATTTCTCATTACTTGCTTTACCACTGACCAAACTTCTTAAGAAAGGCATTGTTTATCAATGGACTGAAAACCAGCAGAAATCCTTTGATTTACTTAAACGTGCATTGACCAATGCCCCTGTCCTACAATTGCCTGACTTTAACAGACCATTCTTTCTAGTTGTGACTGATGCTAGCGGATCAGGAATAGGAGCCGTGCTAATGCAAGACAACCATCCAATAGCATATTCTAGTTCTAAGCTGAAACCCTCTGAGCTCAAATATTCCACTTATGACAAGGAACTCTTAGCAGTTGTTCAAGCATTAAAACAATGGAAGCATTATTTAATGGGTTCAGAATTCATGATAAAGACCGACCAGCAAAGCATTAGACATCTACTTAGCCAACCCCAAATTTCTGACCGCCATATCAAATGGGCTTCATTCATTCAAAGTTTCCATCCTATCATTCAATACCAACCTGGAAAAGAAAATGTAGTTGCAATTCATAACATTTCTATCATATCTTTTGATTCTTTGATTGCTATGAAAGACACATATCACCAGGATATTACTTTTCATTCTGATTGGCAAAAATTAGTTCAAAATAATTTCATTCCTGTTGATTCATTGTCATATAATGATGGATTCATGTTCTTTGAAAAGAGACTGTGTGTTACTATTCCATTCCGATCTTTTGTTTTAAATGAAATTCATTGTCCCCCATATCAAGGTCATAGAGGTATCATTTCTACATTACGTATGTTAACTGAAGATTTTTATTGGCCGCATATGGATGCAGATGTATCTAATTTTGTCTCTGAATGTTTGATTTGTCAAAGAATAAAAAGACATCACGGTAAACAGTATGGATTATTAATGCCTTTATCTATTCCATCTAAACCTTGGGAACATATATCTATGGATTTCATTACTGGCTTACCAAATACTAAATCTAACCATGACATGATTTGGACAATTGTAGATAGATTTAGTAAGCAAGCATATTTCATTGCATGTAAGAAAACTTTAACAGCATCACAAGCAGCACAGTTATTTTTGAAAACTATTTTTACTAACCATGGATTGCCGAAAGTGATTATTTCAGATAGAGATTCTAGATTTTGTAATAATTTCTGGATTACACTGTTTGCAAATCTAGGCACAAAGATTGATTTTTCATCTGCATTTCATCCAGAAACAAATGGACAAACAGAAGCCACAAATAGCACTATTTTAGATCTTTTACGTGCATACACTATCTCTAAACCTCAGACATGAGATACTCATTTACATTTATTACAGTTTGCATATAATAATACACCGCACACATCTACAAAGAAAGCACCTTTTGAAGTTATTTATGGACATAGATTATCTACACCTGTTGCATCTTTGTCTAATAGAATACAAAGTGCCGATGATATTGCTGTTATGCATAACACTATTTTTGATGAGGTAAAGGATATGATTGCTAAAGCCCAACAATCATATACCAAACAAGCCAACAAGAAAAGACAAGCCATGAATTTCAAAGTTGATGATTATGTTTGGCTTAGAATAGAAAAGCGTAGACTGCAAAGTGTAGATAGGCATCCAGTTGTCAAATTAGCCCCTAGATTCTACGGACCATTTAGAATCATTCATAAGATTAATGACAATGCATTCAAGTTAGAATTGCCATCCCATTGGAAAATTCATAATACATTTCATATTAGTTTATTGAGACCATTTAGAGGACAATTACCTATCCACCCTGTCTATGAAAACCCACCTTTACTAGAAGAAGAGACTGAAATACTTGAACCAGAAGCCATCATAGACACTGACTACATGACCACTAGAACTGGCCGAAGGTATTCTAGATATCTAGTGAAATTTAAGAACCATCCTGTAGAGGAAGCACAATGGATGCACGCTAGAGACCTAAATGCTTTCCCCACTCTGTTAGCTTCACATTGAGCTAATAGCAATTGAGGTCAATTGCTATCCCACCCTGGGGGTATGATGCCAGGAGGCATATTCCACGGTGGATTCCGTGAGGTTTTACGGTGGATTCCGTAAACTTAGATGACCGGGGCTCATACGCAAAGAGGATTCTTTGTGCGAGAAGTTGATGGGGACGCCTGTCCTTTTCGGGCGTTTCATTAATTTAGTGTGTACATGGGTGATTCCATAGCGGGTGATTCCGCAAAATGCATATTAAATTAATAAACGTTTATGAGTTTAGAGTGCGCACTCGTAATAAATTAAGGTTAGGATTTATTTCTAACCAGTTGATTTATTTATGTAGCTGAAGACTGCTAGGTATTCACTTTTGTCGGTTTAATTGTGTTATTTTACTAACGATTGTGAATGCTTCAGTTGATGTGTAGAGATAGCAGCAGTGGCGGAGGAAAGCATTGGAGTCTAGCGGGTTTTCGACCTTTGGACTATATTTTGATAGGCGCCACACCTATATTTTGTTATGTCTATAGAGACATTGATTATTTATTATTATTTTGTATGCGCTTATGCGCCTGGATATGTTATTTTTATTTGGACATTGAGATTGGGCGTGCCAGACTCTTTGGGCACCGTCCATTAGCTTTATTTTCCTATTTTTGGTAGAAAGCAAACTCAAAAGCTAAAAGCTTGTCATATTTTTGTAATTGGGCTATTTTTGAGCAAAAAGATTGAAAATATATATTAAATACATGCTTTGTGAAGCGCTCACACAAGGCATGGGGGAGATTCAACCCAATTTGTCTCTTGTCTCATGTCGTGCTTGTTTTCACATTGGTTTTTGTGCTAAAAAGTAGAGTGCTTTGTTCTTGGGGACCTTTGGGAATTCACTACGTGAGCTACTTGCGTCCGATCTGCGCACCAACAAGTGTGACCATAGAGCTGACCAACATCATAATTTACCATGACAAGCCTAAGAACTGACCAAATAAACCGATCCTTGTAGTTTACTTCTTAATAGAGACACTATTTGACCCTTGGGTGGAAGACCACCCATTAGGACCCCATAAAGGATCAATATTGATTGCTAGGTGTGATTGCAACTCACGCAAGTGTGATTGCAACCGTATAGAACTGACTGGCATGGTGTATATGTGAATGATTTCTTAAAGGTTGCACATTGCATCGTAGGCACTTAGGTGCATGAGAAAAGTTGAAAGTCTGATTGTGCACAGCTCATCTTGCATTGCACCATCCAAGTGTGTGAGTAAGTGTAAGCTTGCGAAAGGATTTAATTAACAAGGAACACACTAAAGGGGAATTAAGCTAAGAAACAAACCCACTAGTAGGACTTGCAAAACCCCTAAGACCATGGAAAGAAACTAAGAAATCCAACATTGAGAAGTGAATAGCTTCAAAACACCTGATAAAATCGAGTGAAGAAAGGAACAAACCACAATTAGAGATGCATCCTTAGCCAACCTAATCACCCTCATTGACACCTTAGTGGTTCAAGAGATTCCCAACGTGGCAAGTACTAACGTGAACACAGGGAACCAAGACCTTGACCTAGGAGATTTTCTAATCAACATACAACAACTCATATCACGATACGATCGTCAAAAAAAATAGCACACCATGGGAGATCCACAAATGAAATCATTGCTAATTTATAGGTACATCCTACAGCTATGTAGCTAGCCAACAATTTTGGAGACCCTCTTCGAACAATCAACATATCTTCAGCACCAACAATCTCCAATCATATGTCGCAAGCTTATCCTGCATGACGAATTTTCCAAAAGCCCCTAGTACCATTTCACAGACCACCCTCAACCTCTCCAATCCATGGGATTGGCACTCAACTACTAGGAGGGGGATAATGTTAACCCTTGGAATGACACAAGGCACAAAGAAGGCTTAAGGAAGAGCATAAGAAGACAGCTCGATGGAAAGAGAAGATCAAGAAGCATGGGAAAATTTTTAAAATCAAGAATAGGGCACACAAGAGATAAAGCACATTTTAGTCCTTTCTAACCCTCCATGTTCTACTAGAACAACCAGTCAATGGTCCCTAACTTCCAACTATCCAGAGTGTTTGTTTATTTGTTTTTTAAAATGGTAGTGGCTTTACTTCAATGCCAAAAGAGTATATACATTGATTCTCCTTCCCAAAAGGTCCCACCCAAAGAGATGCAAGGCATCGGACACATGGCACTCATCAAGGAAATCCCTACAACCTACCAGGACCTCAGAGGTGATGGTTATCTTCTTTTGGTGCTTTTTTTCTTTCTTTCTTTAACCCTGTAATCTCAAGGCGTTTTTTTTTTCTTTCTTGTCTTTTCTTTGCTTGCCTTCTAAAGAATAAATACATATAATCTTTCAAACTTTTATTATTTGGATTGGAATTTAAGCATTTAAAAAATAAAAATAAAATAAAGGATCAAGTAGAAGGCTTAGAATGCATCACTTAATTGAACGGTCAAACATTTCAGCTCAACAACTTCACTCGAGGAATCTAATCTAGCACATAATACTAGTCACTCTAGCTGGGCAAATGATAAGAGAAGATACTCGTCAGCTCAACATCTCTCGTCCACGCTACTCCTAGTCAAAATTTAGTGGAGAGAACCTTGTTATTCAGCTACCCCCACATATCGCTAGAAAAGCGACAAAAAGATAGGGAAAACCTCTATGGGATTCACAATCAGACTTTCATACAATGAAATTCACTAGGTCATGCACACACATCACCCCCTTTCAATCACTCCCGGGTGCTAAAGCCCCATCCCATGTGGGTGGACTCTCATATAGACTAAATTGTTTATATATATTTTTCGATGTATTTGTGTGTGTGTGTTTTTTTTTTAAAATTGAGTTTTGTGTTTCTTCGATAGGCATTTAGGTTTGGAAAATGCTAAATGATTTCAATCAAGTTATATTTTTAACTTTTCCTTATTTCAAATGAATATAAAGAGATAAATTAGATATGAAACAACTTGTTATGTATATGGATATTGCAACTCCAATATAATTGCTAAGATAATCATGTAGCGGTTCGCAAATTGCAACAATCATCAAACCTGCACATAACTCAACCACTAACCACTAACACATTAATATGTTAGAGCAATAAAGAGTGAAACTCCTTTGAAAATCGGCCATCTAGTCAAATTGCGTTGTAATGAGCTCACATTGAAGGAGTATCCCAACTGTGCATGCAACTAACTACCTAACCATGTGAAGACTAACTAAACTAAAGTTCGCTAAAACCTAAAATGTAAAGATATCAATAAACCAAAAGTTTTTTTTTCATTTTTTAAAAGGATTATTTGTTTTGTATGTTTTTTTTCAAATATGTAAAATAAAGTAAACCCCAAAAGACTCTAAGAAAACAAAATATCTAAACTAAAATCTGCAAACTCCCTAAGATCTTCTACTGCAAACAATAACCCTAATCCAAAATCATCCACACTATCTAAGTCAAGCCTATCAACGAAACTATGCTCATAAATAGCCTCCAACGTAGACACATCAGAGGTCATAGACCGGCTATCAGGTGCATCGCTAAAAACCTTCATCACATCATGGAGCGGAGTCGCAGCTGCATCATCATAATAGGGTATAGGTGCAACTAGTAAACATCCTAAAGATTAGCCCTGAGTCACATCCATATACCAACAGATATAAGTTCAATAAGGACAATTCACTTGATCATCGGGATATGATGGAGTAAAATGGTAAACAATAGCTTGATATCGGGAAAATTCTTACTGCTCTCTACCCACCCTGGACTGAGAAACACCACACAAAGAGGCTATTTTCCAAGGGTTGATTGTAGGTACATCCTCAGATATCCCAATTGATACATTTTCAAGAAAACTATTCCTAGCACTCGATTCTTGTTCTTTTTCCCTCGCATTCACAAAATGTACCAAGGGTACTACCGTATAAGGAATAATAGCGAGATCATTCTAAATACCCTCAATCATTTCTATCATATGGACATCCAATATATCTGGAAATAGCTTACCGATATGACTTCCTTGTCCTTTACTCCAACCATGCAAAATAGGCTTCAAATTTATATTATACTTTGTCGTGAACATGGTATTTATAGAACTTATCATCCAACAAATCTGCTCTTGATCACATGGATATTGATCATGTAACTTACGACGGTATTGACGTAAGATTTTATTGTTCTTTTCTAAACATTCTTGATCATCTAAAATCCAAGACCATTGGTTACCCTTAAGCTTAAGAATTAATGAATGCAAATCCTCATTTTTCTCACCTTGAATTCGACATACATATTTTGCGTAGTTCAATTGAAGTACTTAAAGGGATGATACAACCAAGGACTTCTAGTAGGGTCTTTCACTCAAGTTTCTAGTTCAAAAAGACATTTAGACTTATCTTTTTCCCAAAACCGAGTAGTCTTTTCATATTCATCCCAATAGTTCTTATCTATATATAAAGCTTGTTCCATCTGTAACTCCCCACTACTAAATTTTGACCTCAGTTCCTCTAAACACAACTCTAGAAGTGAAATTTCATCTAGATATCGCCTTTCTCTAAATTGAAATTTTGTCTTTTCTTTTTGTAACTCAGTAATTTTCATCATTGTTTCATTTACAGCAGGCACTGCTTCCTCACGTTCTATTTCCAAAGCCTCATTTAATTCTCTAATAATCCTAACAAAATTACCATGATATTCACTAGATGTTTATGCAAACCTATGCAAGGCCGCAATTGAGTCATCCTCATCATCATGCAATATTGGTCTTTGTAATAGTTTGCACCTATTCCTACTCCTCCTTTCTAATTGGTGACAATAAGTTCTTCTAGCTATATCTTGCAATCATTCAAATCCAAAAGGTACAGCATTTTCCTCATAAGGGGAAACAACAAAAACCCTACTCTCAGGTATGCCATTATTATTCTTAGTAACATCAAATTCATCCATATTCTCCAAAAAGGTTGTTGAGATGTCATCTACATTAAATGTCACTAATTCAGGCATCTCTTCCTCTTCTAATTCATCCATAGAAATCACTTCTGCCTTGCTATACGTAAAAAATGCATCTTCTTGATCATTTTCCTCCCTGATCCATGGATAATTGGGCATATGTTTCAAGCGAATCATCAAAGTATTCCACGTTCCCTGTAGAGAGCACTAAGCAGTCTAAGGTTGTATCTTCAAACGTAGACAACCAGTGAGTAATATCACTATCCAAATCATTGTTTGATGAAAATGTTACATCATATTCACAAATACCCAACTGTTCTAACTTGTGAGATTGATGTACTATATTTACCTCCACTTTTTCTTCTCTTTCTAGGTGTTGTGTTCTAAATAACCAGGCATAAGGCCCTTCATTATCGGTCCTCTCCATTTCCTAATCATAAAACTCACTGTTGGATTTATCATCCATTTCACTAACCATCTCATCTCGTGACTCTTTCAAAAATCCTTTCGAAATAACTTGTATTTTAACCCGATCATTTCTAGGACCAATCACAATTGAACCTTTATACCAATCCTGAGTGCACTTTGCTTGGTATAACCAAGGTCGACCCAACAACACAGAATATGAAGAGATATTTGACAATGAGTGAACTACTAAGTAATTCACATGAAATTCTAAGCTAGCAATTAAAGATTTCACATTACAAAGTAACCCCAAAGGAATCACTTTCCTTTGATCAGCCACACATAAAACGATATTTGTAAGTTCTAGATTCTTCAACCCTAATTCTTGCATCGTTTGTTCTATCATCAAATTGATTGATGAGCCACCATCTAACTGCACTTCATTCAGTAAGTGGCCATTAATTGATGCCAGGAGGCATATTTCACGATGGATTCCATGAGGTTTTACGGTGGATTCCGTAAACTTTTATTGCCTGGGCTCATACACAAAGTGGAGTCTTTGTGGGAAAAGTTGATGGGAACGCCTATCCTTTTCGGGCATTGTCAAAAAGTTTACTATTCATAATATAAATCATGGGATTCTTATGAACACATAAGAGCTTCACTGAAAGTTATATGAGAAATTTGCATACAAAATTCAGTCATTGTTATCCAATAACCATCTTAGTTATACAAGTTCTTTTGTATTTAGCATATAATTTTCAGTTATACCATGTATACTTATGAAAAATAAGTCTATGGGAACCTACAACTTGGTCATCTGGAAGAAATTGACAGTTTGCAGGATAAATCACATTAATTCAGGTACAAAAATATGGTCAGAACCCAAGAAAGATGCCAAAAACTGCCAAAAGTCCACTAGGTCCACATGGGACCTGGAGTAACAAACTTAAGTGACCAGCAAGTGACCTAGGCTGGTCAAAAAGTGACCAAGGACTGAGCAGGGAGTAGCCCGCGTTTTTCGGCGCAAAATGTGGGCTGCACTGTCTGAGGCAAACTGGAGAGAGCTGGAGCTATGGTGCATGAAATGGAGCATGCAAACTGAAGATCAACAGGCCCAACTACTGAAGATGTAAATATGGTGAGAGCTCCACTTCTCTGCCTCTTTGGTCTGACAAAAATGCATGCTGAAACAGTCTATAAAAGAGGGAAATCTGAGAGAAGAGTATTCAGCCTGCTCTTATGCACGACTTCTCTCATCTTGTTTACCTTATTCTTGGTCCAATGAAGCCCGACTTGTACCCAAGTACTTGAGTGACTTTGGGGCAAGCAAAGGGTGAGGATATTGAAGACTTATGGGCTATTATGGGCTGAAATAACCAGTCATAAACAGGAAGCCCACTGTTATGGTCCATTTTTATGAGTAAAAATGGGTTTTTTATGGTTGTAAAGGAAGGAAATGACCTCTTTTCTTCAGGACATTGTTCATGAATGATTAGAAGTGCTTCCTCTTGAGTTTATACACTCATTTTGAACTTGATTATGGGCTGGAATTTTCTGTTTTAAAACAGGGCTGAAGCTAAAATTATACTTTTTCAATTCATTTCATGTATCTTTGGCCCAAATCTTGGATGCATTTGAATCTATCAACAATATACTTGAACCAAAAGGTTGAAATCCATCTATGTACTTGAAATAAATGCCATTAGAGCTTGCATTTGACATTCATAAATGAATTGAGAATCTAAAAATATCCTTTATGATATGATGTATGTATCCAGAGGCATTTGATGTAATCAAGATAGACTTATTCCTTCTGTTCATGTATGCTAAGTACATAGTGAAAAGGCTTGAACTCTTCTTTTGTACCTAAATCATGTCTAAATCCAGGATATTATTAAACCCCAATCTATTTTCCCTTCTCGAATCTTGAATCCTAAACTCTTCTTCTGCACTAAAGCCCCAGTGGTAGACCTTCAACTCTTAACGCGACGACAGTGGTGAACCCGACGTGAAGGTCCGTTGCAGAAGAAGAAGTCCAATGGGAGAATCATCAAGTTCGGGAGGAGATGCTTTGCAACAGTTGGTTCATCTATTACAAGAGAGCCAACAACAATAGCTGCAATTTCAGCAGCAGTTGCAATTGCAACAACAACGGAGACAAGAAGAAGAGCGGATTGATGCTACTGCCATTAAGGCCTTAGAAGTAGTTGGGCATGAGCTCAAGCAATTTAATGGGAAAAATGTGTCCTCCTTTATCCGCCTCTACACTGACAAGATGGTCTTCTTTGGAGTTCCTCAACATGCCTGGAGCCGTTACTTTGTGCGCCTGGCTGTGCATGGTCTCCAAGACCGAATTCATGGTCTTTTCCAAAAAGATGCTGGATGGACTGTGTTCAAGAAGGCTCTTCGAGAAGAATTTTTCCTTGAAGATTCTGGCCTTATGACAAGAAAGTCTTCACCGAGTGGGTCGAAAGGTCCCGCTACTACTCTTCATCGAGAATTTGAAAGCAAATTCGCCCAACTAGATCCTGATGACCAACAAGGTATGGAAAGTCAAAAGATTGAATTATTTTTAAAGGCTGCAGATTCTTCTCTTCAGGAGAAATTGACTGACCGACTTGAAGACCATGACTCTGAGTCGGGATTAAAAACTGCTTGGAGTGATGTCACTGAAGCAGTTAATATGATTGCTCAAAGAGAGCGATTACGCCTAAGATGGGGATCAACCCCTGCAACAACTGAATCTATGAAGGAGCCTGTTCCAGTTTCTCGACCTCCTCTCCCAATGGCCGAGCAATCAAGAAATTCTGTTGTTCCTTCTCCAAAGAAGGATGTCATGGAGGACGAGCTAATTAAAAGCATGCGGGATCTCCATCTTAATTTAACAAAAATTAATTCTAAAGTAGAAAGGTTTGATGTAAAAGTAGAAGAAAGGGGTCTGCACGAGAAGGCTTTAAAAGACGCTGCATTTGGTGTGATAGCCTTCAACATGACAAGAGGGAGTGCGGTGCATTCCGTGAAGCTAAATCACAAAAATTAGTCTTTTGGAAGGATGGTAAAATTCATGCAACTGAAACCGGGCTTCCTCTTGAGCCAAACTTCGGCAACAGTGGCATGAAGAAAAGATTAGAGGATTTGGCAACAAGAACGGCCTATGTAGCTCTTGATGCTGCAACTTATGGGTTGCAAATTGAGCCAACTAATGAAATTGTTAAAGCATGTAAAACTAATGCAAAATCTAAAGTGTGGACGCAGGCCTTGGAATGCATGGAGCAAGGCAAGGCAACTAAGGATGATTTAACCATTGCCAGTCAATGTATTCGAGGGAGAACCGGATGGTCCGAGCCTGTGGATTCATTTTCAACTTTTTCCCGGCTAGCTGAAATTAATAATCAAGAAGCCATGATAGAAGAAAAGAGAAGAAGAGATGAAGATGCTACCGGTCCTTCTTCTTCAGGACCAACTAAACGCATAACAAGAAGTAAACCAGACCAACAGAAGGCTGCTGAAAATCCGCCGCCACCAGAATTTGACATGGGAGAAGCAAAGAAGACAGAAGGAAAAATAAAAAGCAAACATCCCAGTTACAAGTTGCAGTCTGACATAGAGACCGCAACGGATCTTAAATGGATCCTAGAAGAAAGGATTCTTGGAAGTAGAATTGAATTTACATAGGTGAAATTCTCGGTATGGCAAAATGAGGATTTCATGATGTAATAATTGATGTAATTAAGCGAAAAAGACAATATGTTGGTGAGGAAACTGAAGAATCTGTACATGCCTTTTTGCAAGTACTTCATGTATATTTGCAGCAACAAGAAGAGATATGTGTTGCTAAATGATATTCAACATCTTTTTGATCTTAGAGAAGATTATTGCTCAATCATGGACACTGTGGTTATAATGGACAACATGGGCTTAATGCACCACATGGAATGTATGGACAACAAGGCATGTACGGCCACCACGGGATGTATGGACAGCAAGGATTTCATGGGCAGCATGGCCCAATGATCTGTGTGACAAGGTCATCCTAAAAAAGTACAGTGGGTGATCCCCCTCACCATCTGACTTGGAGGAATGGACGTTCTTGGGGACCTTTTGACGCTCACTACTCGCACTTACGGCATCCGATCTGTGCACCAATGGTATCAGAGCGAAGATGAGATCGAGAGCTTCCAATCGCTTACCATCTTGCGAGAAGGCAGAGCTCCTGGAACGATCGAGCTCTACAATCAGTTTCATCATGAACGGTCGATACCGGTGGCTTTTTGGCGGTCAAGAACCTTTGTTTGCAGCCTTTGATCACGAAGGACCGGCTTGAGGAGGTGGAGGACCACTTCTACATCTCCTTCATCAAGTCATTTTGAACAGAGAACAGATAAGCTTCCATATTCAAAAAAAAAAGTTCAAAAGCTTAAGTAAGCTTAGTTATAAGCTTAAAAGAATCTTATTAAAGCTTCAAACTACGAATTCGTCAACATGCAACAGGAGTATGTACTCGTCGACGTCAAAACGGCAGAAAACGTCCTCCTGTCCACGAAATCCATGCTTAGTTACTTAAGCTCTTTAGTCCTCTAAGTCACCAAGTTAATTTACTTCTGCAAGTCACAAAGGTTAATCAAGTCACCACACACTTATTCAACTATCCTCATAAAGGTTGTTCATGCACAGAAGCACAGAATCACAGAATTGCTCCCTGGAAGACTCTGTTCACATATGCAGACTTGCTGAACCAGTTTCAGCAAACGCAGAAGGTCATATGCAGTTTCTACGAAGACAAAAAATCCCACAATTGCAAAAGACAAAGACTGTATAAGCCAAACAAAAAAAAAATCTATAAGCCTTGTATACCCGACTTT
This sequence comes from Lygodium microphyllum, assembly GCF_053477565.2. Lineage (NCBI taxonomy): Eukaryota > Viridiplantae > Streptophyta > Polypodiopsida > Schizaeales > Lygodiaceae > Lygodium > Lygodium microphyllum. Next base: position 48,875,472 of record NC_141144.1, read on the forward strand.
GAGCTACGCTCATCCCGCTAATCAGATTTCGAGATTGTGAGGTCTTTTGGATTTTACAGGATGACGGAACAAAATATGGATGATTTAATGGCTGAAGGCAATCTTCCCTAACCAACGATGGAACAAAAATTGGATTTAATAATGATGCAGCTTGATGAAGAACGAAGAGCCCGACAAGCTTTACAAACTCAATTGGCCAATTTGCAATGATCTACCACTGAGAAAGATGGACCGCAACTCAAAGATCTTATCCGACATACCATCGATGCAACACTCGAAGCTTAATCCATCCGCAAAGAAACAAAGATAAGTAAAAGAAACTTCAAATTTCGTACTTTCAATGGATCTTGAGATGGAAAGACTGTACTTGCATTTATTTGTCAGTTTGATGATTACTTTCATGAAGAGACATATGCTGAAAAATACAAAATTAAATGTGTCACTAATCATTTAGTCGATCGAGCATCTCTATGGTGGACTGTGATTTGCAAGAGCATTGATTGGCCCACTACTTGGGAGAGTTTCAAAAAGAAGTTTTTGCAGAATTTCCTTCCTCCTCAATTCCATGAAAAAGCCATAAAGTAATGGGATCTTCTTCAACAAAGAGAACGTGAAAATTCTAACAACTATCCATAGTTGAAATGAGGTTCAAATACATTTTATAAAAATTATAAACCAAAGAAATGTTTATGGTGAGTTACTTTTTTCTGTTAAACGAGTTGAGGCACTTACGTAAAGTACGAGAATTATAATTGCGTCTTTGGAAGCCGTGTCCTTTGTAGTCTTGCCAAGATCTACCTTCCTCCCAATCGTCTCAAACGTGAGCTCATCATTTCCCCTCTCCCAAGAGATCTATTGGCCAATTGCATTGTTGCCTTAGGAATGACCTCTTATAACTCTTTTAGATAAATTTTGATTAGTTTGAAGCTTGAGACTATGGCTTCCATGGAGTTGGGGATGATGACTTGTGAAGGAGAAGAGCGTAATTGAATATCTCCATTGTGCTTCCACGAAATCAGGTGCGAAGTGAAGTGATTGGAAGGCAAAAGAGAATTCTCCTACCCTATCACTTCAGAAGAAGGGGGTACATTCAAGCTCCGAAATTGAAGTTGGAGGAGAAGACATGGCAATGGTCATGGGAGAAGCATTGGCTTCACTTCTCTTCTCTTGACCTCTCCAACTACAATTTCCTTGTTTCCTTGTCCATTTTTTTGGTTTTGGTATGGCTCAAAAGCTTCTTCCCCTCTTCAATTATGGTGTTCAATATGGCGCCCTCCTCTTCATCACGTTTGCTCTCTCTATCTCTCACACTTCATGATGGCATGATGGCACCCCCCTCTTCATCACGACTCCTCCTTCTTTAACAAACTCCCTCTCTCCCTCTCCTCCAATTGATGCCCTATTTTCTTCCTTTCCCTTTCCTAATCCTCCTCCAGTAGCAAGCGTAGCCTTTTCCCCTTCTCCCTCTCTTCATCTTCCACGATGATGGCACCCTCCTCATCTTCACGACCTCTCGAATTTCCAACGACCTCCAATGGCCTTTCCTTCCTCTAATTTTCAAATTTCCTTTTGATTCATTTCCTTCCCTTCCCTTGTGTACCTCCAATGAAGGATATTTATAGATATATACATTTGGGTGGAAACCCTTTTTACACACTGCAAAATAATCTTTGGATGGATGCACTATTCGACACCCAATGCCTTCATCACCCTTGCTTAGGAGACTAGTTTGACAAATAGTGTCAAGGTATAGAAACTATACAGAATTTCCACAAATGCGAATTAATGTTCTCAATGCAATATAGACCAAATTGTTCTTTTGGCCATGCCTTATCTTGCTTACTAATGTCTTCAATGATGTACATAGGCTTGGGGGGTTCCCCACCCTTAAGAACATTCATTTCCTTGACTTTGGGTGTTCCCTCAGTAGGTTTACTAGATGTGACTTCCCATTTGGCTCCAAAAAGAAATACAAAAAATCTATTGCTTCTCTTGAATTTGGTGAATCTAGGTTGTAGATCTTGTAGCTTTTTTTGACTATGAGAATATGACTCAATGTGGCATGCATCATTTTTAAAGTACTTCCTCCTTAGATGGATTGGAAGTTTAACTTTGCCATTCTTGGACTAGAATAGTTAAGCTATTTAGGGTAAAATTCATTGTCCTCATCTTAATCAAACTCTGAACTTGTTGTAGTGTCCTCTTGGACATTATCTTGATTGTGCTAGGCTAGGAGTGAGGGTCGAGACCTAGATCATCATTTGGAGGTTCAATTTGATCGTGATCTAGAACCTTGAGTTAGTCTAACCATTCTAATTAAGATATAGTTCTTACAATTCTAACATCAATGAGCAATGGCTTAGGTTGAGATGGCTTGGGGTCCAATCAAAATTTCTCAATGGTGTAGCCATCAATGTCATAATCCATTGAGTTTGAATTGAAATTTTCTTTCTAATGATCATCCTCTAAGTCACTAAGCTCTTTAGCTTCTATATTTTGCTTGTGCATTAGCAAGATGAAGAGATTATTGTGGAAGTTCAATAAAACTTGATGCAAAATTTCCATTGCCAAGTGGGGCTAGTTAGTATTCCCTCAAAGATTATCTAATTTGCATTTCGGCAATCATGGAAACATGGCCTCCATGACTTAGTATTTTTATTAGTACAAATCTCTCTTTGGGAATTGGATAGCCTTTGGTACACAGTCAAGGGCCAATGTGGTGTCTCTACAGGTCTTCCCGTGAAAAGTAATGCATGCCATTCAGCACCCTCTGTACAATGTGTTGAATCCTCAAGCACTTAAGGTTGGGTGTTAATTAGAGCTGGTATTCAAAGCATGGTTAGATTGGCTAGGATTAAGGCCTTCTACCCAAATCTTCAATCCTTTCTCTCATATAAGAACTTCATTTTGTATCAACATCTTGTCAAGATTGTGGGAGAGAAGGAAGGAGTCTCACTTGTAGCTTTCTTGCTTGCACAATGGGGGAATACACACAGAGGTGGAGGCTGAAAACAGTTTTCCTCTTCTTAGTTGTGTAAGCCAAAAGAACTCACTTACAAAGAAATAGAAGAACCCTATATATGGGTCTCAAACCAAACTCAACTAACTAAGGTGGCATACTAACTGAGCCACGAACTAGAGTAGATAAGGATAGCTATCATGTAGCTATTATTCATGGGCGGTGTACCAACCGCATCTGCAACTGACAAGTCGGTGACATAAATGCACAACGGTCACCCTGTCATATCACGAGTGGAGCTCGATATCTCAACACTCCCCCTTGAGCTCAATCCCAATTCCTGCACACCAAGCAGGTCTCTGAACTTGCGCAGCTTCTCTGTGCCCAATGCCTTCGTAAATATGTCAGCTACCTGATCCTCTGTGCTGACATAAACTAGATCAATAAGACCTAGTAAAACCCTCTCCCGCACATAGTGATAATGCACCTCAACGTGCTTTGTTCTAGCATGATAGACTGGGTTATTTGCCAAGTGTATACTACTCATGTTGTCACAATAAATGACAACTGGCCCATCTGTAGACTGATGCATATCATAAAGTAGCTAATGCAACCAAGCTACCTCACATGCAGCCATTGATGCACCCCTGTACTCAGCTTTTGTGCTCAACAAGGCAATTGTAGGCTGTTTCTTGCTGCTCCAAGTGACTGCAGCACTCCCAAAAGAGAACACATATCCACTGGTAGATCATCTATCAGAAATACTACCAGCCCAATCAGCATCAGTGTATCCATGCAGCTGTATCTGAACCCCAGTCTCATAAAATAGTCCATACTGCAATGTGGACTTCACATACCTGAGTATGCGTCTAGCCGCATCCAAATGCAATTTCCTTGGAGCCTGCATAAATTGACTTACCAATCCAACAGCATAGCTCAAATATGGCCTGGTAATAGTCATATAAATCAAGCTTCCTACTATGCGTCTGTACATAGTAGGGTCTTCCAGAAGCTCACCTGCATCTGTGCTCAGCTTCACATTCTGCTCCAAAGGAACTGAAATAGGCTTACAGCCTGTCATCCCATATTTGGACAGCATGTCCAATCCGTACTGCCTCTGCAAGAGCTGTATCCCACTTGGTGATCTAATCACCTTAATGCCCAAGAAATAACGCAGCTCTTCCAAATCCTTCATCTCAAACTTCTGCTTCAATAGCATTTTCACATGAAGGATATCTTCATCACTGTCACCTGTCATAATCAAATCATCAACATAAATGACAAGTAGCATAATACCTTTCTCTGTTTTTCTCACATAAAGTGAGAAATCTGCCTTAGAAATCTGAAAGCCAATAGTGACAAGATACTGTCCTATCTTGTCAGACCATGCTCTAGGTGCTTGCTTCAAGCCATACAAGGCTTTCTTCAACCTGCAAACAAACTCAGGATGAACAACATGCACATAACCTGGTGGCTGCTCCATATAGACCTCTTCTTGCAAATCACCATGCAAGAAGGCATTCTTTACATCCATCTGATGTAAAGACCATCCCTTTGATGCAGCCCTAGCAATGATTGCTCTTACAGTTGCCATCCTTGCAACTGGACTGAATGTTTCTTCATAGTCAATGCCATATGTTTGTGCATACCCCTTGACTACTAATCTTGCCTTGTATCTGTTCACAGAACCATCTGCATTGTGCTTCACCTTATAAACCCACTTACAGCCAATTGCATTTTTACCTTTAGGCAAAGGTACCAATTCCCATGTAGCATTTGCTTCCAAGGCATCCATTTCTTCATCCATGGCTTTCTCCCATTTTTCTTTTCCCATGGCTTCCTCAAAAGAAGTGGGTTCTGGTTCCTGTATCACTTTAACCATATATGCATAGTGAATGGCTGTAAATCCATCATATTTCAGCCTATCCACAGGATACCTAGCTCTCGTAGATCTGCGCAAAGTAGGTTCACTCCCAGGTGCTCTCAAAACATCCATGGTCTTCCTTACTCCAGGTGTAACAATAGAAGGAATACCCAACTCATCATCAATGCTCTGTTCTGAGCCACTGGATTCACCATCCACATAAGAGTGACCTGCATTCACATCGAACATGGGCTGATCAACCTTCTCTTTTCCTTTTCGTGATACCTGCATACCACTATCTGCATTACTTTGAGAAGATTCTCCTGATCTCAATTTGCCTGTCCATGGTGAAGAATGTGAACCACTGCTAGAGGACGCTCGAGGTCCACTAATATTTTGTGACTGCTACTGTGAATTCTGTGCAGCATTACCATTTTGTGCATCTACATCATCAATCACATTTACTGGTTTATACCAGCTATTCATCTCATCAAAAACAACATCTCTGCTCACTGTAAACTTACGAGTAGAAGGGTTATAGCATCTATACCCTTTTTGCTGCAGAGAGTAACCAATAAAGATGCACTTCTCAGCTTTTGGATCTCAACTCATCTGGCACATGTACATAGGCAATGCAACAAAAAATTTTCAAATGAGAAATATCTGGTTTCCTACCAGTATACCTCTCCTCTGGAGTCATCCCATATATTGCTGCAGTGGGAGTCCTATTCATTATGTAGACTGCTGTAGCAACTGCTTCAGCCCAATAAAAATCTGACAGGTCTTTTTCATTGAGCATGGCACAAGATACCTCTCCAATATGCCTGTTTTTCGTTTTTGCAATTCCATTTTGTTGTGGGGTATGACTGCATGAATATTGCTGCTTTATGCCATGCTCCTGCAGGAACCTTGCAAACTCATTTGAGAGGTACTCTCCCCCTCCATCTGACCTTAGGCATTTTATTTGCAGACCTGTTTCTTTTTCAACCATAGCTTTAAGAGTTTTGAAATGCCCAAATACTTCACTTTTCTTTTTCATAAAATACACCCAAAGTTTTCTGCTATAGTCATCAATAAAAGTGACAAAATAATGACAGCCTCCAAGAGATGCAGCTTTAGTAGTCCACACATCAGAGTGGATTAATTCCAATGGCTTCTCACTCTCTTGAACATGTCTAGGAAATGGTTTCCTTGCCTGTTTTCCAAACTGACAGGCTTCACATACCTTATGCATTTCTGCAACCTTGAATTTAGGCAGACCTGCAACAATATTTTGGGCCTGCATTGATTTAAGTCGTTGTACATTAACATGACCAATGCGTTTATGCCAGATATCAATATCTACAACTACACCGGTCCCATGTGCAAACATTGCTGCACTCAATTCAGACATGTCTGCATCCAATGTAAACATTCTGCCCTTGTTCTTCCCTTTTGCTATCAAGCGACCTTTATTTTTCATATCCTCAACAAAGCATCCATGAGGATTAAATCTGACCTGCAAGCCCTGCTCAACCATTTGACCAACAGAAACCAGATTCTTGGTGATATTCGGGACATGAAATACATCAGACAGGTATTTCTTTTTCCCATCCTGCATAGACAAAGGAATTTTTCCAATCTGCACAATAGGATGTGCAGTATCATCACCAGTCTCCACAAATCCTGGTTTTTCCATTTTTCTTGCATCCTCCATCCATTCTGCATGACCTGTCATGTGGTTTGATGCACCTGAGTCAACATATCATACATCATTGCTTTCTTCTACACTTGTCACAGAATTGTTCATGTGCTGCACCATAAACAAATGCTCATTTCTGTCATCACCCTATCTACTAGAAGATGCATAATTTCCTTGTTGCAGTTTTCCATTCATGATGTCATTCTGCTTTTTATAGCAGTCTTTAGCCATATGACCCATTTTACCACAGTAGTAGCATTCAACATTACTATTTGCATTTTGGCCTCTTTGCCATCCACCACGACCTCTTTGGCTCCCCCTGCCTCTAGAGTTACCACGTCCTCCTCCATAGGACTGGTTTTCTTGAGTTTGCTGCATATTCTGATTTCTACCACGGCCTCCAAAACGGCCTCCTCTACCTCTGCCTCTACCTCTTCCAGCATTTGAGTAGAAGACAGTTTCTTTTGAAGTTCCTCCTGAAGAAGATGCACCACCATTTCTCTGCTCCTCAGAAATTAGAAGAGCAATCAACTCCTCAAAATCAAGAAATCTTTCACGAACTGAAATGGATGTCCGAAACTGTGCATAATCCTTTCCTAGACCATTCAAGGTCACAGAAACTAAATCATCATCTTCCACTGGCGACCCAATGGAAGCAAGTGCATCTGCAATCCTCTTCACCTTCATGTGGTAGTCATTGATGCTCATATTTTCTCTTTGCACATTGTGCAACTCTTGCTTGAGCTGCATTTTCCTGGCTTGTGTATTTGTGCTATACATCTTTGACAGAGTATCCCATGCCTCCTTTGGCGTACTTGCATCTTGAATATGCACAATTATAGAGTTTGAAATGCTGATAGACAGCCAGTACATAACTTTCCTGGCTCTCTCATGCCATGCTTTAAATGCCTGCATTTGCTGTTGATTGGGAACATCAGGAAGAACTGGTTCTTCTTCATTTCCTGCAACAAATTCCCAATATCCTTTTCCCATAAGGAAATTCGTCATTCTAAACTTCCATGCTTGGAAGTTGTTCTTGTCAAGCTTTTCAGTGACAATCTGTGAGAGAGAATCAGACGCCATTACAGAACACTGCAAAAAATTCTGTCACTGCAAACAACACAGCTTCAGCCTCACAAAGGCAAATCTGCAAAACTGACGAAAGTGGTATTTTTCCCATCCCAAAGTGGGCATCTCCCTCATGCATGTGTTTATGGATTTGTATTACTTGGATTTTTTTCAACTTAAAAATCATGAAAAGCATCAACTCAAAATAGCATGTGTGAGTAACCACAAATTAGTGTTGCCTCATGTGGAAAATTTGCATATCAATCATAAAAATAAGGAACCATGGATTTGTATGGAATACTAAGGTATAGGGGTTCTCCACAAATTACAAATTCCAATTCACTAGAAGACAAAGATGTATGCCTTTTATATTTTTACCCCCTTGGATTGATGGAGGCTTGTGAGTGTATATTTGTAGTGAAAACCAAGAACTTGTAGATAAGAGAATATTGTGCACAATAATAGAGACAATAATAGAAAGAGATAGAGACAATATAGAGAAAGGAGTGAACTGGAGTTAAACATTTCATTGCTAGTAGTTGTATGTTAGAGAGAGAACTAGGGAGAGAGAAAGAGGAGAGAGAAGACTGCAAAAGAGAGAGAAAGAATGCAGGAAGGGAGAAAAGAAGAGTGATGAGGAGAGAGAAAGACTAGATTTAGATAGAGAAAGACAGGAAAGAAGGGGAAGCCATAGAAGTTGTGAGCAAGATGGGAGAGAAAGACTGTAATTGTATTAATGTGTCAAAAAGATGTGAAAAATTACATCTCCTCTCCTTTTATACCAATGTTAGTGTGACGTGGTATAATATCAATCACTAATTTGTTATTCCCAACTTCTTACAATCCATCCCTTCCCAAAAGTTTTTGTCCTAAAAAACAAACCTTGAAACAACTAGAAAAAGATGGATAGAACAGAGTACTACTCTGTTTTTACAGTTTTACAAATGGGAAATGAATGAAGTATGACTAACTACATGAGCTAAAATTGAAGAACGGAAGTAAGCCCCAGCTATATATATGATTTGGAATACTTCAGAAGCATATGGAGCCATAAAGTCTTCAACAAATAATCTCGAAACAAAGTAGACAGCTTGCTAAGTAAACAGACCTTGCTGGACCAAATCTGCCATAACTTCTAGTAGAAGTGTCCAAATGGGACATACCATATATCAAAACGAAGCTCTTGAAGTGTACTTTAAGCCCATGTAGATAGCTTAATTCTAAAAATTAGGCACGATAAAAACTGTTCTAAAATAGCGTGCTGTCCTGAACCAGTCTGCATTATTACTAGCTAATAAATAATAGGCTTCAGCCACCAATGTATCCCTCAAGTAAGGATACTCATCTAATATAGAATTAGGTCTCCAAGAAGCTTCTTCAAGTGGTAAACCTCTCCATTTGATCAAATATTCCACAATAGAATGTGATCGAAGCTTCTTTTCACGCTGACCTATAACAACCTCTGGGATGTACTGAATAAGACCGTCTTCATCAATAGGTGGCAGCTCATCAACTATATCCACTGGATCACCATAATAGGGCTTGAGCTGACTAACATGGAAGAAATTATGAATCTTTGTAGAAGAGGGAAGCTCTAGTTTGTATGCCAAATCTCCAATTCGCTTAAGGATCCGGTAAGGGCCATAAAACTTGTGGGCAAGCTTATTACTAGATCCATCTTTTAACGTAGAGTGCTTGGATTTGGGCACCTTCAACAAAACCAGCTCTCCTTCTTGGAACTCTAAGGGTCTCCTCTTCTCATCAGCATACATCTTCATTTGTTCTTGAGCCTTCCTTAGATTCACCTTACATTGCTGAAGAAGGGTTTGCATTCTTTCCAACTCTTCCTTCCCATGAGGATTGATCTTTTCATTAAAGATGACTATGGGTAAGGGCACTTTGTAACCATAAAAAGCCTCAAAGGGTGAAACACCTATGCTCGCATGAGTGGAATTGTTATAAGCAAACTCAGCCAAGTGTAACCGAGAATCCCATGAGGTTTGGACATCATAGCAAAAATGGCGAAGATAAGTCTCCAACCATTTATTAACTCTCTCTGTCTGTCCATCAATTTGAGGATGATAAGCCGTAGATGGAGCCAATTTAGTGCCCATAGATGTAAATACCGCCTGCCAAAAGTTACTCATAAACTTTGAGTCTCTATCATGGACAATCACCTGCGGTAATCCATGTAGTCTAAAAATATGCTCCATAAACTGGCTGGCCACTTGAGAAGCAGTAAACTGAATCTTGGTTAGAATAAAATGGGCTGCCTTGGTGAGTCTGTCTACCACCACATAAATACTTGGTGCGCAGATCGGACACAGAATGCTCACGTAGTGAATCCCGGAAAGTCCCCAAGAACAATGAACTCTACCTTTTTGCACAAAAAACCATGTAAAAACATGAACGACAAGAAGCAAGAGACCAATTGGGTTCAATCTCCCCCATGCCTTGTGTGAGCGCTTCACAAAGCATGTATTTTATGTATATTTCCATCTTCATGCTCAATAATAGCCCAATTTACAAAAATATGACAAGCTTTTAGCTTTTGAGTTTGCTTTCTACAAAAATAGGAAATAAAGCTAATGGACGGTGCCCATAGAGTCTGGCACGCCCAATCTCAGTGTCCAAAATAGAAATAACATATCCATGCGCATAGGCACATACAAAATAATAATCAATAATCAATGTCTCGATAGACATAACAAAATATAGGCGTGACGCCTATCAAAATATAATCCAAAGGTCGAATACTCGCTAGACTCCAATGCTTTCCTCCGCCACTGTTGCTATCTCTACACATCAACTGAAGCATTCACAATCGTTAGTAAAATAATATAATTAAACCGACAAAAGTGAATACCTAGCAGTCTTCAGCTACATAAATAAATCAACTGGTTAGAAATAAATCCTAACCTTAATTTATTACGAGTGCGCACTCTAAACTCATAAACGTTTATTAATTTAATATGCATTTTACAGAATCACCCACTATGGAATCACCCATGTACACACTAAATTAATGAAATGCCCGAAAAGGACAGGCGTCCCCATCAACTTCTCACACAAAGAATCCTCTTTGTGTATGAGCCCCGGTCATCTAAGTTTACGGAATCCACCGTAAAACCTCACGGAATCTACCGTGGCACGGAATCCACCGTGGAATATGCCTCCTGGCATCATACCGCTCTGATACCACTGGTGCGCAAATCGGACGCAGAATGCTCACATAGTGAATCTCGGAAAGTCCCCAAGAACAATGAACTCTACCTTTTTGCACAAAAAACCATGTAAAAACATGAACGACAAGAAGCAAGAGACCAATTGGGTTCAAACTCCCCCATGCCTTGTGTGAGCGCTTCACAAAGCATGTATTTTATGTATATTTCCATCTTCATGCTCAATAATAGCCCAATTTACAAAAATATGACAAGCTTTTAGCTTTTGAGTTTGCTTTCTACAAAAATAGGAAATAAAGCTAATGGACGATGCCCATAGAGTCTAGCACGCCCAATCTCAATGTCCAAAATAGAAATAACATATCCGTACGCATAGGCACATACAAAATAATAATCAATAATCAATGTCTCAATAGACATAACAAAATATAGGCGTGGCACCTATCAAAATATAATCCAAAGGTCGAATACTCGCTAGACTCCAATGCTTTCCTCCGCCATTGCTGCTATCTCTATACATCAACTGAAGCATTCACAATCGTTAGTAAAATAATACAATTAAACCGACAAAAGTGAATACCTAGCAGTCTTCAGCTACATAAATAAATCAACTGGTTAGAAATAAATCCTAACCTTAATTTATTACAAGTGCGCACTCTAAACTCATAAACGTTTATTAATTTAATATGCATTTTGCAGAATCACCCACTATGGAATCACCCATGTACACACTAAATTAATGAAACGCCCGAAAAGGACAGGCGTCCCCATCAACTTCTCGCACAAAGAATCCTCTTTGTGTATGAGCCCCGGTCATCTAAGTTTACGGAATCCACCGTAAAACCTCACGGAATCCACCGTGGCACGGAATCCACCGTGGAATATGCCTCTTGGCATCAATACTATTCCATCCCTTCTTGGTAGTAGGTAAGCCAGTAATGAAATCCATAGTAATATGAGTCCATTTACCCGTAGGAATAGGCAATGGCTGTAACAAACCTCCTGGCTTATGGGTGCTGTCTTTATTTTGCTGACAAGGCATACACACTATAACAAAGTCCTCGACATCTTTCCACAGTCCTTTCCAATAAAAGCTTTTACTAATCCTGTCATAGGTCTTGAAAACTCCTAAATGTCCAGCTAGAGGTGAAGAATGTAACTCCTCCATAATTTTCCGGTTAAAAGAAGAAGTAGAGGGAATAACAATCTTGCCTTTCCACCAAATAAGACCATTTTTAAGCTGGTAATGCGAGTTTTCTTCCATAAGACCTTGCTATAATTTCTGAAAGATTTGGCTGAATTCCTCATCTAAACGATAGGCCTCTTGTAGTTCTTCATGTTGAGATATCGAGCTCCACTCCTAATATGCCAGGGTGACCGTTGTGCATTTATGTCACCGACTTGTTAGCTGCAGATGCAGTTGGTACACCGGCCATGAATAATAGCTAGATGACAACTATCCTTATCTACTCTAGTTCGTAGCTCAGTTAGTATGCCACCTTAGTTAGTTGAGTTTGGTTTGAGACCCATATATAGGGTTCTTCTATTTCTCTGTAATAGAGTTCTTTTGGCTTACACAACTAAGAAGACGAAAACTGTTTTCAGCCTCCATCTTTGTGTGTATTCCCCCATTGTGTAAGTGAGAAAGCTACAAGTGAGACTCCTTCCTTATCTCCCACAATCTTGACATGGTATCAGAGCCTGGTTCGTGGTAAAGAGCTCAAGAAAGCAAACCAAGTTCGTGGTGTTCAGGTAAGAGGACCAGTGTTGCTTTCATTTTTCAAGTTAGGGAGCAAGTCTTTGCAGGTAGCACAGCCAAAAAGTGCAAGAGTGCATTGTCTCAGATTGAGACGCTCTTCGCGGTGTAGTACGAGGGCAGTATATGCTGTGGGTAAGGGCTTTAGCCCACGATTGCCCTGTTTTTTTGATTCGAGGCCATTTCGGGGCCTGTTTTGGAGGTGGAAGTTTTCAGCACGCACTCAGGAAAAGGCCGTGTTTTTTGTTGTGCGACCACTGTTCTATAGGTCGGTGAAAAGTTACCGTAGAAATTGCATCGTATGCCTGTGCGCAGAGACATTGGGAGTTATAGAATCATCCTTGTTTCCTGTTGATGCAAAATTGTCACTAGGAAGTGACTGTGTGGTCAAATACCACTTTCGTCAGTTTTGCAGTTTTGCCCTTGTGAGGCTGAAGCTATGTTTTTTGCAGCGACAGAATTTTTTGCATTGTTCTGTAATGGCATCTAATTCTCTTTCGCAGATTGTCACTGAAAAGCTTGACAAGGACAACTTCCAAGCACGGAATTTTAGAATGACGAATTTTCTTATGGAAAAAGGATATTGGGAATTCGTTGCAGGAAATGAAGAAGAACCAGTTCTTCCTGATGTTCCCAATCAACAGCAAATGCAGGCATTTAAAGGATGGAATGAAAGAGCCAGAAGAGTTATGTACTGGCTGTCTATCAGTATTTCAGACTCTATGATTGTCCATATTCAAGATGCAAGTACGCCAAAGGAGGCATGGGATACTTTGTCAAAAAATCACCATATTGGGGAATATGGGAATTTCTTATAAGTTTGGGACACGTAGTCAAATCTTTGGATTTGTCATAAATTGAACATTATAACTCCAAATCGAGCGCTCTATAGCTCAATAGATTCCAATTTTCAAGCACTTTCTGTTGAGATGACAAGCTCAACACATGTGGACATTGATGATGGACCGCCTGGTTAGATGGGTCCACACGTCTACACTTAGCACGTCGGTGGTCATTATGACTCTCACATGGCCACTAACTCACTACTTATTATATTCAGGTTGTTACATCTATTTATAGCTGGCATAGTTATAGCGCCAGTCGACTAGTATAGTCGGTTATGCATTGTTTGACTTAGTAGGCCACTTTCCTTTTATCTTGTATCTTATCTATACTTTGTGTACATTGTGAAGTGTGTGGAAGAAGAAGAGAAAATCAGCAAGAAAACGTTTTGGCCTCCATCTCTCTTCTTGTCTCTTGAGTGAGCTTCTCCTTATGCATTCTGTGTGTGATTGGCGCAGCATCTTGAGCAATCCCCTCCATCACGCGATTCTTGACATGGTATCAGAGCCGCACCACTGAGAGAGGCTGATTTCGAAGGTTGAAGCAAAGGGGAAGAAGCAAGGTTCCAGCAAGCAAGCCACGGGTAAGAAGCTCTTCCATCCTTCCACTCTTTCTCTTAGATAGTGCCTGTGGAGGCACCGGAAGCAGGGCAGACCAAAAATCTCAGATTGCAGTGAGATTTGGTGTGCGCGAAGAGCACTGTATATTCTGCAGATTATCCCTTTAGGGCTCTCCCGCAGTTATTTTGGGCATTTGAGGCCATTTCAGGGCCCGTTTTAGAGCTGCAAGTTGCGGACAACAGTTTCAAGATACGCTGTGACTTCAGCTGTATCGACCGACAGTGAGTGCGCAAGTTACAGATTTCAGATCTGTAAGATTAAAGGTGTTTACAAGTGAGTAAACACGAGGTTTATCTGCAAACAGGTTGCAGATTGCATGTATTGTTGAGCAGACAGTGAAAAAGGCTGTCTAGTGTATTGCTGTGCACTACAGGTCGAGGATTGCAAAAGATTTGCTTGTTGTTTGGTATTATTCTTGTGATAATGGCAGAGAACAGTGGAAGCCCCATCATTGAGAAGCTTGACAAGAACAACTACCCTTCATGGAAGTTCCGTGTCACGAACTTTCTTATTGGAAAATGCCTCTACGAGTTCGTTTCAGGTGAAGAAAAGGAGCCGGAGGTGAGTGATCCTCCAACTGCAGAAGAGATAAAGGCACGAAAGGAATGGAATGCAAAAGACAAGAAGGTCATGTATTGGTTGTCTGCAGTAATTGACAATAATATGTTGGGACACATTAGAAATTCAGAGAATGCATATGCAGCTTGACCATACTTGAAAGTATGTTTTCTGTAAATACAAAGACGCGAAAGATTCAACTCAAGCAAGAGTTGAATACATTGAAGAAAGGGAAGATGTCTATCAATGAGTATGCATTGAAGGTAAGGAGCATTGCAGATGCATTGGCAGCGATTGATGCAATGCCCGATGATGATGATTTGGTGTCGTCTACCTTGGGTGGACTTAACAATGAAAAGGCTTGGAAGTCTTTTGTAACTTCCGTATATGTCAGAAAGCCATTTCCAGATTTTGATGAGTTGGTCTCTCTAATGATCACTGAAGAAATCAACATGCAGAGTGAGACATCTGAAAGAAGTGGTGAACAGGTCTAGGCTTTCTACTCCAGTTCAGGAAGGGGACGTGGTAGGTTCTCTTCAAGAGGCCGTGGTACAGGACGTGGTAGTGATAACCAGCAAAATAGATTGAATCAGCAATTTGGCGATATGCAGGTTTCAGGAGGTCGTGGTAACTTTAGAGGCAGGGGGAGCTTTAGAGGAAGAGGTGGATGGCAGAACAGAGGTTCTAACAACTCTGGTATTGTGTGCCACTTGTTGAGATATCGAGCTCCACTCGTGATACGCCAGGGTGACCGTTGTATATTTATGTCACCGACTTGTTAGTTGCAGACGCGGTTGGTACACCGCCCATGAATAATAGCTACATGATAGCTATCCTTATCTACTCTAGTTCGTGGCTCAGTTAGTATGCCACCTTAGTTAGTTGAGTTTGGTTTGAGACCCATATATAGGGTTCTTCTATTTCTTTGTACTTGAGTTCTTTTGGCTTACACAACTAAGAAGAGGAAAACTGTTTTCAGCCTCCACCCTTGTGTGTCTTCCCCCATTGTGCAAGCAAGAAAGCTTCAAGCGAGACTCCTTCCTTCTCTCCCACAATCTTGACATGGTATCAGAGCCTTGTTCGTGGTAAGGAGCTCAAGAAAGCAAGCCAAGCTCGCGGTGGTCTGGTAAGAGGAGCAGTGTTGCTTTCATTTCCTGTTTTGGGAGCAGATCTCTGCAGGTAGCACAGCCGGAAATTGCAGGAGTGCATTGTCTCAGGTTGAGACGCCCTTCGCGGTGAAGCAAGAGGGCAGTATATGCTGCGGGAGAGGGCTTTAGCCCATGGCGACCTTGTTTTTTTTATTTGAGGCCATTTCGGGGCCTGTTTTGCAGACGGAAGTTTTCTGTACGCACTCAAGAAAAGGCTCAGTTTTATGCTGTGCGACCACTGTTCTACAGGTCGGTGAAAAGTTACTGTAGAAATTGCATCGTATGCTTGTGCGCAGAGACATTGGGAGTTTCAGAATCATCCTTGGTTCCTGTTTATGCAAAATCGTCACTAGGAAGTGACTGTGTGGTCAAATACCACTTTCGCCAGTTTTGCAGATTTGCCCTTGTGAGGGTGAAGCTGTGTTTTTTGCAGTGACAGAATTTCTTGCAGTATTCTGTAATGGCGTCTGATTCTCTTTCACAGATTGTCACTGAAAAGCTTGACAAGAACAACTTCCAGGCATGGAAGTTTAGAATGACGAATTTCCTTATGGGAAAAGGATATTGGGAATTTGTTGCAGGAAATGAAGAAGAACCAGTTCTTCCTGATGTTCCCAATCAACAACAAATGCAGGCATTTAAAACATGGCATGAGAGAGCCAGGAAAGTTATGTATTGGCTGTCTATCAGTATTTCAGACTCTATGATTGTGCATATTCAGGATGCAAGTACGCCAAAGGAGGCATGGGATACTTTGTCAAAAATGTATAGCACAAATACGCAAGCCAGGAAAATGCAGCTCAAGCAAGAGTTGCATAATGTGCAAAGAGAAAGTATGAGCATCAACGACTACCACATGAAGGTGAAGAAGATTGCAGATGCACTTGCTTCCATTGGGTTGCCAGTGGAAGATGATGATTTAGTTTCCGTGACCTTGAATGGTCTAAGAAAGGATTATGCACAGTTTCGGACATCCATTTCAGTTCGTGAAAGATTTCCTGATTTTGAGGAGTTGATTGCTCTTCTAATTTCTGAGGAACAGAGAAATGGTGGTGCATCTTCTTCAGGAGGAACTTCAAAAGAAGCTGTCTTCTACTCAAATGCTGGAAGAGGTAGAGGCAGAGGTAGAGGAGGCCGATTTGGAGGCCGTGGCAGAAATCAGAATATGCAGCAAACTCAAGAAAACCAGTCCTATGGAGGAGGACGTGGTAACTCTAGAGGCAGGGGGAGCCAAAGAGGTCGTGGTGGATGGCAAAGAGGCCAAAATGCAAACAGTAATGTTGAATGCTACTACTGTGGTAAAATGGGTCATATGGCTAAAGACTGCTATAAAAAGCAGAATGACATCATGAATGGAAAACTGCAACAAGGGAATTATGCATCTTCTAGTAGACAGGGTGATGACAGAAATGAGCATTTGTTCATGGTGCAGCACATGAACAATTCTATGACAAGTGCAGAAGAAAGCAATGATGTATGGTATGTTGACTCAGGTGCATCAAACCACATGACAGGTCATGCAGAATGGATGGAGGATGCAAGGAAAATGGAAAAACCAGGATTTGTGGAGACTGGTGATGATACTGCACATCCTATTGTGCAGATTGGAAAAATTCCCTTGTCTATGCAGGGTGGGAAAAAGAAATACCTGTCCGATGTATTTCATGTCCCGAATATCACCAAGAATCTGGTTTCAGTTGGTCAAATGGTTGAACAGGGCTTGCAGGTCAGATTTAATCCTCATGGATGCTTTGTTGAGGATATGAAAAATAAAGGTCGCTTGATAGCAAAAGGAAAGAAGAAGGGCAGAATGTTTACATTGGATGCAGACATGTCTGAATTGAGTGCAGCAATGTTTGCACATGGGACCGGTGTAGTTGCAGATATTGATATCTGGCATAAACGCATTGGTCATGTTAATGTACAGCGACTTAAATCAATGCAGGCCCAAAATATTGTTGCAGGATTGCCCAAATTCAAGGTTGCAGAAATGCATAAGGTATGTGAAGCCTGTCAGTTTGGAAAACAGGCAAGGAAACCATTTCCTAGACATGTTCAAGAGAGTGAGAAGCCATTGGAATTAATTCACTCTGATGTGTGGACAACTAAAGCTGCATCTCTTGGAGGCTGTCATTATTTTGTCAGTTTTATTGATGACTATAGCAGAAAAGTTTGGGTGTATTTTATGAAAAAGAAAAGTGAAGTTTTTGGGCATTTCAAAACTCTTAAAGCTATGGTTGAAAAAGAAACAGGCTTGCAGATAAAATGCCTAAGGTCAGATGGAGGGGGAGAGTACCTCTCAAATGAGTTTGCAAAGTTCTTGCAGGAGCATGGCATAAAGCAGCAATATTCATGCAGTTATACCCCACAACAAAATGGAATTGCAGAAAGGAAAAACAGGCATATTGGAGAGGTATCTCGTGCCATGCTCAATGAAAAAGACTTGCCAGATTTTTATTGGGCTGAAGCAGTTGCTACAGCAGTCTACATAATGAACAGGACGCCCACTGCAGCAATACATGGAATGACTCCAGAGGAGAGGTATACTGGTAGGAAACCAGATATTTCTCATTTGAAAATTTTTTGTTGCATTGCCTATGTACATGTGCCAGATGAGCTGAGATCCAAGTTGGATCCAAAAGCTGAGAAGTGCATCTTTATTGGTTACTCTCTGCAGCAAAAAGGGTATAGATGCTATAACCCTTCTACTCGTAAGTTTACAGTGAGCAGAGATGTTGTTTTTGATGAGATGAGTAGCTGGTATAAACCAGTAAATGTGATTGATGATGAAGATGCACAAAATGGTAATGCTACACAGAATTCACAGCAGCAGTCACAAAATATTAGTGGACCTGGAGCGTCCTCTAGCAGTGGTTCACATTCTTCGCCATGGACAGGCAGATTGAGATCAGGAGAATCTTCTCAAAGAAATGCAGATAGTGGTATGCAGGTATCACGAAAAGGAAAAGAGAAGGTTGATCAGCCCATGTTTGATGTGAATGCAGGTCACTCTTATGTGGATGGTGAATCCAGTGGCTCAGAACAGAGCATTGATGATGAGTTGGGTATTCCTTCTATTGTTACACCTGGAGTAAGGAAGACCAGGGATGTTTTGAGAGCACCTAGGAGTGAACCTACTTTGCGCAGGTCTACAAGAGCTAGGTATCCTGTGGATAGGCTGAAATATGATGGATTTACAGCCATTCACTATGCATATATGGTCAAAGTGATACAGGAACCAGAACCCACATCTTTTGAGCAAGCCATGGAAAAAGAAAAATGGGAGAAAGCCATGGATGAAGAAATGGATGCCTTGGAAGCAAATGCTACATGGGAGTTAGTACCTTTGCCTAAAGGTAAGAATGCAATTGGCTGTAAGTGGGTTTATAAGGTGAAGCACAATGCTGATGGTTCTGTGAACAGATACAAGGCAAGATTAGTAGTCAAGGGGTATGCACAAACATATGGCATTGACTATGAAGAAACATTTAGTCCGGTTGCAAGGATGGCAACCGTAAGAGCAGTCATTGCTATGGCTGCATCAAAGGGATGGTCTTTACATCAGATGGATGTAAAGAATGCCTTCTTGCATGGTGATTTGCAAGAAGAGGTCTATATGGAGCAGCCACCAGGTTATGTGCATGCTGTTCATCCTGAGTTTGTTTGCAGGTTGAAGAAAGCCTTGTATGGCTTGAAGCAAGCACCTAGAGCATGGTCTGACAAGATAGGACAGTATCTTGTCACTATTGGCTTTCAGATTTCCAAGGCAGATTTCTCACTTTATGTGAGAAAAAGAGAAAGGTATTATGCTGCTTGTCATTTATGTTGATGATTTGATTATGACAGGTGACAGTGATGAAGATATCCTTCATGTGAAAATGCTATTGAAGCAGAAGTTTGAGATGAAGGATTTGGGAGAGCTGCGTTATTTCTTGGGCATTGAGGTGATTAGATCACCAAGTGGGATACAGCTCTTGCAGAGGCAGTATGGATTGGACATGCTGTCCAAATATGGGATGACAGGTTGTAAGCCTATTTCAGTTCCTTTGGAGCAAAATGTGAAGCTGAGCACAGATGCAGGTGAGTTTCTAGAAGACCCTACTATGTATAGACGCATAGTAGGAAGTTTGATTTATATGACTATTACCAGGCCAGATTTGAGCTATGCTGTTGGATTGGTAAGTCAGTTTATGCAGGCTCCAAGGAAACCACATTTGGATGCGGCTAGACGCATACTTAGGTATGTGAAGTCCACATTGCAGTATGGACTATTTTATGAGACTGGGGTTCAGATACAGTTGCATGGATACACTGATGCTGATTGGGCTGGTAGTATTTCTGATAGACGATCTACCAGTGGATATGTATTCTCTTTTGGGAGTGCTGCAGTCACTTGGAGCAGCAAGAAACAGCCTACAGTTGCCTTGTCGAGCACAGAGGCTGAGTACAGGGGTGCAGCAATGGCTGCATGTGAGGTAGCTTGGTTGCATAAGCTACTTTATGATATGCATCAGTCTACAGATGGGCCAGTTGTCATTTATTGTGACAACATGAGTAGTATACACTTGGCAAATAACCCAGTCTATCATGCTAGAACAAAGCACATTGAGGTGCATTATCACTATGTGCGAGAGAGGGTTTTACTAGGTCTTATTGATCTAGTTTATGTCAGCACAAAGGATCAGGTAGCTGACATATTCACGAAGGCATTGGGCACAGAGAAGCTGCGCAAGTTCAGAGACCTGCTTGGTGTGCAGGAATTGGGATTGAGCTCGAGGGGGAGTGTTGAGATATCGAGCTCCACTCGTGATACGCCAGGGTGACCGTTGTATATTTATGTCACCGACTTGTCAGTTGCAGACGCGGTTGGTACACCGCCCATGAATAATAGCTACATGATAGCTATCCTTATCTACTCTAGTTCGTGGCTCAGTTAGTATGCCACCTTAGTTAGTTGAGTTTGGTTTGAGACCCATATATAGGGTTCTTGTATTTCTTTGTACTTGAGTTCTTTTGGCTTACACAACTAAGAAGAGGAAAACTGTTTTCAGCCTCCACCCTTGTGTGTCTTCCCCCATTGTGCAAGCAAGAAAGCTTCAAGCGAGACTCCTTCCTTCTCTCCCACAATCTTGACACCACTACTGTGGCAAAACAGGTCATATTGCAGCCCAATGTTATGCCAAGAAAGATGATATTCGGAGTGGTAAGTTGCAGCAAGGAAACTATGCATCGTCTTCACGACAGAATGAAGACAAAAATGAACGTTTGCTTGTTATGCAGCATATGCTGAATGCTGTTACAGGAAAGGGAACACATGAAGATGTTTGGTATGTCGATTCAGGTGCATCCAATCATATGACCAGCCATGCAAAATGGTTTGGAGAGATGCAGGATTTGCAGAATGCAGGTTATGTGCAGACGGGTGATGACTCATGCCACCCAATTTCACACATTGAAAAAGTTCCCTTGTCCTTGCATGATGGTAAGACAAAGAGTCTTTCAGATGTATTACATGTGCCATCTATTACAAAGAATTTGGTGTCAGTCGGTCAAATGGTAGAGCAAGGGCTACAAGTCAGATTTAATGCAAAGGGCTGCTTTGTAGAAGACTTCAATGACAAGTGCAGGTTGGTAGCAAAGGGAAGTAGAGTTGGACGTATGTTCACTCTAGATGCCGGAATTCCTACTATTAATGCTGCTATGTATGCCAAAGGAAAAGGTGTTGTTGCAGACATTGAAATTTGGCACAAACGCATTGGACATGCAAATGTACAAAGGTTGAAACTAATGCAGTCCAAAGGGTTGGTTACACGTTTGCCTACATTTAGAGTTGCAGAATTTCAGAAGGTATGTGAAGCATGTCAGTTTGGTAAGCAGGCAAGGCAACCTTTTTCACATGATAGAGATGTAAGCAGAAATATTCTTGATGTTGTACATACAGACATTTGGGGGCCTACACAAAATGTATCTCTTGGAGGTAGTTCATACTTTGTCACATTCATTGATGATTGTTCTAGAAAGCTGTGGGTATATTTTATGAAGGAAAAGAGTGAAGCGTTTGAGCACTTTAGAACTTTCAAGGCTGCAGTTGAAAGAGAAACAGGCTTGAAAGTAAAGTGCCTGAGGTCAGATGGAGGGGGAGAGTACCTCTCAAATGAGTTCAGTGATTTTCTGAAGTCTCTTGGGATAAAGAGACAGTTCACATGCAGGTATACCCCACAACAAAATGGGGTTGCAGAAAGGAAAAACAGGCATATTGCAGAAGTTGCACGCGCCTTGATGGCTGAAAAGAATATGCCTAAGAATTTTTTGTCAGAAGCTGTTCATACTGCTATTTATATTATGAACAGAACTCCCACAGCTGCAGTTCATGGTATGACCCCCGAAGAATGTTTTACATGTAAGAAGCCTGATGTTTCACACTTGAAAGTATTTGGCTGCATTGCGTATGTTCATGTGCCAGATGAGTTGCGGACGAAACTGGATCCAAAGGCTAAAAAGTGTGTCTTTATTGGATACTCTTTAGAGCAGAAAGGGTATCGTTGTTACAACCCTGTCACATGTAAGTTCAGAGTGAGCAGGGATGTTATCTTTGATGAAATGAGCAACTGGTATGCATCTAGTGGTGATGCATTGGATGTTGATGATGATCATGACACTCATGTGCAGGCTGAAAAGCAAGAATCACGGACTCTTAGTGGACCAGAGACATCATCTAGTAGTCCTTGGTCTGGGAGACTAAGGAGTACCTCTACATCTTCAGGTGCATCTAGTAGCACTACAGGTAAAGACAAAGGAAAGAATAAAGTGTCAGAAGGCATTGATGCAGTTCTTGATGGAGACTCCAGTGGCTCAGAGAGCTTAGATGATGAGCTTGGTATTCCTTCAGTGAGAACTCCAGGTGTGCAGAGAGCACGGGCTGATGCAAAGACTCCATTGAGTGATCCAGTGGTACGCAGGTCTAGCAGGGTGAGATACCCTGTTAAAAGATTTGGTTTTGAAGGTTATGCATCTCACCATTATGCTTATATGGTGAAACTAGTTGAGGATGTTGAGCCTACATGTTTTGAGGAGGCTGTTGGTCATGCTCATTGGGATGCAGCAATGGATGAGGAGATGGCTGCATTAGAGGCTAATAAGACTTGGGATCTAGTATCATTGCCGAAGGGAAAGAAAGCTATTGGATGTAAGTGGGTTTACACTACAAGGGACTGGGGCAATAGCGACGCCGATTAGCGACGGCGTTTATCGGCGTCGCTATTGGCGTCGCTATTGGCGTCGCTATACGCGTCGCTATTTGCGTCGCATTTGCGACGCAAATAGCGACGCAAATAGCGACGCAAATAGCGACGCATATAGCGACGCATATAGCGACGCCGCAGGGAAAAAAAGCGCGGCCGAAACCAGAGCGCCGTTTTCATTTTGTTTTCTTCGCCTTTTGAGAGCGAGAGCGAGGGAGAGAGCCAAGGCTTTGTGAAAGAAGAGGAGGAAGAGACTTGTTGCCGCCGCCGCCGCCACCGCCACCGTCGTTGTTCGCGAAGGAGAGGAGGAGCCCTCGTTGCAAAGAGAAGCCGCCCACGCTCGCCATATCTCATTGGTGAGTCTCCCTCTCTCTTTCTTTTACTTGTTGAAGGTTTAAATCGTTCTCTTTTGTTTATTTAGGAGAGGAAAAGAAAGAGAAGGAGAGGGAGAGGGAGAGAGAGGGAGAGAAAGAGAGGGAGAGGGAGAGAAAGAGAGTGAGAGTGCATCTCTCTCTCTCTCTCTCCCTTTTGCTTGTTTAATGTTTAAATTACTTTCTTCTTTGCTTGTTTAGGAGAGGAAACGAGAGAGTAAGAGAGAAAGAGAGGGAGAGGGAGAGGGAAAGGGAAAGAAAGAGAAAGAGAAATAGAGGGAGAGGGAGAGGGAGGGGGAGGAAATAGGAGAGGGAGAGAAAGAAAAAGAGAGGGAGAAGGAGGGAGAGTGCATTCTCTCTATCCCTCCCTCTCCCTTTTGCTTGTTTAATGTTTGAATCACTTTATTTTTTTCTTGTTTAGGAGAGGAAATGAGAGAGAAAGAGAGTGAGAGGGATAGGAAGGGGAAGGAAATGAGAGAGGGATAGAAAGAGAAAGAGAGGGAGAGTGCATTGTATCTCTCCCTCTCCCTTTTGCTTGGAGGATGTTTAAATCACTTTATTTTTTGCTTATTTAGGAAATGAGAGAGAAAGAGAGATAGAGAGGGAGAGGGAGAAAGAGAGGGAGAGGGAGAGGGAGAGGGAGGGGGAGGGGAAGGAAATGAGAGAGGGAGAGAAAGAGGGAGGGGGAGGGAGAGGGAGCGAGGGAGCGAGGGAGAGGGAGAGGGAGAAAGAGGGAGAAAGAGGGAGGGAGAGGGAGAGGGAGGAGGAGGGAGGAAATGAGAGAGGGAGAGAAAGAGAACGAGAGGGTGAGGGAGAGGGTGAGAGAAAGAGAGGGAGAGGGTGAGGGAGAGGGAGAGGGAGAGGGAAGGGAATGAAATTTAGATAATATACGTATCGATAATGGTATGCAATGTGCTTTGCATACGGCCACGTACTTCATCAAAATTAACCCAAAATTATTGTTATAGAAGTGGAGATCCCTTAAATTGAGTATAGGATAATTTCTCTCAGGTCTTATGACTATGAGTAGAATTGATTGAAATAAATTTTATTACTATAGTTGTAAAATTTCATAGATGGCGCGCATTAATTTTAAAATGGATTACTTATACTCAAAGCCGAGATATAACAAAAAATTATCTACCGGGACAAACAAATCGTTGAGCATGATACAAGGCCGAGATATAACATCGGAAAATCTCTCGACTACTATATACAATGCAAGGTTTATGGTCAACTTGCAAGTTGACGTACATCTCCAAAAAGCTATCCATTTAAGCCTCGTTTGCTGTAATGTAGATAAGATGGCAAACGAAGAAGGTCCTATTGTTCAAGACCGCGAGTCGTATCTTAATCAGCGTGTCCCATGTCCTTGCTCTCAATGCAAGTTGGCAATTAGACGAAAACGTCGATTGTCTATAGAACACGTACGACGATTTGGCGAGTTTCAACCTGAGATTATTGATCAGGCGATTGCAGATTTTCAGCAAACGGTATTTTCAAGTTAGCATTTTTCATGCATTGTACTCTCAAGCTAATTGAAAACCATACACAATAAGATTGGGTCTTGTTGGCAAATTTTGTGTCCAGGGGGGTGATGTCTCGACCCAAGGGGGAGAGCACCCTTTGCGGCCAATTAGAAGAGTTCGTGGACGTGAGATGGATGGATGGCAGGAGCCAATAGACCACTCGCAAGGCCCATCTATATCGTCAATGCCAGAGGAGACAGACAACCTTCCCGACTTGCCTACAATCTTGGAGCCTGAGATGGAGGCAATGATCGATGCATTGATTCCCATGGATGTTGAGACATCTGACCCGCTTAGAGAGGAAGCATCCATACCATTATATGATGGGTGCCGAGTATCTCGGTTGAAGACATTGCTTGCACTCTTAAGTGTGCAAGCGAAATACGGTTGGAGCGATACGAGTGTGACTGAGTTATTCAGGTACCTTGCATACAGACTTTGGTGCAATGGATCTCACAGAAAGAGATTAAGACGTCCTCTATTGAATCCGCAAGGCGGGGAGCAGTTGAGACGGTCTGTCTCTTTGAGAAATACCTGCCCACTAGCATGCTCACGATACAAGTTCACCTTCTTGTGCATCTTGTGGACGAAGTGGAGATTGCCGGACCTGTCCATACGCGATGGATGTTCTTCCTGGAGCGCTTCATGAAAACCCTGAAAGGCTTTGTGCGACAACGAGCTCGTCCGGAAGGTAGCATGGCGGAGGGTTGGTTGGTGTCAGAGGCATTAGTGCATATCTCACAATGGCTACCAACGGTGGAACCAGACAATGAAATGCTATGGACGCTCAAGGACGATGACAGGCTGACTGGAGATGTGGTGGTTGGAAATGGGGTAGAAAAAAGAATGGATGCCTCAATGGAAGAGAAAGTGAATCGCTTTTGTATGTTGCACCATGCCTCCATGGAGACGTGGCTCGCCAAGTACCAGATTGCAAGGCAAGATCGAGAGGAAGCGCGAGCTGAATTCCGACGCAGTACGCGTCACCGACCGATTCGATATCCCGAAGGCATGGAGGAGATGCCGCGGTTTATGTCAACACGATGGTTGCATGGAGCCTTGATCGCAGCATCCAGCGAAGGGGCAGAGGTCTCAATGGAGGAGTGGGAGTTCTCGAGGGGATGTAGTCCAAAGGTAATGAGGGGTTTAGAATGTGTCGTATCTGAATTTGTTTGCTACATCTAATTTGAGTGTTTCAATGTGCAGTACAAAATATATAGTGCAGCGTGGTCGCGCGGACGGCATTTTCGGGTGGAGCGTATTGACAAAATGCGCTCCACAATGGACTGTGGTGTCATGGCAAGGTTTGAGCAAGAGAGCCGGCGACGAGCAACGGATCCGAACACGGTTGTGGATGAGATGGAGTATTTTGGGAATTTGCAAAGTATTATTACGGTGGATTACCGTAGCTTCTCCATGATAATATTCGATGTGCAGTGGTTCAAAGTGGTACTTGGAGGAGCTGGCGCAACGGTTCGACGAGGTCCATCTGGATTTCTCGAAATAGATTCCGAAAAAAAATGGATGGATTTGCGCGACACCTTTGTGTTGCCGGCACATTGTGAACAGGTAATCTTCTAGTCATTTGCTTGCTAATTGTAATACGACATGCTTTATGTCACAATGGTTTGAAGACGGTTTGTAAGTGTTTGTGAACAGGTAATCTTCTATCCAAATCCCCGACAACCTCGATGGTGGTATGTTATACCTTCAACTCCTAGAGGTGCGAGAGTATACGATCAAAGCGATGTTCCAGGCATAGATGAAGAATATATGCAAATAGAGGGATCGAAATTACAAGGGGTGGAGGCCACCGCAAGCTTGGAGCCCGCATCGGCTAACAATGATGGAAATACAGAAGTCGTAGAATTTTTTGAGAACGAGGCAGACTCGTTCTTTTGTGGTGACATGTCTATCGACCTTCCAGTGTATGCAGAGTTATGTCAGGAGATTAACATGGGACCATAGAATACTTCATTCTTGGAGAATTGTATTACTCAATTCGTTGTTTAGATCTTCCATAAAGGTAGATAAGATATGCATTTTAAGATGGATTTTTCAAAAATGATTTATATTAATGCGCTTTGTATAGTTTCAATTGATTATTCTAACATTATTTTTTATCTCTGCAGGTATCTTTATTTTCAGGATGAGTCGAGGGATGAGCGATGAGGAGTTTCAGGAGATGATGGCACGTATGTCTCCAGATCAGCTCGCGAGATTCAGAGAGATAGCAGATCAGGAGCTGTCTCGTTCTTCGTCAGGGCGCTCTGCTAGATCAGCTTCAGTGCGATCAGATGCTTCAGCTTCGAGCAGACGATCTCGACGCTCGCGACTTGGGCCAGAGGGAGGGACTGCGACTGCAGGAGGATCAGGGGGGTGCTGCTGTGGAGACACGGACGCGGTGTCTCCGTCTCGTCGTTCAGCTAGAGCTCGGTCACCTCCAGGATTTGTCACACCTGTGGGGACGTCCACTCCAGTTACTCCGGCTTTTGCGCAGCCGTCGGCAGATGTCACGCCTTTTGGTGGCACTCCTTTTGGGGGCACCCCCTCTGGTGGCACTCCTTTTGGTGGCACCCCCTCTGGTGGCACCCCTTTCAGTGGCACTCCGGGAGAGGGTACCCCCGTCGGTACACCGGATGTTCAGGGGTCTCCTGGATATGCCCAGGAGCGTGGACGGAGATGGGAGAGGGCCCATACGAGGCACACTCCTAGGGATTATGGATACCTAGTGGATGGCAGGTCAGGAGCTATCATCATGAATGATGAGGGGAGGAGGGTGATAGCTCGCATGAGGGAGTTGTGCCAACAAGTTTTTCGGCACAACGTCCTGGATCATTGGAGGAACATACCGGAGGGGAGCAAGGAGTACATAGTAGCATCCTTGCATGAGGAGTTCCCGGTGCCAGCCGCAGTGGATAGATTCTCTACGGGCTGGATGATGGATTGCATGCGTGCATACATGTCACATAGACGATCCGACGCACGCAAGGCAATCAAGAGTGGGGCTCCAAAGCCCGAGTGGTTAGATGCAGAGGACTGGCGCCGACTGAGGGAGGAGGCTACAAATTCGCCAGGACGTTGGAGTCAGCAGCGGGAGGCGGCGAGGGCACGAATCGAGGCCGGATCGGTACATCATCTTGGGAGTGGCGGCCACAGGACATATTTGGAGGACTTTGTAAGTTTCTCTTTTGTTTTGCTTATTTGTTTTTTTGAGATATTATTTGTACTGACAATCATATTTCTAACAGTTAACATTTTGTTTTCTTTGCAGCACTCCATTACAAATCGTGATCCGCAAGGCCTTGAGACTCAATATGCAGAGAGGCACGGTCTCAGATCATTGATCGACCGATTGTACAGACGCGGCGGCCCAGTAAGTCTCTCATCTTTCATGTCCGTAGTTACCATGAGATATTTGAATGCACTATTGTATGGTGGATTGATATGTTGTTTCTTTTTCTGCAGAATCCGTTTGATGCTCCTTTGCAGAGGGACGAGCTTTTGGGGGACGACGATTTGTAGCTCGCCCTCGGATCCTTAGCGCTCACATACCTTTAGTTTTTAGTCGCCCGATCTATGTAGACATTTTCTATGTATTAGTGATATTGTTTTATGATTGTACCAATCGCATTTTATGCGATATCATGTATTTATTTCATCTATCAGTTTTATGATTTCAGTATAGATTCTTTTTGTTTGCAAACGCTTTGTATGCAGCAGTGCAGAAACTATTTTGTATGGCTCTCATACAGCACACAGTGCTATATGTGGCAGGGCAGCTTGCTGCCCTGCCACAAAATTTTTTTTTCCTCTGTTACCGTCGCTATTTGCGTCGCAAATTTACTGCAGGCGTCGCTATTGTCGTCGCTATCAGCGTCGCAAATTCTCTGCAACCGTCGCTATATGCGTCGCTATTTGCGTCGCTATATGCGTCGCATTTGCGACGCATATAGCGACGCAAATAGCGACGCATATAGCGACGCAAATTTGCGACGCATATAGAGACGCAAATAGCGACGCATATAGCGACGCAAATAGCGACGATACCATGGCGTCGTCAATAACGACGCTTTTTCCGACGACGGGGGCAAATTTTGTTGTTTGTATTTTCGTCGCTTTAAACGTCGCTATAAGGTCTATATCTTGTAGTGTTATAAGATTAAGCACAATGCAGATGGTTCTATTAGCAGGTACAAAGCTAGGCTGGTTGCAAAAGGCTATGCCCAGACATATGGCATAGATTATGATGAAACCTTCAGTCCAGTTGCTAGGATGGCAACTGTCAGATGTGTGATTGCTTTGGTAGCAACCAAAGGTTGGAGGTTGCAGCAAATGGATGTAAAGAATGCCTTCTTGCATGGTGATTTGCAGGAAGAAGTGTATATGGATTAGCCAGCAAGTTATGAAGATTTAGAGCATCCCACGTATGTGTGCAGATTGAAGAAGGCACTCTATGGGCTCAAGCAAGCACCTAGAGCATGGTCTGACAAGATTAGAGAGTATCTTGTCAATATTGGTTTTTATGTTTGTGATGCTGATCACTCACTTTATGTGAGAAAAGGAGATGCAGGTTTGGTCATCATAGTCATCTATGTGGATGACTTGATTATTACAGGTGATAGTGATAGTGAGATTGCTGAAGTCAAGGGTTGTTTGAAGATGAAGTTTGAGATGAAGGATCTAGGTGAGCTAAGGTACTTCCTTGGCATTGAGGTGGTCAGATGTGATGATGGTATATGGCTGTCCCAAAGACAGTATGGCTTGGATATGTTGTCTAAGTGTGGTATGACAGCATGCAAACCACTTTCAGTCCCGTTGGAGCAGAACGTAAAGCTGAGTGCTGATGTTGGGGATGAGATAGAAGACCCTACTATGTTCAGGAGGATAGTGGGGAGTTTGATTTACATGACTATTACAAGGCCAGACTTGAGGTACGCTGTTGGTCTTGTGAGTCAATTTATGCAAGTACCTAGAAAACCACACTTGGATGCAGTGAGACGCATATTGAGATATGTCAAGTCCACATTACATTATGGACTTTTCTATGAGGCAGGTACAGACATACATGTGTTTGGATACACAGATGCAGATTGGGCTGGTAGTATGTCGGATAGAAGATCTACCAGCGGATACATGTTCTCTCTTGGTAGTGCAGCAGTTGCTTGGAGCAGCAAAAAGCAATCTACAGTTGCTTTGTCGAGTACAGAGGCTGAGTATAGAGGTGCTGATGTTGCAGCATGTGAGGTAGTATGGCTGCAAAAGTTATTGGCTGATTTGGATGTGCAGGTGGAAGGTCCAGTTGTCATTTATTGTGACAACATGAGCAGTATACAGTTGGCTAGGAACCCTGTGTTCCATGCCAGGACAAAACATATTGAGGTACACTACCACTTTGTGAGAGAGAAGGTACTAGCAGGTGAGATTGACTTGGTGTATGTCAGCACACAGGATCAGATAGCTGACATCTTCACGAAGGCATTGGGTACAGAGAAGCTTCAAAAGTTTCGAAGCTTACTTGGAGTTGTAGAGATGCAGTTGAGCTTGAGGGGGAGTGTTGAGATGACAAGCTCAACATATGTGGACATTGATGATGGACCGCCTGGTTAGATGGGTCCACACGTCTACACTTAGCACGTCGGTGGTCATTATGACTCTCACATGGCCACTGACTCACTACTTATTATATTCAGGTTGTTACACCTATTTATAGCTGGCATAGTTATAGCGCCAGTCGACTAGTGTAGTCGGTTATGCATTGTTTGACTTAGTAGGCCACTTTCCTTTTATCTTGTATCTTATCTATACTTTGTGTACATTGTGAAGTGTGTGGAAGAAGAAGAGGAAATCAGCAAGAAAACGTTTTGGCCTCCATCTCTCTTCTTGTCTCTTGAGTGAGCTTCTCCTTGTGCATTCTGTGTGTGATTGGCGCAGCATCTTGAGCAATCCCCTCCACCACGCGATTCTTGACACTTTCCAATGATAGGTCACATCATATGGTTATGAGAAACTTATGGGCATGTTATCTAGGTGCCATCTTTTTAGTATTCAAAAAATGGAAATTGGGAGATTCCCAAACTCACTAATATTGTGTTAAAATGTATAGCACAAATACGCAAGCCAGGAAAATGCAGCTCAAGCAAGAGTTGCACAATGTGCAAAGAGAAAGTATGAGCATCAATGACTACCACATGAAGGTGAAGAAGATTGCAGATGCACTTGCTTCCATTGGGTCGCCAGTGGAAGATGATGATTTAGTTTCTGTGACCTTGAATGGTCTAGGAAAGGATTATGCACAATTTCGAACATCCATTTCCGTCCGTGAAAGATTTCCTGATTTTGAGGAGTTGATTGATCTTCTAATTTCTGAGGAGCGGAGAAATGTTGGTGCATCTTCTTCAGGAGGAACTTCAAAAGAAGCTGCCTTCTACTCAAATGCTAGAAGAGGTAGAGGCACAGGTAGAGGAGCCACGCAAGAAAGAGATCCCAAAAGGCCTATCTAGTCGCACTCAAAGAAGAAGAAGAAAATGGAGCAAAGGAAGAAGAAGATGAAGATGAAGACCACCAGGATCGGAAGGACAAGACTCATAAGTCCTTGTACTCTCATAATTCTGATAGACTATTTTAAAAGCCTTGTACTTCCTTGCCCTAATGCTTCCTGCCATAATCTTTGTAAACTCCTTATGTAACTTGGCATTACAGTCCCTGTACACTTTGTGAGGCCCCTGTTACAGCCTCTGGATGTCCACCATGTTTATGGTACCCACACTTAGCCTTTTCTACGATAGCCTCTGGTGTTTTGCCATGTTTGTGGTATGCCCACACTTTGTAGGTGGTTCTCATTACAGCCTCTACACACTTTGTGCCTTTCTAGTTGTGATTGAGGAGGGGTGTTGAGAATCAACAATCACACTCACTAAATAGCCTCTTTGTATGGAGCTTTAGGGTCAAGGATATGCAGGCTAACTTATCCCATATGCACAATGGTGCCTACTGCAGTTTCCTACTTTCCTATAAAGCATTGTACTTGCTTCCTTCCTTAATACAATGATAGTACTCTTTTCTTTTCAGTGAAGTGTCAATGTCATTGTCCACATACACAAGATTGTGTTTATGAGTCCAAGTCTCAATCTTGGAACCTAATTCACTTGTGTAACAAACAGTGTCTTTGTCTTCTCCATCATGAGTCCACACTTCTCATTTCATCCTCCATAGCTTCCGGTTTTGCCATGCTCTAGATCCCGCATTTCTCACATGCTGCATATTCTGATTTCTACCACGGCCTTGATTCCTGCAAGTTAGGTTAGGAGTCCTTCCATGTAATTGAGATGTGTGGCAAGTGATGTACTGGACTTCATTTCAAGTCTGAAGAACTCAATCAGGAGACCATACTTTGATGATTTAGATTGTGCACCGAACAGGGTGTCAAGTCTTTTCCATGTATCCTGTGAGGTCTCACAGTTATCCACATGGTGGATATAACTGTCGTCTAGCTCCAGTTTGATAATGGCCTGGGCTCTGTCATCATTCTTTTGCCAAGTAGTTGCAAGGTCCACGTCCCGAGGTTTCTTCTCTTTGCCATTTGTGATGGCCCAGAGACCATTTTTCATCAAGATGAGCTTGATGCGGGTTTGCGAGGTGTGGAACCCGACTCCTTTGAATCGAGCATTTGGAGAGTCTTTGCCCATGTTAGACTTACAAGAGCAGTAGCAAATCAACTTCAGACTTATTAGGTTTGAGCAATAGAAGAGTTGGTTGAGAGACACAAGTGCTAAAAAACACTAACTGAGTGTCAATGAATACCAAATCTGCAAAGTCCTTTACTCTTTTTAAATCCAAGTGTAATCTTCCCCTTCTTGATTTGATGCTGATACCTTCAAATCTGAGTGACAGTACTTTAATGAACTTCAGAGAGTATTGCTCAGTGATTAAAATCACTGTTGATAACTTCAGTGAGAGAAACAGTGAAAAATGTCAGAATTTTGAAGCTTTGGCTATGGCTTTTGCATTAGGGTTTCAGGGGGCAGCCTGGTTTTTTGCTGATTGCAGGAGCTACAGTGGATCATTTTAAAAACTTTTTTTATCAAAATGAAGCTTGAATGATGGGCTATCAATGCCTTATCATGGTCGTCAACATCGCGACCTGTAGCGATGGCAGCAGCAGCTCGAATGTTAGCAGGCACAATTCTGACAGATTTCCGCGATTTCCGCAATGCCATCGCATAGAGTGTGCAATGTCGAGTTGTGTTGTGCCAAGATGATGCGCCTGAAGTTGGGGAACAACTTCGTAGAAGAAAGCGTGAAGAGTTATGCCCTCTATTGTAAGATCCAGCTCCTCAAAGTTGGCAGGGTCTATCTGGCTATGGCAGAAACACAGGGCAGCAACTTTGTAGACTCACAATGCTGAGCTTGAAATGGCCTAATGTTGAGCTCTGAGGTGATAGAGAGGAGCTCCAAGAGCAGGGCTACAGTCCTCCAGAAGAAATCTTGTCAAGATCTTGTCTAATTGAAGAGATCTAAGAGCTTGAAGCAGGATAGGTGTAAGGTGGCTATGGCTGCCAAGAAGATCAATTGAAGATGGAGGTGGAAAATGAGAACCATGAGCTGACCTGAGATTAAGAGGGACTGAGAGAGAAGAGAAGGGAGTTATGCCATGCCCGACTGGGCTCTGATACCATGTGAGAAATGCGGGATCTAGAGCATGGCAAAACCGGAAGCTATGGAGGATGAAATGAGAAGTGTGGACTCATGATGGAGAAGACAAAGACACTGTTTGTTACACAAGTGAATTAGGTTCCAAGATTGAGACTTGGACTCATAAACACAATCTTGTGTATGTGGACAATGACATTGACACTTCACTGAAAAGAAAAGAGTACTATCATTGCATTAAGAAAGGAAGCAAGTACAATGCTTTATAGGAAAGTAGGAAACTGCAGTAGGCACCATTATGCATATGGGATAAGTTAGCCTGCATATCCTTGACCCTGAAGCTCCATACAAAGAGGCTGTCTAGTGAGTGTGATTGCTAATTCTCAACACAGCAAACTCAAGAAAACCAGTCCTATGGAGGAGGACGTGGTAACTCTAGAGGCATGGGGAGCCAAAGAGGTCGTGGTGGATGGCAAAGAGGCCAAAATGCAAACAACAATGTTGAATGCTACTACTGTGGTAAAATGGGTCATATGGCTAAAGACTGCTACAAAAAGCAAAATGACATCATGAATGGAAAATTGCAACAAGGGAATTATGCATCTTCTAGTAGAAAGGTGATGACAGAAATGAGCATTTGTTTATGGTGCAGCACATGACCAATTCTGTGACAAGTGCAGAAGAAAGCAACGATGTGTGGTATGTTGACTCAGGTGCATCAAACCACATGACAGGTCATGCAGAATGGATACAGGATGTAAGGAAAATGGAAAAACCAGGATTTGTGGAGACTGGTCATGATACTACACATCCTATTGTGCAAATTGAAAAAATTCATTTTTCTATGCAGGATGGGAAAACAAAATACCTGTCGGATGTATTTCATGTCCCGAATATCACCAAGATCCTAGTTTCTATTTGTCAAATGGTTGAGCAGGGCTTGCAAGTCAGATTTAATCCTCATGGATGCTTTGTTGAGGATATGAAAAATAAAGGTTGCTTGATAGCAAAAGGAAAGAACAAGGGCAGAATGTTTACATTGGATGCAGACATGCCTGAATTAAGTGCAGCAATGTTTGCACATGGGACCTGCGTAGTTGCAGTTATTGATATTTGGCATAAACGCATTGGTCATGTTAATGTACAACGACTTAAATCAATGCAAGCCCAAAATATTGTTGCAGGATTGCCTAAATTCAAGGTTGCAGAAATGCATAAGGTATGTGAAGCCTGTCAATTTGAAAAACAGGCAAGGAAACCATTTCCTAGACATGTTCAAGAGAGTAAGAAGCCATTGGAATTAATTCACTCTGATGTGTGGACTACTAAAGCTGCATCTATTGGAGGCTATCATTATTTTGTCACTTTTATTGATGACTATAGCAGAAAAGTTTGGGTGTATTTTATGAAAACGAAAAGTGAAGTGTTTGGGCATTTCAAAACTCTTAAAGCTATGGTTGAAAAAGAAATAGGCCTGCAAATAAAATGCCTAAGGTCAGATGGAGGAGGAGAGTACCTCTCAAATGAGTTTACAAGGTTCCTGCAGGAGCATGGCATAAAGCAGCAATATTCATGCAGTCATATCCCACAACAAAATGGAATTGCAGAAAGGAAAAATAGGCATATTGGAGAGGTATCTCATGCCATGCTCAACGAAAAAGACTTGCCAGATTTGTACTGGGCCGAAGCAGTTGCTACAGCAGTCTACATAATGAACAGGACTCCCACTGCAGCAATACATGGGATGACTCCAGAGGAGAGGTATACTGGTAGGAAACTAGATATTTCTCATTTGAAGATTTTTGGTTGCATTGCCTATGTTCATGTGCCAGATGAGTTGAGATCTAAGTTGGATCCAAAAGTTGAGAAGTGCATCTTTATTGGTTACTCTCTGCAGAGCATAAAGGGTATAGATGCTATAACCCTTCTACTCGTAAGTTTACAATGAGCAGAGATATTGTTTTTGATGAGATGAGTAGCTGGTATAAACCAGTAAATGTGATTGATGATGTAGATGCACAAAATGGTAATGCTGTACAAAATTCACAACAACAGTCACAAAATATTAGTGGACCTGGAGTGTCCTCTAGCAGTGGTTCACATTCTTTGCCATGGACAAGCAGATTGAGATTAGGAGAATCTCCTCAAAACAATGCAGATAGTGGTATGCAGGTTTCACGAAAAGGAAAAGAGAAGGTAGATCAGCCCATGTTTGATGTGAATGCAGGTCACTCTTATGTGGATGATGAATCCAGTGGCTCAGAACAAAGCATTGATGATGAGTTGGGTATTCCTTCTATTGTTACACCTGGAGTAAGGAAGACCAGGGATGTTTTGAGAGCACCTAGGAGTGAACCTACTTTGCGCAGGTCTACTAGAGCTAGGTATCCTATGGATAGGCTGAAATATGATGGATTTACAGCCATTCACTATGCCTATATGGTCAAAGTAATACAGGAACCAGAACCCACTTCTTTTGAGCAAGCCATGGGAAAAGAAAAATGGGAGAAAGCCATGGATGAAGAAATGGATGCCTTGGAAGCAAATGCTACATGGGAATTGGTACCTTTGCCTAAAGATAAGAATACAATTGGTTGTAAGTGGGTTTATAAGGTGAAGCACAATGCAGATGGTTCTGTGAACAAATACAAGCCAAGATTAGTAGTCAAGGGGTATGCACAAACATATGGCATTGATTATGAAGAAACATTCAGTCCGGTTGCAAGGATGGCAACTGTAAGAGCAGTCATTGCTATGGCTGCATCAAAGGGATGGTCTTTACATCAGATGGATGTAAAGAATACCTTCTTGCATGGTGATTTGCAAGAAGAGGTCTATATGGAACAGCCACCAGGTTATGTGCATGCTGTTCATCCTAAGTTTGTTTGCAGGTTGAAGAAAGCCTTGTATGGCTTGAAGCAAGCACCTAGAGCATGGTCTGACAAGATAGGACAGTATCTTGTCACTATTGGCTTTCAGATTTCCAAGGCAGATTTCTCACTTTATGTGAGAAAAAAAGAGAAAGGTATTATGCTACTTGTCATTTATGTTGATGATTTGATTATCACAGGTGATAGTGATGAAGATATCCTTCATGTGAAAATGCTATTGAAGCAGAAGTTTGAGATGAAGGATTTGGGAGAGCTGTGTTATTTCTTGGACATTGAGGTGATTAGATTACCAAGTGGGATATGGCTCTTGCAGAGGCAGTATGGATTGGACATGCTGTCCAAATATGGGATGATAGGCTGTAAGCCTATTTCAGTTTCTTTGGAGAAGAATGTGAAACTGAGCACAGATGCAGGTGAGCTTCTCGAAGACCCTACTATGTATAGATGCATAGTAGGAAGTTTGATTTATATGACTATTACCACGCCAGATTTGAGCTATGCTATTGGATTGGTAAGTCAGTTTATGCAGGCTCCAAGGAAACCGCATTTGGATGCGGCTAGACGCATACTCAGGTATGTGAAGTCCACATTGCAGTATGGACTAGTTTATAAGACTGGGGTTCAGATACAATTGCATGGATACACTGATGCTGATTGGGCTGGTAGTATTTTTGATAGACGATCTACCAGTGGATATGTGTTCTCTTTTGGGAGTGCTGTAGTCACTTGGAGCAGCAAGAAACAGCCTACAGTTGCCTTGTCGAGCACAAAGGCTGAGTACAGGGGTGCATCAATGGCTACATGTGAAGTAGCTTGGTTGCATAAGCTACTTTATGATATGCATCAGCCTACAGATGGGCCAGTTGTCATTTATTGTGACAACATGAGTAGTATACACTTGGAAAATAACCCAGTCTATCATGCTAGAACAAAGCACATTGAGGTGCATTATCACTATGTGCGAAAGAGGGTTTTACTAGATCTTATTGATCTAGTTTATGTCTGGACAGAGGATCAAGTAGCTGACATATTTACGAAGGCATTGGGCACAAAGAAGCTGCGCAAGTTCAAAGACCTGCTTGGTGTACAGGAATTGGGATTGAGCTCAAGGGGGAGTGTTGAGATATCGAGCTCCACTCCTGATATGCCAGGGTGACCGTTGTGCATTTATGTCACCAACTTGCTAGCTGCAGATGCAGTTGGTACACCACCCATGAATAATAGCTAGATGACAGCAATCCTTATCTACTCTAGTTTGTGGCTCAGTTAGTATGCCACATTAGTTAGTTGAGTTTGGTTTGAGACCCATATATAGGGTTCTTCTATTTCTTTGTACTAGAGTTCTTTTGGCTTACACAACTAAGAAGAGGAAAATTGTTTTCAGCCTCCACCTTTGTGTGTATTCCCCCATTGTGTAAGTGAGAAAGCTACAAGTGAGACTCCTTCCTTCTCTCCCACAATCTTGACACTTCAATCCAGTCATTATGTAATTCTGTCATAGCTGAAACTTTGAAGGCCCACATACGAGAAAGAGAATCAGCCACTATGTTATCTTTGCCTCTTGTATGAGTGATGTCAAAATCATAATTCTGTAATGTAGCTACCCAACGACGTTGCTTTGGAGTAAGATTGGACTGAGTAAGGAAATACTTAAGTACCCTATGATCACTATGTACTCTGAATCGGCTGCCATATAAGTAATGGTGCCACTTCTTGATTGCATGCAAGATAGCCAACATCTCTTGGTCATAAACATTCATGGCCATTTCTTTATCTGTAATCTTACGGCTCTCAAATGCAATTACTCCATGCTCTTGAAGCAAAACAGCCCCAATGTCACGGCCACTAGCATCACACTGTATAGTAAACTCTTTGGAGAAATCCGGGCATACTAAGATAGGAGTAGAGGTAAGGAGTTCCTTTAACTGGTTGAAGCTGCTATCTGCAAGAGCATCCCAAAAGAAAGCCTCCTTCTTCAACCTATCAGTCAAAGGAGCTGCAATTGCCACATAATGCTTAATAAATCGGTGATAGAATGAAGATAAACCAAGAAATCCTCTAAGAGAGGTAGTAGTAGTAGGCGTCTGCCAATCTCTTATGCATTGCACTTTCTTGGGATCAGCCTGTATTCCTTTTTCACTGAAAATATGTCCCAAGTATTCCACTTCAATTTACATGAAAGAACACTTCTTCTCCTTAGCAAAAAGCCTATGATGTCTCAATACATCAAAAACCCTCCTCATATGTGCCAAGTGATCCTGTAAAGTCTTGCTATAGATCAAGATATCGTCAAAGAACACCAAGACAAACTGAAAGAGGAAAGGTTGTAAAATCTTATTCATCAGGCTTTTGAAGGTAGCTAGAGCGTTTGTAAGCCCAAATGGCATCACTAAGAAATGATAGATCCCACGATTAGTCCTGAAAGCAGTCTTGACTTCATCACCCTCTCACATGCGAATCTAATGATACCCTGACCTCAAATCAATCTTCATAAAGAATTGAGCCCCCTTAAGCTCATTAAGCAAATCATCAATCCTGGGTATAGGATACGTGTTCTTCACTGTGATCTTATTGAGATCCCTGTAGTCAATGCATATTCTGAAAGATCCATCTTTCTTTTTGACTAACAGGACTGGGGATGCATAAGGTGAAGAACTTGGCTCAATGAATCCCATTTCAAGAAGTTCCTTGATTTGCTTAGCTACTTCCTCTCATTCACACTTTGATAATCTGTAAGGTGGCTTATTGATTGTCTTTGAGTCGGGCTCCAAATCAATGGGGTGATCCACTGCTCTCTTAGGAGGCAATGAAGTAGGTACTTCAAGCAGATCTCTATACTCCTCAAGAAGAGCTATCAAGGCTAGATGGTTTGCTGAATTATTGGGCTGATCTTGCTTTTCTTTATTCAAATGCAAAACAAATATTTGTGAGTGCTTCTTGTACTCTCTTTTGAGTTGTTGAATGGTAATAAGCTGAAAATCTGATCTACTAGGAATTCCCTGTAAATGGATAGGCTGTCCATTGGAGATAAGTCCATATACAACTGTGAGAAATCCATAGTGATCCTGCCTAGTGTCATCAACCAATCACAACCGAGTACAATATCTATAGGCCCCATTTCCAGAGTGATCAAGTTTACCTTGGCTTCAAAATTTTCAGCCAACTGTAGAGAAACCTGTGGGAAAATCTGTGTACTGATTTCCTCTTCACCATTAGCCACTTGAACTCTAATGGGCTGCTGTAAATCTGTGGGAACACAATTTAGCTTGTCCATGATGGACTTATTCAAAAAACTATGAGTGCTGCCATTGTCTATCAGGATGAAGACTAGCTTTTCACATATGCTTCCCTTCATACGGAGTGTATTAGGGCTCTTAGATCATGTCCGAGCATCCATAGAGATAGAACAATTAGTGGTAGCAAGCGACTCATCACAAGTTCCACCTGGGTCAAACGGAACACTTCCACCTAGATCAAAAGGAAAAGAGTCGGCTGGATCATAAAAATACTCCTGCCCAACTTGCTCCTCAAGATCTTCATTTTCAGCATTAAGTGCCATTGCATTAGCTTCATCTATGTCATCTTCAAAATCCTCAAAAACCAACATACTCTGAAGCTTGGGTTTGACATTTTTGTATACACACTTTGAGGCATGATCAGGTGTATACTTTTCCCCACACTTGAAACATAAGCCTTTGTCCTTCCTTTCTTTATAAAGATCCATAAGAATAGATTTAGGATTTTTATTGGCTGAGATGGACTTAGGCTTGATATCCCCCTGTTTGAAATCAACTCTTGGACTGTTTGCTATCCTGAAATTACTTTGCCGCCTAGAAGCATTGAATGGAGGATAAGTTGGTACTCGTAAGCTCCCATTTGGGATATGATTACTACCATAAGTGTTACCAACTTGCCCTTGCTTTAAAACTGTCCTTGGCTGTCCAAAACCAGGCTGAAATGAAGATTCTTTTCTATACTTTCTTCCATAGCGCTCCGCAAGCTCAATAGCCTTAAAGAGTGAAGTAGGATTTTGTGCCATAACATTAGCTGATAAAGATGGCTCCAAGCCATACATAAAGTTGTGAAGCTTAGCCTCATCACTGATGCTTTCCACATACATGGTCAGGTTGAGGAATTGGTTAGTGTACTCTCTTACACTTAGCCCCCTTTGTTCCAAACCATACCATCTCCATGCTAATTTCTCTTTCTCAAGAGGAGAAACTAAAACTTCAGCCATAAGTGCCTTGAAAGCTTCCCAATTCTCTACAAGTATATTTTCTTTCTTAATATACCTCCACCAAGTATGGGCAAATCCCTCCAAATGCAAGGAAGCAAAGTGAATCTTCATGTCATCAGTTTTAGGGTATATGTCAAAGTAGGACTCCATCTTAGAGGTCCATTCCTCTAAATCAGATGGTGAAGATGACTGACTATTAAATTTGGCTAAAACAATTTTGTCCTTAAACTCCCTTTCATGAAAGGGTTGTTATCCCAAAATTGGTTAATCAAGATTACCAAGTACAGAACCTCCAAATTGAGACGAAAATCTTCCAACAGGTGGCTAAGAATTACTATGCAATCTTCCTATTGGTAAAGCACCCCTAGAAATTTGAGTATGCAGTCCAAAAGCTTGAGTATTGGCTCCATTCAAACTGCCCAAATAGTCATCATGCCTCTGTAAAGCCTCTCCTACTTCATACTAACTATTTGGAATGCCTCTTCTTCCAATAATCCCATATCCATGACCATTTTGGTTAGATGGCTGAAGTGGGACTGAAGGGCCACTGTTTGAATGAGCCTTCTCATTAGCTTCTCTTGATCCCATTTGCAACTGCATGAATTGAGAAAATTGTGCCATAAGTTGAGCATTAGATTCCACCAACTTATCAATAGAAGCCTTGGTTTGAGTAGTTGAATCCACCAACTTATCAATGGAAGACTTCGTTTGATCAGTAGATAAAACCATCTGCTCCATTCTTGACAAAATGGCCTCATGTCGTTCCCTATGTCTTTGTTCATGGGCACACAAAGTATCATTGAGTATACTAACTTCTCCATGTTGTTGAAGCTCTTCAGGTCTCTCTTGAAGTGTGTTATCTAGCATGGAATCCCTGATTTGCTGAGCATAATCTTCCTGGACCTTATTTTTGCCTTTATGTCCTACCATAATAGTGTAGTCCTGCAGTACCCCAGTCAGAAAAATGGCTATAAATTTTGCTAGAGAACTCTAATTTCAGAACTTTTTAGTTCAAATCAAAGCTAAGAATGCCCTCTTTGAGATGAGCTATAGCACAGTATAACAGGTTTAGGATAGAAAATTCTGTAGCTGGATTTCTAAGTCTGAACTGTCTAGTCTTGCACCCTGTATAGACCTGTAAGTGCCCTGTTTTGACCCTGTAGTGCAAGATAGTAATCCCAAATGGTTACCAAACCCTGTAAAAGGGTGTATAGGACCTGTGGGTACCCTGTAGTACCTACACATGTACTTCAATAATGAAGGGTGTACCTGTAACCACCTGTAAGTACGTTGTAAGTGCCCTGTAAATTACCTGTTTTACCCTGTTTTGAACCTGTAGGTACTTGAGCCTTTGGAAAGTCTTCAATCTTCAATTCTCCACTCGTTGTACCTGTGTGAGGGATAAAACGGCATGACAGGCTCCGTACACGAGCTCCGAATCACTGGAAGGTGGACAAAGTTCCCCCCGGGTAGGTTGGTTGCACCCCTTCGCGATCTTTGATAGTGAGGGAGGGTCACCTCTCTTTTGTCCCACTATCTCCCCCGGCATCCACCTTTTTCCTCGATGGGAATATCAACATGGCAGAGGCTAGTATTCTAATCAATCAGCATGAGATGCATTTCTGAAATATTCATTCAGCCTTTCATGAGATGCAATTGATTGGAATCTTAAAAATTTGGATAGGAGAAGGGTCTTACCAATGCAATTCAGTGACTCACTGATTGCTAGTACTTACCCTTTTATAATATTTCAGCTTGGGTAAAAGAAATTCAACAAAAAAAAATCAAGGTTATGCATCAAGCTGATCAAATGATATCTATGATGAAGTAATGATTGAATCATGATGAAATTCAATGGAATAGGCTGAAATCAATGAGAATTAACACTAATCTCTCATCTATTGATCAATTCAGTGAATTAATTGATCAATAATCTCGCATCAATAAGTGGAAAAGAAATTAGCAATTGGATTATTGAGAGATTTTAGAGATTAGTAAAAGGAATACCTCAATTAAGCTTGAAGAATATGGTGGATGTCAGCTTCAATCCCATTGATGCAAAAGTTCTTCATAATCCATCATAAATCCGTCATAAAGCTTGAAATCTCCATAGAATCAGCCCGTACAAGCTCCAATATGATGAAATCCGTGAACAATCAATGCCCCGGCCTTGCTTGAACACTTGAATATCAAAGAAGCTTGAAATCTCCATAGAATCAGCCTGTATAAGCTCCAATATGATGAAATCCATGAAGAATCAATGCCCCGGCCTTGCTTGAACACTTGAATATCAAAGATTCAAGCCTCTTAATGAAAAGCCCCAAAATAATGCTTCCATTTGAGCTCCAATGTCATGCACGGGCTGAAATCTCCTCAATGTCTTCAATCTTGGAGTCTATCCAACTTGTACATAGCATTAGAGAAGCCTTGGAGGTTGGGGAAGTCCAAAATTTGAAGAAATTTGAGCTTCCAGATCTGTGGCTATGGCTACCCTGCTGTGTTTTAGGGTTTTGAGCAAAGGAATGGCTGATCAGAGTTCTTCTCCAACTGAAGATTGTTGTAAACAAGTGTTGATGAAGCCTTTCAAAGCCTTTGATCAATGAGCTGAAGATTTGGAGCAGATTGAGCAGGGAATAGGAGCAGGAAAATCAGTGCATTTTTTGACACATTTTTTGGGCTCATGACCTACATCATACTTCAACCATGGTACTCCTCTTGAAGCTCATGCAACAAGGAACCATTTCCCTATGCTTTGGCAGTGACAAATGATCAGTAGAGAAATGTATTTGGGAATTTCTTGGAAGCCACCATGGAAGCTTCAGCCAAAAGCTTGAAAGAGAGAGAAGAGAAGCTCTCTTTTGAAAAGTAACTATAGTTTAGCCTCTAACTAAGCCCGGTTAACCATCCTTTACCCTAGTTACCTCCATTTTTGCATGAAGTTTGATGATGACCTTCCACTTAAGCCATTCTCCGCCATATCTGACCTTGGATAACTCCAGATGTAGTCTCTTACCAACTGTAGATGATCTACAGCACTCCACTAGTCATTGTCTTGTACAATTTTTTTGTCTGAAATTGATTTTGATAGAGGAAAATAAGATTGAAAATAGAAGAAAAGAATGGATCAAAGACCAATGCTCTGATACCACTTGTCAGAGAGAGAACTATGGAGAGAGAAAGAGGAGAGAGTAGACTGCAGAAGAGAGAGAAAGGCTGCAGGAAGGGAGAAAAGAAGAGTGATGAGGAGAGAGAAAGATAGGAAAGAAAGGGAAGCCATAGAAGTTGTGAGCAATATGGGAGAGAAAAACTGTAATTGTATTAATGTGTCAAAAAGATGTGAAAAATTACATCTCCTCTCCTTTTATACCAATGTTAGTGTGACATGGCATAATATCAATCACTAGTTTGTTATTCCCAACTTCTTACATTGTATATATACATGGTACATTAAATGAGGTAGGTGAGCTTCATCTCTAAATATTTGAGATATTTACAAA
This sequence comes from Lygodium microphyllum, assembly GCF_053477565.2. Classification (NCBI taxonomy): domain Eukaryota; kingdom Viridiplantae; phylum Streptophyta; class Polypodiopsida; order Schizaeales; family Lygodiaceae; genus Lygodium; species Lygodium microphyllum. The sequence continues at coordinate 48,919,569 of NC_141144.1, forward strand.
GTGGATATCTATGAGATCCTTTTGTCCACATATTGACTTGTCCTTATCTTATCCAAACTTTTATCCTTATCCATAACTTTATCTTAACATCACCCCTCAAAAGGATCCCATAGGTATCTGTAGAGAAATAAAATATTACGTTCAATTTATCAATTCAGCTAGAATGTTTTCCCCTCCCCATCAAATCATGCAAAGGATTTGCATGGAAATTTTGTGCTTCAAGTGAGGAACTAATTTGGTGAGGAAATCATCAGCATTATCACATGATGGTACATATTGAAGGATGATATGGGAATTTTCAACCAATTCATGTACAAAATGATATCTCATATCAATATGGCGGAGTTTAATACTTAATTTTGGGCCTTGAATGACAAAGATTGATGCTTTATTATCAGTGAAGATAGGAATTTACTGAGACTGATACCCAAATTTGATGTCTTCCAAGAGTTTCTTTAGATAAATTATTTCATGGGCAGCCATGCTGCATGCCACATATTCGGCTTTAGTAGTAGAGAGTGCTACGGAATGTTGACGTTTGGTGCTCCAAGAGATGGGACCTCCTGCTAGAGTAATGATAAAATCAGTGAGAGATCTTCAGGTAGCAAGGTCATCACCCCAATCTGCACTGGAATAGGCTCATAAAAGAAAACCATTGTTGTCTTTTGTAAAACAAATCCCCACATTTGATGTTGCCTTTAGATATCATAAGACCCGTTTGAGCTACTTCCAATGTTCATAAGTGGGTTGATGCATGGCTTTGAAGAGGATGTGTCCTGCATAAGATAAATCTGGACGTGTACAAGTAATTAGATATCGAAGATGTCCAAGTGCTTCCATATAAGGAATAGTCTCCATTTCACGAGTCTGGTTAGTTGAAAGAGAATGGGATGAGGATGGATTCAATTGGAGATTTTGGGCAAGTGGAGTGACTATGGGATTACATTTTAGCATGGAATAATGGGAGAGAATAGACATAATGTAGGTATGTTGATGCATTTTGATGGATGCAGGTGACTGCTCAATTTCAATGCCAAGACAGTAATGCATGGGACCATAGTATGTTATAGCAAACTGTGAAGATATGATAGATTTGGCTTTGGACATTGGGTGAGGAGAGTTGGCAAGAATAGGAATTTCATCAACATAGAGACATAAGATAATGGCAATGTTGCCGTGAAGAAGAGTATAAGTGTTGTGATCTATTTCTAGCCTCTGAAAGCCATGGTGTAGTAAGTGAGAATGAATACGAGTGTACCACTGCCTTGGTGCCTGATTTAGGCCATAAAGAGCTTTATGCAGTAGACAAACATGTGTAGGAAATTTTGGATCAACAAAGTTTGGTGGTTGAGACATATAGATTTTTTCTTCTAAGTGACCATGCAAGAAGGAAATTTTGACATCAATATGGTGTTGAATCAATTTAAAATGAGCTACCATGGAGAGTAATACCCGTAAGGAGGATAAAGAAAGCACAAGAGAGAATATACTTTCGTAATGGAGGCCTTCAATTTCTTTAAAACCACGAGCTACAAGTCGAGCTTTGTACTTGTTGATAGAGCCATCTGGTTTGAGCTTTTTGCGAAGTACCCATTTGTAGCTTATGGAAGATTCTTTAGAAGGAAGAGGTACCCATTTCCAGGTGTTATTGTGAATAAGAGCTTTGTATTCATTGAGCATTGCAGCTTGCCATTGAGAGGCTTCATTACTTTGAAGTGGTTGAGTGATAGAAGGGCAGATTGGAGGTTCGGGGATAGTGATTGGAGGCAAATCTCAAGCTTGTCCAATGGCAATGTTAGCTTGAAGATGAAGATCATGTAAGTTTTTGAAGTAAGGAGTTGATTGTGATTGTACCTCTTCAATGTTGGATTTGAAAGTGCTAAATAGATTAATGGGCATTGATGGAGAAGTTGGAGATGGAGGCCATAGACTAGTAACAATGAGAGCAGTAAGGGAAGTATTGCTTGATGTTGAAGGCATTGCTACTATGTGAGCAGACCTTCGAAGTTTGTGCCCTCTAGTGGAAGAGGATGGAGGTAATTGTGGAGTAGAGGCATGGAGAGGATTAGAAGGAGCTTATGGGATTGAGGGATAGGAGACTTGTTGTTTATATACAATTTCTGTAGTATGTAGGGAGCTTCCAAGCTGTGGAGAAGTGAGAGAATGGGGTTGAGGTGAAGTGCAAGGTTGGATTTTGTCAATGTTGGTAGTTTGTTGGCTTGGAGAGGGATTATAGGAGCTGCCATACTACACCAAATGCTACCATTTGTGATTCAGTGTAGATGCATGTGTTTGTATGTCGTTAAGTGGAGCAGATGGCGGCCTGTGTGACTGAGTGAAGTTGGATACTTGTGTGTGTTGTTTAGTGGAGGCAACAACTACTCCTTCGTGACATCAAGTGGAGGCGCAAGTTTCTACTAAAACGGCACTGTTTGGACTAATACAAAGATGTCAGGTGGCGTGATTCCCTGATGAGTTGGCTTATTAATAGCTTTTGAAATTTTTGCTAAGGTTGGATATGAAGCATTAAGAATAGAAGCTTTTGGAGGTGAGGGTTGTTCACATGAACCAACTAACCTTGGACCTCTAAAATGAGATAAGGATAATGATAATGGTGAAGTAGAGTGGAGAGAACTAGAAGGAGGGGATTTTGTAGAAGATATGGTGGGTCATCCTATGTGAGGCATGTCTTATGTCGGAGATTCGTTATCATTGGGAACGACAGGATAAAGTGTGAGAGATGGACATTGTATTGTGTTGGATGGAAGAAGACTAACTTCATGAAATATGGCAGTTCGGCCATGAATAAAGACCTTGTCAGTTGGATCATAGAAGCGATAGGCCTTGTGACCATGTGGCTCACCATATCCTATAAACATTAGTTGTGTGGCTCAGGGAGAAAATTTTGATTTGTGATCTTGGTTGACAAGAAAGGCAGTGCATCCAAAGACTTTTAGATGTGATAAGTCAGGAGGGTGACCAAACCACAATCCGTAAGGAGTATTATTTTGTAGAGAGTTTGAGTACAACCTATTTTGAAGATATGTTGTTGTAGCAATTGCTTCCTCCCAATAGTCTTTTCCCAGACGAGCTAGTGATAGCATAGCTCTTGCAGCATTGAGTAGTGTACGATTCTTGCATTTGGCCACTCCATTTTTCTATGGATGATGTGGTATGGTAAGCTCATGTTGGATGCCAAAGGCCTTTCAATAATCTTTCAAACTCATTTGAAGTATATTTTCCTCCATTGTCTGTATGAAGAGCTTTGAGTCGTACCTCATGCTTATTTTCAACTGCTACCTTATATTCTTGGAACTTGGAGAAGACTTGTGACTTCCTCGTGAGAAAATATGCAACAATGTATCTTGAATAATCATCAATAAGCACCATAAAGTATGTTGCACTAGTGAGAGATACATGATTTATTAGACCACAAATGTCGGAGTGTACTAATTGAAGTGGTTGAGTTGTAATGGAGTAAGATTTTGGATAAGGAAGATTTGTGGCTTTACTAAGAGCACAAGCTTGACAAAATGGAAGTTGAGATAGGGAAGGTGGAATGCCACAGATAAATTTCTTGTGAATACATTGTTGGAGAACATTTTGAGAGGCATGACCAAGCCTAAAGTGCCATAGGAGTGTTATGTGGTATAGTTGTGAGTGAAGTGGAGTTAATTGAAGCATTTGAAGGAGGTTGTAGAAGTGAATACAAAAGTGTATAAAGGCAACCTAATTTGGGGCAGGTAAGTTTGAGAGAAGGTGAAAGTAGCTGTAAGATGCAGTGATGTTTGTAGAAGTGAGTAGTGAGAGAGGACTGAGAAATGAGCTCACTAATACTTAATAGATTTTTCTTGAGATTGGGAACATAATAGACTTTATCTACCTTGATTATGTGATTGGAGGGAAGCTCCACTTGAATTGTTCCATAACCTTGAGCTTGTTGAATGATGTTGTCCCCCATGGCAACACTGAGTGGAGTGGAGATCTCTTTGAAGTTGACTAACCATTCCTTGTGAAAAGTCATATGATGAGTAGCTCAAAAATTTAGAAATCATGTATATTCTTCTTTTGAGTTTGAAGAAGGTACCCAAACACTTGTGGCTAGGCTGATGATAGTTTATGGTTGCTCTTCTATGTCATAATTACCGATGCTAACAAAGTGAGCTTGACCTTTTGATTGATATTTGTTGAATCTCTTTTTTTTATGACAATCCTTTTCAATATGACCTTGTCTTTTGCAAGCATTACATATGAGATGATAATGAGGGTTTCTTGTTAAGGATAGGGATTGAAAAGACTGTTGAGATTATGTTGAGGACTACCAAGAATCCCTTTGAAGATAGATCGAGAAGAATACTTGGGCTTTTGTTGAAAGTGTTGAGCTCTTTTTTGAAGATGTTTTGGGTTGTAAGTAGTTACAGCTAGAGCCTTGGATTCTTGATTTGAAGAAGTAGAAAGAGTATCTCTCATGACTTTCTCTTACTTGATTCTATTAATCAGTTGGCTGAAGCTTGAGTTTATCAGTGGAGGTTTGAGTAGTAATAAAGGCTCTCCAAGATAGAGGAAAGGAAGAGAGCAAAAATATGACTTGTAATTCTTTTGAGATGACTAAACCAGATATTATGGTTTCATCTAGCAAAGTTTGCCACTGTTCTAAGAACTTAGTGGTAGACTAATCTTCATGCATAGTGGCTGTAGATAGTTTTCTAAACATGGTCATTCGATAAACAATATCTATGTGTTCATATGTATTGTTGAAGAATTCCCAAATATCTTTTGTAGTGGGTATTGTTCTTACTAGTTGTACTTGTCGATCTCCACAATGGACAAGTATTTCCATTCTCGCAGCTGCATCTCTTTGCATCCAATCTTCCTTGTCTACTCCTTCTTGTTCAGGGCAGTCTTCCTTGACATTGATAATATTCCATAGATTTGCTTGAGATAGGTAGAGTTCCATCCTTAGCTTCCACACTTGATAGTTGCTTCTATTGAGTTTGTCGATCTTGATGTGTCGGTTGTAGGAGGTAGTGGCATTGACAAGAGCCATTGGAAGAATGAGAGTAAAGGAGGACGAGTAGTTTGTGAATTTCAGGAGAATATGATAAGCTAGAAAGATAGGACCTGGTGCTTTGATACCATGTAGTGAAAACCAGGGACTTGTGATAAGAGAATATTGTGCACAATAATAGAAAGAGATAGAGACAGTATAGAGAAAGGAGGGAATTGCAGTTTAGCATTTCATTGCTAGCAATTGTATATATACATGGTACATTAAATGAGGTAGGTGAGCTTCATCTCTAAATATTTGAGATATTTGCAAAGTGGATATCTATGAGATCCTTTTGTCTATATACTGACTTGTCCTTATCTTATCCACAGGGGGTTCACTCATAGTAAAGAAGACATGTCACATGCATGCAAGGACTTCTAAAAAAACCCCTATTTATGAAGCTTGTAAGACTAATATATCCTTCTATTTAAGCTTATAAGATATATACATGTATGACTTTTTATGTATCCCCTTTCTTAAATGTAAGTTTTCATACAACATATACTAACTTTCTTTTTAAAATTTTGAATTATCATAAGCAATTAAAAGTATCAAAATGTTCATATCACAAAGTGATTTATGTAGTGGCACTTGGATACCATCAAATTATGTGTCACAATGTTTTTGAGTGCCCGTGCCCCCTTACCACATGAGGAGAGAGAGTAGGGGAATGGAACCCCTTTATACTTAAAGTGACTACACCAAGTGGACACCAAGCTCTCTTTGGAAGAAGGGGAGTTGAATATCTCTACCAAAACCATGGGAGAGTGCCGACTCCCCCCTCCCACATTATGATTAATTCAATAACCCTACTATGTGAGGGTTTAGGGTTTTAACCTTACTTGTCAAGGTCTCTTGTATGCCATGGAGAAAGCAATCTATGGAGAGAGGTGATCAAATGCATCCCCCCTTATTTTTTCCCTCTATCCCCTCCTTAAATTTAAGTTCAATATAGGAAATTAAGAGGGGTCTACCTCTAATGTATACACTTAAGTGTCCCCTTCCAAAAACCCCCCTCCCTTACACTCACGTGATACCATACAACATCTATAGTGAGCCCCCCATGATCTTATCCAAATTTTTATTCTTATCCATAACTTTATCTTAACACTATCAATTATGCATCTTGTGCTAGAGACACTTGCATACTTTGCAATAGATGTAGAGCTACGTGATGCCTTGAAGAGGCCAAATGTGTTAGACCTAGTCATGGCTACTTTCCCTCAGGAACCCAACATCATTGATTGTGAGTTCTATGTCATGGCCTACATGAAATTTCTAAAAATGATGTATAATTTGATTGGTGAACTTTTTATTATGCAAATTTCAAAATCTTGGTTTGCTCGTTCAGCCCCATAGAGGATCTAAAGAGAGGTTTATAGTGTTGGTGCACCAATGTGTTGCAAATGGAGTAGTTTAGGAGTAGATAACAATTGGAATGGTTGGCCAGATGAGTCCAATTTTTGTAGTGCATTTGCATCTCTTTTGTTATGATCATGCTAATGCTTCTATGCCTTCATGGACTCTCTTCCCCTTCCTATTTTCTCATGTTCCATCCATATACCTTGTATATATGGGCTATTTTGGCTAGTGTATAAATGAAAATCTCTCTTTTACTATTGCAAGACTTGTTTTAATCTAGTACTAGCATACATGATGGTCAATGTTTAATGCTTTTATAGTTTTTTCAAGCTCTTGTATGTAGATTTTGTGTAGGTCTTGGAGGTACTTTTTGTTGTATGGTACTTGGTTAATCTAGATTGGGGGATGCAACATCTCAAAGAGGTGAGTGTTTACACATTGTGGTTATATTCACTAATCTTGGTTATGTTCATATTAAAGCTTCACTGGGGTCTATGTTTTTCATGTAGGATAAATTGTTGTTTTGGGTACTACTGTTGTGTTTTTAGGCAATCGCCTTGGGTTAGGGAATGGCAATAATAGACTTATCAATAGTGACAAGGCCTTTATCACAGGTTGTATATGCAATTCATGTTGAAAATGAACATACAACCCATGAAAATGCATTGCAATGTATTGGGAAATGCATTGCCAAAAATGCATATATTGATGTTATCGACATTGCAATGCTATCATGGGTTAAGTGGTTACTACATGCATACAAGTACCTAAAGTGAACTCAATTGTAACTAGTAGTATTCCCCCTTCTATCATCATATCAACTACATTTTGTCATGCCCAATGCTTTGTTCTGGCATCCAACATGATACCCTATTGTTTTTACCCCTCTTTCATCTTCAACAAGGTGTATCGATGGGCCAAGATCCCCCTGGAGTTAGTCTTTATAGATTTGTGTGGACCACTATTGACTTCAACACTAGTGGTGGTGGTTTATTTAGACCCAATGCCCAAGAGAGAGGAGTAGCGAGAGTATCAGCCTTTGCTTAACAAGTCATGTCTACTTGGAGCCTCATAAGATAGAAGACAAACTAGAAAATATGAAGACAATAGATAAGGGCATGCAAGTGGGTCGAGAACCTCAAACAAAATAGGAGTTACTTGATTTAAGATTCAGAACTCAATGGGGCCCATTTTGCCACAGTATTTAAAAGGCTTTCAAGGGCATGCTCCAAACTCAACAAATGACCACAAAGTAATAGGATTATTATTGCATGATAATACAACTACAATTGTTAATAGTGGAATTTTAACCATGCCATAGCTTGGTAGCATACTTACAAACCCCTATAAATAGTGAGGTATTATGTGGTAGCTTAGCCAAATTGCCACATATGAAAATTTGATTAAATGCAATCAACCCAAATGTGCTATTCTACACTAGTGATAGTCTTTGTTCTTGAGAATAGTGCATTCTTTGATGGGTCATGCCTATACATGCACTCTATTGTACTGATTCTCCTCCAAATCATAGTCCATGAGTATGAGAAACTATAGGGTTTGAAATAGTTTATTCAACTTGAGAACCCTATTAGCAAACACAACATTTTGCACATTCATCATCTCTTATCCATCCTCAAGCATGCTCTCTTCAAACTTTTCATAAATACTTGGTTTTTTCTTTGTACACAACTACCAAGTAGTAATATCACCTCTTAACAACCCACTTGAAATCATAGTCTCACACCTTTCTATGACCAAGAACCAATCATGTACAAGCTAGATGTATCCCATCTATACAAATATGTCCTTAAGTGCACTACTTGTGACAAAACAAGCATTTATATTCACAAGCATGTAAAATATACCAAACCTTGGTGAATGCTAATCTTTAAGGCCTACTTATGGAAACTATGCAATTTTTGTAATAGACGGTTTGGTCTTAGAGTTTCAAGCTTGTCTGCATCCTCTTGTTTTGCTAGCATGTACATTTGGCCCTTATCCACTAAACTAGAGCGATTGCATGCATCACAAGTACTTCCAAGTGAATTTAACCATAACTAGCATGTACAACTGGCCCTTATCCACAAAACCAGAGTGATTGCATGCATAACAAGTACTTTAAGTGAATTCAACCATAACTAGCAGCATGCTTCAAGCTTGTCGGTGTCCTCTTGTTTTTCAACATGCACATCTAGCCATTATCCACTAAACCAAAGTGGTTATATGCATTCAAAACCACAAGTAAACTCAACCATAGTTGGCAATATGCCCTCTTCTATCATTATGTCAACTGCATTTTGTCATCCTTAGCCCTTAACATAGCTCTCTTCTGACATCCAACCTACTGATGCAATGAAGAGTCTATGTAGATATAGTGATTCTAAAGATCGCAGAAGAAATAAGCCATCAACCAATTCCATAGGATCATGTAATTTACTAAAACACCATAAGAAAAGTCTATGATTTTTGCACATTGTCATTTTTTTATTGTTGATGTTTGAGAGTTGTAGATGCAAGTGTTGGGCAATTCTAGAAAAATGGAGTATGTTTCCTTACCCTTTTTTGTGGCTTGTATGTTTCCACAAGCTTTCAAGTATTGACAAAGATGATTGAATCTAGAGCAAAACCTTGCTAATGCATTTCTTACAAATCTATACAATACTTTCTCACAATGGCCATGTTGGATGTGACTAGCCCCTGCTAGCACATTCAAACCTATCCCTATCAAACATGTGAGCATCCCTCTCTCTATCAATCATACCAAAACAACCCATGAGAGCCCATACTCGGCACTATCTCTAACCAACATATCAAAACATCCCTGGCATATAATGCTATCCTAGTCGAATATGAGAGCAACCCATTATAGCATAGTAGTGTCCATAACATCAATGTATAGATTTGTAGAGTGCAATGCATATAATATCCTAATACAGTGCAATACTCGTAACATCATGTACATATTTTCAGCATGAAGAGCATTTGCAACCCATATTATTAGCAAGCATTTCATTGTTCAAGAATCTTATGCCTCCCAAGTAGATCAACTTTGTCACTTTTGACACATTCAATGATGTCCCTATCAAACATGATAACAACCATGTTCTTGTAAAGAATACAAAAAAAACCCCATTAGAGCATTTTTAGTGGATAAGGACTAGATGTGCATGCCGATAGACAAGGGTACACATACAACATTAAAGCATTGTATGCCTCATGGTTATATGACCATTTAATTGGGCAACTCAGTGGTCACTTAGTGGCAACATTAAGCGTATTTTCTCATGTTAAGTAGACCATTTGTAGCCTAGAAAACTTGTATTTCTAGGCTCATATTTTGCTGGCCAACTTGATTCCACATTAGCTCCATTACTATCCTATACATGTGTTCTATCTCCTCATGCATTGTATAATATTTTGTACATTGCATCTTATTGGAGAGAGGGAGATGGGTAGTACTTTGCTGGTTGCCCACATCTTATGTGGATTGTATATACTCCCATGTTTGGTATATGGATTTGATATCCCAAGTTCTTTGTTTCCAATTTAGTATATTCTTGTATTTTAGTTTAGTCCCTCATCACGTAAACCCTTCAACACATCATCTCTTCCCCACATGAAGTCTTTGTCACATGGATTCCTCATCACATAGGAACTCTCCCACCAATCACATGAGTAGCTCATTACATGCAATCAAAATTATTATCACATGTATTAATCTTGAATCCCTTGTCACAAACCTAAATTCATCATCATAAGGACTCAACTTGTCATCACATGTCTTCAGTCTTAACTCTTAAAGCACTTGATGTCAATTGATCATTATAGGCACATTGAGTTGTTTGTCACATAATTGTTCATCACATAATTGTCTATCACACACACTTCACCACAAACTTCCATCCATCACACTATCCTCCACTACATGATTCTCAAAACAAAATACAACCTAGTACATGACACGCTTTGACACATAGTATTAAATCTACCATATAGTCACTTTCGCACATAGGTATTGGTGTTGCAACACTACCTTTCATCTCAACACTAGGCTCTCCATCACATTAGTCACATAACACCTAGCTATCCCAATATAGCCCAATTCATCTTAGTAACACCGGTCACAAGTAGCCAACTTGCACGTACTAAACTACCACATTCTTATGCATTGTGCCTTAGGGATAGTGGCTAAGGACCACACAAAATTATGAAACATGGATATGGACTCTCTCTTATTGATCCTTCAGGTATCCTAGGTGTCAATACAATGAGTTCGTTGGTTCTATCTTGCTCTTGAGAGGAGTGTGCTTGAAGCATCAATAAGTATAAGTCAAGGACCAAAAGGGGTTGTTATCAACTTTGTTGGATCTCCTAAATGAGCCCTACATTGCACATGAGATGTACACACTTGCTTACTATGATAGACCCAATTAGACATAGTAAAGTGTTAGGTTAAGCATTGGTATTCTTGTTTTCTCACCCTTGGATATCAAATACCTTTGACTTGTGTACGTGTCACAAAACCCTCTTAACATTTGCCACACTTCTATTGTGAAAGAATGACCAATTGAGCCTAGAGAAAGACCATAAACATCTTGAGTCTAAGAAGCATCAAATAGTAGCATTTATAAAGAAGGGAAAAGAAGCCTTAGTCTTAAAATTTTGCAAATAACTCTTAGAAAATTGCAAATAGCACTCCCAGGAGGGGTTTTGAGAGGGGTCACAACCCTCTCATTAGCCATCTAATACCCTTAGGCTACTCCAATCGAAGCATTGATTAATTCAAGATCCAAGTATACTTAAAAGTAGAGCATCACCTTACAAGATTCTCACAAGGTTACTAAGGAAATTACATCATGACTCGACCTTGAAATGTTACCCAAGCCTTTGTCTCTAGTGGCTTGTGAGGTACCTATGTTTACTCTCTTATTCAACCTTGACTCCAATTGATAATGACATGAGAACTCTCTAGAGTTGATGCTTTTGACAAACATCCTTAACTTAATTGGCATCGATAAGGCCATAAAGACAATTAGACAAGGACACTTTTCCTTAAGTCTCTTCTAGCACTCAAGGATGGGAATTTAGACCTTCATTGTGTTTTTGAGGTTTATAATACAAGACCACAAATCTAGAGTATTGAGGGTGAGAACTTCAAGCTACATCAAAGTTGCAAGGATCATCTTACACACCAACCAACAAAACATGGATAGTTGTGCACATAGGCACCACCAAAGTAGACAATTCATAGATCGACCCACCTTGCCTTGGGACATTCCCAATCACAACTAGGGCCAAGTGATTCCCTCACTAAGTAGGCATGTAAGGCATCTCAGTAAATTGCAACACATCACTTACATCAGCATATTCTTAATGCAATTTGCAATAGCCTAGGCATAGTACACAACTTGACCACCGTGCGAGGCACCCCATGCATAGACATTGTCATGAGAAGTTTGGTCTAAAATTTAAAAGAGAACGGTTACCCATACCTTACTGAGTTTTATGCTTTGGCTATAAGATATGAGGAGAATTGCTTATGGGAGAATTTATTTAGTACACTGACTTAGTTTATAAATAGTCTTTAGTGTTTGGAAGTCATCTATGAGTTCAAGCCATTAGGAGGAAGACTTAGTAAATCAAGGTTGCATGGGACATAATGTATGGTTTATGGGGGGGGTTTAGGGGGACTAAGTGGGAGTAAAAGAGGAAGAGAAAAATGTAGATAGGAAAATGATGAAAAACAACACATTTTTGCCAAGTGGAGGGCTGCTCCAATCATGGCCTGTTTTGGGAAGGATCTTGCATGCATATTGAAGATAAAGTAAAGGGAAAGAGGGCTGCACCATCAAGGTGAGTTGCTTTGTACCTATAAAAGATTCAATCTTGAGAGGGTTGGAAGCAATTTTAGAATATTTTATTACTACTATAACAAATAGGGAAAAACAAGACTGGATCATAAAAAATAGGTCCATACAAGATTTCCTCCATCATCAATCACTCCTAACGATTGGTATTGCTTCTACTGATTAAGGGAATGCTTTGCACTTGTCAAGGACATAGTTTGGAAAGATTTTGGAGCATGTCTTGTTGAGATATCGAGCTCCACTTGTGATATGCCAGGGTGACCGTTGTGCATTTATATCACCGACGTGTCAGTTGCAGATGCGGTTGGTACACCGCCCATGAATAATAGCTACATGACAGCTATCCTTATCTACTCTAGTTCGTGGCTCAGTTAGTATGCTGCCTTAGTTAGTTGAGTTTGGTTTGAGACCCATATATAGGGTTCTTCTATTTCTTTGTATGAGAGTTCTTTTGGCTTACACAACTAAGAAGAGGAAAACTGTTTTCAGCCTCCACCCGTGTGTGTATTCCCCCATTGTGCAAGCAAGAAAGCTACAAGTGAGACTCCTTCCTTCTCTCCCACAATCTTGACATGTCTATCAATTGATAGTGCTTATGATGATGGGATTGGTCTTCCCTATCAAATTTTAAGTATTTGCATTGAGATGTAATGCTTTTCCCTACCTTATAGGTTCATGAATTGCAAGATACCAATATGTTATATTCAAGATTAGGGTATATGTTGGCAATTGGTTTTGAGTTCATCAATTGTCCCAACAAGGGCTAAATTGATTAAGTACTATTGTACTTGGCAGTAATACAAAGGCTTGGCATGTGTTTCATTTTAGTCGTGATTTGTTTCTCCTTTCTCTCATCTTCTTCTCTTTAAACCATACTCTCTACAACCATATTTTAGAAATCCCCATGGTTATGAATTTCTTCTCTTTATCTCTTGACACCTAAGGCAAAAGCCATCAATAGGGTGCAAGATGGGAGATAAAGCAGGATTGGGTTCAAGTCATCCTATTCAATAGTTGATGCAAAATACAAATATGATTTTTGAGGCACAAGAACAATAGCAACAACAACAAACGGTGTATGCATTTGCAAAATTAGAGTCAACCATAGTAAAAGCTTTGCAAGTTATAGAGCTAGAGAAGAAATTATTTAATGCTTGAAATGTATCTACATATCTATATTTTTTTGTATTGAAGATGGAATTATATAGGGTATCTCAAATTGCATGGAGCCAATATTATGTACGACTCACTGTAAAGGAATTAAAAGCATTGATTACGAAATTATATACACAGGGTACTGATTGGCATGTGTTTAAGAAGGCATTCAAAGATAAATTTTACATAGAAGATGCCAATTTGATTACATGTAGAACATTTAAAGTGCGGGTCATAAATTCGAATAAAGGACTCATAGCCACAGAATTGCTTCAAGACTTTGAAAGTAGATTTGAGCAGTTGGATATTGTAGAGCAAGAGGAGGCTCTTGTTGAAACCCAAAAAATTGAGATATTTTATAGGCTATGAATTCTGTTTTGCAAGAGAAACTGGATTATCTATTGGAAAACCAATCTACTAAAACGAGGCTTAAAATTGAATGGTGACATGTCCAAGATACTATAAATGCACTTATCAAGTAGCACAGAAGAAGGGAAAGATTGCATATTGGGGCCTTGCCTATTGCTTATGGTAACACTATTGAAACTATAGTTAAGGCACCAATATTTTTTACATCTATAGAACAGTCAAATTCGATATCATATGCAAAAGTTATGGCAATAATATGTAATTGATGTTAAGCTATCATAGTTTTCCATGACTTCTGTAGCATGCTTTGTATCCACTCAAAAATGGAAAAAATGACTATTTTTCACCTCAATAAGCACTGAACGGGGTTAGCTAAGCCTTGGAAGCTCTCTGACAAGTTGGGAGCAAGATGGAACAAGCCAAGAGAAGCAAAGATTCAATGCATACCTCAAGAGGAAAAAACAATGGCTACAATGAAACCTTGATCTGAAACTTCAAATCTGGGCTGAAACAAAGGATGAAGAACATGCTTCTTGAATGCCCACTTTGATACTAGTTGAAAGGTAGAGCCGTAGTGGAAGCAAGAGCAAAGTAAGAGCTATAGCAGATGAAGCAAGAGAGAGCGAGAGAGACACCATATGTGGGAACTCCAACAGTCACAATGTGTGATCACCTTCCCTTATTCAATAGTCATTGAAAAAATAAATAATAAATAATAAAGTGACAGTGATAGGTACATGTCACTTGCAGTATATAAAAGTGCGGCCATGGTGTGTGTAGTAAATGCAAGGCGGCGTAAGCACATGCACCTTTATCTCCAACACTCCTAAACATACTTAAGCCAAAAAGGGAAATATGCTAAGTGAAAAGGAAAAGGATCAACTAAAACCCTCAATGCAAACATAAACAATGTGCCAATAGAGTTGATTTGACCTATTCTAACAACACTTGAAATCGAGGACAATTTGTAAACATTGTATTGAGTATAGGCATTCACTCTATCAAAGATCGTATCAACAACTAAATGAATGTGGCTATAAAGAACACTTATATTTGGCATACATCAGACATTCATGTTGGCTCTTCACTAATGTTAAAAATATATATTACTCAAACATAGGACTTAAAACACCTTACTGTCAAGGACTTGCCATGATCAAGTGTACGGATTAATTCTTACTCATGCCATATGAATCCACATCCCATGTGAATGCACCCTTAATAGGACATCCTTGAGCCAACCATGCGAACCCACCCTTGCCATTCCATCATGGGACCTTCTAGAAGATATGCCATATCATCACCTACATCATCAATGATATCATCATGGAGCATTCTAGAAGATCTTTAGCTGCCCTCCAACACCTATAAAGGGAGGAGCTTTCCATATAGCTCCTTAATCTTGCCAATGCCAATCTTGGGAGCTCAAGGAGTCGAGACCTCCAAGTAAGTAGCTTGGAGTTCCAGTTCTAGTTCTTGTCTAGTCATGGTATCTAGTCTTGTCTTGTCTTCCATTATACTCCTATTGTCTTGTCACCTTGTAATCTCATAGTATGAGATCTTGTCTAGTACTGTCTTGTATTTTATTCATCCCCGTCAAGGGAGATCTTGTAATTATGATATCTTGTATCCATACATATAGTCCCAAGTTGTGGGATCCTTCATATGTTATTGAGTCATGTTGTCTATACCTACGATCCCGAGTTGTGGGATTTTTTGTATCTTGTTAAGTTATCATTGTACCTTGTGCCCCACATGGGATCATTTTGTAATCAAAATTCTTGTAACAAATCTTGCATCTGGTCTAGTCTCTCGAGAACAATCAAGTGCTCCCATAATAGTTTGGCATGACTACTTTCTAGCCCTCCAGAGCATCGTGGAGGCAACCCTTGAAAGCATCATGGCCTCCCTTCCAAAACCTCCAACAATAAATTCAAGACTTGAATGAACGACAAACCACAACTTCAAATAGAACACCCTATGCATCTAGGCCCTAGGCTTCAAGAGATGCAAGACTAGATTCAAGACTTGCAAAACGGCAGAGAAAGTGATCAGATGATTCTGTGTGTTTATCAACCCCCAACAAGAGAACCCAAGATCAACATGCTAGAGAATTTCAATGGTGATCTCGTTCGAAGTTCAAGGGATTCCTACAAGAAGTAAAGCTCTGTATTCACATGCAACCAGATAGATATCCAAATGATGCTGCCAAGGTGGAACTCATTGGGACTTTGCTTTGTGGTCAAGCTTAATCATGGTTCACCCCAATCTTGAAAAAGAATATGCTAGTACTTCATAACTATGAGGCATTTCTTTGTGAGCTCACTTTCACATTTGGAGATGCAAACATTGGTTTAGGCAATTCATTTTGACCTCAATTTGGCATGATGAGTATTTTATAAGCCAATTCGGATGGGGTCTTCGAGGTGACATCAAGGATCTCATGCTCACTATGCTTGAAGAAAAAATACACAATGATTATATCATGCAAGCCATCCACTGTAATAACAAATTGTTCAAGAGGAAGCAAGAAAAGTGAAAATTAAGGCCTCGCCACCAATGGAACCTAGCCCCAATCAGAGAAGAAAACAAGCCTGAAAACTAATACAAATAGATAATACCAAATTCCAGCCCATAAGAAAAGCAAAGATGAAGAGAGAATCATCTATGCCTATATTGTGGAAACCTTGGACACGTCACCCTAAATTGCCCAAATAAGAGAGCAAGTCTCCTAAGAGTTGCTGCAATCATGCTTGAGCAGGAAAACAAGGATGTCCAATTGTAAATGAGACCGTACAACTAAACCTTAATATAAGAAAGGGTCTCTTGATTTCAACCACACCCATGGAAACTTTCATTGTCACAATCTAGATGATCCTGTTGAGAAAGACCCTTTCCCTCAAAGCCCTAGCTGACTCTACAGCCTCTGCATGTTTCATTCATGATGGCTTTGTGAATAGATACCAGATTCCAGTACTCCAAAAGACCAATCCTGCAGCACAGCTAAAGTTGTGGATAGAAGACCTCTAGCATTTGGAGATATTACCAAGGAAACCTGACCACTTGTGGTAACCCTCGGTGATCACAAATCTCGTGTATGCTTTAAGTCATATCCAGTACCACAAATCCAATCATCCTTGGGATGCCTTGGCTAAAGAATCACAACCCATAAATTGATTGGGTTAAGCAAAAGATTACAAGTCATGAAAATCAAGGAAAGTCAATATACCTAGGAATCAAAGCCTTTATGCACATAGCAAGGTAGGAACCAACCAACATTATATATCATATACCATCTCAAGAATCTAGTAAGGATGGGTCAATCAAGCTACCAAGCTAGTACCAAGAATGCCAAGATGTCTTTGAAAAAAAGAATGTAGATCTCTTGCCCAAACACATACCATATGATTGTCCTATAGAACTCCATGAGGGGGCTCAACCACCTTTTGGACCCATTTGCAAGCTATTCTCTAATGAACTAGTTGAATTAAGCAAGAACATTGATGAGAACTTAGCCACAGGGTTCATTAGGCACTCAAAGTCTCCTACTACTGGAGCCCCAATTCTGTTCGTGAAGAAGTGGTGCGCAGATCGGATATTGTATGCATGCATAGCGAATGCCGGAAGGTCCCCAAGAACAAAGAACTCTACAAACCTTCATAAAAGCAAAAGTAAATTTGCACGACATGAGACAAAAAGACAAATTGGGTGCAATCTCCCCCCATGCCTTGTGTGAGCGCTTCACAAGGCATGTATTTATAGATTTATTTATCTTTAAGAGCTCAAAAATAGCCCACTTTACAAATAGCATGCTTTTGCTTTTGCATATGCATTTGCCTAAATATAGAGTAAGGTGTTTGGGCATCCAAAAGTCGGGTTGTGCCCAAATACAAATATTAAATAATGAAATATTTAACCGAGCACCTTTGCGCATACAAGATAATAAATGTTTTGTTATGCGCTTTAATAAATAAGCACACTTAAATAAATATTGGCGCTATGCCTTTAGTGATAAGATGCACACCCATCAAAAATAGTAATTATTGGCATTTAGATTCACGTTATCACCCTGTGCTATCCAGCGCCATTGCCGCCTACTTTACACATCAGCTGAAGCATTCACAATTGTTAGAAAATAATTAAATAAAATCCAAAAAAAGTGAATACCTAGCAGTCTTCATCTACAAAATAATTAAATAGGTTGGAACTCTGTCCTAACCTTAATTTAATTCGAGTACGTAATCTAAACTCATAAATGTCCATTAATTTAATATGTATTTTGCGAAATCACCCGCTATGGAATCACCCACGTACACATTAAATTAATATGACGCCCGAAAAGGACAGGTGTCCCTGTTAACTTCTCGCACAAGGAATCCACCTTGTGTACGAGCTCGAAAAATAAATAAAATCATGGAATCTACCATGGAATATGCCTCTTGGCATCATACGCCAAGTCCCAAGTAGAGGGACAATCAACACTCTTGCGGATAACTGTCCATCATAATGATGCTCTGTCTGCTAGATGGTTAGTGACACATTTAAGTTTATCTTTTTTAGCATATTGCTCTTCATGAAAATAGTCGTCAAACTGACTAATGAAAGCAAGAGCAATTTTGCCATCACGTTGCCCATTAAAAGTGTGGAATTTAAAATTTATCTTACTTATCTTGGCCTCTTTCCTAAGAGCCTGTGCATCGAGCATCGCATCAATTGTATGTCGAATGACATCTTCAAGTTGCACTCCGTCTTGATCAATAGCAGATTGTTGAAGTGCAGCCAATTGTGCTTGCAAGTTTTGACATGCCCTTCGCTCTTCTTGAAGCTGTATCATGATTATATCTAATTTCTGCTCCATAGTTGGCTTTGGAGAATCGCCTTTGCCCATAAAATCATCCATGTTATGTTTCGACATCTTGCAAAAATCTCAAACAACCTCACACTCTCAAAATCTTGTTAGAAGGATCAGCGTAGCTCAAATTTGGATTTACAATGCTTACTTTTTTTTAAAAAAATGGCTTTTGCTTTTACGATCTTGCTTTTCTTGGATACGGCAATTGAAAACGATATTCTTCCAAGAAAAAGAGTATTCCGCATGGACTGTGTGTGATAGCCTACTTGCTATAAATCTATTCAGTCAAGTTGCAAGTAGGAACAGGGGCTTACTAAAGCTTCAAAACCGGTTCAAGAATACCACAGTGTGAACACTTGCTATGGAAGAGATTAATAATTGAAACTTTAAGCTTTAGATTAAGCTTAGTAGCTTAAAGCTTTTTTAATAAAAGCTTAAGCAACTCGTGGAAGCAACGCGCGGGACATTAGCATGCCCTTGATTGAATCGATGCCCGTGAGTACATGCTTCTGCCACAATTCATCAAGTTTGTGGAGTTAAAGTTTAAGCTCTCATAAAGCTTAACAATTCTTATTAGCACCAATTTCTTTCTCTCTGAGAAAAAACGACTTGAAGAGGAGACTTCCCAAGTGGTCCTCTACCTCCTGTGAGAGGTCCTTCGCGATCAGAGGGTACAGCAGCGGGTTTTTCATCCCCAAGAACACACCTGTGTTGTCAGTTTGTCGCGAGACAACCTGTAGAGCCCATTCGTTCTAGGAGTTTCACCTTCACGTAAGATGGTAAGCGATTAGAAGCTCTTAATCTCAGCTTCGCTCTGATGCCACTAATGCACAAATCGAATACTGTATGTGTGCGTAGCGAATGTCGGAAGGTCCCCAAGAACAAAGAACTTTACAAACCTTCATAAAAGCAAAAGGGAATTTGTATGACATGAGACAAAAAGAAAAATTGAGTGCAATCTTCCCACATGCCTTATGTGAGCACTTCACAAGGCATGTATTTAAAGATTTATTTATCTTTAAAAACTCAAAAATGGCCCACTTTACAAATAGCATGCTTTTGCTTTTGCATATGCATTTGCCCAAATATAGAGTAAGGCCTTTGGGTATCCAAAAGTCGGGCTATGCCCAAATATAAATATCAAATAATGAAATGTTTAATCGAGCGCCTTTGCACATATAAGATAATAAATATTTTATCAAACGCTTTAATAAATAAGTGCACTTAAATAAATATTGGTGCCATGCCTTTAGTGATAAGACACACACCCATCAAAAATAGTATTTCTTCTAAGCATTTGGATTCACGCTATCACCCGGTGCTACCCAATGCCATCGCTACCTACTCTATACATCAACTGAAGCATTTGCAATTGTTAGAAAATAATTAAATAAAACGCAACAAAAGTGAATACCTAGTAGTCTTCAGCTACAAAATAATTAAATAGGTTGGAAATCTGTCCTGACCTTAATTTAATTTGAGCGCGCACTCTAAACTCATAAATGTCAATTAATTTATTATGTATTTTATGAAATCACCTGCTATGGAATCACCCTCATGCACATTAAATAAATCTGACGCCCGAAAAGGACACACATCCCCGTCAACTTCTCGCACAAGGAATCCACCTTGTGTACAATCCCCGGAAAATAAATAAAATCACAGAATCCACCGTGGAATATGCCTCCTGTCATCAAGAAGAAAGACGGATCACTTTGAATGTGTGTGGATTATTGAGGACTCAACAAGATACAGTCAAAAATCGATACCCTTTGTCGTTGATACCAAAGCTCTTGGAATGCCTTGGAAAAGCCAAGATCTTCATAAAGATTGATTTGGAAGGGGCTTACAATCTTATACAAATCAAAGAATGAGACGAATGGAAGATAGCCTTTTGCATAAGATATGGTCACTTTGAGTATGTTTCTATGTCATTCGATCTCACCAATGCTCTTGCAATGTTTCAACATATGATGAATGATATCTTCTGAGAACACCTAAATGATTTTATGGTTATATACTTGGATGATATCTGGATATTCTCAAAATATTTAAAGGAGTATGAGCATCATGTAAAATTGGTTTTGGAAAAGCTCATAGAAAAAGGACTATATGCAAAATTTGAGAAGTGTTTTCACACAAAAGTGGAATTCTTAGGGTATAATGTCTCCTAGAGAGGAATCTTCATGGATCCCAAGAGGATTGAGACTAGTCTTGACTGGTAGACACCCACATGTGTCCACGATGTCCAATGCTTCCTTGGCTTTGCCAACTTCTACAGGATATTTATCAAGGATTACTCAAAGATAGTCACACCACTCATGAGACTCACAAGAAACTCAAAGTTCTCATGGATCCTAGAAGCCAAGAAGGCCTTCCAGACCGTGAAGATTGCTTTCACTACTGCCAATCCTAGTCTACTCAAATCCTACCAATCCATTTTTCTTGGAGATCGATGCATCAGATTATGACTTAGGAGCCATCTTGTCCCAGCATGGAGATGATAGTCTTATGCATCCAGTGGCATTCCACTCAAGGAAGTTCTCCCCTCTAGAGATAAACTATGAGATCCATGACAAAGAACTCCTTGCCATTGTAAATGTCTTTAATACTTGGCATCATCATCTAGAGGGTGTGGCCCATAAATCTATCATCTGCACAGATCACAAATCTCTAGAATACTTTATGACAACCCGCATCCTCAATCGAAGACAATTCCGCTAGAGTAACTTCTTATCATCACCTATCACCCATGACATCAACAATGCCAATCAGATGCTTTATCAAGAAGATCTTACTTGGCATTTAAGAAGGGAGAAGCAGCTTTTGATCAACAACAAGCAATACTACTCAAGCCAAAGCACCTCTAGCTAGCAGCCATCTCTAATTGTTATCAAGGCAACCCTACCTTGATCCAGTTAATCCATGAAGCCCTGCCGCATGATGATTTGTCCAACAATGTCAAGAGAGAAAATCAAAAGGGAAAAGGAAATGAAGTTTGTGAGTTTCAGAAAACTAATGGATTGTTATACTATAAGGATATTTTTTACATCCCTCTGGGAAAGCTAAGACTCGAGGTATTCCAACAACACCATGATACCCCAACAATAGGACACTTTGGAGTTAATAAGACCTTATACCTTATTTCAAGAGATTTTTGGTGGCCCCAGATATGAAAAGAAGTTAAGAAATATATAAAATCATGTGATACTTGCAATAGGGTCAAAGTACCTTGTCACAAACCACATGGTCTCCTGCAACCCCTGCCCATTCTAGCATGACCCTAGTCTTCTTTGTCCATGGATTTCAAATAGATCTTTCTAAATTAAATATATATGACTCTATTCTTGTTGTGGTAGATAGGTTCACAAAAATGACACATTTCATCTCTACCACCAAGACCATCTCTAGTGCAGTTACCGCTAGACTCTTCCTCAAATATATTTTCAGATTACATGAACTCCGTAATGATATTGTCAACGAGATCAAAGGTCCCCAATTCATATCTAGTTTTTGGAAGAGCCTTTACAACCTCCTTGGAGTCCAAATTAAGTTATCCACAGGCTGATGGTCAAACAAAATGGGTAAATCAGGTCTTAGAACAATATCTCCGCCGCACCATCAACTACCATCAGAATGATTGGTTTGAGCTCTTGTCCTTTGCAGAGTTTTCTTATAATAATAGTATACATACATCTACCAAGCAAACTCCTAACTTTGCAAACTATGGCCAATATCCAAGGATGGATGTATATCTCTCCGATCAAGTAAAAAACCTTGCCGCTCAAAATAAAGCTCAACACCTAGCAGATATACACCAAGAACTCAAGCAACAAATCGAAAAGGCTCAGAATCAGTACAAGCCAATATGCGGACCAACATCGACTCCAACATCCAACATACAAAGTCGGTGATAAAGTATGGTTACTCAAGCATAATCTCCAGACAACAAGGCTCTCCACCAAGCTGGACCACTGGAGATCTAGGGCCTTCACTATCATAGCCCAGATCAATTCAATTGCTTATTGACTCCAACTCTCTAGCACCATGAAGATCCACGTAGTTTTCCATGTTTCCTTGCTCAAGCTATACCATAGCTCACCACTGAGGGGGAAGAGATCTAATCCTCCACCACCTGTCTAGATTG
Organism: Lygodium microphyllum; assembly: GCF_053477565.2. Taxonomy (NCBI): domain Eukaryota; kingdom Viridiplantae; phylum Streptophyta; class Polypodiopsida; order Schizaeales; family Lygodiaceae; genus Lygodium; species Lygodium microphyllum. Next base: position 48,942,371 of record NC_141144.1, read on the forward strand.
AAGATCATGAAGAATTTGAGGTTGAGTATGTCTTAGACTTGAGGATCTTCCGAGGTCAATTGGAATACCTTGTTCACTGGAAAGGATATGACATCAATGATCGCACTTGGGAACCTACAAAATATCTCCAAAGAGCACCTCTCAAAGTTAAAGAATTTCACAAGAGGCATCCACTAAAATTTGGACCAAACCACCAAGTTGCTCTTCATGGAACTCATCACTAGAGGGGGGTGATGTCACGGACACGCCATGATAAAGTGTACAAATCAATTCTTACTCATGCCATATGAATCCACACCCCATTCAAGCGGACCCTTAATAGGACATCCTCAAGAAAACCATGCAAATTCACCCTTGCCATGTCATCATAGAACCTTCTAGAAGATATGCCATGTTATCACCTACATCATCAATGATGTCATCATGGAACATTCTAGAACATCTTTAGCCACCCTCCAATACCTATAAAAGGAGGGGCTTGCCATAAAGCTCCTTAGTCTTGCTAATGCCAGTCTTGGGAGCTCAAGGAGTCAAAATCTCCAAGTAAGTAACTTCAAGTTCCAGTCCTAATTCTTGTCTAGTCATGGTATCTAGTCTTGTCTTGTCTTTCATTATACTCTTGCTGTCTTGTCACCTTGTAATATCGTAGTACCAAGATCTAACAGGTCCTAAGAGCACCTCCAGTTTGAATTTCTTCTCCAACACAAGGTTGGCATACACACCAAATGCTGCATCCTTCGTGCTTTCGTCCTTCAGCAATGGCAAAATCAGGCTAAAGACTGATAAATAATCATTTGGAAATGCCAAAACTAGCTTTCCGGCCAAGTACAAGGAAGAAATTTTAACAGCTGTTTCCTGATCCTGAAGCAATACCTCAATTGTACTCTTGTATTTTTCTGCAACAGTACTGCTTGCTAGCATATAGTGTCCAAGACTTGCAATTGCTGAGATCCTCAGACATGATGGTAGAGTATCACATGAAGCCACCTTTCCAGAAAAGGAACATAGCATCCAGGTACAGAGTTGACATCCAATACCATGGCACCAAACCTAAGAACCGCATCTGTTCACAAGGCCAAGAAAATGCTGTTTAAGAACACAGAAATATGATGATTAACCATAGATGGAAAAACAGAATTAATACGCATGCATGAAATCATAAGGCCATGCAAATGCTGTTAGCTACAGGGTGGCGAAGATCAACCCGAGATGAAAAAACCAGAATTATTACACGTATAGAAGAATTTCTTGCAATGTGCCAGAGAAAATGGAAAGGCACAAAGCTTGAGAGAGAATGATACAGATGATAAAATTAGTACAAACAATTAGTAATTGTGTGTTTAAAACGTACAGAACATCATGATCAATGCATCCAGGCTATGGCCATTACTTACTAGAATGCCTCATTCAATCCATTGAACATTCTAGTGCAGACTGGCAGAACAGCTAAGTATATTTACATATGAACAGAAGGTGAGCTTGGTATAATCATATATGTTAATGGTAGAATACTCACACATTTTTTCAATATGTAAGCTACAATGCTAAGAGCTTTGTTTGGACGAAGCATTTAAAGGTTATAACAAACATGAAGAACCTTACAGATTAAAATGCAAACCTTCTTCTTGCACCTTTTTCTCTTCTTCCTGTAGGTAATCAAAATCAGGAGGAACTCTACCAGTATGTTTGGATCCAGAAGCATGTTTTTGTGCCTCTCGTAATCTCTTAACAAAGGCTTCACAAGCAAAACCAAAACTCCTGGACAGATCACCAATAAACGTGATGTATCCTTGAAGAAGCTTTAAAGGTTGGGGGCTGTCCAAAATATGAAGGTTGTCCTCAAATTTTACCAAGACCTTCTTAGTCAGACCATGAGGATTTTTCACAGCATAAATGCAATCGGCACAGCCAGGAATTCCTTCTGAGTACAGAGCCAAAAAGTTGTCTTGAAGAACGATTCTCATCTGCTTTGTCAGAGATTTCTCCTTGTCTTTTACAATGACAGCAAGAGTCTGTGACAAGTATCAAAAACATGGAAGCTAGGTAAAACAGTGGAACCAAGAGCCTCGATGGCATGAAAAACTGAAGCTCTGAGTAAGTAACTTTCAAGATCCAGTTAAGGATGCACTTCAAGGGAAGCTTTTCTTGAGCCATAGACATGCAAAGCTCTTTGATTTTTCTTCTGAGAAGCTCAAGAAGAACCCTTATTTTCTCATGCAGGTTAGAGACTTCAAAAATATTGAGTGATGCAAACAAAGTAATCAGCCTCAGAGAGCCCAAAAGACTTTAGTCACTTCTTTCTTGACTTGCAATTTCTGAAAATGCTTGTTCCGTCATGTCATGGAGCTTGACAGCTAAAGGCCCTTGTTCATTGATACTTGACAACAAAAATTTCTGAAGCTGGCTCACAGACTCCTCTGACCTGCTTTCCAGAAAATTAATCCAGCTTTCACAGTTCTGGAGATGAGAATGTATGACCCTTGAGATAGTTGGGAAGCACAGAGAAGTATGTGCTTAGGTAAGGAGCATATTGAAAGAGTCAAAAATGGCATCTCCCCTCAGACAAGCTGAAGAAAGCACATTTCCAGCAGTTTCAATAGTTTCCTTACAAAAATATGGTGACTCTGGGGAGATCAGCATTAGCTTCGACAGTGTTAAAACTAATTCTGGCTCTATGTCACTTGGCAATGTTGGGGGTAGCTGACCCTGTGGACTAGCTGAAGCAGGCACATTTGAAAGAAATACTCCTAAAATTTGGAGAGCCTTTAGTCTGACAATTTTGCTTTTGTCCACTACTCTTTTTGATACAAGACGCAACAATTGATCATAAGCTTTTGTACTTGTTGAGTTCAAGCCTTTGGCAACTGTGCTAACGTATGACAAGGCCTTTGTTCTGCAGGTTGCATCCCGATCACAAAGGAGGAGAGAAACCAGAGAAACCAGAGCCTCCTGATCATCTGAAGAAAAAGCTTGGAACTCTGAGAAGCAAGCTCCAATGAGGTCAATGAAACATTTCCGAAGTGCAGCGCGATCACTTTGTAAAATTTGAAGCAACTTCCCTGCACCAAACCATCAGTTACTGATTAGAAGATCAAGTATCATATCTTTAGGATTACTAGAAGAAATGATATAACCAAAATGGTCACCACTTACCAAGATAGAGTCCTGCAATCAGAATAGCATTCTTTCTTATGGCAAAGTCTGCTAAGATTGACATCAATAACTCTGCACTAACATGTGGCATCTCACTTAAATTGAAAAGCTGCATTTATGTTGTAAAAGCTTTTGCTAAGTATGTCACTATTTCAAAACCTTACCCACTTCATCAAATAAATGTGCTCTCTTTCCCAACACAGCGGCATTGAGATTTTCACTGATATGAGCTACAAGTCGTGACTTGACCCAAAGAGAGAACAAACAATGAAAAATGTGAAGGAATCACTTTAAATAACTGACCGTTTGACTTGGAGTTGTTGGGCATACAGACACAAACAACAGGTACTAAGAAAATATGAGCTTTTTTTGAAAAACAAACAACATTTAAGGATTGCAGCATGACATGTTCTGACTGAGAGGTATGAAGCATCTCTAGCTCATGAGAAAATGCATGTAGTTTTGTACCAGGAAAGTTATGCCCACTGATTGGTCGCAACACATCAAATCTGCAATCAAATCAACCTACAGAACAATCCCATATCAAAATAACTAATGAGGTCATACAGCCACAAACGAATGCTAGGAATCTTGTTAAGTTGTTTCAGTTAACTTTTGGACAATTTCAGACATTCACTTACCAAAAATCCAGTAAGATGTACATGATCAGCACACATGCTAACTAATAAAGAAAATGTTTGTTGGGCAGCATCTGGTGCAAAGCTGAGAGGGTGAAGAAACGGCTCACTAAAGATGCCTATAAGTGCCTTCTTCAGGTTTTGTAAGGAAGCTTTTGATAATGCAGCTCTCTCGCCCTGGCAACAACACATAAGGATAGGCATGTTACAGTCCTGATTTGGATGTACTCTGCTAGTTTGATCCCTACACCACTGAAGCAGGTTCCAGCAAAAAAATTTGAATGATCCAATCAAATGTTCTGTCATGGTAATACTGCTTTGCACACACCCATTTCTGATGAATTACACATGCAGTTGCTGCTGTTCTTATCAATGACCCAGCTATCTTCACGTCTGTTTGATAAGCATCACAATCTGTTGCTATTACTCGCAATATTTTGTAGAGAAGTGATATCACTGCCGTCTTCAGATCTTCACGAGGAACGACACAGCTTAAACTATGAAGCATCATTGGCCTTTTCAAATTGAATACGATAACTAAACCAGACTTCTTAAGTACCTAGCCATCTGGCACTATCGATATTTGAAGCACCTTTGGAGCCCTGAGTTGCTTTGTCCAGTGCTCCCTGCAGATTCCCTTCCGTAATGCAGATACTATGGGAAAAGTAAAAAATGCAAACACGAATATCTGTCCAAAATGGTCGTATCATATGGCACCACTGTGAAAACGTGAGCACCTATAAATTAAGACCTAGTTCTTGTCAATAATAGTAAGATTTAGTTGGGAAACGAAACAAAACATTAACTGTTTTGACATATCCAACGTCCATCATTGTTGCAAGAGTTCTGTGTCAGACTTCTAGCTGACCGTCTGGCCTGAAACACATTAGAAGGTTAGTGATAATTAAAAAATCCTTCTTGCTCGAAATGTATTTCCAGGAACAGCTAACTCAACTTAAACAGACAGATGATTGAATTTGCAGCAAAAGGTCTGGAACTCGGAATTCCCAAAATCTTTTGCAACTTAGAACTCACAATGCATATAAAAGCTTCCAGCATGCCAGAAAGGAGATCCATGCTTAAGACTTTGTGCTCATCCTTGGACCACTTCAAGGCAATATATGCTCCCTGAGTAGGCCTACAACATGTGTCAACATATGAAACTTCAAGAATAGATGTCGATATTGCGCAGAAAGGTGTACCTCTATGAAAGTGATTCCATTACAGCAATTCTGGAATCCCACGTTCTGATAATCCTTCCAATAGATACATGTCAGAACAGTCGGTTGAGCTTGGAACAGGTGTTTAAGATAAAAGGGACTCGTAGATACCATCTTCGCGTGCAGAAAAGAGCGCAAGATTGAAACGGCCTTTTCAGTGATTGGAAGGTGATCCGTAAGATTGACAAAGAATCCATCTCGCCGGTTCACCTCCAAGTCCTACGTGGTGTATCATCAGCCAGCACGCAAACGAGGGTAATCATGGGCCTCGCTTACTTGTTCAGACTTTGAGATGACGAGCTTGAAGCCAAGCTGGCCGTTTGTACCATATTGTCCTTCATAGGGCTGATTCATATGGGGTGCATATGGGGTGCATGGGGGCTCCTAGGAGGAGCATGGGAAATTCGACCAAGGGTGAGAGAAGGCCTCAAATGGATATTGGCTGCATGGTGGAAGGGGGAATTCAATAGGGCCTCATCATGCGCATGAGAGGGTTCACCGATCTTGTAGGTAGAAGGGGAAATTCCCTTAGCACCAAGTATACACTGTGGGCCATGCAACATTTCCTGATGTGGAGGATGTCTAGACTCATGCCTAGAGTCATTGGTCTTCTCATGGGAGGAAGCAGTCGCTAATTGAGCAATAAGAGTAGTGACCTACTCCAAGGTCTATTGAGTCTTCAAGTTTGAGAGGGCTATGTGCTCGATCACTTCATGAAACTTGGACATCATTTGGCAGTGGTTGGTGACCATATCATTATGTCGTTCCATATGATGAAGCTTATGTTGACAGATGTGTGATTGAGAAGGGTTTACGGTTCCGTTTCAGGCATTTCCTCTTATATCTCACCATGGTAATCCTGTGCCGAGCTTGGTTCCTCATTCATGGAGATCCAGGAAGTCTCTAATCTCCCTCTGGAGTTCCTCTTGGGCCTTGCTTTTGCCTTTCTAGCCAGCCATCTGGATGCAGTCCACAGGACCTACTTCCAATAAAAGGGGCATAACTCTTTGTAGAAAACTCCGATTGATGAGGTTTTTGGCTCAACTCAAAGGGGACAAAGTTCTCTTAAAGATGAGATATTAATCTTTGTGACATAAAATAATCAGAATTTTCTATAATGGGTTTACTGTGCCTGTCTTGGAGCGGTATGCACCCTGTCCACAGCGACCCTAATGCACAGAAATAGGCATAACTTTCAAGCCGTAGCTCTGATTGGGGATATTTTTTATTAAAACCAGAGGGGATGAAGCCCTCTTTGAGATGAGCTATAAGGTTCACTCCCAGATTCAAAACAGAAACTTCTACAATAGGATCTTCTTGACTATCTTGTAGGACTATGACCAAAAGCACTACCTGTCCCTTATTGCCAAGGTTTTACATGGATAGAGTATAGTTCAAGGGGCATGATCAGCAACATCAATAGCATACTGAGCATACTGAGCATGATCCCAAGCATCATTTCATACCCATCGGCTCTGTCATTAATGCATAAGTACATTCGTTGCCATACATATCTTTTGACTGCATGCACTTCAAGTGTCATACATGGGTGCCATTAGTATTGTGGGGTGTCCAAGAGAGATCATTGGGTCAGGGAGAGTGGAGCCCATGGAAGTACCTACACCTGCATATAAGTATCGGGCTCCGGATCACTGGGAGGTGGGCAAAGTTCCCCCTGGGCCGTGTTGTGCACCCCTTCAGGGTTTGAAGTGGTAAGGGAGGGTCACCTCTCTTTTGTCTTACCACCTCGCCTGTGGCATCGGCCTTTTTCCTCAATCGGAGTATACATGGCAGACATGTTTATTAAGCAATCAGCATGAGATGCATTGGAAAGGAGACATTGGGCCTTTTCATGAGATGCAAGGAATGACAAAGGTTGGGGTTAGGCCTTGGCAGTCCAGTGACTCACTGGCTGCTACTTACCCAATTTACAATGGCTATTATTCATTTTGGGCTCATCCAAGATCATAAGACCAAATGGGGGTTAATGTCAGCCATTACAATAAATTTCAGGAAGCGGTATGATGCATGCACACGAAGAGGATTGAACTATTAACCTTATGCAATCTTGAATCTCTCCAACAATGGATTAAGCTCAGCAAGTGGCTAAATTGAGAGATTAAGATCAGATTGGCATACCTCTTTAATACTTGGGAGGACCATTGAAGCATGAATCATCGATCAAGTCCGGTTGGTTGGGGCATCCGTGGAAGAATACTCCAACATTTGAATGCTCCTACTGATGAGGAAGGCTCCCATGCTTGTCCTCGAGCTTGAGCTTCAAATATGGAAAGCTTCAAGTGAAGCTTTCATGGTTTCCCACAAAGCTCCCATGCATGTTGAACTCCATATATTCACAAGGCAAGAGAGATCATTCACAGGCTGAAGGACTTGTGGGATTTGTGCTCTCTGGGTTAGAGATGGCCTCAGCTTGAAGAATCCATGGCTGCCCCAAACTGTCCAAACTATCCAGTTGATGTTCACCTTGGAGGTTGAATCCCGAGGCAAGATTATCAAGGAGGAGGAGGTCAGTGTGCTGATTAGGAGCTTGGATTGGCAGAGGGCAGTAGGGAAGGAAGGCTAAAGCAGAGGGGGAGGCAGAAAGAGCAGGGAACAACAGCGCAAAATGCACCGCAAATTGCGGGCTATTCCCTAGGCTCTCTCCTGACCTGTGACCCTTCTCAAGGGTATGGCCTATGGTCAGGGGCAAGTGGGGAAGGCTCTTGGGGGGCTTCAATTTTGCACTCCCATGGTTGTTCCGGGGGAAAAGAGGAGTTCTCTTTGTTGTGTGGCTATGGTAGCTTGCCTAGGAGGAGAGAGAAAGGGGCTGAAGAAAAAGTGGCTGAGTTTTTGTCCTCCTCTAACCCTTGAGACTCCAACCTTGGCCTGGGACCCTTAAAATTTGCATGAAAAGAAGCTATGACCTGCTATTTTAATCGTTTTACCTCTATATATGTCTAAGTCTCTAGCCATAGCTCCTACTTGCTCCAAAAAGTTGAAGTTAATTATAGTCTTTCTTACTATAATTGTACCTGTAAGCTGAGTAACTAGGGTTTTTGGGATTTAAAAAGGAAGAAAGGGGAAAGGAGAAAAGGACCAAAGACTAAAGCTCTAGTACCACTTGTAATGAAAGAAGCTAAGAGGAGAGAAGAAAAGAGCCGAAGAGAGAGAAAGAGAGCAAGAAGAAGAAGGGAGAAGGCTAGAAGAGGAGAGAGAAAGAGAGAAAAGAGAAGAGAAGGGAGGAGGAAGCCATGGAAGCTGGAGATGAAGGTGAAGAGTACGATCTTGATAATAACTGGTTTCCCTAATCTGGGGCTCCTACACCTTATATACCCTGGTTAGAGTGACGAGTGGGTGTCTAAACCCTAGTCAGTGTGCATCCCGCTTGTTACATTTGAACATTGATTGCTAAGGTTTGGATTGATCTACAATTGGTTTAATAGGTTGCTGGCTGGTTACAGCCTATTTGAAGTCTTTTTTTAATTGATACTTCAAGAATGTACAAGCATTGATACTCATATGTCCATATATTAACTCTCAGTGTTTATGGCACTTCCCTAAGATGTCCTTGAGCTATTTTTGAGCTAAGAATGCTTTAGTTGTGACAAAGAATTAACTATTGTTATCTCACAAATTGCTTGTTTGCCTATTGTTGGAAAGCTTGTCTGCATAAGGGCTATGCAGTAAATGATGTCTACATGAGTATGTTATCACTTGTGTATGTTGTATGAGATGTTTGGAGATGTATAACATGCTATTAAGTTGAAATACTACCAGTTACTACAGAAATACTAGTGTAGTTACTCTAAAACTGAAATTGTCATACTTGGGAAGAAGTATATCTATGTTATACAATTGAGATCTTTGGATACTTTTTGATGTACTGATGTTTGCTCTATGACTTAAATGAGCTGGACTAGACTGAGTATAGAGTGTATGGATGTTGCTTGAATGCTATGCAAGAATTGTATCATTGAAAAGATTTCTTTTGGTTTGCAAGGAGTTGGGCTTTGACAATTTGAATACTATAATAAATACATAGAGGTGCAACCATGGCAAATGCTGATAGGTCTAGCAATATCACTTAGATAGTGGGTGAAAAACTAGATAACAACAACTATGTTGTATGAAAATTTAGTATGGAGAAATTCTTGATCAGAAAAGGCTATTGGGATTTGGTGACAAGTGTTGATGATGCCATGAAGCATATTCCATGGTGGATTCCGTAAAACTATATGTATTTGCCAGGGCTTATACACAAGGTGGATTCCTTGTGTGAGAAGCTGACGGGGACGCCTATCCTTTTCAGGCGTCAGATTAATTTAATGTGCACATGGGTGATTCCACAGCGGGTGATTTTGCAAAATACATATTTAAATTAATGGACGTTTATGAGTTTAGAGTGCACTAGTATTAAATTAAGGTTAGGACAGAGTTCCAACCTATTTTATTATTTTGTAGCTGAAGACTTCTAGGTATTCACTTTTGTGGGTTTTATCTTATTATTTTCTAACAATTGTGAATGCTTCAGTTGATGTGTAGAGTAGGAAACGGTGGCGTTGGGAAGCACCCAACGATGGCGTGCATTTAGATTACCTAGAAAAATTTATCATTTTTGATGGGCGCACACCTTATCATTAAAGACGTGGCACTCATATTTATTTAGGTGCACTTATTTATTAAAGTGCTTGACAAACATTTATTATTTTGTATGTGCATAGGTGCTCAGTTTAAATATTTCATTACTGGACATTGTATTTGGGCGCTGACCGACTTTTTGGACTCCCAAACGCTTTATTCTTTGTTTGGGAAAAAGAAAACACAAAAGCCAAAGCATGCTAATTGTAAATTGGGCTATTTTTTATCTTGGAGATTAATAAATTTATAAATACATGCCTTGTGAAGCACTCACACAAGGCATGGGGGGAGATTGTACCCAATTTGTCTTTTTGTCTCATGTCGTGCAAACCTTTATTCTTGCTTAATGAGCTTTTGTAGAGTTATTTGTTCTTGGGGACCTTTTGACATTCATTATGTGCGCATACAGTAGCCGATTTGTGCACCAGTGGTATCAGAGCGAAGCTAAGGTCAAGGGCTTCCAATCGCTTACCATCTCGCGCAAAGGTGAAGCTCTTGGAATGAACGAGCTCTACATGCAATTTCATGGCGAACCGTCAATACCAACGTGTTCCTAGCAATGAAGAACCCCCTGCTGTGCTGTTAGATCGTGAAGGACCACTTCTAGGAAGCAAAGGACCACATCCCAAGCTCCTTTGCAAGTTGTCTTGTTGGCAGAGAAGCAGTTGATCAAGTTGGAGATTATAAAGCTTAATAAGCTTAAAAATAAGCTTAAGCTCCAAAAATCCTACGATTGAGGCGACAGGATGTACTTATTGCCGTCGATGTCGTCAAATAGCTGTCATCGTCTTGCGCACTGCCAAAAGACTTATTGAAGCTTTTTCTTTAAAAGATTAAAGCTAAGCTTATTAGACCTTAAAGATTCCAATCTTCAATGTTTTCCATAGTGGGAGTTCGCACTGAATCAATCCCAAACCTGCTTTGCAACTCCAATAAGCCTATGTTCCTACTTGCACTTTGACAGAGTTGATTTCCAGCAAGCTAGCTGTCACATGTAGTCTATTTCTCGCTTGGAAGAAGATCATCATCAATTACCGTACCCGCGAAAGAAGCAAGATCGCAAAAGCCATATTTAAAGAAAAAAAGCAAGCCTTGTAAACCAAAATTTAAGCTACGCTCATCCCTCTAACGAGATTTTGAGTGTGTGAGGTTGTTTGAGATTTTGAAGGATGTCCAATCAAAACATAGAATATTTTATGGTTGAAGGTGATTTACCAAAACCAACCATGGAGCAAAAATTGAACCTAATTATGATGCAACTTCAAGAGGAACAAAGAGCACGTCAAAATTTATAAGCACAATTGGCTACACTTCAGCGATCCAATGTTGATTAAGACGGAGCATAACCCGAAGATGTTATTCGATGTACAATTGACGCGACACTCGATACATAGTCTCTCCAAAAAGAAGCCAAGATAAGTAAAAGAAATTTCAAGTTCTATACTTTTAATGGACAACATGACAGAAAAGCTATTCTTGCTTTTATAAGTTAGTTTGATGATTATTTTCATGAAGAGCAGTATGCTGAAAAAGATAAACTCAAATGTATCACTAACCATTTAGCAGACAGAGCATCATTATGGTGGACTGTTGTCCACAAGAGTGTTGATTGTCCCTCTACTTGGGAGGCCTTTCAAAAGAAATTTTTGCAAAATTTTCTTCCACCTCAATTCCATGAAAAAGCAATCAAACAGTGGGATCTTCTGCAACAAAGAGACCGTGAATCCATTTTGTAATACATTGAGCATTTCTGGAGTGTCTTACTACAACTTCGAATGCTTGAAGATGTTCCTGAGGTGATCCATAAGCGCAAAAATATATCATGTTTGCTTGGTCACTTCTATGCAGAAGTGAATATGTTCAAGCCAAAGACTTTGGAGGATGTAATTTCTTTAGCACATGATGATGAAGATAAAAATCGTGGACGAGAAAAGTGACCACAACAATTTCCAACTAACGGTAACTTTGGTACAAAGAAATTCAATTCTAACTTCCGAACATTCAATCAAAATCACTTTGTTCCTTCTTCTTTCCGTAAACCCTGGACTCGACCCCCTACTTTACTATCAAACACAAACTCAAACCCTAAGCCGTCTCTCCAACCAAATCCCAACATACCCAAATTTTCAGCCATTACCAATAATCTTTCCAAAGCAAAGTCTATAGATTGCTGCAAATGTCAACTACCTGGACACTTAGCAGTGAACTGTCAATCCAAGAAGCCAGTTGTTTAAATCAATTACTTGGGAGAGAATGAAGACAAAGACCATGAAGATATGCCAGATTTTACTGAAGACGATGATGATATCAGTGATGCTTCAGATACTTTACTACATATGCCAAATCCTCATTTGTTATTAACAATGAAATGTTTTATGCATTGTCAAGAAAATAATATTTTGCATGATGATGGAAGCATGGATGATTTTATTTTTGAAAAGTTGATCAAAGAATTGAATTTACCTAATGTTCCAACTCATTATTGCATAAAGACTGCATTCTTAGGCACTAGATACAATGGTACATAAGAAGTTCATGAATTAGAAATTAAAATTGGTGATTAGTAGAAATTTATTGGTTGTGCCTTTGCAAGCTAGTGATATTATTTTAGGAATGCCTTGGCATCACAAATATAATTATGATATAGATTATTCCATACATTCCACGAAATTTTATTCTAATGAAAAACAAATCACATTACATGGAACACACACCTTTAATCATTTTCCCTTGCTTAGTCACATACATGCTAAACGTGCATTAAGAAAAGGTATCAAATCATACTTAGTATGGGTGAATGAAATTGAAGCTAAGAAAAATTAGATGTATCCTAGGCATGCACAATTTCTTTCACAATTTAAATATTATTTTGCTGTTGATTTACCTCTTGGTTTACCATCTACATGTCTTGAAGACCATAAAATAGATTTAATCCCTGGTTCTCAACCACCATGTAAAGCACCTTATAGACACAATCGGATTGAGCAGAAAGAAATCCAAGAACAAGTTGAAGAACTGTTAAATCGAGGACTTATTAGGTCCAGTAGTTCTGCTTTTGGTGCACTTGTCCTATTAGTTAAGAAGAAAAATAATACCTATAGGATGTATACTGACTACCGTGCCCTAAATAAGATCACTGTAAAGAATAGATATCCGATCCCTAGGGTAGATGACCTCATCGATAAACTACAAGGAGTCACTATTTTTAGCAAGATAGATCTCAAATCTGCATATCATCAAGTACGATTGGATACACCTGACATTTTCAAGACTGTATTTAAAACTCAATTTGGTCATTACACATTTCTTGTTATGCCTTTTGGTTTGACTAATGCATAAGCTATATTCAGTCGTATGATGAATCATATATTTTTTAAGTATCAGAATTGTGTAATTGTTTTCTTTGATGATATATTGGTTTTCAGTAAGAATGAGAACAAACACTGTGAATATCTATCTTTGGTTTTCAAATTGTCGAAAGAGAATCAATTAAATGCTAACCTTGACAAGAGTGAATTTTTCCAAACCCAAATTGAATACTTAGGTCATATTGTTTCTTCTGATGGTATTCATGTTGATCCTAAATAAATAGAAGCAATTCTGAATTGGCCAATCCCTAAAAATGTGCACGAATTATGTTCTTTCTTAGGTCTCAAGAGCTACATTGGGATATGATGCCATGAGGCATATTCCACGATGAATTCTGTGAGACCATGGTGGATTCCGTGAGGTTTTTATTTCACGGTGGATTCTGTGAGATTTTACTGTGGATTTTGTAAAACTATATGTATTTGCCGGGACTCTACACAAGATGGATTCCTTGTGCAAGAAGTTGATGGGGACGCCTGTCCTTTTCGGGTGTCAAATTAATTTAATGTGCACGTGGGTGATTTCGCAAAATACATATTTAAATTAATGGACGTTTATGAGTTTAGAGTGCACTTGTATTAAAAGGTTAGGAAGATTTCCAACCTATTTTATTATTTTGTAGAGCTGAAGATTGCTAGGTATTCACTTTTGTGGGTTTTATCTTATTATTTTCTAACAATTGTGCATGCTTTAGTTGATGTGTAGAGCAAGCAGCGGTGGCGTTGGGAAGTATCGGGCAATGGCGTGTATTCAGATTAACTAGAAAAAATTATCAATTTTGATGGGTGTGTACCTTATCATTAAAGATATGGCGCTAATATTTATTTAGGCGCTTGACAAATATTTATTATTTTATATACGCACAGGCACTCGATTTAAATATTTCATTATTGGACATTGTATTTAAGCATCGTCTGTCTTTTTGGATGCCGGAACGCTTTATTCTTTATTTGGGCAAAAGAGAACACAAAAGTTAAAGCATGCTAATTGTAAATTGGGCTATTTCCGAGCTTGGAGATTAATAAATTTATAAATACATGCCTTGTGAAGCACTCACACAAGGCATGGGGGGAGATTGTACCCAATTTGTCTTTTTGTCTCATGTCGTGCAAACCTTTCTTCTTGCTTAATGATCTTTTGTAGAGTTCTTTGTTCTTGGGGACCTTCTAGCATTCACTACGTGTGCATACACATCTGATTTGTGCATCAGTTGAAGCTAAACCCAAGCTTCTTGAAAAGAGTCCCATCGCTGAATAGTAGAGAGTACATCATGCTTGGCTTGAGAGAGCTTGTAGAGAGTACATTGGATTTTTTTAATGTATCTCAGGTGCAATGGTCATGCAAATCATGAATTGCAAGTCATCGAAAGATGAATGGAACATCTTGATGAGATGTTATGGCACTACCACTAGTGCACACAAAATTAAGTTGAAGCAGAAGTTTAATACCATGGACAGGAAAGGACAGTCCATACAAGATTATGTAATAGAGACAAAGACCATTGTAGATTAGTTGGAGATGAAGTAAATGATGATGATTTGGTTGGAGTGACCTTGAATGGTCTTGGACCTGAATACAAATCATTTGATATATCTATCTCAATGCAATATGAGATGCCTGACTTTAATGAGCTAGTCTCATTTCTTATTCATGAAGAGATTAAATTGGGTTTAGCTACTAATTGAAGTAGCTCAAAAGGCTGAGACATAGCATTTCATTTGAATCGAAGAGACAGTGGAAGCCATGGCAGAGGGTTCTCTCGTGGATAATGAACTCAACGAAATGTATCTCAAAATGTAAATAATTAGGAGGGACAGAATGCTAGAGGTGGTGGATACTTTCAAGCAAGGGGGAGATCCAACTCTAGAGGTAGAGAATCATGGAAGTCACAGACTATGCATGAAAATGCAAACAAGGATAAAAAGTGTCACTATTGTGGGAAGTATGGCCACATTGCCAAAGAATGTTAGACGAAGTAAGCAAATAAAAAAGGCAAGCAATAGGGACTTAATGCTTCATCCAATCATGCTGAGGATGCTTCTAGTGATAGGTTGTTTGCTATGACGTATGTTCAGAACCATGCTGCTAAAGAGAATAAGTCAGATGATGTATGGTATATTGACTCTACGACATCCAATCATATGACACCGCATGGGGAATGGTTTACTAACATGGTTCCATATAAGCACGGGTATGTTTGAAAAGGAGATAACACTCAACATAGTATTGAGCATAAGGGTGTAGTTCCCTTCGTAATTCATGATGGTCAAAAGAAAAGTTTGCATGATGTATTACATGTGCCCTCTATTATGAAGAATCTATTGTTAGTTGGACATAGCAAAATTTGCAAGTTTACTTTAATAAGCATTGTTGTTTTATAGAGGAACTTGGCAATGGTTACAAGCTAATTACTTGAGGACAAAAACATGCTCAAATGTTTACATTGGATGCGATATTGGCTCAGCTAAAATCAGCTATATTTGCACATGAACAAGGCACTATTAAAGACCTTGAAATCTGGCACAAGAGGATTGGTCATGTGAATATTCAAAGGCTACAAACTATGCAAAAAAAGCAGTTGGCTTGCCAAAGTTTACATACATTGAGTTAGGTCATGTCTATGATACATGTCAGTTCAAAAACAAGCAATCTCGATTTCCATTTGAGAAACATGTACGAAACATCCGCAGTGGGTAGCCTTATATGTATGCCATGATAGCCACTTGTCCAGATATTACATTTGCAGTTGATATTGTGGCACGCTATATGGCTATACCTAGCAAGAAGTATTGGGATGCCGTGAAGGATATCATGAGGTACCTGAAGAGCACTGCAGATATGTGCATATGCTATGGTAGCTAGGATACAGGAATCGTGGGGTACATTGACTCTAATTATGTAGGACATGTAGATAGTAGGAAGTCCACTTCTTGCAATGTGTTCACCTTGAAAAAAAAAAGAAACAAAGAGAATACACACACACACACACACACACACACACACACACACACACACACATACACACACACACATATCGATTATGGGAGAAAAGGACTTCGGTCCCTGTCATGTTGACCTATTCTTTGAGAAAAGGTGGAGACACCCTCAGGAGTAGGGAAAAAGAAAAGAAAAGAAAATCAAAATTGTTATGGGAAAAAAGAAAGAAATTCCCAGTCATAACATGCCTCGTTCTCCAAGAAAAGGTGGCAACCACTCTTGGATGGAAAGCTGGTTGTGGAAAAGGTTGTAATACCCTATAGTCCAGAGGCATTAGGGGAGTTTTGAGGTCTCGAAAATGCCTTTTAGGATGTGGAGAGAAAGTGCTTTAGACCAATAAGAGCAAAGCCTTCGTAACAGAACTTCTATTTTAAAAAATTAAAAAATTATTTTATAAAAATATATAAATATAATAATATTACAAATTTGTATTTTTATTATCTATTTTTAGTCTCTTATATTCGTGATTATGACATCTTTTGAATTAATGGCATAGAGTCTCGGCTACTTTTATTTAGTGATATATCTAGATTAATGATAATGACTGATGTAATCAAAATTTAAATTAGTGAAAAGCATGGCACTTAGTTTTTTCCCTCCTTTCTTTTATTCCTCTATTGTTTTTCCCTCCGTTATGGTAGCCTAGTCCTCTCTCTCTCTCTCTCTCTCTCTTCTACCATGGATATAGAAATTCGACCTTCAACAAGGCGTCCAAGCTCCCAAATCACATCCATATCAGTGTTTAACTCATTCCAAACTAATGGAAGATGGATTCCTACTATCATTAGCAAAGGTAGGTGGATCACCATACAACAAGCAAAACGTGGAAAAAGGCAAAGACATGAGAACTCATTTATCTCTGCTTGGAAGGGCAGAAACCGAGATTTTAAGCTTGGAGCAAATAAGAATAACATCAAAGAGGTACTAGTGCAACATGTGTTCATGCATAGAGAGTTGTGTTTGGAACCTGGATCTTCAAAGCTTCCAATGCATAGACCAAATTGTAAGAATTTGATTCTTATTGATGTTATACATGGTTCAATTGGAGAAGAAATGTATAGAGGCAGAAAGAAGACAGAGCTTGCAGAGAATGGAATATTCTTTTATGACCATTCTTATGTTATTGATGTTATACATGGTTCAATTGGAGAAGAAATGTATAGAGGTAGAAAGAAGACAGAGCTTGCAGAGAATGGAATATTCTTTTATGACCATTCTTATGTTATTCCTATGCGGCGTTGCCAATGGGGATCAATAAACCTCCTTCCTTTGCCAAAATTTTCAAGCTTTGAGTGGCCTTTGCCAAGTCCAGCTACTAGTGAGGGCTATAGATGAAGGATATTTTCTGAGATCCAGAAAGCATTAAATTCTAATATCTCAAGTAGGCTAACCAAAGTTACTTTGTTTATGCCTATTAATATATTTATTTCCTTTTTGAAAAGGTTCAATTGGTTTTTAAAGTCTTTGAGATCATCATCATTCCATTTAGTTTTATCACAATAAAAAAAACACTTTGTCTAGTGTTTCCCAAACTTTAGCTTTCCTATTCCGAGCTTGTCCATTATCAGTGTGATCCTTAATTGCATTATGTAGGGATTTCCACTTATTAAATTTAATAGTTGAGCCACCATTTCTCGAGTTTATCTTGCCAAGTCTCCCATGAAAGCCTAGATACCTTCTAGCCTTCACTCCACCAATAGATGGTTTTTTTGGGACACAATTACCATCCTTAGACTTCTGAAGATCTGGTTCAATAACAACATTGCCACCATGCAAACCAATTGCAGAGATAACTTTTTCAACCTTTGTTATAGCATGTGTTCTAGTTGATAATGGCTTCAGTTTCCATGCAAATCCTATATAGAGATGAACAAGCTTTTCAATTATCCTGCAAAGTGCATGAAGTGTACAAATATGGGCATTCACCAAAGGAATGTCCAAGACTGGTTTAGATTGTGGATCCTTATTGTGCCTAGAGGGAGCTCTATTCCAATTGCTTGAGTTTAACTCTGCAACTAGCGACATGCAGTATAAGCAAGGAGATCTCGAGTTGTCTCCCTTTGATACATTATATATACATTTGAGTGTCTTTAGTCACCAACTATGTCCCACTCAATCCTGTAGTTCCCAAATCCTTCAACAAATAGCTCTTCTCCTCTTGTTGCCTTTGAATAACATTAGGTATTGATGTTTGATGAAAAACCCAATATAATATATCAAAATTCTCAGTATCTACCTCAAATGCTCCTAGCCACCAGATGTTATATTCAGATTGAACACTAAATGATATTGAGTGATTGTAATGACCTGAAGAAAGTGCTCTATTCATCAAGGCGATAGAGATTCTGTCCAATTTTTTACATTTCAGAATCTCACTTTCATCAAGTTTAATCACAAATCTAGCCACTGCCTCTGAAGGAAAATATTGTTAAATTCATTGAATGTAACCTCCTTTTTCTTACCCTTGAAAGTAGCCTTGATATGAAAAGGCTCACCTAGAATCCCCATCACTTTGTTATTAACTCTCTGTGTGATAGTCCTAACCACAAATGGCTTCAGAAGTATGCAATTGCGTATCTGTCCTTGCTTCATATTTGATTGTAAAAGCTGGAAAAGTTGCATATAAGCATCTCGACTGATACCAATACTATCCAGTGTCTTCTATACTAACTCAGAATCCAAAGAATGATCCTTTACAAATGACTTCAAGTATTGTTTCTTTGCCTTTTTAAATTTCTTCTTCTCCAAAATATCCTTTGAAACTACTGAAGGAAGAAGATGATGATAAAACTAAGCTACTTTTAAAGGATCTCTTTCACTTGCATTTGGTTGTAGAAGAGATCTAAGCAAAATTAACATCACAAATCAATACAAGTAATTTAAATAAAGCCATATTTAATATTTTCAAAGTGAAAAAAAATATACCTTACTGCTTGGATTCTTTTACCACAACCTCCTCCTCCTCATTTGAGATTCTCAATATTTTTAAGAGCTCCTTGTCGATTTCGAAGGCCTAATAAAGTTTGCTTTCATTGACAAGTTTTGATACGCTTTTTCAATGAATGAATTTTTTGTTGACAATCCTCCAGCTTTTGCAACAACTCTATATTGTGTTTCATCAAAAGATGATTCTCTAGTCCAAGGATATCCTTTTCTGCAACAAGGTTAAGTGTATAACCTAAAAATCCATTGTAGCCATCACCAATAAACCTCATTAATGATGAGCTATTATAGAAAGGAGGAGTGCTATTTCTGCTAGGATCTTTGGGATATAGCTTTCCATCTAACCAAAGATCAATATTCTTCTTTCCTTCAAACCTCACTATATGTTTCATAGACTTTGTAACCATGATAAATTTTGTTCTCTTTCTTATTGGTTCATACTCACTATCCAACTCAATATGAAGATGATAGAGAGGTTTTTTATGAGAGCTACATAGATCATTGGATGATTGATCCATAGCTGAGTTATAGAGATCATTGGGTGATTGATCCATAGCTAAGGATATGATTAGAATCAGGAACGAAAACAAAGAAGAGATTACTAAGGAGGAGAAAAAAAGAAGAGAGAAACGATGGAGGGAGACAATTGAGTATCCACCAAAATTCAAATTGAATATTATTTTTCACTTTAATGAGGAGAGGTAAGATCTTCATTATGACAACCTTTGCCAACTTTATGGCGACCTAGATTTCTAGGTTTGATGTGACCACGAGAATATCACGACAATGACTTATTAACGAATTTTGATATTTTAACTTACCAAAATATAAACCTTTTAAAAATTCTATAAAATTATTTTATTTCTTAAATTATTTTCTCTCTCTAGGATCTTTTACAGGGCATTTTTGAGACCTCAAAACTCCCCTAACAATAGTTGAATCATTTGTTGATATTGTAGAAGCAGTTCCAAAGCCGCCTCCCTTAGTGTATTGAATATCATGTAGCCCTATCAGTGCTTCTGATTCCTACAACATACCATATTTCCAATGTGCAATTCAAGTACTAGACTTGTTGGCTACCTCCCTAGGTATGCCTCTTCATTAACCAAGTTAGGCTCACCAACCAGATGAAGCCGACCTTCATCGACAAACCTTGAGCAATGTGAGCTTTCATCCTAACTACAACATAAAGGAAAGTGGCCTACTAAGTCAAACAGTGCATAACAAACCACACCAATTGACTGGCGCTATATCTTTGCCAGCTATAGGTAGGTGTAACAAACTAAATATAATAAGTGATAAGTTAGTCTCTATGTGAGTATGATAATGACCACCAACATGATAAGTGTAGACGTGTAGACTCATCTAGCCAAGCTGTCTATCATCAATGTCTGCATGTGTTGAGCTTGCTATCTCAACATTCCCCCTCAAGCTCAACTCTATCTCTGCAACTCCAAGTAAGCTTTGGAACTTTCAAAGCTTCTATGCACCCAATCCCTTTATGAAAATCTAAGCTATCTGATCCTGTGTGCTAACATATACCAAGTCAATCTCTCCTGCAAGTACCTTCTCTCTCACAAAATGGTAGTGCACCTCAATGTGTTTCATCCTAGCATGGAACATTGGATTCTTAGCTAACTCTATGTTGTTCATGTTGTCACAATGAATGAAATTGGACCATCTTCCTGCACATCCAAATCACCTAATAACTTGTTAGCCATACCACCTCACATGCTGCCATAGCAACACCTCTATACTCAGCCTCTGTACTCGATAAAGCATCTGTAGGTTGCTTTTTGCTGCTACATGTAAGTGTTGCACTACCAAGGGAAAACATGAATCCACTAGTAGATCTTCTATCCGACATGCTACTAGCCCAATCTACATCTGCGTATCCAAACACTTGGACATCCTTGCTATCTCATAAAAAAGTCCATAATGTAAAGTGGACTTCACATACCTCAATATACGTCTAACTGCATCCAAATGAGGCTTTCTAGGCATCTGCATAAACTGAATGACAAGGTCAACAGCATAGCTCAAGTCTGGCCTTGTAATAGTCATGTAAATCAAACTCCCTACCATGCTCCTAAACATAGTAGGGTCTTCTATCTCATCCCAATGTCGGCACTCAACTTCACATTTTGCTCCAATGGTACTAAAAGAGGCTTGCATGCTACCATACCATACTTGGATAACATATCCAAGCCATACTTCCTTTGTGATAGCCATATACCATCATCACATTTGATCACCTCAATACCAAGAAAGTATCTCAGCTCACCTAAATCCTTCATCTCAAATTTCTTCTTCAAGAAGTCCTTAACTTCAACAATCCCATTGTCACTGTCACCTGTAATAATTAAGTCACCAACATAGATGGCTATGATGACCAAACCTGCATCTCCCTTTCTCACATAAAGTGAGTGATCAGCATCAGAAATACAAAATCCAATATTGACAAGATACTCTCCAATCTTGTTAGACCATGCTCTAGGTGCTTGCTTTAGCTCATAGAGCGCCTTCTTTAACCTGCACACATATTATGTGGAATGCTCTAAATCCTCATAACCTGCTGGCTGCTCCATATACACTTCTTCTTGCAATTCACCATGCAAGAAGGTATTCTTAACATCCATTTGCTACAAATTCCAACCATTGGCTACTGCCAAGGCAATCACACACCTAACAGTTGCCATCCTAGCAATTGGACTGAATGTCTCTTCATAATCTATGCCATATGTTTAAGCATAGCCTTTCGCAACTAGCTTAGCCTTATACCTACTAACTGAACCATCTGCATTATGCTTAACTTTGTAAACCCACTTACAGCCAATAGCTTTCTTACCCTTAGGCAAGGGTACCAAATCCCAAGTCTTATTGGCTTCTAATGTAGCCATCTCCTCATCCATTGTTGCATCCCAATGAGCATGACCAACAACATCCTCAAAATAAGTGGGCTCAACATCCTCAACTAGTTTCACCATATAAGCATAATGGTGACTTGCATAACCTTCAAAGCCAAATATTTTAACAGGGTATTTGACCCTGCTAGACCTGCGTATCACTGGATCACTTAATGGAGCCTTTACATAACTATGAGCTCTCTGTACACTTGGTGTCCTGACTAAAGGAATACCAAGCTCATCATCCAAACTCTCTGAACCACTAGAATCTCCATCAAATCCCAAATGACTAGTTGATGCATCATTACCATCTAACACTTTCTTCTTTCCTTTGTCTTTACCTGCAACACTTATAGATACACCTGAAGATATGGGGCTACTCCTTAGTCTCCCAGACCAAGGGCTTACTGTAGGTGTAGTACTAGATGATGTTTCTGGTCCACTAAGACTCCATGATTCTTGCTTTTCTTTCTACACATAGCTATCATGAACATTATCATCATCTAATACATCACTAGTAGGTGCATACCAATTGTTTATCTCATTAAAAATAACATCCCTGCTCACTCTGAACTCACATATGATAGGGTTGTAACAACGATACACTTTCTGCCCTAAAGAGTATCCATTAAAAACACATTTTTCAACCTTTGGATAAATCTTTTTCCATAGCTCATCTGGCACATGAACATATGCAACACATCTAAATAACTTCAAGTGTGGTACGTCAAGCTTCTTGCCAGTAAAGCATTTTTTAGGAGTCATCCCATGAACTACAGTTGTGGGGGTTCTGTTCATAATATAGATAGCAGTATGAACAACTTTAGATAAAAAATGGTTTGGCATATTCTTTTCAGCCATTAATGCATATGCAACTTCTGCAATATGCCTATTTTTTCTTTATGCAACCCCATTTTTCTATGGGGTATACCTACAAATAAATTACCTTTTTATCCCATGAGTCCTCAAGAAGCCACTAAACTCATTAGAGAGGCACTCTCCCCTCCATATGATCTCAAGCACTTCACTTTCAAGCGTGTTTCTCTTTCAACAGCTGCCTTGAAAGATTTGAAGTGCTCAAATACATCACTCTTTTCCTTCATAAAATATACCCATAGCTTCCTTGAACAATCATCAATAAATGTGACAAAGTATTTGCTGCCACCAAGAGACACATTCTGTGTAGGCCCCCAAACATATGTATGCACTACATCAAGTATATTTTTGCTCACTTCTCTGTCATGTGAGAAGGGTTGTCTAGCCTGCTTACCAAATTGGCATGCTTCACAGACTTTATGAAATTCTACAACTTTAAAAGAAGAAAAACCTGTAACCAATCCTCTGGATTGCATTAATTTCAGCCTTTGCACATTTGCATGTCCAATGTGTTTATGCCATATTTCAATGTCTGCAACCACTTCTTTTCCTTTAGCATACATAGCACCATCCATTGCAGGAATTCTAGTATCTAAAGTGAACATGTGGCCAACTCTACTTCCTTTTGCAACCAACCTGCACTTATCATTAAAGTCTTCTACAAAACAACCTTTTGCATTGAATCAGACCTGCAACCCTTGCTTTACCATTTGGCCAACAGACACTAGATTCTTAGTGATTGAAGGCACATGCAATACATTTGTCAGACTCTTTGTCTGGCCATCATGCAAGACAAGGAAACCTTTCCAATATGTGAAATTGGGTGGCATGAATCATCACCCGTCTGCACATAACCTGGATTTTGTAAGTCCTGCATCTCTCCAAACCATTTAACATGATTGGTCATATGATTAGATGCACCTAAATCCACATACCATACATCATCATGTGTCCCCTTTCCTATAATTGCATTCATCATGTGCTGCATAACGAACAGATACTCATTTTTGTCTTCATTCTGTTGTGAAGACAATGCATAGTTTCCTTGTTGCAATTTACCACTGTGAATATCATCCTTCTTAGTATAACAATGGGCTGCAATGTGACATGTTTTGCCACAATAATGGCAAACAATAGCAGAATTTCCAGAACCTCTATTCTGCCATCCATCTCTTCCTTTAGAGCTCCCCCTACCTTTAAAGTTTCCTCAACCTCCTAAAACTTGCATTTCACCAAATTGCTAATTGAACATGTCTTGCTCACTATCGCCAGCACGTCCCATAGCACGGCTTCTCGAAGAGGATCTACCACATCCCCTTCCTGAACTTGAGTAAAATGCTTGGACCTACTCACCATTTTTTTCTGATGAGTCACCTTGCATATTAATCTCATCGGTAATCATGAGAGAGATCAACTCATCAAAATCTGGAAATGGCTTCCGTACGTATACAAGTAACAAATGATTTCCATGCCTTCTCATTATTAAGGCCACTCAAAGTGGATGAAATTGAATCATCATCATCAAGCATTGCATCAATAACTACTAAAGCATCTACAATGCTTCTCACCTTCAAAACATACTCATTGATAGACATTTTCCCTTTCTTCAAGGTATTCAACTCTTGCTTGAGTTGAATCTTCCGTGCCTTTGTATTTACTGAAAACATGTTCTTATAAAAATTGTCCAAGCTGCATGTGAAGTTTCTGCATTCTTGATATGTCCCAACATTGTATTATCAATGACTGCAGATAGCCAGTATGTCACCTTTTTGTCTTTTGCATTTCATTCTTTCCATGCTTTTAATTCATCTGCAGTCGGAGGGATACCCAGCTCTGGCTTCTTTTCTTCACTTGAAACAAACTCATAAAGGCCCTTTCCAATGAGGAAGTTCGTCACATGCAACTTTCATGAAGGGTAGTTATTCTTGTCGAGCTTCTCAATAATGGGATTTCCACTATTCTTTGCCATTATCACAAAAAAGGATACAACATAGCTAGCTAGTCTTCTGCAGCCTTTCACAACAAGTGCACAGCAATACACCAAGCAGCCTTGTTCATTGATTTCTCAATAGCACATGTAATCTACAACCTATTTGCATATAAATCTTATGTTTTCTTCTTGGAAAACACCTCAAAAATTACAAATTCAAAATCTGTAACCTGTGCACCCACTTTCGGTCAATACAACCGAAATCACAATGTACCCTAAAACTGCGGTCCGCAACTTTGCAGCTCTAAAACGGGACCTGAAACGGCGTCAGATGCCAAAAAAAACTGCATGTAAGCCCTAAAAAGCTTATCTACAAAATATACAATGCTCTGTTTTCACACCAAATCTCATAGCAATCTAGGATTTTCACTCTACCCTGCTTCCGATGCCTCCACAGGCACTATCCAAGAGATAGAGAGGAAGGATGGGAGAGCTTCATACCCATTGCTTGCTTGCTCGAACCTTGCTTCTTCTCCTTCACTTCAGCCTTCAAAATCAGCCTCTCTCAGTGGCGTGGCTCTGATACCATGTCAAGAATCCTCTGGTGGGGGGACTTGCTTGAGTTGCTGCGTCAAACACACACTGTATACACAAGAGGAAGCTCACTCAAGAACACAAGAAGAGGGACGGAGGCCAAAACGTTTTCTTGCTTATTTCTTCTTATTCTTCCACACACTATACAATGTACACAAAGTATAGATAAGATACAACATAAAGTAAAGTGGCCTACTAAGTCAAACAGTGCATAACAGACTACAATCGATTGGTGCTATATCTTTGTCAGCTGTAGGTAGGTGTAACAAACTAAATATAATAAGTGATAAGTTAGTGGTCATGTGAGTATCATAATGACCACCAACATGCTAAGTATAGATATGCAGAGTCATCTAGTGGGCAGGTGGTCCATCATCAATGTCTACATGTGTTGAGCTTGCCATCTCAACACTGTGGTGCACTACTCAATTCCCCTCTCTCATGAGGTGGAATGTACATGTTTTGCCTAGTGCTAGGCGTATACACAGTCGGAATACCAAGCTCACTATCTAGACTATCAGTTGAGTCATAACTTGAAGTCATCCTGCCATGTGTCATCACACCAAATGCATCATCATGAGCTTTTTTCTTACCTTTGATGTCCATCATATCATATCTCCCCCTCACTGACATATGGTGTCAGTGGATGGTGAGCAAGAGATCCGTATTCTCCCTGTCCATGGAGATACTGTCAGACTACTAGGACCTATCAAAGCAGTACTATGCTGTTGTGAGTTAACTGTAGGAACATGTGTAGAAGGCATATCTAATGGCATTGTAGTGAGTGATGCATACCAAGAGGCCATCTAATCAAAGATGACATCTCTGCTCACTAATGTATCCCAAGTAGAGGGATCGTAGTATTTGTATGCCTTCTTCTTCCGTGAATACCCAATAAAGACACACATATACACTTATGTGCTCTCGGATCCAGCTCTTTCCTTTTCTCTCAGGTATGTGCACATAAGCAAGATAGCCAAATACTTTCATGTGACTGACATCAGGCTTGTATCCATATAGGTTCTCAAATGGTGTCATCTCATGAATACCTGCAGTGGGAGTCCTATTCAAAATATACATGGCTATCATAATAGCCTTAGCCCAATAATAGAGCGGCATACTCTTTTCATTCATCATTGCCTGAGTAGCTTCCATCAATACTATGTTCTTCCATTCAGTTACCCCATTCTACTGAGGAGTGTAGCTGTAGGTAAGCTATCTACATATGCCATTTTCAACCAAAAAACTTATTTGACACATACTTCCCACTGATGTCAAATATCAAGCAACAGATGTAGCAATCAAATTTCTTTTCAACCTTCTTTTTAAATTGCTGAAAACAACAAATACCTGATCCTTTATTTTCAAGATATAAATCCAAGTAGAGCAACTGTAATCATCAATAAATTCCACATAGTACCTGGAGCCTCCCATGGATGCATTATGGGCTCACCCCCATACATAAGAGTGAACTAATTGCAATGGTCACGTACTATTTCTTACATGCCTGACAAATGGCAACCTTGACTGTTTACCAAACTGGCAAGCATCGTAGACATGACCAATATATGTATACTGAAACTTGGGTAAACATGTCACAAGCTATTTCTTTTGCATCATTTGTAGTAGCTAAAGATTAACATGTCCCACTCTCTTATGCCATATTTCCAAGTCTCTAATTGTGCTAGAGCCATGGGCAAAACATTGTTGATTTCAGCTTGTGGCAAAGTGGCATCAAGAGTAAACATCTTGCCATTCCTATGACCGCAAGCAATCAATTTGTAGCCATTATCAAACTCCTCAATGAAGCATCCATGCTTGTTAAATCGGACATGCAAATTTTTCTCGGTCATCTAACCCAAAACCAATAGATTTTTAGTAATTGATGGGACATACAGTATATCATGTAAGCTCTTCTTCTTGCCATCATGGATTACTAAAGGTACTTTACCTTTATGTTCTATGCTATGCTATGTGTCATCCCTTGTGCATACATAGCCATTCTTCTCAGGCACTATATCTGTAAACTAGTCACTATAAGGTGTCATATGATTCGATGCCCCCAAATCAATGTACCAAATTGCATCCTCATGAGACTTCTCAACATCCTTGTATTTCACATATGTCATGGCAAACAATGTATCCCCAAATGCATATTCTGCTTGACTGGATGATGCAAAATGTCCATGCTGTTTGCCTCTTTGATTGCCCTACTTCTTCTAGCAGTCCTTGGCAATATGTCCATACTTTCCACAATAGTGATAATCCTTATCCTTATTAGGATTGTCAGATGGGCATTGCTGCTTCCAGGAGCCTCTGCCTCTAGGGCTAGATCTCCCCTTGCCTCTGAAATTTCCACCTCCTCGTGCATTTGAACCATGCCCATTATTATTGCCATACAAGACATTTTGCTGGCCTCCTCTGCCAGAACCATAACCTCTACCATGACTGCTATGGCTGCATTGATGCAAATAAAAGACAACATCCTTGCTCTTAGAACTGCTAGAGCATGTAGCCAAGCCAACTTTAACTTCCTCATGAATAAGTAATGCAACCATATCATTGAAGTTTGGCATTTCAGCCCGCACAAAGATGGAAGTATCAAATGACTTATATTCAGATCCCAAACCATTTAATGTCACAGAAGGGTTAGAGCAACAGAGAGGAGCCATATGCTCACTACTCTTTTTTTTCATCATTACTCACTCATTTAACTGGAATGAATACAACACACTAAGGTTTGTAGTAAGACCATTCACACCAAGTACAGAATAAGTCTAAAGTCACCGACTTATTTAATGTCCGCATGTGGTACAGTTGGACTTGTCGGTTACACACAACTTAAAAATAGTAGAGTTGAGCTTGAAGTCTAAATAGTTTCTAACATTATGATGATTGCAAGGTTAGTAAAACCAATAGTATATAATGTGTCAAATCAATATCCAAGCATGTGAGCAAATCCAACCATCAACTACTTATTGTGATTGAGATAAAAAAGCATTCAAAATGCCCAAAAAATTGTATACAAAGTGAGTTTCTATACTATGGTTGTCATATATGTGTCTAGCTACTATCACATGTACCCATACATCATGCCCATATATCAAACATTAGCTACTTAGCAAAAAATAATGAAAACAGGGCTCAAATGGTGCCCATATGACCCAAAAGGCATCAAAACATGGTCTAAAATTGAGTATTTCCATGCCTTTTATGTAGTTTTTCATGCTAAAAATGAGGTTCTAAAAAAGCTCAATCCACGATAATTTTTGTAGAATTTTTGCAATACTTTTTCCCTTCTAAATTGACACCCAAAAAATGGAATAAAATTGGCCTCTTAGCCACAAAACAATTTCTACAGTAGTGTAAACAGACCAACATGAACTAGTTTGTGAAAAAAAACCCAGTTCAAGCTCTTGACCGTGTGAACATAGGGATGCCAAAATAACTAGTTCACCTCTTCTAAGTGTGAAGATATATCTTGGAACCGGTTCAAAGCCATAACCGATGTGAAAGGAGTTTTTTGCATTAAGGATTTCTTAAGCCTTAGAAAGGCTTATTAGAATGCTTATATCAAGAAATTAATGGATGTAGGTGGTGCATCAAATCTCATGTTTGAATCATGCCAAGTCTTGAGGATGTTGTTGCCATGGTTGTTTCCAATAGGGACACACGTGTGCACCACTCGGTTACAGATAGAGAGCTCAAGGATCTCTCTAAAGGCAATGATCAATATCCTCTTTCTCTATTTGTTGCATAAACCCTTGCTTCTTTTTCCCAGGTAGACCCTGTGCTTTTCTATAAGGCCATGTGCTTTTTCTTGTAAAAAAATTAGGTCCCTCGGTTAAGCTAGGCTTGAGCTTAAGTAGTCCCCCCCAGCTTCTAGAAATCAATACATAAGGAACCAAACTTGGAGACCATCAAATCCTTGCTATCATACATCATTTTCTAGCCTACTTTGGATTTCCAAATACATTCAAAGCAAGCATCAATGCCTGAAATCCGAGCTCCAATGACTCTACAATTTGATGTACTTGTTTTGAGAAGATCAATCAATTTAGTACCTAATTTAATGGCAGACAACAAGCTTTCAATTCAATATAGACCTTGATTTATCATGCTTCTCAATCTGAGCTTTCCATCTAGCACTCCTACTTAGATACTAATTGAAAAGAATGGAAGAGGATTCATAACAAAAGGAGAAATGGCACAAGATATAGAGGCTCAAGAGTTTTACTTCTTCTTCTCTCATTGTCAAGTGTTGATACACACAAACTATTATCTAAAGTGATAGATACCTTTTGACCTTTAAGTCACTTCATAGATGGCCTCTACTTTATTTATGCATATATAGGATATGACTTAGCCTATATCTTATTTCTCAAACAATATGTGTATGCACATGTGTATATACATCACATGTATCTGTACATGTATATATTTGTGTGTGGATGTGTATGTCTACATATGTGGATATGTGCATGTTTGTAAGTATATATATTAAAGTGTGTATTTATGCTCTCTCCTCTAGTATTTCTCTCTTTATTTTTCTCACTCATATATATGTTTAATTGTCTGCGAGTGTACATATGTTTTATACATGTGTCCATTTGTGTGGTCTCATAAAAGTACACATTGTCATGCTGCTACGTGGACACAATGTGAAAAACTCTAGAGTGTAATAGCATCCCAATTTCTTATTGATCTAGAGAGTCAATGCCATATTAGTCATTATTGTCAATGTCCATAATATGCATGGTTCAAAAAATACTAGATTTTTAAATAATTTTAGTCTACTTTTTCTAGTTTGGATGTTATTTCTTGTAAATATCCTAAAAAGTTGTAGAAAACGTCTAGAATAGGGTGACATGCAAAAAAAGTGGACTTTTCAACCAGTTTTTGAGATTTCGTGAAAAAAGAAGAATTGGCGAAATTGTTTTTCTTTCAATCAAGGGATTGTTGCATTGTGATTTGGATAAATATTCGAAGGCTTGTGTTGATGGCAAATGAATGGTAGGGGCCTGTAATGACAAGTTGCCATGGGAATAAAGGAATGTTTTTCTAGAAGATGATATTAGGGCTGATTGCTTTGATTGTGCTTGAATTTTAATTGGATTAATTAAGGAAGGATATTTTGCATGCGTGGATCATCTCCAAGATCACATCGTGGATTATCCCGAGAGGGCACTGCTCGATTCACAGGCCAATGGTCAAGTGGTGAAAAGGCCAACCACGGAAATGGCATCTCACTCCTAGACCGCTTGTGGGTCAAGTGGAGCTTTGGACACCCCTTTCCTGTCCAGAATGGAGTTGAAGATCCCCGTGAGACCAACGTTTGGGATGTTGAAAGATCCTATTCTAGATAAAGGATGGAAATTTCGGTGCCATGAGATTTGGACCGGGTACTTCTATTGGACAGAAGGGATACATAATTCTCCTATATGGCCAGGAGACAAAGATTAACTTAAAGATAAGTTAAGGAACTTGTTTGATAAAAGGACTGCTTGTTTTGTTTTTGTGTATGTGTTGTAAATTGTGTGAACGAACTCTGTGCCCTAAAAGGCTTAATTAATGAAGCTGATTTTAAATGTCGCACATAAATGTGGTAGAACCTAATTAGACAACTAAAGCTATCGAGAAAAGTGCGGCGAACGTGACTTGGGTCCGTCCTACGGAAGGGTGGTCCCGGTTAGCTGGAAACTTTTCTCAAAAGACATAATAACGAAATTGTGAAGACCTCGAGTCAGTAGAGTTAGAATCCCGATTTATGCTATTTTAGGGGAGCGGAATGGGACTATGCCTTATGGACAGAGAGGTTGAGCTTTGCATCCCTCTCGTTTCCCATTCTCCATCAACCAAGTGCAGCATAAATCCGCTTCGACTCTGTTGTTCCTATGCAAAGTGGTTCATCTGGAGCTCAACACTAGCTACTTCCTAGAGACTTGGCTGATAGGAAAGAAACCCTGACTTTAGGTCGGTCCTAAGTGGGAATGGCCGGATACTTCCGCTTCGGGGGTAGACTCGGGAAGACCTAGATCGCAAACCTTGTGACATTCCTTGCGAGTGCCAAGTGGTGCTTTCTAGACTCCCCTCCCAATGGGCTGCTAAGACGTGTCCCATAAGTGGACAAGAGGACACCTTACAATGTCGCAAGTAGAACCTTGCTAAGTGTAGACATGGAAGAAAAGAACAACCATACAAAGATAGAGGCTGTTACAAGGCCTCACTAAGTGTGTAGAGGCTGTAGTGTGCAGAGGCTAACATGAGGAGTTTAGGAGCTTATGGTGGGAACATAAGGCAAGTCCACATGTTAAACTTTAAAAAAGTCTATCATCAGAAAATGAGCTACAAAAGAGGGATTGGTGAGTCTTATCCTTTTGTTCTTGGGGTTCTTCTTCTCCTTCTTCTTCAATGTTGTCTTCATCTTCTTTGACTGTAGCAAGATATGCTCATTGAGACCTTTTCTTAGCATAGCAAAATTTCTCAATATGCCCAGTTTTCTTACAAAAATCGCAGACTACGCTCTTCTTCCCTTTCACATAGAGGATTTGTTGGTCTCCTCTTGGGATACTTGTTTCTCCTTTGTTCTTGATCTTCTTTTCCTCTTCTAAGAGAGAGGCTTTGATGTCCACAAGTTTCGGCTTTGGCATGTTGATTAATGTGGTAGACACATTATCAAACTCAGGTGGAAGACTTTTGAGAAGCACTCCAATGCAAATGTCTTCGTCCATCTTCAAGTTGATTCCTGCAAGTTGTGTTAATAAGCTTTCCATATAATACAAATGAGTTGCAAATGAGGTACTACTTTGCATGTCGAGCCTTAAAAATTCAATTAGTAAACCATATTTTGAGGATTTGGAATGAGCTCCAAATAAGGTTTCTAATCGATCCCATGTCACGTAAGTGGTTTCACAATCATCAACATGATGAATGTAGCTATCATCAAGTTTGAGCTTGATAATTGCTTGAGCCTTATCATCATTTTTATCCCATACGACTAAGAGTGCAGCTTCCCTTGGTTTCTTCTCTTGACCACTTGTGATTGACCACAAGCCTTTCTTCATTAGGATCAGTTTGATCCTAGTTTTCCATGTATGGAATCCAACACCATTGAATTGGAATGTCGGTGAGTCCTTGCCCATTTTGATATTGCAAGATCAGCAGCAAATTAGCTCCAAACAATTCAAATTTCAGTTGAGCACAAGTGCCAAGAGGCACTAGGTGATTAGTATCAAGAGATACTAGGTTATTTGGTGACTATGATGCCCTTGAAGTTGGAATCTTCAAGATCTTGCAAGTTCGAGTCTTCCCTTCCTTGATTTCACTTTGGTTCAAATGCTTTGCGCAAAGGAGATCGTTTGAAGACTGATGCAAGAAGACTGTGGAATGACATGACCATTAGAAACCTAGTAAAATTCAAGTCGATCCTAATAGGGTTGGCCAATACGTTTTATTGCGGAGTAGACACAGAAGTCGCTAACCGACAAATCTTGTGACATTCCATGGGAGTGCCAGGCAGCATCTTTTAGATTAGTGTAGTACTAAGACATGTCAAGGACCATACACGTTACAACCACTTTCTTCTCTTTTCCACATGTTGTCCCACTAATTAGTAGCATTCTACATAGATAAACCAGTACTTGCATCATGCTCATATTCAACTCGAATACCCAACAAACCAGTTTTCTCTTCAAATTGCAGCAATGCACTAGTGGTTTCACCAAGAAATTGGCTCTTCCTCTTAATTATGTCAATGATTTCATCATGAAATTCACTCTTGGCGATCCAAAGCACCTCTCCCAAGGTGAAATCCACTCGACTATTTAAGATCCGTTCTTGAAGAACCTTCTTAAGATTTGTGGATGTCTCAATATCAGATTACATTTTA
Organism: Lygodium microphyllum; assembly: GCF_053477565.2. Classification (NCBI taxonomy): domain Eukaryota; kingdom Viridiplantae; phylum Streptophyta; class Polypodiopsida; order Schizaeales; family Lygodiaceae; genus Lygodium; species Lygodium microphyllum. Next base: position 48,975,523 of record NC_141144.1, read on the forward strand.
TATCGTGGCTGCTTGCCCTTCTTTTTGCCCTCTTGTTTGCTATCCTGTTTTTGCTCTTGATTAACCTTTTCCATAACATGCTTGGGAGGTGGCTGATTTGTAGCTTTAGGCTGATCCACACTTCTTCTTGTCACTCTTTTAGATGTCCCTACATTATCTTCATCTCTCTTTTGTTTCTCTTCCACATGTACATCCGTGTTTTACACCTTTGCTAAATATGCATACACTGAATATGCATCTACCGATGATTCCGAGCTAGTTATGTGACGAATGTGTTGCCTTGCATGAGACATTTCACTATCGATAACTTTTCTCTTTTCAGTTGCATGTAAAGCATGTGTCCATATTGCAGCCTTTGGACCAACCATCACTTGGCCAGGCATTCTATCCAACTATAGACCAAAAGTAGAAGCATGTGTCCATATTGCATCCTTTGGACCAACCATCACCTGGCTAGGCATTCTATCCAATTGTAGACCAAAAGTAGAAGCATATATGTAGAAGCATATATATCCGCATAAGCATTTCGAACAACCAAGTCTTCCAACAACTTTTGCATACCTCCCTTTCCAAAATTCAAAGCAAGAGGCAATCCCATTTCTTGTGCATGGATCTTGCCACCTTTCCAAAAGATGAGTTGTCATGCAAGGCCTCTTGATAAGCAACACAATCCTTTCTCTCATGTTGCAAACTATCACACCACATACATCTTTTTCCTAGTTTAGGGGCTACTCCCCTTTCCTGTTGTCCTTTTTCATCCAATTTTGTGACCTTCAATTGAAGATCCCACATGCCTTGGACCAATTTATCTAATGCATCTTCCCTAACAGTGGGAACAATAGATACAATCATAGGTTTAGCCATAGAAGTGGGTAGCTTATTGGATACAACAACTATTTTTCCCGTAATAGTGGGCAAAAGCTAGAGACATGCAATCTTTCTCTTCTTCTATGCTTTTTCATCAATGCAGTAACAACTTCCTTGACATGCCTCCACTTTGTTTTAAGACTTGTCTCTGTAGTCTAATCCTCTAGCAAATCATCAAGCTTCTCTTGAAGGTCACGATCTATTTCTTGTAGAAACAATTCAATTTTTTGACTTGCAAGAGCTTGCTATTCTGGAAGATCTAACTTATCAAATCGACTTTTAAATTCTCTTAATAATTCTGTAACCACAAGATCCTTATTGGGTTGTAGAACCCACTCTTGGAAAGTCTTGCGCGTAATCAAACTAGTGTCTTCAATGTAAAATTCTTCCATGAGTATCTTCTTAAAAGCTACCCAATTAGCATCCTGCATGTACAATTCAGTAATTCACGCTTTTAATTCATGTACAATAACTAGTACAAAATACCAGATCATGCAAGTTGAGCCACCCCAAATAATTCCATCCTTTGAGCATAGGTATCATTGAACAACTTCATCTCACGCTCTACTACTTGTAGATCATTCGTCACAACAATTTTTGTTTGAGAAGAAGCTTGCATCACTTTTTGTTGTTGCTATACCTGAATAAGCATGTTCATATTCTGCACTAGCTATTGCAAAATATCACTAGAAATTGTGCTGAAAGGTTCTCGCATCTTGTCTTTCCTTCTAATGACCTTTTACGTTGGGTTCACCAATGTTGGAGGGGTTTTAGTCGAAAGTTTGTATCCACTGGGGATCAAAGATAGAAGGAAGTAGAGAATAGGAGATAAAAGAGAAGAAAAAGAATAGATAAGAGGTACACAAGTTAAAGACAAAGCACAATGAATTAAAGCACTATGTATTGATGGAACCGGAGAGGATAAACAAATTCCTTGTTTGGCACTACTCAGAAGCAATCTCCAAGCATTAGATCTCCTAGAGCTCCCTTCTAGACCAAAAACATGCATGAAACATTAGCTTCTTTCCTATTCAGATCACAAATTTGATGGTTCTGTTGGCTCTAAAAGGGGGGTAAAACCTATTGAGAAATATGCAATCACATCCACCATAGCCTCTTTGTATGGGACAAACAAGGCAAAGAAACATACAGGAAATAAAGCCTTAGACTAGGTCATGTATGCACGATTTATTAAAACCACAGTTGTTGAATACCATGGTCCCTTTCCACCTACCAATACCACCTATTGTAAGGCTATAAAAGGCACTCATCCCCACACTCATTCTATCAGTCATTATTAATTAGTTGTACTTGCATTATGCTTAGATAATATTAGTTGTTCTTCTTTGTCAATGCTTCTGCCTCATTATGATTGTCTATTTGCTCATCATTGATCCTCCATAGCATGCATTCTCAGTATTTTAGCATGGTATCGGAGCGGGTTTTAAGTTAGTGAGTCATCAGGACACAAAATTGAGTCATTCCACTTTGAATTTCTAGCTCCCTCTACTTTTCCATGAATATTTCACCTACCTCCATAGCTACCCACCTTTAGTGGAGGACTTGAATCTCCCTATCCAGGCCATTTCAGCTCATGCTTCCTTCTGGGCAAACCTTCCTTGACTCTAGTGCTCCTTGATATCACTTCAAAGTCCAACATTGCTGCCTCTCTGCTCCAGCATTGTGCCTACAACAGCTCGCTATCCAGTTTGTGCCATCTGTAATTCGTACCATTGATTCTACTTGCACACATGATGATGCTACCCATGACCATAGGGCAATTGAAGCCACACAACCACTCTATCTCCAACTCAGAGGGTTTGTAAAATGATTGAGTCTACGTGTGCTACAATAAGAAATAAACCAGTCATCTGTCAAAACCCTAAAGAGGGCAGCCATAGCTATCAAGCTTTAAGCTCTTACTTCACTTCCTTCTCTCACTCGTGACTAATATCTCACTTGGTTCAAAGAGAATGGGAAATGAGAGGGATGCATCGCTCACCTCTCTACCCCTAGGGTAGAGTTCCATCCCGGTCCCTTAAAGCAATATGAGCCAGTGTTCTTTCCTACATTAACTAAGGTTAATAGGTCATTGTGGTTTGAATGTTGAGAAGCCTCCTAGTTCTCTGGGACCACCCTACCGTAGGATGAACTCGTCGGGGGTTCCACCTGCTTCCCTTGATAGCTTTAGTTTTCTACTTACCTAAAGGCACATACAATTAGTGGTAACACATACAAGAAGCTTCCTTATTTAACATGTTGGCCACATGTTCCTTTACGTAAATTTATGCACTGATATGAAAACAGTTTAGAAAATTTTCTTAAAAGTAAAATTTATTAAAATTTCAATTGAGATACAAATCTCGTCCATAGGATGATTCCTATAATCCATGAGGATGCGTCTTATTTTCCTCCAAGTTTTCGCCCTTGCACTAGTAACAGGGCCTCAAGAATCTATCTCAAGTCACATAGACCATTTGAGTAGGACTTGATTTACAACCAGGATCCCCTCGCATCCAAGCATCCTCCTATGATCAAACTAATCTATGGAGAGACCTCTTGTGCAAGGTTTGGTCCACATTCCTGTCACAGTTATTTAGAACCCCCTTGGATAGGGTTCGTGGCCACCTGGGGGTGACTTAGTGCACCCCTCCAAGAATTTAACGTGATTATTTATATAAGATTCTTATGAGAGCTTTGGTCAAACAATCCTTTCACAAGCAGTGCTCCTAAAATTACAAGCACAAACAATAATGTGGGTGAGCACTTAGAACACTTGTTAAGGTGGTGTTCCTTTTTGAATGCTTAGCATTCAACCTTTCAATTTTTCTTGCCTTGGTATCAACCGCAATGCCCACTATGAGGGTAGGGAATACCCTTGTTTAATCCCTCATTCTTATGCAATAAGAACAAGAATTTACGCAATCGGTCTTACATCCAACTAGCAACACCCATTAGTTTTTGGATGGTAAATTTTTCCTAGATTCTATAGCTCATGGGTTAGGTTTTCAGCAAGATCTTAGATAATCCAATTTCAGATCCTGAAGGACCATTTGAGGGTGGCTCCACCCTCTTGAGAAACTATTATGAATTTCAATTCCTCTCTAGCTTCTGTTAAGAGTTTCTTGCCTCTAGGGTTCCATGATGGAAATCTTTCACTCAATCCTCTTGCGAGGGTAAGGGGTAACCTAGTTCATTTTAATTAGCTCTTGTCCAATTGCAAGCTTTAGGTATGTTATTTGACTAGTAGAGAGGGTCCTTCTTTTAACGTTTGATGCATCAATTTAAGTGGTATCATGCCCAAAAAGTTTGTCTAGAGGGATTCTTGAATCTAGTAACGATTGTTGGCAAGGTTTGATCTCTTCACTTATGTTGGTTCGACTAAAACTAACTTGACTTTGTAAGGTTTTCCGATCTAACTTGTGGTTGAATTCTTAGTTTATTACCATTGAAAGAATTTCCTAAAGAAATTTCCTTTTACAAGCTAGATTTAGTACAAATTATGAAGAAGACCACATCCTATGCGCATTACAATCAAAATTATATCTACGATATCAAGAGAATCAGGATGCAAGATTTAACACCTTTGAAAGAAAATGGTTTCCATGTAATGTGCATTCCTTCATGCTTAATATATAGATGCAAGCTATCTCTTCTAAACACGCCTTGAGATGCCATCAATACTAGTTTTTTTCTAAAGATTCATCTTACAACCAAAAGGTATTGGCAGATACACCTAAAGGTGCAACTTTATGAGTCAAAGACGAAGATTTTTATATCTTTCTACGAGTTACTTAACACATATATCTACTCTTCATGTGTGGCTTTATGCAAGCATTGTTAGATGTGTGATTTTATGAGTAAGAATGACCTATGAATTACAGGTAGCTATTCTGCAGAAATAACTCTAATTTCATGCACCATTTTATTCAATTCCACGCAATAAAACATGATCATTTCAATAGACCATTTCAATGTAAGGAAGTTTGATCTTTTGTAAGTCAAATCTATTTCCTTATCCACTATTGCTACATAGGAAAGATTATTGATAGCACTTGGTTATTCAAGGATGTATTATCTACACCTGAACCGGAGTTGTTGTTGATCGTACTACCTTGATCGGTAACTCCGTTGGTGTTTGTGGGATTTCCATCGATGTGGGGCAATCTTTGCTTGGGGGCCAACCTGGGATACCTTTCCTACTAAGGATGAAGACTCGAGCAATCCCTGACAAAGGTAACTTGAATCCGCTCCTTGCACATGCGTCCTTGATAGATGGCTTGCTCCTTACAAAAGATAGTGCATGGGAACCCCTCTCAAAGAGGGGATCGAAAACTTCTAGAAGTTTCTTCTCTCTCTCTCTCTCTCTCTCTCTCTCTCTCTCTCTGTGCAGCTTGACAAGGGGGCTTGCATCGCCTTCATCCGAGGGGGTCTCTATAGGTAGAAGAAGGAGTGGTATGGTGGCCTTCTTCCCACCCTCCACCTCACAATTGCATGGCGGTGGCCATTTTCAGTCCACCTAGGTGGAGGGGTTGGGGAAAGGGGGAGGAAGGTGGCACATGCGTGCCCCTCCTGCCACATCGTCTTCATCGCCATCATCATCATGTTCTGCTTCCCCTCCCTCCCATTAGTTGTTTGGTGGTGTCGACCAGGAGGGGGGAGTAAAAGAATTTGCAATAAATTTAATGGAAAATTATAGGGGGGTTATTACATCCTTGCCCCCTTAAGGGATATCGAGATGTCCTCATCTCGAAAGGAATTGGGGGTATTGTTGGTTGAGAGTACTCTCATCAATCCATGTGGCATCTTCTTCTGGATAGTTCTTCTACTAGATGAGGTACTCTTTGAGAGTTCTACTCCTCAATTACTTCTCCTGAATGTCTAGGATCCTATCTGGCCAGAGCTCAAGGACTCCGTGGCTCGACAGCACAACTTGTTGATCATTGAGTACATGGCTAGGATTGGATACGTATTTCTTTAGTAGGCTAACATGAAATACATTACGAACATTTACATTCTCAGGCAGTTGGAGTTTGTAGGCATTGGGCCCTAGGCACTTGAGGATCCTATAGGTCCTGCAATACCTTGGGCTTAGCTTTTTAAACTCTCCCAATGATAAGGAGCTCTTCTTGGGTTGTACACGAACAAAAACCATATCTCGTTCTTTGAAGAGCTGCTCTTGTCTATTCAGATTTGCATAGGCTTTCTGCCTATCCTTGGAGGCTTTAATGTCTTGTCTGATGGCCTTGACCTGATCATCCATTTCCTCTAGCATTTTCTTGGAAGTCTCTACCATTAACGTAGGATCTAAAAAATTCAATGGAGTACGGCAGTCATGCCCATACAATGCTTGAAAGGGTGTCATTTTAATGCTTTGTTGGTAAGAAGCATTTTAGGCGAACTCTACCAATGGTGGATATTGGAACCATTTCTTGGGTTTGTGGCAGCAAGATGCTCTAAGAATATCTTCAATGACTTCAATGACTCTCTTCGTTTGGCCATTAGTTTGTGGGTGATAGACTGTACTGAAATAGAGTTGAGTCCCAATGGCTTCAAATATCCCTCTCCAAAAGTGACATGTGAAGAGGGAGTTGCGGTGTCATGGGAATTTTTGCCCATGGTCTAAGCATAAAACTTTTATCCTTTACATATATTACTTAGTCACTTGTAATCTAGACATACTACATAGAGACTTTCCAAGTGCAATAAAACTTAAAAACCTAAGTCCACTAGCATATGGCATGGTCTAATAAAAATGAGGCTCTCTACCTTAAAATGCAATAACCTTATCATGGGTCCTTAACAATATGATTGATCTTGGTAACTTACTCTTAACCTTCCTTGCATTGCTTACATGAAAATACTACAAGTTTTATAAGACATGCTACATATGACATGGTATATGTGATCATGGACAAACATATGGCTTGGATGAGGCCCTGACTACATATGTTAGTGATGAATTTACTCTAAAAACTTTAGAAAGAAGAATCACTCAAGTCCATGAAGTTTACTATGTTTTAAGCATAGGATATTGTATATGGCTTACACCTTACTTGTGGTACTTGTAAAATAGTTAAAAAAAGAAGACAAGAGGGCAACGAGATTTGCACCGCATTTTTCGGGTAGATTTCAAGATTGAACAGGGCGCATCTTGGATGGGGAAGAAAAAGAGCTCCTTCACTACCACATCAAAGGGAGAGAAAGCCATGCAACCACAAGCAGCTATAGAAGACTCCACTTGACATGTAAGTGCTCCTCTTCTCATGCATTGAGGAAAATGGAAGGCCACTCTTGGTTGTGTAAATTAGGGCTGAACTATGTATTTAAGGGCAGCAGCCCATACTCATGGCGAGCTCTATTATGAGTCTTGAGGAAGGTCTATGCTTGACCTGTGTATTCCTCTATATAGTGAGTTTGATCTCCCATGTCAAGAGAGACATTAAATTCACTCTCTTGAGTCCTTTAAGAGTTGAATATGGACTATTATTGATCTTCCAAACCTAGAATCTGAAGGGTTGAAGTTCATCTACTTGCTTTATTGATTAATCTTGATACAAAGGACTCATTCTTGCACTTGAAGGCTTACTGCAATCTACCATTGTGGAAGCCTGAAGAGAGGAATTTCAAGAAGCCTTCTTGACTTGTTTATGTAAAGAAAGTGGGCTGAATATTTCAGCCCAAACAAAGAATTGTGGGCAGCACCACTTATCCTTCTCTTCTTTATGATTCATGGTCAACCATTGGTCTTACTTGACATTGATATGCTTGATGCAAATTGATATTGCTTATGTGGAAGGGGCATCAAGAGAGCATCTTAATTGCTCTATGTACATGCTTGGACTGAAATAAGTAGCCAATAATAGGGTTGACAAGGGCAACATGATTTCATTCTTCTCTCCTACTTCTACATGCCTGTTGCAAGCTACCTTTTACTTGTTACACGCTCCTGATTATAGGGCTATTTTTGTACTTCATCAAAGTGTCTTCTTGGAAGGTAGAAGCCTTGTATATGGGCTGAAATAGGCAGCCCACACAGGGAATTTGTGGATAGCAGGTCTTTTTTCTTCTCTTTTTCTTCATATGATACGATATACACTTGTATTTGGATGTTCTATGCACCTCGTGTTAGGGAAAGTTTATGCTTTCATCAGAGCAGAATTCCAGAAGATATTTGGGTTGATTTGGGGCTAATATCTTCAGCCATATTCAAATATTTAGCTACAACATAATTCTTTTAATTCATTTCTTGCTCTACAAAAGACATCTTGTCAAAATATGCAAGTATTATGTGCCCCTATGGCAGGGCAATGTTTGTAGACCATTCATAGATGCTTTGAGTTAAATTAAGAGGAACTTTATCTCTTAATTTCTTGGCTATGGTATCTTTTCCTTAACAGGATCTCTATTTGGAACCTTCTTGAAGCAAGTCTTTTTGCCCTACAAACCTTGTAATTGACTTGTAAGATTTTGTCCCTTTCGGTCTACATTGAATGTAACCATGCAAAGTTGATTCATGCTATGACATCATGTACGAATGATGGGAAGCAGAGTTGTCTATGATAGATGATAGAATATTGTACTTGATTTCATAATTTGTGATTGCTCTTCCAATCAAGAAAAATAAGCTTGATTTTAATTAGAAGTTATGAGGTATTACTCTTGTGATCTTTGCTAAGAACATGCAGTTGGAAGCTCTATTAACATCTTCAAGGACTTGGCTTGAAACCTTCAACCCTTCTCTTATCTCTACCATCTTCGGAGTCTAAGCTCTTGAACCCTCATACATTCTTCTCTCTCAAACCTGTGCAATTGACCGTGAAGTACCTCTCGAACCTTTAAACATTCATTGTAATCTGCTTATCCCTTGAAGACACATCTCAATCTGTCCTGTCCAGTTTTCTTTTCAAACCCCTGTGGTGACCTTCAACCCTATGCGCTATGACATTGGTGAACCCGACGTGAAGGTCGGTGTAAGAGAACTCCAAGATGGGGGATTCTTCAGGAGATACTCTACAATAGTTGGTGTGCATACTACAACAGACTCCGCAACAACAAATCCAAATGTTATGACAACAACAACAAAGGCAAGACGAAGAGAAGATTAATTCCACAGCTATCAAGGCCCTAGAAGAAGTTGGGTGGAAATTAAAACAATTTATTGTTCAAAATGTCTCTACTTTCATTTGCTTGTATGTTGAGAAAATTCTCTTCTTTGGCGTATTGTAACACCATGGAGTCGCTATTTTGCCAGACTAGCCAAGCATGGTCTTCAATAAAGAATCCATTGTCTTTTTCAGCAAGATGCAGATTGGGTTGCATTCAAAAAAGCCCTATGCAAAGAATTGTTCTTAGAATACTTTGACGAAGAAAAGTTTTACTGATTGGGTTGAGAAACCCAACAAAGGTTTAGCTGCAACAGCTTTGTTGAGAAACCCAACAAAGGTTTAGCTGCAACAACTTTATACCATGAGTTTGAAAGTAAAGTTGGACAACTTGATGTTGAAGACCAACAAACTATGGAAGGCTAGAAGATTGAATTATTTTTTAAGCCTGCAAATCCCATTCTATAAGAGAAGCTTGCTGATTGCCTAAAGGATGCTACCTCCAAATCAGGAGTCAAGACTGCATGGACAGATGTTACTCATGCAATTAACATGATTGCTTGAAGAGAGCGGATGCGACTAAGATTGGGATCTACTTCAACTTCAACAACTCCATTGATGGAGCCTGTTCCACCTTCGAAATTCCCTATTCCTTTGACTAATCAACCAACTCTTTTCGTTCCTTCTAAAAATGATGTAATGGATGAACTCATTAAAAGCATGCGTGACCTTCATCTGAATCTTACAGAAATTAGTTCCAAGGTGGAGAAACTGGATGTCAAAGTTGAAGAACAAGGACGATCATCAAATCAAAGACCCATGAGAGAAGGCTATAAAAGAAATTGTATTTGGTGTGATAGCCAACAACATGACAAGAGGGAATGTCTTGCCTTTGGTGAGGCTGAAGCACAGAAGCTCGTCTTTAGGAAAGACAGAAAAATTCATGCAGCTAAAACTGGTCTTCCACTAGAGCCAAATTTTGGCAATGGTGGAATGACGAAAAGATTAGAAGATTTAGCTGTTAAGAATACCTACGTAGCAATTGATGCAGCTACTTATGGGCTGAAAATTGAGCCAACTAAATCTAATTTGAGAGAATGTAAAGATGATGTGCAATCTAAAATATGGATGCAAGCATTAGATCAAATGGAATGCGTAGAGCAGCCAAAGATGATTTGACTAACGCCAGTCAGTGCATTCAAGGAATAACTGGTTGGAAAGAACCAGTAGATTCTTTTTCCACTTTTGCATATCAATCATAAAGAGGTCTTGATTGAAGAAAAGAGAAGAAGAGATGATAAACCATGCCCTTCCTCTTCTGGCCCTCTGAAACGGGTAACTAGAAGAACCCCTAAACAACCAAAGCCTACTGAAGATATAACACCAGATCAAGAGATGGAAGATGCGCCACAAACAAAGAAGGCCGAAGGAAAGAAGAAAGGCAAGTAGCTAGGCTACAAATTGCAGTCTGACATAGAAACTGCAACTGATATCAAAAAAGTCCTAGAAGAACGAATTTTGGTAAGTAAGATTGAGTTTACCTTAGGCAAAATTCTTGGGATTGCTAAACGTGAATTTCATGATGTAATTATTAATGTAATCAAAAGAAAAATACAATATGTTGGTGATGATGCTGAAGAGACAGTGCATGCTTTTTTGCAAGCTCTTCGAGTTTTTGTGCAGGAAGAAGAGAAGCTGAATGCATAATGAATTCAGCTTGAAGTAGTTAAAGAGTCAATTGCAGCAATTGAAGCTAAAGATAAGGAAAGCATGATACAATTGCATGGATACACTGATGCTGATTGGGCTGGTAGCATTTCTGATAGAGGATCTACCAGTGGATATGTGTTCTCTTTCGGGAGTGCTGCAGTCACTTGGAGCAGCAAGAAACAGCCTACAGTTGCCTTGTCGAGCACAGAGGCGGAGTACAGGGGTGCAGCAATGGCTGCATGTGAGGTAGCTTGGTTGCATAAGCTACTTTATGATATGCATCAGTCTACAGATGGGCCAGTTGTCATTTATTGTGACAACATGAGTAGTATATACTTGGCAAATAACCCAGTCTATCATGCTAGAACAAAGCACATTGAGGTGCATTATCACTATGTGCGAGAGAGGGTTTTACTAGGTCTCATTGATCTAGTTTATGTCAGCACAGAGGATCAGGTAGCTGACATATTCACGAAGGCATTGGGCGCAGAGAAGCTGCGCAAGTTCAGAGACCTGCTTGGTGTGCAGGAATTGGGATTGAGCTCGAGGGGGAGTGTTGAGATATCGAGCTCCACTCGTGATACGCCAGGGTGACCGTTGAGTACTTATGTCACCGACTTGTCAGTTGCAGACGCGGTTGGTACACCGCCAATGAATAATAGCTACATGATAGCTATCCTTATCTACTCTAGTTCGTGGCTCAGTTAGTATGCCACCTTAGTTAGTTGAGTTTGGTTTGAGACCCTTACATAGGGTTCTTCTATTTCTTTGTACTAGTGTTCTTTTGGCTTACACAACTAAGAAGAGGAAAACTGTTTTCAGCCTCCACCCTTGTGTGCCTTCCCCCATTGTGCAAGCAAGAAAGCTTCAAGCGAGACTCCTTCCTTCTCTCCCACAATCTTGACAACCCTTTCTGAGCTAAGCCAATTTTTAGAGTTGAAGAAGTTCTAGTGGTCGGACATTTGTGTGGCCCCTATGGACATAAGCCTTCAACAATCAAGATAGATGCCATCAAACATAAGCCTTCAACAATCAAGATAGATGCCATCGGACATAAGTTCTAGTGGTCAGACATTTGTGTGGCCCCTATGGACATAAGCCTTCAACAATCAAGATAGATGCCATCAGCAGAATGTAAGAAAAATGCACAAATATATCAGAGGTGAGGAGATTTCTTGGCGCATGTGTATTCTACCTCATATGGATACCACATTTTGCTCATGTCACCAAAAATCTTTATCAATTATTAAGGAAAGGCCAAAGATTCTTTTGGGATAAAGAGCATACTCTCACTATACACAAATTAAAGAAGATGTTAATTTCAGTCTCCACTCTCAAAAGGGCTGATTATTCAAATGGACAACCCATCATTCTTACTGTGGATACAAGTCCCATTGGGATAGGATGGGCTGTTGGCCAAGAGGATCTTGAAGGTAATAGGTATGCAATTCATTTTGTAGCAAAGGTTCTCAATAAACATCCAAGAAGGTATGCACAAGTAAAAAGGGAATTGTGGGGAGTTGTAACAACATTAAAGTGCAATCGTAAATACTTTATAGGTGCTTCCGTAGTGGTAGAAACTGATTGTCTTCCACTCTTGGGCATGATTGCCAAGTGCTCTACACCCGACATTGCTATGCTAAGATGGATTGCATAGATTAAATCTCTCAACCCCGAATTAAAGCTTATCGCAGGAAAGAAGAATCTAGTTTCTGACATGCTATCACGTGCAAGATATGACAATGAAGAAGAGCTAATGGAAGAAGATGAAGCTGAAGAATCTATACTTGCTAAATTTCATTCCATGACTGCTACACATACCTTTTTAGTTGCTGCATATATAGAACCAAAGCTGAAAACTGCAAGTGTAGCTGAACTTTTTAATGGTACAGCATTAGGTACATCAAGAACATGAAAAGGTACTATTGTAAATTAGCAAACACCAACAAATATCAAAGATGTGCCTATGGGAGAAGGGTAGTCAACTAGAAGCCAGCATGCTCATTGCATTTCTCAAGTCCTAGTTCATTTCCTTGAAGAAGATTATGAAGAAGATGGCTGAAGATCGGCCAATATTTGAGCAGAATGAAGAGGAAGGAGACTTGGACTGATGAGGAGTTTAAGCATATTAAGAGGAAAGCTTATGGATTTTTCCTTAAAGAAGGGCATCTATGGAAGCACACAAAGAAGAAGAAAGGAGCGCTTGTCTGAGTTTTAGGCAACAAAGATTGTAACAATAGGTAATGAAGGAATTTCATGAAAGCTTGTGGGCTGCTAGCCATATAGGCATATGGGGAACCTTTATTAAAGTCAAAGAAAAATATTGGTGGAAAAATGTGTATCGGGACATAGAGCACTTTGTTGAAACCTATTATGTGTGTCACATGTACTCTATGGTTAAGCATCAAGATGGGTTACAACCGACTTATCCCTCGTCTATACATTATAGATAGGTTATTGATCTTGTAACCATGCCTATAGGGATATGGAATAAGTGATATTTAGTTCTTGCAAGAAGAGATGATCTAACTAATCAAGTGGAAGGTAAAGCTATAACAACGAAGTCCACTCAAGTTGTTTGTCACTTTTTGCTTAAAGAAGTCTTTTGCAGATGTGGCTATGTTAGCAAGGTAACTGTAGATAGAGGAGAGTTGGATGCCGATGAGGCATGCAACTTCTTTGCTCAATTGGGTATTAAGTTGCCTTTAACATTAGCCTACAACCCTGAAGGCAATGGGAAAAGTGAGAGAGGGCATCAGCCTATTCTCAAAGCTCTAGCAAAGTCTTGTAGAGGAAAGATCAAAGAATGGCCTAAAATGCTACCTTTTGCATTATGGGCTAACTGGACTACTCATAGTACCATAACTGGCTATATGCCAGCTTAACTTATGCATGGATAACAACCAATTATGCCAATTGAAGAATCTATTCTCACATGGAGTCTTGTACCTTGGGAGGAAGGCATTAGCGGAGAAGAGTTGTTGGCTTTATGCATATGGCAGCTAGAAAGAAGACTTGAAGATGTTCAAGCAGCTATTGAGAAGTTGAAAACTGCAAGACTAAAGAACAAAAGAAGATTTGACATGCAACATCGACTCTGGCCAAGAGCTATCCAAGAAAATGATTGGGTTCTTGTCTATGATAGCAGCCTAAACAAACTTGCTTTAGCTTCTTGGCATAGGCCTGAAAATTCTCATTTTGCTCTTGGCATGTTACATTCAAGACATGCAACCAATATTGTCCACCTCTCTCAAGAGCAAACTCTCTACGGAAGGCCGTGAAGAATTGGTCAATGCTAGTTATGGTTCCGGCCTCTAGACCATGATACCATACTGTTGCCCTTCCTTTAATGCCATATTGAAGAACATCATTAGGTGTCCTTCATCTTGGATTTGATAGTTGAACATGAGAATTTGAAACTTCTTAAAATGGAGTTCTCCATCTTCTTTTGTTAACTCATGGAAGATGGGCAATGATGCTCCTAGTGCCGGTAGATCTAGTGTCCCTGCTGGAACTACGATGGGTTGTGCCATAGCTACAACCGGATTGACAACAGGAGTTTGTGTAGGTAAAACTACACCCCCACTTGAAGTGGATTGATTGACTGGAAGTGGGGAAGTACTAAGACTTCCACTTGCACTCAAAGGGCTACTTATGACACTCAGGTTATTAGAACCAATGTTGCTTATGTGTAGTGGGCTACTTATTTGAGGGGAATAACATGTTACAATCTTCAACCACCATGTAGCCCTCTCAACACATTCTGCTTTTTGTATTTTGGCTTGATGGTTATTGCGAGAGGACATAAACCAACTATTTGGTCCCTAGAAACCCTAGATTTGGAACCACCACTTGATGGCGGCTCCCGGTAGCACCACTGATGGGACCTAAAATGGGCCGGCAATGGCTATGGCACTAGCCGGACCTCATGCGCACACGCAAACAACCCCACCACACAGCCTTGCAGGCTAGGAGCATCTGTAATACATTGATGAACACTAGATAGACTTAATTATGCATTTATAACTGATATATAGTCCAACTTTTACCTTCCATTCTCCTTAGAGGGAGATCTCATAACATATAGGCATAGTGGCTTGTCACACAAACATCAGGAAGCTCCCCTCGAATGATTGTGGTGGCTCAAATGCGACTCTCCTACACCTCGGGCATTGGCCCCAAGATGCATCGCTCTAACATATAAAACATAACACACAAACTCCACTCTTTTCTTGTTTTGTACAATCCACGGATATATAGATCCTCAACCAGCAATCCCAAGAAAAGCGTACAACTGACCTACAACAAAGGCTCCTTTCCACTCCACGTAGAAGTCATATCCTACAAAGACAATTGCTATGCAATCCAAGACTGATACCATGTCATGCGTCATGCATAGTGCATATGATCCTAGTGCGCAAACAACATTCATCAAATCAGCATTTTGTGATGTGGAAAAATAGCCCTTTCATGATTTTCACTAAACGTATGCTTCGATGTATGGAGACTAGCACCGATTTCTCGTGCTACTAGCCCCTTAAACTGAAATATCGCAATTCTAAATGAAATGTGCAATCAAATATTTCAAAGATTCAAACCCTCTTAGCCCTCTCAATCTCTTAACATCACCCTTTTCCTAAAACATTCAGGTTATATTGCATTGCATAGGTGTAGGGTTTTATTTTTTATTGTATTTTTTGCATAAAATAGAAAAACCATGAACTATGACACATAAACAAAGCCAAATTGAAGCCAAACTTCATGCCTCAGCTTTGTTATATAGCCACAACCACGAATCATAATTTTTTAGATTTTTACAATATGGAAATCCTATTTTTTTCCATTTTCAGCTATTTTTCTCTATTTATTTGTGCATAAAAATCGATTACTTTTTGATTTATGATTAGTAACTGGTTATGATAGCTGAAAGATGTTTTGTCTCAGAATTGTATCCCATGTGCATCTCTTTTTCCCACCCGAAACCAATAAAACCTTTATTTTTGCACTAAAAATGCACTTTTCGGGCTATAATTTAATTATTGCGACTATTTATTATTATGGATCTGTGTTTCTTTTATGCACAGCCCTCAGTCATAATGCAAACAAGCTCCAAACTTTTTTTTTTCATATGAGTTCCATTTCAACCATCAAACATAAAAAAGAAGCAAATTTCTCTGTAAAAATGACGCATACTGCTTACTTGCACGTTGTGGATTTTGTAATTAATTTTTTCGGGTTGCTAATGGACTGATCAATAGAAAATCTTCAATGCTAAACATCTCCTCTTAGCCTCCTCTTGATCTTGGAGAAATCCGGTTCATGTCGGGCAAGCATCCTTCAATCGATCTTCATTCTTCTTAATGTGCATGAACTCTCCCTTAAGGGGAGAGAGAGGGAGGAGAGAGAAAGATTGAATATGGTTCTCCACATTTGGGTAGCCATTATACGTGTGGAGACTGATGATGGAGAGCAAAGAGAAGCAGTAGATCATCGATATAGTCAGATCAGGGGGTTATATTGAAGTGCCAATTGCCTCTCTCTCTCCCTTCATGAATTCGTTGCCTGCATCCACGACATGTTTTTTTTTCATGTGCCCACTGAAACCCCCCCCTCCCCCCCCCCCCCCCCCCAATCGTCAAATTTTGGGGGCTCCAAAGGGTCACACCCCTTTAATTCTCAAATGGTTGGCCAATTTTTGGCACTCCTCCCACGTCCGACGTCTGAATCTGCTTCCGAAAATTCCTGGGCATCTGTCTTGAAGTCCCCAACTGTTGGGCATCTCCTAGAGTCTCATCTGACATGTCGAGAAATTATGAAAATTCCCCAACCATTGCTCGGTGGGTCTTTAAAGCACTTTTGTTTTGTCACTTAAAATCGTACTGATTGCAGTTGCCGCCTTCGACTTAGTCTATGTTTTCGCTAAAATTTGAAAATTTTGGCTATTTTTAATCACTTCTCGACGTAAAAAATCATATGTCAATTACTTTAATTCTATCTGTCGGCAAGGCTTTGACCACCTTCTCATAGATATAGTGAGTGTGTTCTACCTGCCGGTGTCCGATCTGCAAGATCAAGTTCACATGTGCCTCATGGAAGATGAATAACTTGATAATCTTCTAGTCCTCCAACCATTTTAGCCTCTTCAAATTTTTTTGAAGATAGGCAAACCGGTTGGCATCTATGTAGCAGTAACCTGCACTCCAAGTCCAACGCCTTTCCATATACACCGGTGAAGGGTTGTAGAGGTGATCCAGGATCCCCATAATGTCGGTTCTTCTGCGATATCTTGAAGAATTCATAGCAGTCCCGAATATTATATGAAATATGAGGAACCTGCTCTATGCCTCGTAGGTCTGAAAGCAACAACAATCTAGAAGTGAGTAAAAGAAAAATGTTTTCTAGTGAAAATATCACTTCACTCTTCCTTATTTATTCTTATCTTGATTTTGTTATTTGTTGGCTCACTCTGATACCAATTATAACGTGTTCGAGATTGTTGTAGCCCATCGGGAGGGAAATCTAAAGGACACCACCTGGCACACTTGAAGAATGTCACAAGTTTAGTCAGATAGCACCTCTCGATTCTTTCTTACAATGGAGTGTATCGACCAACCCTTTGAGGATCGACCTGAGTTTTTGTGGGTTCTAACATATAGGTCATTCTAGCAGCCTTCTAGTGTCAGTCCTTCAAATGATCCACTTTGCGCAAAACATTTAAACCAAAGCGGACCCGTACCGCACTTAGTTCAAAGGGAATGAGAAATGAGAGGGATGCACTACTCAACCTCTCTATCCATAGGGCAAAGTCCCCCTAAAATGGTACGAGCCAGGGTTCTAACCTAGACATCCTAAGGTCAACGTCTTTATTGAATTTTCGAGAAGCCTCCCATCTCACTGAGACCACCTAGCCATTGGGCATATCCGCCAAGGATTTGCACCCATTCACTTCCCTTTGTGGTAGGAACATTTTTAGTTTTTTTAATTACCATATACAAACAACTTCATTTGATTAGTCCCGTTAGATACACGTTCCTTCATGTAATCTTTTGCACTGACACGAAGACAATATCAAACAAGATTTTTTCAAGGAAAAGTAATTACTATATTAGAGAATCCATTTGAAGTACAAGCTTCCGTCCACTGTACCATTCCGCAATCCCTAAGGATGCTGCTTCAGTTTTCCTCCAAGATTCTGTCCTTGCACTAGTAATTGGGGCCTCAAGAATCCATCTCGAGTCACATAGACCATTTGATTAGGACCTGGAGGCTAGGGATTTACAGCCAAAGCCCCACTTGCACCTAAGCGTCCTCCTATGATCAAACTACTCCATAGAGAGACCTCTTGTGGTGGGTTCAGTCCACATTTCTGTCATGATTATTTAGAACCCCTTGGATAGGGTTGGCGACCAGCTGGCGATGGTTTTGCATGCCCCTCCACGAATTTAACCTGATTCATTATACAAGTTTCTTATGAGAGCTTTGATCAAAAAATCCTTTCACAAACAATGCTCCTAAAATTACAAGGACAAACAATAATGTGGGTGAGTGCTGAAAACACCTGCTAAGGTGGAGTTTTGTTTTGAACAGTTAACATTCAACCTTCGGATTTTTTCTTGCCTTGATGTCAACTACAATGCCCACTGTGAGGATAGGGAATACACTTGTTTCATCCCTCATTCTTATGCAATAAGAATGATAATTTATGCAATTACATCCAATTGGCAACACCCATTAGTTTTTGGATTATAAAATTTTCCTAAATTCTATAGCTCTTGGGTTGGGTTTTCAGCAAGATCTAGATAATCCAATCTAAGATCCACAAGGACTGTTTTAGGGCGGCTTCACTCTCTTGAGAATCCATTACAAATTTCAATTCCCCTCCAACTTCTGTTAAGAGTTTTTCCCCTTTAGGGTTCCATGGTAGAAATCTTTTGCTCAATACTCTTGCGAGGGTAAGGGGTAACCTAGTTCCTTGTTATTAGCTCTTGTCCAATTGCAAGCATTAGGTACGCTATTTGATTAGTGGAGAGGGTCCTTCTTTTGATGTTTGATGCGTCAATTTAAGTGGTATCACGCCTAGAAATTTTGTTGAGTGGCTCTCACCCAACATACCAAGAAGCACAAAACCAGGGTACCGAGTAGCAAAGTGTATGCTTGGAGCTTTGCTTCTCACCATGAAACCTCCAAAAACACCTCTCTTGCCATGAATATAGACACAAAAAAGACCCAAGATACACCCTCACCAATCAAGAAACAAGATCAAGAGGCTCCTGTTTCAAGCTCGTATACCAAGAATCAATAGTTGCAGCACAAGCATGAGAGGGAATAGAGGATGGAAAAAGAGAGTTTAGAAAAGAGGGAAGAGAAAAGTTAAAGAGGCACCACAGTCTGCCGTGCTCCAACCTCCTCAACCACTTTTTCCCAAGAACCCCAATTCCACCCTTTTGAACCTTTATTAAATCCAATATATTTTTGACTATACAAAAACAAAGGTTGAAGCCTTATGTATTGCATGCATTCTAGGCAAGATTTCTAAGGTTTGAGAAATAAATGAACATATGCAATGGCTACCAAGCATTTACAACACATAAAAATATATCAATGAAGTACAACTTAGATGCAATAGCATAAATATTTTTGATAAATTGAATAATTTGTTGATGTAGATTCCCAAAATTTTTAGCCTTTTTTATGACAAAATTGGAGGCTATCATTCCTCCCACACTTAAATTGGTCAGCTCCCGCGAACCAAAGAACCTTCGCACACTTCCATTGTAATCTTCAAGAAACACTTTCATATTCATCTTCTCATTTCTTCACACTTACATGGATCATTTATCCACTTCTTCAACAACAACTATCTCTTCACATCAATATTTTGTCTTGATTTTAAACACCCATCACTGACTAATACACTGATAAGGATGAATACCACAACACTTTGGTTTTGGAAGACACACTATTTCCATGAAAAAGAAACATTGAAAATCCACCAATTTGACACTAAAAATGTGAAAACCTGCAAAAGATCTTCAAAGTAGCACTCCCAGTTCATCAAATTTATCTGTAAGGTACTCCCACCCGTATGACTCAATGCTTGGCTTATTCGAAAAAAAGACAGAAATAGAACATTGGATGCTTGATTTTCCTTGATGTGTTGCATATGAACTCCTGCCATAGAGTGGTTAACCTTAGGGTTTTAAGGTTTTGATAAAAGCAAAAGATTATCTGATCTTCTTTTTGGTTGCCGTCTTGTGCAGACGCCGCCTGTGGATGAGGGCGTGAAAAAGAACGAACGTTTTGCCTTGCTTCCTATTCTCCTCCTCGTCCTCCTCCTCCTTCTTCTTCTGTGTTTTCGATGTACCTGATGCATCGACTAAGGTACATCCGGCTAACGGCCAAACATCGCCGCCAACCAGTGAGAGTAGTTGCGTCCTCTTGTGGCAAGTTAGCAACTATCTCACTACTTCTTCTTTGTTTATTCACTTCTTCAAAACCAGCAAATGGGTCAGGCGGCGTGAGGATATGGCTGTGCCATAATTCCCTATTGGAAGCGTCTTCTTATTTTTTTCATTCATTCTTCTTCATAGCGAACATCGAAAGTCACTCGCCATCAAACTTGAAAAGAAATATAAAATTAATGGAGTAGGTTCCATCAAGTTTGGACTACCTAGAAGCTTGATCTCTTCCTTGAGACACTAGATCTCCTCTCTTGTATTCATCTCTGATCTTCTTTGCACCACTTCTATTATGGTGCCTGCCTAGTGGATTTGGAAATAGAGGTCACTTCTATGTGTGGCCACATAATTTTTATTGCCAGGCTGAGAGTAGCGATCGGATTCTTTTGACTCCTTGTCTTCTTCTAGAATGAGAGAGGGAGAGAAAGAGAAAGAGAAAGAGAAAGAGAAAGAGAGGAAGAGGGAGGGGGAGGAAACGAGAGAGGGAGAGAAAGGGAAAGAGAGGGAGAGGGAGAGGGAGAGGGAGAGGGAGAGGGAGAGTCCATTCTCTCTCTCCCTCTCCCTTTTGCTTTTGGAGAGTGCTAGGATATATTGTGAGAGGGAGAGGAAATGAGAGAGAAAGAGAGGGAGAGGGGGAGAGAGGGGGAGGAAATGAGAGAGGAAGAGAAAGAGAAAGAGATGTATACTCAAATGGATAGCTTTATGGAGATGTATGTCTACTCAAATGGATAGCTTTTATCTACTCAAGATGTAGTCCACCTGTGTGCGTATATATTGGAACGATAACATATCCATGATTATGGTAATGGTATGCACTTTGCTTTTTTTTATGGGTACCATTACATCAACGACTCCTTAAGAGGGCTAAAATTGGTCATACACTTTATAAAGTCTAATTAGAAGATTTAAGATGCACAATAATGGACTTATCGATAATGGTATGCAATGTGCTTTACCATGGGCCACGTACATTGGTGACTCTTTAAGATGGCTTAAAATTGGTCATATCCTTCATAATGTCCAAGTAGGGGATCTAATTGGATATGCGTAATTCCTTGTTTTTGTATTAACTTTATAGGCATAACAAATTAGTAATCATGCCAACTAGTCAATGGAAGGACTAAAAGAAAATGATCCCCTAGCTAATGGTCATTATGGTACTTCATCAAAATGAACCCAAAAGTGTTGCCATAGAAGAAGAATCCCTTAGATTGAGCATAGGATATTTTCTTCAAAGGTTATGACTATGAGTATAATTGATTGGAACAAATTTTATAACTATGGTACACACACACACACACACACCCCCACACAGGCACAAACATTTTTACTATTTGATATTGTCTTTGACATGGTAACCTTGTATTACATTGTTGCATTTGATATCTTCCAATCATTACAATAAAAGTTGATAAATTTCATAGATGGCATTAATTTTTATACATGGACCTAGGACAAAAAAACCACATTACTAAGATGCTTTTTGTTGAGATTGGTTTATTATTAGACTAAGAGATCCTCAATGATACTCATAAATTTTCTATACCATCAATGTTGATGTTGTGCTAGAAAGAATATATGAATATATGGGTAAGTGTACATAAGCATATATAATTTACTTGACATCTTGATACCCCATAACTAGGGTGTACGCTGACACATATCGCTACTTCATGATATTACTTCACACACACACACGCACACGCACACGCACACGCACACGCACGCGCATGTGCATGCACACCCACATGCACACGCACACACATGCATGATTAATGCATATTATGATATATATGTAACATTTGAGGGATGAGTATGAATGTTCCCTATTGTATTTCTCTTTAATTGATGATTATTTTCTTTAGTTTATTTTATGGCCTCAATAGACCATAATAGAAACACAGAAACACTAGTTTTGCCTAAAATATTCCTATTACTGCATATAACTTCTTGAATTGATTTACATACATATTGATAATTAATTCTTTAGAACTAATATACAGACATAAGATATACATCATTATCATTTACAAAGCACTGCTCACCTAAAAATTATGAATCAAAATACTCTCAGCACGATCGTTCTTGAACAAATAACTTATTATAGATAGGACTAATTTCTAGGAAACAAGAACAGAGTAGTAGAATCAAGCATCCTCGACCCTATACGGGCACTGCCCTAAAGATCTTTCATTTGTCATGACTGAAAAGATACTTATATTGATTTCATACACCTACATGCTTACAAGTACTAAGGTAGCTGATGCAATTTGAGCCCTAACACATGGCACAACCTAGTGTATTACTCAAAGCCCTCTAGTGCAGTTGTCTAAGTAATCCTAGGTGTCAATAAAATGAGACTAAGAAAGAACTATGATAAAACAAAGTGGAAAGTGATATTCATCAATGGCACCTAGGATTACTTATACAACTATGATTTGTTGACAAAGTTGTATTTTGTTGAGTAGGATTACTTATACTCAAATCCCTCTAGTGCAGTTGTATAAGTAATCCTAGTAGAGCCCTCTAAGATACTCAAAATACATAACCTAGAGACTGTAGCTAGGTATATAAGGTATAATGGCCATACAAGAAGACACCTCAATAATTGACTGATCACCACTAAATCCCAAAGAAGAATCGTGTTCCATCCCCTTCAACCACTATATTCACCTCGTGAAGAAATTCATTAATCATAGCATCCTTGTCCCATGCATTTTTTACATCAATCAATAAAGCATTTCTTATATCTTGAAGTTTAGATTTCAACACCATGGATGCATCAATATCAACCTCAATGTTTTTCAAAATTTACTTCTCATCCTCTTGCAGAGGCTAAAACCTCTCAAGCAAGAGCTTATGGTCAACTTGCAACTTGACATACATCTCCATAAAGCTATCCATTTGAGCCTCATTTTCCCAAATTTTATTACAAGTCATTAAATTGTTTGTTGTAACATAGACAAGATGGAAAACGAAGAAGGTCCTGTTGTTCAAGATCGCGAGGCGTATCTTAATCAGCATGTCCCATATCCTTGCTCTCAATGCAAGTTGGCAATTAGACAAAAACGCCGATTATCTACGTATGACGATTTGGCGAGTTTCAATCTGAGATCATTGATCAGGCGATTGCGGATTTTCAGCAAACGGTAATTTGAAGTGTTTATCAATCATGCATTGTACTCGCAAGCTAATTGAATACCATATACAATAAGATTGGGTCTTGCTAGCAAATTTTCTATCCAGAGAGGTGATGTCTCATCCCAAGGGGGAGTGCACCCTTTTTGGCCAATTAGAAGAGTTCGTGGGCGTGCGATGGATGGAGTGCATGAGCCAATCCACCACTCGCAAGGGCAATCTATACCGTCAATGCCAGAGGAGACTGGCAACCTTCTAGACCTACCTACAATCTTGGAGCCTGAGATGGAGGCAATGATCGATGCATTGATTCCCATGGATGTCGAGACTTCTGATCCGCTTAGAGAGGAAGTATCCATACCATTATATGATGGGTGCCGAGTATCTCGATTGAAGACACTGCTTGCACTCTTAAGTGTGCAAGCAAAATACGGGTGGAGCGATACGAGTGTGACCGAGTTGTTCAGGTACCTTGTACATACGCTTCATTGATTTTTTTTTCGACACTATTATTACAAACATTTGTGCTTTTTCAAGGTTTTTTATGATTTTTTTCAGGCTATTGAAATATCATATATTACCACTTGCAAATACTATGCCTGGGTCTCGTGATGATGCACGACATATTTTACGGAAGCTTGGCATGGACTACAATAACATCCATGCATGTATCAACGATTGCATACTATTTCGAGGAGAATATGAGATTATGGAGACATGTCCAAAGTGTGGTGCTCATAGGTATCGACAAGACTTGCAAGGGCAAACCATCCCTCAAAAAGTTCTTAGACACTTTCCGCTCATCCCCGCATAAACCAATGTTTCGTACGTCTGGCATGGCGAGCTTGACAACCTGGCATGCGCAGAATAGGTCCACTGATGGAGTTCAACGAATATCAGCGGATTGGCGCGCATGGAGCCACATTGACTCTACCTTCCCATGCTTTGTGTGAGAGCCAAGGAATCTTCGGCTCGGTCTCGCAATGGATGGTGTGAACCCATTCGGTCTGCGCTCAACTTCTTATAGTGTGTGGCCTATAGTCCTTGTCAACTACAACATCCCTCCATGGCTTTCTATGAAGAAAGGACATCTCATCCTTAGCTTGCTCGTCCCAGGCTGCTACAAAGTAAAAAATATGGACGTGTATCTTCGTCCATTAGTCGATGAGCTTAAGATTTTGTGGGAGGAGGGGGTCACTGTGCAAGATATGAGCAGGCGCGATGGTCGGCGGTCAGCCAATATTCGAGCCATTCTCATGTGGACGATGCATGACTTTCCAGGATTGGGAGAGTGCTCAGGTGAGCAAGCCTCTGTTCTCGCTGGTAATATCTATATTTTATCTCATTCAATCAAGTATTCACTAGGTCGTGGTGTTGGAACAGGTCTGGTTACCTCAGGTTATTATGCATGTCCATTGTGCGGGCCACAGTTAGACTCCGAAGGTCATGAACCATGAAGAAGATGGTATATCAAGGACACCTGCTTTCTTGCCAGAGGATCATGAACTCAGGGAAGGTTTCCTTGGACGAGCTCCAACACATATGAACGCTGCAAGCTGGTACGAGCTGAAAATGGTCCACGCGGAATCACATCCAAATGGAATGTGGCGGTTCTCAGTTTTCTACGAGTTGCCATATTGGACCCACTTACTGGTCAATCACTTGTTGGATCCCATGCATATTTTCAGAATGTGGGTAGCTTGTTATGGGACCACATCATAGGAAAGAGAGACACTATAGGGGCACGAATGGATTTGAAGGAGGTAGGTAAGATGGAGGCGCTTTGGCCGCAGTCGAGTGCTGATAGTCATATGCAGCTTCCTCGCACTCCATGGGTTTTGTCCACTAAAGAAGGGCGCATTGTGAAGCAAGTAATCAAGTCTATCCGCACTCTGACGGGTATGATGCATTCTCTCATGTCCGCATTTTCTAAAGACGACCAATTATCAAGGCTAAAATCCCATGATTGACATAAGATATGTCATGTTTGTACTACCTCAAGATTGTAATTAGCGTGGGCATTTTGCTATTTGGAATGTGGCCATTATTCATAATGCTTTCTCATTTGTGGCAGTTTGTACTACCGATCGCGATCGCAGGATGTCTTACTCTAGAAATTCGCGGGGCCATTTACAAGTTGTCGACTTTGGTGCAATGAATCTCATAGAAGGAGATTAAGACGTCCTCTATTGAGTCCGCGAGGCGGGGAGCAGTGGAGACGATCTATCTCTTTGAGAAATACCTACCCACCAGCATGCTCACGATACAAATCCACCTTCTTGTGCATCTTATGGATGAAGTGGAGATTGTTGGACCTGTCCATATGCGATGGTTGTTCTTCTTGGAGCGCTTCATGAAAACCCTGAAAGGCTTTGTGCGACAACAAGCTCGGCCAGAAGGTAGCATGGCCAAAGGTTGGTTGGTGTCTGAGGCGCTAGTGCATATTTCACAATGGCTACCAATGGTGGAACCATACAATGAAATGCTATGGTCGCTGAAGGACGATGATAGACTGACTGGAGATGGGGTAGAAAAAAGAATGGATGCCTCAATGGAAGAGAAGGTGAATCATTTTTGTATGTTGCACCATGCCTCTATGGAGACGTGGCTCGCCAAGTACCAGATCGCTAGGCAAGATCGAGAGGAAGCGTGAGCTAAATTCCGACGTAGTACGCGTCATCGACCAATTGGATATCCCGAAGGCATGGAGGAGATGCCGCGGTTTATGTCAACGCGATGGTTGCATGGAGCCTTGACCGCAGCATCTCGCGAAGGGACAGAGGTCTCAATGGAGGAGTGGGAATTCTCGAGGGGATGTAGTCCAAAGGTGATGAGGGGTTTAGAATCTGTCGTATCTAAATTTTATATGCGACATCTAATTTGAGTGTTTCAATGTACAGTACAAAATATATAGTGCAGCATGGTTGTGCGGACGGCATTTTCGTGTGGAGCGTCTTGACAAAATGCGCTCCACAATGGACTGTGGCATCATGGCAAGGTTCGAGCAAGAGAGCTGGCGACGAGCAATGGATCCAAACACGGTTTTGGATGAGATGGAGTATTTTGGGAACTTGCAAAGTATTATTACGGTGGATTACCGTAGCTTATCCATGATACTATTCGATGTGCAGTGGTTCAAAGTGGTACTTGGAGGAGCTGGAGCAATAGTTTGACGAGGTCCATCTGGATTTCTTGAAATAGATTTCGAAAAAAAATGAACGGATTTGCACGACACCTTTGTGTTGCCAGCCCATTGTGAACAGGTGCATGGAGTCATTTGTTGCTAATTGTATTATGATATGGTTTATGTCACAATGGTTTGAACTCTCTTGTACGTGTTTGTGAACATGTAATCTTCTATTCAAATCCCCGACAACCTCGATGGTGGTATATTATACCTTCAACTCCCCAAAGTGTGAGAGTATATGTTCAAAGAGATGTTCTGAGCATAGATGAAGATAATATGCAAATAGAGGGGTCGATATTGTAAGGGGTGGAGGCCGCCAAAAGCTTGGAGCCAGCATCGGCTAACAATGATGGAAATACAAGAGTCCAAGAATTCTTTGAGAACGAGGCAGACTCATTCTTTTGTGGTGACATGTCTATCGACCTTCCAGTGTATGCGGAGTTGTGTCAGGAGATTAACATGGGACCATAGGATACTTCATACTTGGAGCATCCACTTACTCAATTCGTTGACCAATCGCTTATAAGGGTACACAAGATATGCATTTTAAGTGAGATTTTTTTAAAATGATTTATATTAATGTGCTTTGTATGATTTAAATTGATTATTCTAACATCATTTTTTGTCTGTGCAAGTGACATTTTCAGGATGAGTCGAGGGATGAGCGATGAGGAGTTACATGACATCTTTGCACACATGTCTCCAAACTAGATCGCCAGATTCAGAGAGATGGCAGACCAGGAGCTGTCTCATTCTTCGTCAAGGCGCTCTGCTAGATCTGCTTCAGTGCGATCGGATGCTTCGGCTTCGAGCAGACGATCTCGACGCTCACGACTTGGGCCAGAGGAAGGGAGTGCATCGGGATCAGGGGGATGCTGCAGAGATACAGAGGCAGTGAGCCTGCGGTTGACACGGGATATAGGTGCGACTCCTCGCTCTCGTGGCATAGGTGGATGCTGTGGAGACACGAACATGGTGTCTCCGCCTCGTCGTTCAGCTGGAGCTGCATCACCTCCAAGACTTGTCACACTTGTGGGGACATCTACTCCAGTTACTCCGGCTTTTGCGCAGCCATCAGCATAGAGGTGGCACCCCTTTGGGTGCCACTCCGAGAGAGATTACCCCCGTTGGTACACCGGATGCAGAGGAGTCTCCTGGATATGCCCAGGAGCGTGGACACAAAGAGAATCCATCTTAGGTATACTCCTAGGGGTTATGGATATCTGGTCGATAGTAGGTCAGGAGCCATCATCATGAATGATGAGGGGAGGAGGGTGATGGCTCGCATGAGAGAGTTGTGCTAACAAGTTTTTCGACAGAACATACCAGAGGGGAGCAAGGACTACATAGTAGCATCCTTGCACAAGGAGTTTCCGGTGCCAGCCACAATAGATAGATTCTCTACGGGCTGGATGATGGATTGCATGTGTGCATACATGTCACATAGACGATCTGACACACGCAAGGCAATCAAGAGTGGGACTGCAAAGCCCGAGTGGTTAGATGCAGATGATTGGCACTGACTGAGGGAGGAGGCTACAGATTCTCCAAGACGCTGGAGTTAGCAGCACGAGACGGTGAGAGCACGACTCGAGGCTGGAGTGGTCCATCATCTTGAGAGTGGCAGCCATAGGAAGACCTGAAGGTCATGAAGCTGTTCATTTTTGTGGAGGCTCATGTAAACTCAACTTTACATATTTGAGGTCGAAGGGTTGAGTTGAACTCATATGTATATGAGGGAGTGACCCGTGTGATCCCCGCCAACAGGATCAAGGTGTTGGGGCACCATGAGAAGAATTGGTCCCAAAGGAAAGGATACCCTGATCTTCCAATGACTTACCGATTCCTGAAGATCCATGACCCGAAACCATACTATTATCCAGTTCCCGTAGATAAATATAATACAACATTATTCTCACCAAACTAAATGTAAACATTTGCCCTATCATCCCAAGAAGTGTGGAATGCAAGAATCACACCTGATGGTAATGGAGAGAAGAAGGGATGATACGACACAGCGAGAGAGGGTGATTGATTTTTTTGAGAGAGAGAGAGAGAGAGTTCGATGCTTGATATGGGGCATGCAAACAACAACAACAAACAAGAAAACTAAACAACAATAAACAAGAAAAGAAAAAAAACTACTACTACTACAACAACAACAAATAAGAAAACTACTATTACTACTACTAGTACTACTACTACAATCATGACTATGATGTCTATGACCACGACTACAACTACCACAACAACAAACTTGAAGAGAAGAAATTAAAAAACTACTACTATCACTACTACTACCACTGCTACTACTACGACTACCACAACAACAACAAACAAGAAAATAAGAAATTAAACAACAACTACCACTACTGCTACCGCTACCGCTACTGCTACCACAAAAACAACAAACAAGAAAATAAGAAATTAAACAACAACTACCACTACCACTACTGCTACCGCTACCATGACTACCACTACCACTACCACTACCACTACCACTACCACTACCACTACCACTACCACTACCACTACCACTACCACTACCACTACCACTACCACTACCACTACCACTACCACTACCACTACTGCTATCGCTACCGCTACTGCTATTACTACTATTACTACTACTACGACTACCACAATAACAACAAACAATAAAAAAAGAAAAGAAGAAATAAAAAAATAACAACAATAACAACAACCTCTCCCTCCCTCTCCCTCTCCCTGTAACGTGCCCGCCCCTCAAATTATGGGACACGTCTTAGCAGTCCATCGAGAGATAAATCTAGAAGACACCGCCCAGCACTCCTAAGGAATGACACAAGGTTTGCTAACTAGGGTCTCTCGAGTCTGCCTCGCAATGGAACTTATTCAACCGTTCCCACTAGGATGACCTGAAGTCCGGGTTTACCTAACAGCCTTCTAGCGTCAGTCGACAGCCGCTCCACTTTGCATGGATACAAGTGGACCAAAGCAGACTCATACCGCACTTGGTTCAAAGAGAATGGGAAATGAGAGGAATGCATCACTCAACCTTTGTGCCCTAGGGCATAGTCCCATTCCGGTCCCCTAAAACGGTATGAATCAGGATTCTAACCAACATTGTCTAAGGTCATCGTTCAACTTTTCCTAACATTTCTCGTTAACATTTCCTTTGAGGAAAGCTCTCGGCTAACCGAGACCACCGTTTCGCAGGATAGACCCATTGGTCACATCCACCACACTTCCCTCCGGGGTGGTTTTAGTTATCTAATTACCTACCACATTATGTTTAACACATAAAAGTATCTTCCTTAATTAACCCGTTAATCACAGGTTCCTTTACGGAATTTAGGGCACAGACACGAAGATAAGATAATAGGATCAAACACTTCCTTAACTTATCTTCAAATTAATGTTTGTTCTTCTTTCTCTCCCTTCCTCTTCTTCTTCTTCTTCTTCTCCTTCCCTCTCTCCCTCTTCCTCTTCTCCTCCTCCTTCTTCTCTCTCTCTCTCACACACTCTCCCTCTTATCAACATAATAGCTTGATCATTTGTCCATCTTGCATAAAGGCTAAGCCCTTTATATAGTATTTCAATGAGAGAGGGGGGGATCACCATGTGGCCCATGCATCATTATGGAGGCCACTTGGGAGTCCATCTGCCATGATTGTAGTCTGTGTATGCTGTTCTACCAGAGGGAAGGAAGCTTTGCATGGATGATGATGATGACGGCATAGATGATGGGGGAGGGGGCAGTGATCATGACATTGGCGGCCCAAATGGCGACATCAACTGCACTCAAGGTAAGTTTTTTTTCTTTTTTAAAAAATTTAAAATTAATGTTTTCCTTTTCACCTATCTCCCTTACCCTATTACTAACCTTACTCAATCAACTAACTCCTTCTAACACAACTAACCTGTACTAACATATATATATATATATTTTAAATTTTTTTGAAAAGATCGAGTTCGATCGGGATGAATGCCAATAGATCTTCTCGAGATGGATTTAATCTTCGAGTTTCAACGTAATGTAGGGGACATTACACTCCCTCTCTTTCTCTCTTTCCCTATTATGTTTAATGTTTTCTCCCTCTCTCTCTCATTCCTTCTTTCCTTTTCTCTCTTTCTCTCCCTCTCTCATTTCCTCTCCCTCTCTCAATACACATGATTTTTAACAAAAAAAAGTTTTTAAAAAAAGAGAAAAAACAAAAACAAAGCAAGAAAAAACAATGCACTCACTGTAAAGGCCTGAGGATGGATTCAGCGGCTCCTCTTTGCCCTCCGTACACTTCCTCCTCTTCTTCGCGAACGGCGGTGGCGGCGGCGAGAAGCTTTCCTTCTTCCTCTTTCTCTCTTTCTCTCCCTCTCCCTCTCAAATGCAAGATGGAGTTTGCTCTCCCTTTCGCTCTCTCTTTCGTTTGTTCATGCAAAATAACGCGCTTGGGTTTCGGCCCGCATTTTTTCATCTCAGCACCATCACTATTTGCGTCGCTTTTAGCGTCACTATTTGCGTTGCTATTAGCGTCGCTATTTGCGACGCTAATAGCGACGTGACATATGATTTTTTATGTCGAGAAGTGCTTAAAAATAGCCAAAAATATTAGGGAAAAAATAGACTTCGTCGAAGGCAACGATGGCAATTAGTACGATTTTAAGCGGCAAGTCCCTAAAGCGCTAGTGCTAACTTTAATGGGAAATCAAATGACGACGGATGGCCAAGCTAGAGTTTTCCTAGATGCAAAATGATGTCAGGAATCCAATGCAAGTCTCATATCTCAATTCCGAGGTCGTTTGATCCCCCATTTAATCCCCGCACAGTTCGGGGTTGTGAAGCAGCTACTGGATCTTGAAGTTGAGAAGAGTGTGATGGGCCTAGCTTTGTAGTTTTTGATGCCACGGAACCACCCGTCCAGACGGATCTCGAATCCGATGTCGTTTTCCCCTCCAAAAGCAAAAAAAAAAGCCACTTGCCGGAAATGTGAAAGCAAAAGGCATGAACTAGATAAGGTGATTAAGAGCTTAAAAGCTCTTAACAAATAGCTTAAAGAGACAAGAAGCCATGAAATGAAATGATGGGGGGGGCAGGAGGGGGCGTCAGTTTTTTGCGCCCCATTTTTCCCCCCAATTATCATGATTTTCTGATCGGTGGAGGCAGGAGGAATCCTCCTGGGCCTGAGATGCTTCTATCCTTCGCCCTCCATCACCACAAATGGATCAAGGAATGATGCACTAAGCAAATAGATAAAAAACCAGTCTTGCTCTCTCCTCCCTCTCTCTCCTGCATAGAGGCAATTCATGTGCAAGAAATCAAGAAAAAGAGGGGTTGAAGGATGCTTGTCTGGCAGTGATCGAATTGCTTCAAGATGAAGAGGAGGATGAGGAAAGAGGTTCAGCACTGAAGAATGGTTGCTGGTCGGCCCGTGAGCTGCCCAGAATAATTTTTAGAAAATCTACAACACGCAAGACACGTGGTATGCGGCAATTTTATGAAGAAATTTACTTGTTTTTGTTGTTTCATGGTTCAAATGTTATTCATATGAGATGAATTTTTGTTTGAACCTTTTTTGCATCATGTTTGAGGGCTATAACTACAAAAATGCAGAACTTGTAATGATTTAGAGCCATTATTAATTCTTTAAACCCCACAAAATGTCATTTTCAATGGAAATCAGTGGTTTTTTTTCGATTTTGAGTTGGGAGAAAGGGGTGGAAATGGGATAAAATCAGAGAAAATGTTAAGTTTCAATCAAAATAATAAGCCAACACAAATAAATCAAAAAATGCCTATTTTCCATAAATAATAAATAGGAAAAAATCACAAAAATAAAGAGAATTGGGATTTTCGCTCTCAAAAAATATGAAAAAATAAGATTTATGTACGTAAATGTTTGGCGAGGTTACAGCATGACGTTAAGCCTCAATTTGGCCTCATCCTTTGTGTTATAGTACATATTTATTACTTTTTACATACAAAAATGACACAAAACAACCATTTACACCTATGCAATGCAGCAACACCTAAACGGTGAAGAGGGGATGAAGTTTGTGCGACGATCTAATTGCTGAAAAGATACAAATTCTGATTTCCCTCTTTGTGCATAGCATTTAGGGATCGTTCCATAATTAAATATAGGCAACTAGTAGCACGGAAGTTCCGATGCTCTTCCCTAAAGCAGCGCAGCACGTAGTAACGCTTAGTTAAAATTCATGAAAGGGCTGTTTTTCACACCTCCCATGGCTAGTTTTTTTAATCATAAAATGGTTGTGCACAATCGTCATACATCTTGCATCATGCATGCCACGTGGTATCTCTTAGAATGCATTGCAATTGATTGATAAACTTTGACCAACGCTGAGAGGACAGGAAACCTAAGCTATAGGTTAGACGGGTGCTTCCGTTGGGGAAAGTTTTTGAGGCAAATTAAAATCTCCTGGAACGCTGAATTATGAAAGAGTGGAGTTTGTGCGTTATGTTTTATATGTTGGAGCGACGTATCTTGGGGCCAATCCCCGAGGTCTAGGAGAGTCATAGTGGAGCCATGACAATCAGCCGAGAGGTGCTTCCCTATGTGTGTATTACGAGACATTATGCCTATATGTTATGGGATCTCCCTCTGAGGAGAAGGGAAGGTGAACGCTGGACTACATATTGGATAGAAACGCAAAATCGTCATAAGAATTTAGTGCAAAGTGAGTTTTAGACACTCCTGCCCACGAGGCTGTGTGGTGGGGTTGTCTGTCGTATACATGAGGTCCGACTAGTGCCATAGCCAGTGTCGGCCCATTTTAGGTCCCATCAGTGGTGCATCTGCTGGGAGCTTCCTATAAGTGGTGTTTTCCGAATCTTGGTCTTATAAGGGACCTATTAACTTTATTATATAGTTGATAGCCGCCTTGAAGCGGTGGATACTAAAATAAGCGGATTAAAGTTTTAGCCATGAGCATGATGATGAAACCAAGGAATCCCCGTAACCCTAAAGATACCTTGTCCATTCTAAATGGTTTAGTGGGATCTTTGGCTAGAAATGTGGCCGATTACTTTACTCTTTGCCCTGAAAGTGACACCATGCTGGAGTTTGGGTCACTATGGGGAAATACCCATGGAGTAATCATGAGAGATAGTCCATGGGAGCTAGAGGAAAGATTAGGGAGTAAAAGTGATGTTAGTTGTTTGTGATCCTCAAAAGCGATAAGTTTTTGAAGGAAAGACCGTGATGCCATTAGTCAAAGTAATATATGCCTATGAGCAGGAGATACCTCCGATGTTAGGGCTTGATGCAATTGGGTTCCAAGGCACAATTTTGCAGATCCATAAAGCATTCGACGATATCTACATATGTGGAAAACCCTTATCGTAAAGGAAGGTTCTATTAGGACCTACCTCCTATTCTAGGGAAACAATAGCAAATGAGGATAGAATTACCAAAACATCAACATCAAGCGATGGAGTAGACTCCTCATTGCGTAGCATAGGACTCCCTAGACCACTCTGTGAGTTGGCAGAAAGGGATAGCAAGGATGATATTAACCTTCCTACACTAGTAAAAGTGGAAATGGAAGAGGTTGGAGACCCCAAGACACTAGAGTTAGGTCATGAATATGAGGATTTTAATGGCCTAGTGTTGATCCCAAGAAAGAGGACTAAATGCCCTCCTTCTTATAGGGATCTCCCAGTATTTTATGGGCTGGTTAATGAGGATCCAATGGTGCATTTACGAGAATACAGCCTAACTTGCCTTGCAAGTGGGTTCAATGATATTCATCAGATGCTCGTATTCTCAAGTACCCGAAAGGGAGAGGCTAGAAAATGGTACTGGAGCCTCCCAAGGGGATCTATTAAATCCTTTGAGGAGTTGAGTGATCGATTTTTAGATGAATATGAGAAGAAGGTGCCTATGACCCAAGTTTAGGGCAGTTGATGTAGATTGGCAAGAGTCCTATCCTTCTGTTAAAGAATACGCTAGAGCCTTTGATGATATTCTGAGGCTTTCGCCAAGAAGAGCTACTGCATTGCCAGGTGATGTGCTATGTGAGCTCTTTTTGAGTGGCTTAGAGATTAACATGCAAATCCAAGTGGGACTGCGGAATCCTAAGTCGTTAAGGGAAGTAAAGATGCATGCCATTGATTATGAGGGACATTTTCAAAGATGTTGAGAAAACTTTTGGAGTTTTCCCCACTAAGTACAAGTACATCCTATCTTTCAACCATTTCTACAAGGAGACAATTCACTTGTTGATACCAAGGCAGCCTCTGAGAGGAACCTTGGTAGCCAAAATCTCCAAGCAGAAAATGGCAATAGTAGGGATAATATAACCCCTGGGGATAAAAAGATTCCAAGCCCAATAAGTCCCATCAAGGCTTGCAACACTTCCATGAGAGGTAGTTGTGACAGTGGAATTGATAGAACCATTAGGTCTACAAGCTTAGATGAGCATTCTATGAGTGGTTCTAGTTGTGCTCCTAGTAAGGCTCTTGAGAGACCTTTCCAATTTATAGATGAATCATGCTTTCGAGTAGATGCTATTTCTTTTAGTAAAAGCATGGTTCCTATGGCTAAGTACTTTTTTCAGAGTGGACAAAGGCAAGTAAAGACATCTCGTGTAGAGAAGATGTGGCATGCCAAAGGTCCACCTATGCTAAATAGAAGCCATAAGGCTGTGAGACTATCTGGTAATGGTGATAAATCCATAGTGAGTCCATTGGACCAATGTGGGCAGATGAGGCAGTCTAAGAATATGAAAAGGAATATGAGATGGGTTTGGAGGCCCAAAACCCCTAAAAATACTATTGGTGTGTCAGATGAAGGGCCATGAATTGCATGTGGACATGCTTTGATGGATTCCCAAGAGGATGCGACTAAAGGCCATAATGCGACATCTGACAATAGGGACCGCCGCTCTGAGATGCATCTATGTGATGGGTCTAGGCTTGAAGCTCTGTCTAGTTTGGATTGTATCATTGACATATGGAATGGTCCAATTAGAGAAGAGTTGAATGATCATAAATCCATGATTCTCCCTGTAGGAGGAGTTACTGGACAGTTGGGACAAGCGATCCATTTGAATGACGAACAAGGGGATGAGATATATCAACCTAATGATGTCATTCATTCAGCTCATAGTACCCAAGAAGAGATGGCCATTATTATTGAGATATTAGTAGAAAGGCTTGGGCTAGTGAATCTACAAAGAGCGTAGATCAAGCTTTTAGCTGACTCGCATGAGTAGCATGAGGCTAGTCCTCCTATTTTATGCTATCTTGATTATTTTGATAGAATGTGCTGTATATGCCAAGGAGATCATATATTGCATGGATTAGAATGAACTGTCCATTTTAGGCCAAGAGGGCCAGTTAGTTTGTAGTGAAATGCTTTATTTCATTAAGCCAAGAGGGCCAGTTGTCTATTTAGTACGGGTGCAGTTAATGGTTTCTTATTTTAGTCCCGTGCTAGACAGGTTCAAAGAAGTGCTTGGAAGGAGCCTTTGTCCCATGGAAGCTTCTCGTGGCCCTATCCAAGTGATATCTCTCCTTTACGAGTGCCTGTTCTTTCACGTTATATGTATATGCATACTTGAAGGGGGTTTTCTTTCTTGTTGGGGACCGGCAATCAAGGCATGAAGTCCCAGGTTTAGGTTAGGTATGTCTGGGGGAGGTCTGAGTAGTCCTTGCCTCCTGCAATGCATTGTCAAGCATTGAAAGACTTGTTTTAGATGGGAGTTCTAGTGACCCTGTTCTGCGGACCTGTTAGGCGGCCATTCTAGGAGTTCCTGCTAGTTGTGAGGCAGTTAGAGAAGCCTGCAGAAAAAAAAATGATGATGCTAAAAAGAAGAAAAACCCTGAATATCTGAAAGAAAGTATATATATATTGAGGTGTGTAAAAAGGGGTTTTACCCCTATTAAAATAGAAAAGGAAAGAAAGAAAAATCCTTGAGCTGCTGTTTGTCACCTTGCAAAGGTCTAGTAGGTTCCTGGGGACGAGTAAGACCTGGTGCCGATGCCTTGTCTTCCTTGGGGTGACATCTTTCCATAAAATAAAAGGAAAAATAAAAGAAGGTTGGACCGAAAATAAAAGTGAGCTTTAGAAAAAGATTAAGTGTCGCCTCGCGAGGGCTTGGTAGGTCTTTGGGTACCCAGACAGGACCTGAGTGTAATATTTTCGCTCGAAAATATTACTAAACCTGACTCCCCGCATGCCTCGTAAAATTGTGCAAGGTTATCTTCTGCATTGTATTTACCGGCAGTCAATCCGTACCCCGCACGCGCAAAAACGAGGCCTCCGCATTGTGAAATCGAGCTTGAGGGTCCAAGTCTGCATAACCGCAGGGAAACACCCTCTTGGGAGGGGGAAAATGGACAATAATAATGAAAATTTTTTAATTATTATCCCCTTTCCCCAGCCAATGCATGGCTGGAGGAGAGGGAGTGTGGGGAGGGATGGGCTAGGTAAGAGGTGTGGGTTGCATGAGGGGGAGGGAAGCCATGAACAGCCCACGTGGTGGAGCTTCCCTCTCCCCCCCTTAAGCCTATATAAGAATCAAGCTCATTAAGCTCATTAAGCTCCATTCTCACATCTTCCTCGTAAATCCCCCATTCCCACAAACCTTTTTTCGAAAAGCTCCATTCCCACAAACAAAGCTCCAACCCCACAAGCCCTCCCATAAGCCCAAATCCCACAAGCCTCGGTATTTTCAAGGATCCGCATTTTGATGAAGGAATCTCCTACGTACGAGGGAGAAGGGCAAGATCTTGAGGCTGCTTACCAAGGCTAGAGGAAATTCACCAATCGCGTAAGGGTAAAGACAAACCGGAAGACCATAATCATGCCTACAATGACCCCCAAGAAGTCGCAAGGCACGCCTGCGGGAGGTTCTTCTCCTAACATTCACGTGGACATCTCCCCGAGCCCACAAGTCTAGGTTTTACGGTTTTGATTCCACGCTAAAGTAATGTATTAAGCACGATAACGTCATGGAATAGGAAGCACCTATGCATGTTCAAATTCACCTAGCCTAGTTAAATGCAATTGGAAAAGAATTGACTATTTGAACAATTACTAGAATTAATTCATGACATGTAATTGGGTCATTGGTATTTTCAATGTGATGAACGCAAATTGTCTATCCATCTGACGACCTTAGTAGTATGTTGCCTTGTCGTGCATTTCAAAGTGACGAGCCTAGAACACCTATTGCCTATCATTATAAGGTTGAAATTATTAAGTGCACTTTTGACTAGACATGGGAAGAATAAGCGTATGTTGCATTTTTAGGAAAAATCTTCATTGTAATGGTTCATGGGAAAAAGTCGTAAACTCTCGTAGGATGTTATCCAAAAAGTAATTGCAAAGTACAAAAAATGAATCTATGGATTTGCATGTGGCATGTGCTTACAAGATGGAATAAGCCAATACTAGTCCTACTATATTCACTTTGCATGAACTTCATTTAACTACATTGTAGTTAGGAAAGGGTTGCATGTTGCACATTAGTCGTGCGTAAAATTCATTCATCAAGAGTTGCAGGTTGCATGGTTTATTAAAGCATGAAATTCTAAAGCTTAGAAAAAGAGTTATAGACATGATTCTTGAATGTAAGTCCTAGTAGGTTCTATGAAAGTTATTCTGCAAATTATTCATGCGTTTTGATTTAAAAAGGAAAGCTTAGGGCTATTGCAAATATAGTGGCACGTAGAAGCAATGAATCACGTGTTTACGTGTATTGTGACATGTTGCAACTAGTTTTCTCCTTTAGATCAAATTTATCATCTCTAGGAATCGCTCATCCTTGTCACAAGACAAGTAGATCGAATTATCTAAATCACCTGACCCGCAAGGGATTCATATAGGCATGATTCAGTCGATACTATAAATACCCCAAGTGCTAACTAGGGTTTAGCACGTTAAGGATTCGGCCTAGTTTTGCACTTGTTGCCAAATCAAAACCCTCAAACCCGAAGGTCCTACCCACATTCATGCAATGTTGGGTCAATTGGACGCTCATGCAAATAACAATCTAGGGGTTCTACCCTAAGGATCATTTGACCTAATGCTAAAACTTGGGTTGAGTTTGGAATCCCTAGGATCGAACGTTGTCGGCCTAGTGCAATTCGGATTGGGTTAGATAGGAAGACACCCTAAACCCTGCTTCTAGTCTAAACATAATTCCTTGACCAGGAAATGCTGTTCAATGGGTGAAATGATCCCATGGAATAGATGCGACACTTGTGCAACAAGTTGCAACGTCGCATGGTCTTGTGGTTTGATCACAAGAGAGTTTTGCCATTCCTTGGAATGAGATTGGCAGGTTCTTGCGCAAGTTTAACTTGCAAAAGGGATGAGTAGTCATCCTCTTACATCACCTTTCTTGGGGAAAATTGCCAAGTTAAGAGAAGTTAGGTATTTGCTTGGAAGCAAAGGATCAATCAAGTTAGAGTGACATGGTCGCCAGGATTTACTGTTAATTTATGAAACCTAAGGTATTGGTTAAGTTGGGTTAACATGGTATGGCCCTAACCCAAGGAAAAAAGGGTGAACAAAAAAACACTTGGGGGATCTTGCCAAGTCGCATTTGATCCCGGATCAAATGTTGGATGCATTTAGAGAGAAGGATTTACTCCTCAGCAGTTGGCCAAATAAACGACCACTGGAATTGATTGTGCTTGTAACAGTT
Organism: Lygodium microphyllum; assembly: GCF_053477565.2. Classification (NCBI taxonomy): domain Eukaryota; kingdom Viridiplantae; phylum Streptophyta; class Polypodiopsida; order Schizaeales; family Lygodiaceae; genus Lygodium; species Lygodium microphyllum. The sequence goes on from NC_141144.1 coordinate 49,014,645, forward strand.
TAGGAGCACTGTTTGCATTGTTTGCTCAAGGAACTAAAGGATGGAAAGATATTTAATGCTTCAGGCTGAAGGCCAGAAGGGAGAGGCAGCTTCAATTACCCCCGATTATCTGCCTGACCCTAACCAAGGGGGTTGTTAGCCGCACCCAGAACGTGGACCGAACCCGCCGTGTGAGGTCTCTCCATTGGGCGTTGTCGTATTGCTGCACATTCGAGGTGTGAAAACCACCCAAAAGTTGTGTGTGTGATTTGATACTTTGTACATACTTAGTTGTTATGTTTGCTCTTTTATTCTATGCCGAAGACGGAGAAAAACAAGGAGTTTTGGTAGACTGGTAACTCGAGATGCAATCTCATGGGCTACACTTATTTCAAGATATGTTGATTATGGGCTTTGTGAGGAAGTACTAAACTAATTCCAAGAGATGCAAGTCGAAGTACATTGGTGGATATGTATGGCAAATGTGGCTTGCTTGTAAAAGCACAATATGTGTTTGACAAGCTTCCTTTCCGGAATGTGGTCTCTTGGAGTGCACTAATTGAAGGTTATACACAACACGGGCATGGTGAAGAAGCACTGAAGCGTTTTGAGTGCATGAAACTTGATGGGGTATCTCCAAATGCAGTAACCTTTCGTTGCATTTTGAAAGCTTGTGGTAGCATAAGAGCCACAGAAAAGGTTGGGGAAATTCATACTGAGATTGCTATGAAGGGGTTGCTAGAAAAAGATGTGGCTGTTGGCACGGCATTGGTTGATGTATATGTCAAAAGTGGCTTGCTTGTAAGAGCACAAGCTGTGTTTGACAAGTTTCCACTTCGTAATGTAGTGTTGTGGAGTGTATTAATTGCAGGCTATAGCCAATATGGACATGGTAGCCAAGCACTTAAATGTTTTGAGCGAATGCAACTGGAGGTCTCTGGACAGTGTCACCTTTGTTAGCATCTTGAAAGCTTGTGTTAGCATAGGAGCTAAAGACAAGGGCCACTAATCCTGTCGAAAGGTAAAGAAAAGAGTGGCTAAAAACAAGGGAGGGAAAAAGTAGATTTAAAAAAAAAACAGGGAAGATTCGACAGATTACGAAAAGGAAGGAAGAAAGCATGAAGGGCGATGCTAATTGGGGGAGAAGGGAAGGAAACGCAGGAATCACAGGGCATGATCGTTGATGATGAAATCAAGATAGCACTTGTCAGACCGTTGCGAAGGGGCGTGCGATTACATGCAATTGTTGATGCATGCCTCGTTCAAGGTTGCCGGCCTGGTGATTCGCTCGTTTTCCACTACTCAGGTCATGGGTTACAACAGAGAAATTACAGTGGTGAGGAAGTTGATGGATTTGATGAGACCATTTTACCTATGGACTTTGAAACACAGGGGACATTCCTCCAGGCATACACAAGCGTAAGGGAAGAAGTCGTTTCCAGGAAATGAGCTTTGCCTCATCGAATTTCTGAGTCTGAATCTCCCTAAGAAGCATATCCGGCCAGAGAGAGACAATTCGAGGGCAGAGCTAGGCTGAAGGAGAATGACATTCGGTTGCTTTTGCAAAGCCTATTAAAGAATGCTCCATGGCGGCTCTGTTCTCTTCCCACCAGCTCCTGCCATATCATCCGATGAAAGAAGGCTAGAATCTCCTGGTCATGTGAGAGTTTCTGATAGAAAGCTGGCCATCCGTGGTGTCTTCAATCCTGCCATTCCTGAGCAGCCTCCTGCTCCCCCTCCATCGTCAAAGCCTGGCTCCGTGTGGGATCCAAGGCCGGCCAGTGCTCCAAGCGGTGCTAGTAATGCAGGGTTGAGTGTGCTTACCAAAGAGTGGAGGGTCTATGTCAACGGGCGCAGGTGGAAACACTGTCCAGAACGATTAACATCACCGCATCGAGATGAATAAAAAGGTACACAGAATTGGGGCGCAGGTGGAAAAACTGGACATATTGTCTACCAAAAGCTCGAGGGAATCTGTGGAGTTGCAAAGATTGGACAATCAAATTGTTACTCCAGCTATTACAGTGGTTTTGCAGTTGCTTGTTTGGGGTAAAAATTCTGATCGATGCATATGGTTATCCTTGATTCCTGTGGATTGGGTGAAACAGTTTATTGAAGTTGATCCTGAAGATTGTCGTTGGGCGTGTCAAACCTGAAGAAATCCTGCCTTACAGAGCACCTAAGGCTTTTGCAAACGTGCTGGTTCAAAGGCACAAACAAGCATAGGAAGGCCTGTTGTACCAAAGGCTGTTGTTCATGCAGTGGTTGAAGAGCAGCTTTTGGATGCCAAAGTTATCATTTTCAAAAAGAAATGGAGGAAAAATAATCGTAGGCATAGAAGGCATCGACAGAAACTGAACCGCCTGCGCATATTTGACATTAGAGGACTTGGAGAGACTCGAAGCACAAGAATTGGAGCTTTACAGCCATCATAATTTATGTTCTGGAGATGCCTGCAACCAAGCTGGACTGTTGATTTTACATCTTAAATGTGGAAAGGAAATCTTTCAGCTTTTAACGGCATCCTAAAACAGGGTGCTGCTCTTCTTTTTTTTTATGGAATGCAAAATAAAATGCTGCCCAAGACTGTGCCACATCAGCATGGCACCATCATATCAGTAGCGCAATGACATGTGACCTACTTACAATGCCAATTGATTTGTATGGAGGCCCAATAAAGTTTAAATATGATTGCTTACATGGAGCAATTTTTGTTGCAATAGAAAAAAAAAGGGGTTTCCAGAAGCTTGCTGTTGTATTCTGCAAAAACCATTCATAATTCTTTCTTGAACGTACACCCACAACCATAAAACAGAGTCGTCCAGAACTTGTTGCTGTGTGGAAAATTGGATAATAGGATTATTCACATGATGGATCTTCTATCTTGAAATTTATCAAGGACTTCTGAAGTTGCGACATTGCTTTCGAAACCCTTCGACATCTTTGGTGAACCCGACGTGAAAGCGTCGCAGAAATTTCAAGATGGGAGATACTTCAGCCTCTATTTCAGCTTCTTCTACAACTCCAGCTGCGTCTACTTCAGCTCCATCAATGAGTGCTGCGTCAAGTACTTCAACGGAGGATCTAAAGAAGATTTTGCAGAATATGTCCATGTATATGCAGCTCCAAAATCAGCAAACACAATTGTATATGCAGCAGCAGCAACAATTGCATCAACAGCAGTTGTCTCAGCAAAGGCAACTCTATTCGGAGCAGGAGAATGCAAACAGCGCGACTAAGGCTATTGAAGCAGTTGAGAATGAGAAGAAGCTATTTGACGGGCGTAATGTTTCAGCATATTTGAAGACATATGAGATCAAGATGGGGTTTTTTGGAGTTCCTGCCGGACTTATGAGTAAGTACTTCCTTCGTCTTGTCACACCTGCTTTGAGGACAAAAGTGACTGATCTTTTTATTCAAAATACACATTGGCAAGATTTTAAGAAGGCCTTGAAAGAAGAATACTTCCTTGAGGACTTTGGTATGGCTACTCGGCGGTCATTCCGAGAGTGGGTCTACATGCCAAACAAAGGTCTAGTTGCTTTGGAGTTGATTCAAGAATTCGAAGAGAGGTATAGTCAGCTTGATGCCATTGAACAAAGAGCATTGGATGTTGAAAAAGTTGAGCTTTTCTTGCAAGCTGCTGATCCTGCTCTTCAAGAAGAATTGGGTGAGCTTCTTGAGGATCGTACGAAGCCTATGGGTCTTAAAACTGATTGGCAGGATGCTCAGGATGCAGTCTCGACTTTGACCAAGAGGAGGATATGGAAGACTCGCCTACAGAATGGTTCCATGACACCTACACCATCATCAGCTCCTATGCCTGCTTCTATCCCTGTTATTTCTTCTCCTCCTCAGCCAGTTTCTTGGCCTATGCCAGTGCCTACTGTTTCCACTCCACCTATTCCTCCTGTTCCACGACCGATGCCTACACCTTCTGCTCCAAAACCATCCGCTCCATCGGTGCCTACCTCTCTTGATGACATAATCAAAGGCATAACATATTTGACATTGGAGTCAGTCAAAGCGGAGTTGGTGGGAAAGTTGAAGGAGCAGTTTGCTTCGACTGTGCCTACTACTTCTTCTAGTGCTCCTAGTGCACCTAGGAGTGCTCCTAGTGCACCTAGGAGAGATCGGAGATGTATTTGGTGCAATAGTATGGACCATCAGCATTGCAGGGATTGTGAATCTTTTCAGGATGCAAGGAGGAAGAATTTGGTATATTGGGGGCAAGATGGTAAGATTTAGTTGACTGAGACAGGAGCTCCACTTGCTACCAACTTTGGTAAAGGTGGAATGAAGAAGTTAGTGGATGACATGGCTGCGCGTACTTCTTATGTGACAGCTAGAGGTGATGCTTCTGCATATGGAGTCCAGATTGAAAAGGGATCAGAGACTCAGTCAACGCTATGGACTTATGCTATGGAGATTGCAAACAAGGGGAAAATTCAGCAAACTGTTTTGACTAGTGCAGGCTCTAGCATCAGATCAGAGATAGGTTAGGACTCGCTTGTTGACAGGTATTCTATTTATGCTTATTTGGCTAAGTCTCATGGTGCAGATGTACTTGTTGAGGAGAAGCATAAGAGGGATGAAGAAAATCCAAGTGCAACTAAGAAGACTAGAGGGGGTGAGTTTGTTACTCCACCTACTGCAGGACTGTCCTCAAGACCAGGGCCAGATCGACAGATGGAAGATGCTCAAAAGAGAGAAAAGAGGCAAGAGCCTAGAGAGAGAAAGCAGCCAGGGTTTAGATTGATGTCCAATATTGAGACATCTACAAACATGAAGAAAGTCTTTAATGATAAGATACTTGGCAATGAGGTGACTTTCACTATTTCTGAGATTTTGGGCATCTCGAAAAGAGAGTTTCAGGATCAGTTTCAGGAGGTCCTGAAGAGGAAAAGGCATGCATTGTTTACCACTGATACACAGGGAGTTTTGATTGGGGAGTTGGATGAGGTTATGGTTGATAATGCTTCTGTTTTTCCGCAGGTAGAGAAGAGGGTTCAGCCTATGCATTATGCTGAAATTGATGAGCCTGTCATTATACCGCGTAGTCACTTTTCGCGGAGCCATTGGGCTAGGGCAACTACAGAGACGATGGTAAAGATTGCAGAGAAACATGTGCCTTATGTTGCATTGGTGGATCATGGTTCAGAGATTAATCTCATAGTTCGTGGAGTTTATGAGAGTAACAGATGGCCTATGGAGTGTCAGGGTTTCTATTGGTGATGTAGAGGAGGATTTTCATTTCTTTGTGCAGGATTCATGCTCTTATCCCATAATTCTTGGTCAGCCATTCATCACAGAGATGCGCATGGAAACAAAGGTCATGGATTATGGATCTGCTTATGCATGGATTCGCAGTAAAGATGGTATGAGAGCAGTTCAGTTTATGACTGTATGTGTGAACCATGTTAGAAACAGGGATACTCTCAGAGATGCACCTTTGCCCACTGTGAGGGATTCGGGTTTTCATTAGGTACCGCCATTTCGCGAGACGACGGTGGTACAGAGGAGAGGAGATTGGAGTTCTCGCCTCCTGGCAGCGGTGTTTTCTCCTCCGGTTTTGTTGGGATTTCAGCAAACAGTTCGATGAGCTATCAGGAGACTTCTAGGTTGCCTAGAGCTGCCAGGCAGTATATATGTAGGAAGGAGAAAAATTTGAAAAATGTAGGAATTTTGGAGGATGATGAGCATATAGATGGGATGTATGACAGTGTGATTTGTGCAGATACGATGACAGAGATGGGAGATATGCTGAAAACAGATATGTAGAATTGTCACAGTAATGTATTAGTGCAGTCCCTGGACATGTTTCATGAAATTGCAGATTTTGTGTCACAGATTGAGTCAGAGGCTGAGGTAACTCAGCAAAGAGTGTTGAGTGCTGAAGAAATTCAGCAAACAGAGTTTCCAGCTGATTATGATCAGCTTTCAGAGATACAGAGGGCTGAAAATTTTCAGCCAACAGAGTTTACTGCTGAAATATTTCAGCATTTAGAGTTTGGGGCTGTTTCTATGCAGTCCATAGAGCAAAGGGCTGAGAATATTCAGCCATTGGAGTGCAGAATTGCTGATTTACAGCAAGATTTATGTAATGCAGAAGAGCATAATGAAGCCAGGGTTGACACGAAATACAAAACTGTGGATAAGAAGGTGAAGCCGGTTGCTGTACCGCTTCCACCTGACAGTGATCAGCAAATAGAGAGGGCTGCTAAACAGCAAATTTTGAGAAATCCGGAGCATATTGGTCATAAATTTTCAGCAGAGACTCTTGCTGAATTGAAAATTGGAAATGGTGATTTCTTGCTACCCATAGAGAAGCAATGCTTTCAGGATATGCTTGAGCGACATGGAAGGGGATTTTCTTTTTTCCCACATGAGATTGGATGTGTGAATCCTGATATTGTTGCTCCTATGGTCATTTTTACTATTCCTCATATCCCATGGAATCTCCGACCTATTCCAGTGCCTAAAGCACACTTGCCAAAGCTGATTGATTTATTGAATGAGAAAATCAGGATGGGAATGCTTGAGCCTTCATCTGCACCATACTCAAACAGGTGGTTTACAGTTCCAAAGAAGAATGGTACTCTCTGATTTATTCAGGACATGCAGCTAGTGAACAGAGTTACTATCAGGAATGTTGGTATAGGTCCAGTTGTGGATGAGTTTGCAGAGGCATTTGCTGGACGTGCCATCTATTCTTTAGGTGATTTGTATTCAGGATATGATCAGTTTCAGCTGGCTTTGGAAAGCAGGGACATAACCACCATGAGAACTCCTATTGGGCTTGTCAGGATGTGTACCTTGCCTCAGGGTGCCACCAATTCTGTTGCACATATAATGAATGCCATGCATAAGGTCCTTCGTGATTACATACCTCAGCTTACTATGCCTTTCTTGGATGATGTGCCCATTAAGGGGTGTGCAGAAGAAGAGAAGAATGAGAGCCTAAATGAGTAGGGATGTAGATACTTTTTGGCTGATCATATTTCAGCATGTGAGAAGATTTTGGCCAGGTTAGAAGAAGTGAACTTGACACTTTCAGGGCAAAAATCTGTTTTTGGAGTGAATGAGGTTGTCATTGTTGGGCATATGTGTGGATATTATGGCAGGAAACCCTCACCTGATAAGGTGAATGCTATAGGCAAGATTGTGGAGTATTGTTCTACTACTTCAGAGGTACGGAGATTCATTGGTGCTTGTGTGTTTTATATGATTTGGATACCTCATTTTGCACACATAGCAGATTGTTTGTATCAGCTGCTTCGAAAGGGGCAGAAATTCTATTGGGATGAGAGCCACACTAGAGCCATGCGGAAATTGAAGAAGTTATTGCAGAATGCTCCTACTCTCAGGAAAGCGGATTATAATTGTGGAAAGCCTATTATATTGACAGTTGACACTAGTCCAATTGGCATAGGTTGGGCTGTGGGTCAAGATGATGCAGATGGAAACAGGTATGCTATTCGGTTTGGGGCGAAAGTCCTAAACGAGAGACAAAGGAGATATCCGCAAATCAAGAGGGAGCTATTGGGGATTGTCACAGCTCTCAAATGCGACAAGGAGTACTTTATTGGAGCTTCAGTTGTGGTAGAGACAGATTGCTTGCCATTAATCGGTATGATCACAAGTTGCTCTACTCCGGATATAGCTATGCTGAGATGGATTGCATACATCAAGCCATTAAATCCGAAATTTAAACACATAGCAGGGAAGGATAATCCAGTGGCAGATATGTTGTTTAGAGCCAGATATGATGATGAGGAGACTCTACTTGCAGAGGAGGATGATGCAGAAATTTTAGCCACTATGGTTGATCATGTTTGTCATGTTTATGATATTGTGGCTTTCACAGAAGAACTCTATGTTGGAGATTGGTTGCAGATTGGCAGGTACCTTAGTACACTGAACAAAAGAGATGAATGGACAGATGAAGAGTTCAAGAAGATCAGAAGGAAAGCCTATGGTTATTTTCTCAAGGACGGATTTCTTTGGAAGCATCCGAAGAAAAGAGGCGGATTACATTTGCGGGTTGTCTGCGATAGGGAGACACAGTTACAGGTGATGAGGGAGTTTCATGAGAGTCCTTGGGCTGGTCATAGAGGAGTGTGGGCTACTCATGAGAAAATCAAGGAGAAATATTGGTGGAAAGGCATGTACAGAGATGTTTCTCACTTTGTTGAGACTTGCAGAGACTGCCAGATGTTTTCAGTAGTGCGTCATCGAGATGAGCTTCATCCGACCTATCCGCTATGCATTCATTATAAGTGGGTAGTTGATTTGGTTACCATGCATATGGGTCTATGGCAGATGAGGTACATTGTTTTGGCAAGAGAGGATCTTACCAATCATGTTAAGGGCAGATCTTTGAGAATGAAGACCACTAGTGCAGTGTGTAAGTTCTTATTGGAGGAAATTTTCTGCAGGTATGGTTGTGTGGGTAAGATCACTACGGATCGTGGTGAATTGGATGCAGATGAAGCTAGGGAGTTTTTCTCTCAGCTAGGAATCAAGTTGGCTCTAACCCTCAGCATATAATCCAGAGGGAAACGGGAAGAGTGAAAGAGGGCATCTGCCGATAGTGAAAGCATTAACCAAAGCATGCAGAGGACGGATTGGAGAATGGCCGAGACTTCTACCATTTGCTTTATGGGCTGATCGTACGACTCATAGTGTTACCACAGGATATATGCCTGCAGAGTTGATGTATGGTCAGAAACCTGTTATGCCGATTGAGACTTGTGCTTTGACTTGGTCAGTTTTACCTTGGCAGGAGGATTTGACGAGAGAGGAGCTCTTAGCTCTTCGGATTCGATAGTTGGAGAGGAGACCTGAGGATATTCAGCTAGCTATTGACAGGTTGAAGGTTGCTAGACTAAGGAATAAGGACAAGTTTGACAGCAAGCATCGCTTGCGGCCTAGAGCAATAGAGGAGGGAGATTGGGTATTGGTGTTTGATAGCAGCCTTGAAAATCAACATACTGCACTTCGGAAGATGGTGAAAAGATGGTTTGGGCCGTACATAGTCAGACATGTCTTTGATAATGCAACATATGAGCTGAGAGAATTGGATGGGACAGTGCTTAGAGTGCCTATTGCTGGAAAAAGAATCAAGATTTTCAAGAAAAGAGATGATGAGGATTATGCATTGGAAGAATTTTCAAGAGAAGAGCAACGAGAAGAAACTTCAATGGAAGAAACAGATGATATGATAGATAACCATGTTGATCTACCGGAAATGCATAATGAAGAGATTGATCTGTTTGTGGAGCTTGATGATAATGATAATGGGTAGTTGGCCCATCCGGAGGATGTGCACGATTAGAGGGGGTGGATGTCGTATTGCTGCGCATTCGAGGTGTGAAAACCACCCAAAAGTTGTGTGTGTGATTTGATACTTTGTACATACTTAGTTGTTATGTTTGCTCTTTTATTCTATGCCGAAGACGGAGAAAAACAAGGAGTTTTGGTAGACTAGTAACTCGAGATGCAATCTCATGGGCTACACTTATTTCAAGATATGTTGATTATGGGCTTTGTGAGGAAGTACTAAACTAATTCCAAGAGATGCAAGTCGAAGTACATTGGTGGATATGTATGGCAAATGTGGCTTGCTTGTAAAAGCACAATATGTGTTTGACAAGCTTCCTTTCTGGAATGTGGTCTCTTGGAGTGCACTAATTGAAGGTTATACACAACACGGGCATGGTGAAGAAGCACTGAAGCGTTTTGAGTGGATGAAACTTGATGGGGTATCTCCAAATGCAGTAACCTTTCGTTGCATTTTGAAAGCTTGTGGCAGCATAGGAGCCACAGAAAAGGTTGGGGAAATTCATACTGAGATTGCTATGAAGGGGTTGCTAGAAAAAGATGTGGCTGTTGGCACGGCATTGGTTGATGTATATGTCAAAAGTGGCTTGCTTGTAAGAGCACAAGCTGTGTTTGACAAGTTTCCACTTCGTAATGTAGTGTTGTGGAGTGTATTAATTGCAGGCTATAGCCAATATGGACATGGTAGCCAAGCACTTAAATGTTTTGAGCGAATGCAACTGGAGGTCTCTGGACGGTGTCACCTTTGTTAACATCTTGAAAGCTTGTGTTAGCATAGGAGCTAAAGACAAGGGCCACTAATCCTGTCGAAAGGTAAAGAAAAGAGTGGCTAAAAACAAGGGAGGGAAAAATCAGATTTTTTAAAAAAAACAGGGAAGATTCGACAGATTACGAAAAGGAAGGAAGAAAGCATGAAGGGCGATGCTAATTGGGGGAGAAGGGAAGGAAACGCAGGAATCACAGGGCATGATTGTTGATGATGAAATCAAGATAGCACTTGTCAGACCGTTGCGAAGGGGCGTGCGATTACATGCAATTGTTGATGCATGCCTCGTTCAAGGTTGCCGGCCTGGTGATTCGCTCGTTTTCCACTACTCAGGTCATGGGTTACAACAGAGGAATTACAGTGGTGAGGAAGTTGATGGATTTGATGAGACCATTTTACCTATGGACTTTGAAACACAGGGGACATTCCTCAAGGCATACACAAGCGTAAGGGAAGAAGCCGTTTCCAGGAAATGAGCTTTGCCTCATCGAATTTCTGAGTTTGAATCTCCCTAAGAAGCATATCCGGCCAGAGAGACAATTCGAGGGCAGAGCTAGGCTGAAGGAGAATGACATTCGGTTGCTTTTGCAAAGCCTATTAAAGAATGCTCCATGGCGGCTCTGTTCTCTTCCCGCCAGCTCCTGCCGTATCATCCGATGAAAGAAGGCTAGAATCTCCTGGTCATGTGAGAGTTTCTGACAGAAAGCTGGCCATCCGTGGTGTCTTCAATCCTGCCATTCCTGAGCAGCCTCCTGCTCCCCCTCCATCGTCAAAGCCTGGCTCCGTGTGGGATCCAAGGCCGGCCAGTGCTCCAAGCGGTGCTAGTAATGCAGGGTTGAGTGTGCTTACCAAAGAGTGGAGGGTCTATGTCAACGGGCGCAGGTGGAAACACTGTCCAGAACGATTAACATCACCGCATCGAGATGAATAAAAAGGTACACAGAATTGGGGCGCAGGTGGAAAAACTGGACATATTGTCTACCAAAAGCTCGAGGGAATCTGTGGAGTTGCAAAGATTGGACAATCAAATTGTTACTCCAGCTATTACAGTGGTTTTGCAGTTGCTTGTTTGGGGTAAAAATTCTGATCGATGCATATGGTTATCCTTGATTCCTGTGGATTGGGTGAAACAGTTTATTGAAGTTGATCCTGAAGATTGTCGTTGGGCGTGTCAAACCTGAAGAAATCCTGCCTTACAGAGCACCTAAGGCTTTTGCAAACGTGCTGGTTCAAAGGCACAAACAAGCATAGGAAGGCCTGTTGTACCAAAGGCTGTTGTTCATGCAGTGGTTGAAGAGCAGCTTTTGGATGCCAAAGTTATCATTTTCAAAAAGAAATGGAGGAAAAATAATCGTAGGCATAGAAGGCATCGACAGAAACTGAACCGCCTGCGCATATTTGACATTAGAGGACTTGGAGAGACTCGAAGCACAAGAATTGGAGCTTTACAGCCATCATAATTTATGTTCTGGAGATGCCTGCAACCAAGCTGGACTGTTGATTTTACATCTTAAATGTGGAAAGGAAATCTTTCAGCTTTTAACGGCATCCTAAAACAGGGTGCTGCTCTTCTTTTTTTTTATGGAATGCAAAATAAAATGCTGTCCAAGATTGTGCCACATCAACATGGCACCATCATATCAGTAGCGCAGTGACATGTGACCTACTTACAAAGCCAATTGATTTGTATGGAGGCCCAATAAAGTTTAAATATGATTGCTTACATGGAGCAATTTTTGTTGCAATAGAAAAAAAAAGGGGTTTCCAGAAGCTTGCTGTTGTATTCTGCAAAAACCATTCATAATTCTTTCTTGAACGTACACCCACAACCATAAAACAGAGTCGTCCAGAACTTGTTGCTGTGTGGAAAATTAGATAATAGGATTATTCACATGATGGATCTTCTATCTTGAAATTTATCAAGGACTTCTGAAGTTGTGACATTGCTTTCCAAAGCCTTCGACAGCGCTACTTGGAGCAAGAGGGCGTTTGGGTGCCAGGGGAGCTCTAGCCGTAAATCCCTTGCCTTCCGGGCCCTGCACAAGAGGCCAACATGACTTGGGATTGAATCTTGAGGCCCGCATACTAGTCTACGGGCATAATCTTGGATTAGTAAACCATGTGGATTGCTGGATAGCCTTCGGGCGGCGGATTATGGATAGCCTTCGGGCGGATTATGGATTAGCCTGCAGGCTAGACTTTATGGATGTATTTTCAAAGATAAATAAGATAACATGTTGAAAAGGAACTTGTTTGACTTTGTTTTTTTATGTCAAGTGCTAAGATTACGTGAAGGAACCAGTGTCTAACTGGCTAATTAAGGAAGCTGCTTGATGCATGTCCAACTAAATGTGGTAGGTAATTAGACAACTAAAGCAACCCTGAGGAAAGTGCAGTGGATGTGGCCATGGGTCCATCCTATGGATGGGTGGTCCTGGTTGGCCGGGAACTTTTCTCAATCGAAATGGACATCAAGGAGCTCTTCTCAAAGGAAATGAACAGCAAGGGTGCTGACTTAGAGTTTAGGATTTCGATTTATGTTGTTTTAGGGGAACGGAATGGGACTATGCCTTATGGGCAAAGAGGTCGAGCTTTTCATCCCTCTCATTTCCCATTCTCCTTGAACCAAGTGTAGCATGAATCCTCTTCGTCCCTGGCATTTCTGCGTAAAGTAGTTCGCCTTAGGTTCAATGCTAGCTGTCGTTTAGGAAAGTGACTATTAGGGAAAACCCTGATTCAGGTCGGTCCTAAGTGGGAACGGCTAGAATACTTCCACTACGTGGCAGACGCGGGAAGTCCTAGACCGCAAACCCTGTAACATTCCATGGGAGTGCCGAGTGGAGCTTTCTAGACTCTCTTCCCGCGAGGACTGCTAAGACGTGTCCTGAAAGGGAACAGGTGGACACGTTACAGTTGGTATCAGAGCGAACCAACAAAGGATCTGTCTTTATAAGAAAAATTAATAGAAGAAGTAAAGAAAATGTTGTTGTTGAGAACATTTCCTTACTTTTGATGCTGTCTTGCAGAATTATGAAGCATGGAGTAGATTCTTAGTATTCCAAGTCATGTTTATGACAGCGATGCATGCTTCGGATTATCGACGAAGGATCAATATGATGAACACCTTAGACGGCATTTACAATCCATCGCCTCTGTACGTGGAATGGAGATGGATGGGTGTGATTCAAGAATCTATTACATAGCTGCCCACCGGTTTGCGTACCTTCGAATCAACCTAAAGAGAATCAAGTGGTTGGAGGACCTGAAGATCGTGAAGCTATCCATTTTTGTTGAGGCTCACGTAAACACAACTTTACATGTCGAAGGTTGGAGGGTCGAGCTGAACACATATATGTACGAGGAAGTGACCCGTATAATCCCCGCCGGCAGGATCAAGGTGTTGGGACGCTACGAGAAAAATGGGTACCAAAGGAAAGGATACCCTAATCTTCTGATGACTTATCGATTCCTGAAGATCCATGACCCAAATCCATACTATTACCCAGTTCCCGTAGCTAAATGTAACACAACATTATTCTCCCCGAATTAATGTATCAACTTGCTCTACTATCCCAAGAAATATTGTACTCCGAAAGGGCTATGCCCATATGAATGGAATAAGACTTCTTTTTATCAATGATTGTCTTAACTATAAGTATTGATAAAAAGTTAAGTGGTTAGGTTTCTTGGCTGAAAGGTGAATTGGGTATGAAATATAATGGTAACGATTAGCGAGTTGTTAACGTTAGGAATCCTCTACTCAAGCGCAACCTCAGGTATAGATTCCCAATCCGACCCCTACACCAAGTACGACCGTAATTCAGGAGAAGAAGTTTCTTCTCAAGTAGATCAAACCCGCCAGAATTTGACGGAAAAGGAAGGACTGTCCAAGCTAATGCTGAGATTTGGATAGAGTCCATGGAAGATTACTTTGAAGCGGCTGGGACCGCACCCGCCAACCAGGCAATGCTCGCCAAGTTGAAGCTCACCGGTGAAGCCAGGCTTTGGTGGAAGCAATGGTGCAAAGATCAAGGGATCTTGAAAGGATCTGTTACCTGGGAAAAGCTGAAAAAAGTTGTGCAAGGAAGATACTTACCACCCGCATACCGCACACAGAAAATGAATGAGTTTTATGAGCTAAAACAGTTGGGACTAACTCTTGACACATACTACTCAAAGTTTGTCTCTCTTCTGAAGTATGCGCCACAAATGGATATGACACAACAGGTGTCGAAATTTTTTGCCGGTTTAAATCCACCTGTAAATACCCGCCTCGAATCAATGAGCCCAACAGATCTTCGAGATGCACTCATTTGAGCTGCGCCCATAATTCAGGAAGTGTAGGCCAGGCCAAGAAGTAACAAGACTTGGTCTTATAATGATCAAAACAGAGGAGCATATAGACCCCAAGCCAAGAGAGTTCAAGGTCAAAACTGGGGACAAAGAAAGAAAGCAAGGACCAATAATGTCAATAACTTTGTCTCTACCCAAGGTAATGGCTGCAATCTCTGTTGTTTCCACTACAACGAGCCCGGTCATTTCAAAAGGCAATGTCCCAAACTTGGCGAAGGACAACATCAAGGACCTTTCCAAGGAACCACCCACGGCCAAGGATCCACCACCCGGGGCAGAGGAAGAATCGCCTGTGTTGCCAACAGGGAAATGTGCGAAGAGGAAGACCCAACCATGGAAGCAAACTTTGAAAGGGCAACAGTCCATGCTGCCAGAAAGGCCTGAATTGCCAGTTTTCAGTGATTCAGACGCCATCGGACTATCAAGGTAAAGGCTTCAAAACCTTGATTGATTGTGGCAGTACACATTTCTTCATCTCACCAGCTTGTGCAAGAAGATTAGGAATAGCCACAATAGAAGCACCTACCCTGCTTGTGGAATTAGCAAATGGTCGTGAGGTCACTTGTACCAGGCAAACTGCTAAGATGGAATTCTTTCTGGGAGGAAACTCAACTTCGGTCAGATTCAGAGTCATGAACCTAGGTATCCATGAGAGTTTGCTCGGAATGGATTGGCTTAAACCTAATGACACCCACATTTATTTTGGAAAGGGCCAAGTTTCCTTTTGAAACTCTGAAGGGGAATTGGTTACAACTCAAGGAGAGGTTGGAAAGCCGAAAATTCAATTGGCCAAAGCATCTCGGATTATAAAGGGAGTTAGAAAGGGACTACCTGTCTACTTGATTAAGCTTAATAAGTTAGATCAGAAGAAGGAGTCTAATGAATAACCTTCATGGCTAAAGGAGTACGCGGATGTATTTCCTGAAGAGCTAACAGAACTTCCGCCTCAAAGGAAAGTGGATCATGAGATCAAGCTAGTGCCGAGAGGTGTGCCAATTGCAAAGAGGCCTTATAGAATGTCCATCCCGGAAGCAATTGAGCTGAAGGAGAAACTCAAGAAACTGTTAGATCAGGGCTACATCCATCCTAGCAGTTCACCATGGGAAGCTCCAGTGCTGTTCCAAAAGAAGAAAGATGGAATGCTTCGACTGTGTATTGATTACAGAGAGTTGAATCAATCAACAATTAAGAACAAGTACCCTATTCCTAGAATAGATGAACTTCTTGACCGTCTTCAAGGTGCGAAGATCTTCTCCAAGATTGATCTTAGGTCTGGATACTATCAGATAAAGATCAAGGAAGAAGATATCCCAAAGACAGCATTCAACACAAGATATGGACACTTTGAGTTCCTAGTCATGTCATTCGGGCTTACGAATGCACTTGCCACCTTCAACAGGTTAATGCATGATATCTTTAGGCCATATCTTGATGACTTCGTACTCGTTTTCTTCGACAATACCTTAGTCCACTCCAAATAGGAAGAAGATCATGAACCCCAACTTCGCATTGTCCTTGAGACAATGAGGGCACTCAAGCTTTATGCCAAGATGAAGAAGTGTGCATTCTTCAAATGACAGATTGAATATCTGGGATTCATCGTATCAGCAGAAGGAATCTCAGTGGATTCGTGGCCAAAGTCAGAGATGTTCTGGAATGGCCAATACCAACAAGGAAATACGTAGCTTTCTTGGATTGACAGAATAGTACAGGGTCTTTATCAAAGACTACGCTTTGATTGCAGCACCTCTAACAGATATACTGAAGAAGCAAACATCCATTGCATGGTCAACTACCGAAAAATCTAGCTTTGATAGATTAAAGCAAAGTTTGGTATCAGCACCTATCTTGAAACTTCCGAACCTCAGTAAGGAGTTCGAAGTAGTAACTGATGCTAGCACGCTTGTCTTTGGATATGTGCTTATGCAAGAAGGTCATCCTGTAGCATACTCTTCTAGAAAATTGAAAAGCCATGAGAAGAATTATGCTACTCATGATGTAGAACTGTTAGCTGTCATCCATGCTCTAAAGGTTTGGAGACACTACCTATTGGGTAACAAGTTTAGCCTAGTGACGGATCATAAAAATCTCAAGTGGATCTTTACCCAGAACGAGCTCAACATGAGGTAACGTCGGTGGATTGAAGTACTGGAGGAGTATGATTTTGAAATCAAATACCGGCCTGGAAAGGAGAATGTAGTTACTGATGCACTCAGTCGCAAGGCATTCCTTAATTCTCTAATCTTGCAAAATCCATCAATAACTAGATCTCTAGCCACAATGGTATCCATGCCAAACAACCCAATACTTGAGCTAGCTAGAGAATAAGCATGCCATGATCCAACCTATCAAAAGGTGCTAAGGGAGATCCCTATCAAGGATCAGGACCAAAAGCTACACGCTATGTATCATGAATTCTCTATCAATAGTGGACTTGTCTACTATAGAACGAGATTATGTATACCGGCAAGCTAGTCACTCAAGCAGAAGATACTTTGGGAAGCTCATGATTCCCCTTTCTCAGGACATCTTTGCTATGCCAAGACCCTCAATGCAATCAGAAAGAGCTACTATTGGGAGAGGCTTAAAGGTGACATTCTCAAATATGTCACTGAGTGTTTGTCTTGTCAATATATTAAGGCTGAACGTGTCAAAATGCCAGGAAAGTTGCAACCACTTGACATCCCCCAAATGAAATGGGAATTCATTAGTATGGACTTTGTTGTTGGTCTACCCCAAATTCAGGGAGGATACAACTCCATTATGGTTGTGATTGATATGCTTACTAAGGTTGCACACCTTATCCCTGTTAAGACAAACTATAAAGCCTCAGACATTGCAAGGTTGTTCATCAAGGAGAAATTCAAGCTACATGGGTTGCCCAGAAGAATCATTAGTGATCGTGATTCTCTCTTCACATCACACTTCTAGAGAGCTATCTTCGAAGCTATTGGGACTCAACTCTATTTTAGTATAGCTTACCATCCCCAAACCGATGGTCAAACAGAGCGAGTCAACCAAATCATCGAGGATATGCTAAGAGCACACTCCTATCGTGAACCAAAAAGGTGGATTCAATACTTGCCACTGGTTGAGTTTTCCTACAATGCTTCTTTCCAACAAAGTATTCAGATGATCCCTTTTCAAGCATTGTATGGGCATGACTGTCAAAGTCCTTTAAACTTCTCAGATCCAACCTTGAGGGTTGAAGCTTCAAGGAAGATGCTAGAAGAGATGGATGACCAAATGAAGTCAATAAGACAAGACATCCAAGCCGCCAAGGATAGATAGAAGGCATACACGGATTTGAAACGTCAAGATAGAACCTTCGATGAAGGAGACATGGTCTTCATTCACGTACGCCCAAAGAAGAGTTCCCTATCCTTAGGAGATTGCAAGAAGCTAAGTTCAAGGTATTGTGGACCCTACAAGATCCTCAAGTGCCTAGGACCCAATGCTTATAGACTGCAACTCTATAAGCATTAGGTCCTAGACTGCAACTCTATAAGCATTGGGTCCTCATAATGTATTCCATATCAGTAGGCTGATATGGAATACATTATGAACCTAAATAATGTATTCCATATCAGCCTACTGAAGAAGTATGTACCTAATCCTAGCCATGTACTTGATGGCCAACAAGTTGTAATGCCTAGCCAAGGAGTCCTTGAGCTACGGCCTGACAGGATCTTAGATGTTAGGGAGAGACAATTGAGATCCAGAACCTTGGGAGAATGCCTCGTCCAGTGGAAAGATTATCCCAAGGAGGATGCCACTTAGATGGAAGAAAGCACTCTCAACCAACAATACCCCCAGTTCTTCTTGAGATGAGGACATCTCGATTCCTCCAAGGGGGAGAGAATGTAATATTTCCGCTCAAAAATATTACTAAACCCGACTCCCCGCACACCGCATAAAACTCATACAAGGTTATCTTCCACATTGTATTTACCGGCATTCAATATGTACCCCGCATGTGCAAAAACGAGGCCTCCGCATTGTGAAATCGAGCCCGAGGGTTCAAGTCTGCATAACCGCAGGGAAACACCCTCTTGGGAGGGGGGAAAATGGATAATAATAATGCAAATCTTTTTATTATTATCTCCTTCCCCCAGCGGATGCATGGCTGGAGGAGAGGGAGTGTGGCAAGGGATGGGCTAGGTAAGAGGTGTGGGTTGCATGGGGGGGGGGGGGGGGGGGGGGAGCCATGCACAGCCCACATGGTGGAGCTTCCCTCTCCCTCCCTTAGGCCTATATAAGAACCCCCCTTAGTGGGGGATTTGAAGGAAGGAAAGGCTGCATGGAGAGAGAGAGGGAATGTTGATGTCAACGTCGTGACGTGGAGAGAGGAGGAGGACTGCTACGCTGCTACCATTTTCCCCTGCCACCCCCATCAACAATCCCTTCTTTTTCCCAATCATTGGGCCTCCCCACGACGTCTCTGTGGGATCCTCACAAACTTCTTAGAAGCTTCTCTAAGCATCTTCTAAAGGATAAGGCCATAGACCTTGTTCATGCGTGCCTTCTTGGGTTTAAAACCGAGCTCATTAAGCTCCATTCCTACAGCTTCCTCGTAAAGCCCCCATTCCCACAAACCTTTTTTCGAAAAGCTCCATTCCCACAAACAAAGCTTCAATCCCACAAGCCCATAAGCCCAAATCCCACAAGCCCTAGTATTTTCAAGGATCTGCATTTCGGTGAAGGGATTCCCTATGTACGAGGGAGAAGGGCAAGATCTTGAGGCTGCTTACTAAGGCTGGAGGAAATTCACTGATCTCGTAAGGGTAAAGGCAAACTAGAAGACCGTAATCACGCCTACAATGGCCCCCAAGAAGTCGCAAGGCGCGCATGCAGGAGGTTCTTCTCCTAACATTCACGTGGACATCTACCCGAGCCCACAAGCCCAGGTTTTACGGTTTTGATTCCACGCTAAAGTAATGCATTAAGCACGATAACTTCATGGAATAGGAAGCATCTATGCATGTTCAAATTCACCTAGCCTAGTTAAATGCAATTGGAAAAGAATTGACTATTTGAACAATTACTAGAATTAATTCATGACATACAACTGGGTCATTGGTATTTTCAATGTGATGAACGCAAATTGTCTATCCATCTGATGACCTTAGTAGTATGTTGCCTTGTCGTGCATTTCAAAGTGATGAGCCTAGAACACCTATTGCCTATCATTATAAGGTTGAAATTATTAAGTGCACTTTTGACTAGACATGGGAAGAATAAGCATATGTCACATTTTTAGGAAAAATTTTCATTGTAATGGTTCATGGGAAAAAGTCGTTAACTCCCGTAGGATGTTATCCGAAAAGTAATTGCAGAGTACGAAAAATGAATCTATGGATTTGCATGTGGCATGTGCTTGCAAGATGGAATAAGCCAACACTAGTCCTACTATATTCACTTTGCATGAACTTCATTTAACTACATTGTAGTTAGGAAAGGGTTGCATTTTGCACATTAATCGTGCGTAAAATTCATTCATCAAGAGTTGCAGGTTGCATGGTTTATTAAAGCATGAAATTCTAAAGCTTAGAAAAAGAGTTGTAGGCATGATTCTTGAATGTAAGTCCTAGTAGGTTCTATGAAAGTTATTCTGCAAATTATTCATGCGTTTTGATTTTAACAAGAAAGATTAGGGTTATTGCGAATCTAGTGGTACGTAGAAGCAATGAATCACGTGTTTACGTGTATTGTGACATGTTGCAACTATTTTTCTCCTTTAGATCAAGTTTATCATCTCTAGGAATGGCTCATCCTTGTCGCAAGACAAGTAGATCGAATTATCTAAATCACCTGACCCGCAAGGGATTCATATAGGCATGATTCAGTCGATACGATATATACCCCAAGTGCTAACTAGGGTTTAGCACGTTAAGGATTCGGCCTAGTTTCGCACTTGTTGCCAAATCAAAACCCTCAAACCCGAAGGTTCTACCCACATTTACGCAATGTTGGGTCAATTAGATGCTCATGCAAATAACGATCTAGGGGTTCTATCCTAAGGATCATTCGACCTAATGCTAAAATTCGAGTTGAGTTTGGAATCCTTAGGACCGAACATTGTCGGCCTAGTGCAATTAGGATTGGGTTGGATAGGAAGACACCCTAAACCCTGCTTCTTGTCTAAACATAAATCCTTGACCAGGAAATGCCATTCAATGGGTGAAATGATCCCATGGAATAGATGTGACACTTGTGCAACAAGTTGCAACATCGCATGGTCTTGTGTTTTGATCACAATAGAGTTTTGCCATTCCTTGGAATGAGGTTGGCAGGTTCTTGCACAAGTTTAACTTGCAAAAGGGATGAGTAGTCATCCTGTTACATCACCTTTCTTGGGGAAATTTGCCAAGTTAAGGGAAGTTAGGTATTTGCTTGGAAGCAAAGGATCAATCAAGTTAGAGCGACATGGTCACCAGGATTTACTGTTAATTTATGAAACCTAAGGTATTGGTTAAGTTGGGTTAACATGGTATGGCCCTAACCCAAGGAAAAAAGTGTGAACAAACAAACCCTTGGGGGATCTTGCCAAGTGGTAATTGATCGCGGATCAAATGTTGGATGCATTTAGAGAGAAGGATTTACTCCTTAGCAGTTAGCCAAATAAACAACCACTGGAATTGATTGTGCTTGTAATAGTTTAGAAGCACTGTTTGCATTGTTTGCTCAAGGAACTAAAGGATGGAAAGATATTTAATGCTTCAGGTTGAAGGCCTGAAGGGAGAGGCAGCTTCAGTTACCCTCGACTATCTGCCTGACCCTAACCAAGGGGGTTGTTAGCAGCACCGGGAACATGGACCGAACCCGTCGTGTGAGGTCTCTCTATTGGGCGCTACTTGGAGGAGGAGGACACTTGGATGCCAGGGGGGCTCTGACCGTAAATCCCTTGCCTTTCGGGCCCTGCACAAGAGGCCAACATGACTCAGGATTGGATCTCAAGGCTTGCATACTAGTCTATGGGCGAAATCTTGGATTAGTAATCCCTGTGGATTGCTGGATAGCCTTTGGGCAGATTATGAATAGCCTTCGGGCGGATTATGGATTAGCCTGTGGGCTGGACTTTATGGATGTATTTCCAAAGATAAATAAGATAACCTGTTGAAAAGGAACTTGTTTGACTTTGTTTTTCTATGTCAAGTGCTAAGATTACATTAAGGAACCAGTGTCTAATTGGCTAATTAAGGAAGCTCCTTGATGCATGTCCAATTAAATGTTTTAGGTAATTAGACAACTAAAGCAACCCTGAGGAAAGTGCAGTGGATGTGGCCATGGGTTCGTCCTACAGATGGGTGGTCCCGGTTGGCCGGGAACTTTTCTCAATCGAAATGGACAGCAAGGAGCTCTTCTCAAAGGAAATGAATAGCAAGGGTGCTGACCTAGAGTTTAGGATTCCGATTTATGATGTTTTAGGGGAACGGAATGTGACTATGCCTTATGGGCAGAGAGGTCAAGCTTTGCATCCCTCTCATTTCCCATTCTCCTTGAACCAAGTGCAGCACGAATCCTATTTATCCCTGGCATTTTTGCGTAAAGTAGTTCGCCTGAGGTTCGACGCTAGCTGCCATTTGGGAAAGTGATTATTAGGGGAAACCCTAATTCAGGTCGGTCCTAAGTGGGAACGGCCAGAATACTTCCGCTACGTGGCAGACGCGGGAAGTCCTAGACCACAAACCCCGTAACATTCCATGGGAGTGCCATGCGAAGCTTTCTAGACTCTCTTCCCAACGGACTGCTAAGACGTGTCATGAAAGGGAACAGGTGGACACGTTACACTGAGGCTTATGCCGTGTTCTCCTTGGGTCACTACGCTCAGCTCCCTCCTTTTTAAACGCCCGAATATGGAAAAATAAAAGCCTAAAAGAAGAAAAATTGTGCTAAAAAAGATAATATTTTTTTATCAGGCTATAGGAGTCCTCGCCTAGTAGGAGCTCCTGGTTGAGTTGTCCTTAATTAGGTAGGTAGTTCAGACCACCACTTAGGGCGATCTCTTTGATAGTTCTTTATAGCTTCGCTATGTTGCAGCAGTTGGTTAGCGACTAGCTTCAGACTTTCTGTCAGATTATGCAAGGCCTACTACTCATGGATTTCATGCCTTGGTTTTGTCAAGGGGTAGGGTATGAGTTGTGATGTGTTGTATTGTGTATTTTTTGTATCACCTTGATGCTCCTTTTTGTTGTTTATGTGCAGATCTATTCGTGGGATTCGACGGGTTGAGTCGCCCTATCCCGTGATTGCCAAACAGATGATTTTTTATGTCGAGAAGTGCTTAAAAATAGCCAAAAATTACAAATATCAGGGAAAAAATAGACTTCTCGAAGGCGGCGGTGGCAATCGGTACGATTTTAAGCGGCAAATCCCTAAAGTGCTAGTGCTAATTTTCATGGGAAATCAAATGATGGAGAATGGCAGAGCTAGAGTTTTCCTAGATGCAAAACAACATCAGGAATCCAACGCGTCTCATATCTCAATTCCGAGGTCGTTTGACCCCCATTTAATCTTCGTAGGGTTCAGATTTGTGAAGCAGCTACTGGATTTGGAAGTCGAGAAGAGTGTGATGGGGCCTAGCTTTTTAGATTTCGATGCCATGGAACCAGCCGTCCAGACGGATCTCGAATCCGATGTCGTTTGCCCCTCTAAAAGCGAAAAAGCCACTTGCCGGAAGTGTGAAAGCAAAAGACATGAACTAGATAAGTTGATTAAGATCTTAAAAGCTCTTAACAAAGAGCTTAAAGAGGCAAGAAGCCATGAAATGAAACAATTGGGGGGGAGGGGGGGGAAGGGGGCGGGAAGGGGGGGGGGGCGTCAATTTTTTGCGTCCCATTTTTTTCCCCAATTATCATGATTTTCTAATCGGTGGAGGCAGGAGGAATCCTCCTGGACCTGAGATGCTTCTATCCTTTGCCCTCTATCACCACAAACGAATCAAGGAATGATGCACTAAGCAAAGAGATAAAAAACCAGTCTTTCTCTCTCCTCCCTCTCTCTCCTGCATAGAGGCAATTCATGTGTAAGAAATCAAGAAGAAGAAGGGTTGAAGGATGCTTGTCCGGCTGTTATCGGATTGCTTCAAGATGAAGAGGAGGCTAAGGAAAGAGGTTCAGCACTGAAGAATGGTTGTTGGTCAGTCCATGGGCTGCCTAGAATAATTATTTAAATACCCGCAACACGCAAGACACGTGTATGCTCCAATTTTATGAAGAAATTTGCTTGTTTTTGTTGTTTCATGGTTCAAATATTTTTCATATGCCATGAATTTTTATTTGAACCTTGTTTGCATCATGTTTGAGGTTGTAACTACAAAAATGCAGAACCCGTAATGATTTAGAGCCGTTATTAATTCTTTAAAACCCACAAAATGTCATTTTCAATGGAAATTAGTGGTTTTTTTTCGATTTTGAGTTGGGAGAAAGGGGTGGAAATGGGATAAAATCAGAGAAAATATTAAGTTTCAGTCAAAATAATAATTCAATACAAATAAATCAGAAAATGCCCATTTTTCATGAATAATAAATAGGAAAAAATAGCAAAAAATGAAGAAAATTGAGATTTTTGCGCTCAAAAAATATGGAAAAATAAGATTTATGTACGTGAATATTTGGCGAGGTTAAAGCATGAGGTCAAGCCTCAGTTTGGCCTCATCCTTTGTGTTATAGTACGTGTTTATTGCTTTTTACATATAAAAATGACACAAAACAACCATTTACATCTATGCAATGCAGCAACACCTAAACGGTGAGGGGGGAATGAAGTTTGTGCGACGATCTAATTGCTAAAAATATACAAATTCTGATTTCCCTATTTGTGCATAGCATTTAGGGATCGTTCCATAATTAAATATAGGCGACTAATAGCATGGAAGTTCCGATGCTAGTCCTTAAAGCAGCGCAGCACGTAACGTTTAGTTAAAATTCATGAAAGGATTGTTTTTCGCACCTCACATGGCTAGTTTTTTAAATCATAAAATGGTTGTGCACAATCGTCATACACCTTGCATCAAGCATGCCATGTGGTATCTCCTAGAATGCATTGCAATTGATTGATAAACTTTGACCAACGCTGAGAGGACACGAAACCTAAGCTGTAGGTTAGACGAGTGCTTTCGTTGGGGAAAGTTTTGTGAGGCAAGTTAAAATCTCCTAAAACACTGAATTATTAAAGAGTGGAGTTTGTACGTTATGTTTTATATGTTGGAGTGACGCATCTTGGGGCCAATCCTCGAGGTGTAGGAGAGTTGCAGTGGAGCCGCAGCAATCAGCTGAGAGGTGCTTCCCTATGTGTGTATTACAAGGCATTATACCTATATGTTATGGGATCTCCCTCTGAGGAGAAGGGAAGGTGAACGTTGGACTACATATTAGATACAAATGCAAAATCATCATAAGCATTTAGTGCAAAGTGATTTTTAGATGCTCCTGGCCCGCGAGGCCGTGTGGTGGGGTTGTCTGTCGTATGCATGAGGTCTGACTAGTGCCATAGCTAGTGGCGACCCATTTTATGTTCCATCACGACGCCGCTATTTTTCATCGGAAAGCATCATCGCTATGCCTCCGTATCCTTATAGTGCATGCACATCGCAAGGTGATTGACTACAACTTCTCTAGTATGTTTTCTGCTTTTATTACCCTTTTTTTTTCCTAATCTATGATAGCTCTACGTAACAAACTTCACACTATGGGATCATATGACAATGTGGGATCCTCAAACATGGTGGAACCATCGCACGAATCAAGATTGTCAATAGTCATTAACGTAGAAGTGAATATGACAAATGATACCAACATATCAAGTGCATGTAATTAGGTTTTTTCCATCATTATTTATTTGACACTTTATTATTTGGGAAAGGAAAAATAATAAAGAAAAAAATTCTTTAAATTATGGACATAAAGTTTGGTCTTGCACCAAAAAGCTATCCTAGATTACTATGTATATATATATATCCGTGTGTGTGTGTGTGTGTGTGTGTGTGTTCATAAATTCGTCTCAATTAAACCCATATTTTAAGGTTCATACATACAAAAATTCATATCAATGTTATTCTTGATTTCTTGAACCTCTTCATCCATAAATCATAACCTTATGATTGTTATAACTCTGCACTACGCTTAAGACCATAAGATCATGGACTGCCGATACAAATCACATAAGAATCATACCACTTGGTGGATGCATGGTTTTGGCTACCACTAGTTAAATAATTTGCGGCCTAAATAGCTTACAAGTATTATCTAACCCATATAAGAGGCCGATTCGACAAAAAGTCAAGATTATAGGCCCATGATAAAGTGCAAACAGTTGTAAAAACATGCAATTCTTCCTAGCAAGGAGGATATTTTTTAACACACTTTCTTGGGTGAGCTTCTTTGACATATCTTTACTATTGGTGAAATTTCATAATAACATTTACATTAATGAGATCATGATTTATAACACATGATCATACCATTACAACAAGTGGTGTCCCAAAATATGTCAAAAAAAATAAACATAAAAGAATACATGAATTATATAAGACTAGTTACATGTGAGAGCTTAATCATGTAGTTTCACTATGAAATTACAAAGCATGAGCATACAAAGCATGAGCATACAAAGTCTTGAGTAGGGCATCATGAAATTGCAACATGGGAACTAGGTAAGTTACAAATAAGCCCATGCCAAAATAAAAATGGATTTTCAATGTAGGGATATGATGATGCAATCTACGTTGACAAAGAATGGTTGATACATCCCACTAGAATGCATGGGTTGGTGCATGAGCATGTCTTCTTTTATATGAAGGCCCAAAACCCTCATGAATAGAAAGTAAACACGTTTGCATGCTAGGTAAGGCTTCCCAAAATTCTCACTTTCTAAAAAATTAGAGCATGTATGAGATGAATCTAATTTAGTATGCACTTCACATAGCTCAACATTATCCATGGCTATGGAAAACCATGTTGTGACAAGAGAAGAATCAACAAGCTACCCAAGATGAATAAATACCACAATACAAATGAAAGAGAGAACAATGGTGATAGAATATAGATTAAACCATGCAAAACAAAGGAGAACTTCTTGTAGCTCTAAAACTCGAATTTTATAGCAATATACCATGAGGATACTTGAGAGCTATATACATAACATGGGCATAACATCAAATACTATAAATACAAATATTTTCTTCTCAATAAACATGATGATTTCATTATACTCAACATGTTTATCTACAAAGAGACAATTATTAACACAAGGTTCACAAATTAGTAACATCTTCACCCACAAGAAAAGTAGCTTCCCTCCACATAAAGACCTTTACTCATACTTATATCCATTGACAAAGGTATGTAGAGTGTCAAAAATTCTTGAAATGTTAAGGATATAAGAAAAGAGAGCATTTTGAAAAATCTTTAAATGAGATATAGAAATAGAAGGACAAGGAATGCGGTAGGGAAAAGGAAATCCAAGACTTTCTCAAATTGGGTTGATGTATAGAAAAAAGAAAGTACTCCTGTCAAAAAAATGGTGTGGGGGAATGGGACAATAAAGAATTATGACAAACATTCCCTTATTTGACATCTAGATGGAGATGTAAATGCATTAGTACTCATGAGTAGTTGCAAACCCCTCCCTCTCAAATATGCCTTCCTTCTTATATCATTGGATTCTCATGGGGCCACATAGTTCAATGTTTTGCTAGTCCCAACTACACTACCACCATTCTCTCTCTCTCTCTCTCTCTCTCTCTCTCTCTCTCTCTCTCTCTATATATATATATATATATATATATATATATATATATATATATATATATATATATATGTATGTATGTATGTATGTATGTATGTATGTATGTATGTATGTATGTGTGTGTGTGTGTGTGTGTGTGTGTGTGTGTGTGTGTGTAGGTATATACATACATATATATATGAGGAGAAGTAGCTATTTTGTATCCATGTTTCATGCTTACCACCTCATAACATGGGCTTACAAATTACATGTAAGTGATCATGTATTATATGTCTTGAGCTAAGAGTAGCTACACATAGAGTCTCAAGGGTGTTGAAATGTTGTAGGACCTACCATATCCACCCTTCATATAAAAACATTTAAAATAGACCTAACCATCCACACTGGTAGAGCAAGCCAATTGTAGGGCATCTCAAGCTAGGCTCAAAATGGTTTGGTAAGTCAGAGCTAGCAATCATGCCTTATGCTACAAGAACTTGGTAGCTATGGAGCAAGTCCAAGCTACAGGTTACACTACGTATACAACATGATCTAGATTTGAGCATCATCCTCAACTAGAAATCTGTATAAATTTAGTATCATATCCTTAAGGATATATAGCTTGAGTAAGTACATTTGGCCTATGGTTCAAAGGATTTCTTGTCATGTATATAAGTTAGATGTGATGTTGGGTATGCATGAGCAACCTTGAAAGGGCCCATCCATTGAGATTATAGTTTGGTTTGAGAAATATTATCAAGCTTTGAGCAGTAAACCATAAAGAAGCTACCCTCTTTGATCTCTTTATCTCTAAATTTAGGCTTCCATTTTGTGATTCTCTTTGCTGCCCAATGAATAAATGAAATTGTTGAGATCTATTTAGGGCTCAAACTTGTAATTGCTACATCCGATCCTAAAGGATTTGACCTTGAGCCTTTTGACACTATCTAGAATCCATAATGCTCCTAGCTAAGTTTGTAGATTCAGATGCTTCATATTCAAGCATTAACTCAAATGGTGTAAAAAGACATGCAATTAACAAGTGTCTTATGTGGCCACATACCTTTGTTCAAATCTTTATCCCACCTTCCTAAATTTTGCCCATTATATTAACGGTTTGAGCAAGAAAAGGCTATTGTCATCTTTCTTGCTGGTTGACACATGAAACAGTAGCCTATCTAATGCTATTAGAGAGATGGAGGAAGTTCTTCTAGGGGGAGCCATTGCTATCATAATTCACATCCCACCTAGGAGATGCTATCACAATAAAGGAGTCAATAAAGATGAGTGCATACAATAAAAAAGTTTTATTGTTGTAAATTTATGCTCAACCATGGACACTCTATGAGGCACCTCTCAAAGGTTGCCATGGATCCAACCAAATCAATGTGAACCTAGACACAAGCATTCACAATAGGAGATAAGCTATGGACTCTATTAGGATTATCATCATGAGCTTCTAGATCATTGCTTTTTGAGAAGGCATATTCCACCCTAGAAGCATAATAAATCAAAGAAGATAATGATTTGTTTGCACCGTGCACTTTGCAAGAGGCCATAGGCATGAATATGATAAAAGGATACAATAGCTAGCGATCTAAAAAATTGGTGGAGCGGAGAGTATTAGGACCAAAAATGGGTCCAATGCTAGCTCTAAGACTCTATCCAGGTCTCTATGCTTAACCAAAACACCCCATGGCCTCGCGGCCAAGAGCGTCTAGAGGCTACACACACTGATCTAACTTAAACATGCATTTTTATTGTTTATAGTCCAATAGATCCCTTCCCAAATCCCCACAAGGAGTACCCAAACAGATCCATGTCTAGCACCTCATAGCACATACATAGGGAGCACCCCTTGGTTGACGATTGTGGACCCACTGCGTCTCTCCTAAACCTTGGGGATTGGCGCCTCGATGCATCAATCACACATATAACACGTATGATACATAGTCCTCTCTTATCATCAATCATTCTAGGAGATAGTTTGTCTATTCACTTTATTAGTCCCCAAAAAAAGGAACATAATAACCCTACAGCTTGGGACTCCTCACACTCTCAACATGGGTCAAGACTTAGGAAAAAAATTGCTATCCAATCTTAATTGGCCAAAGACCAAGCTGCTTTTAACCGAGTTGCCAAGCCAACTCCTGCAAGTGGTTGCACTAAATAGGTGATATTGGTAACTATTTCTTATGATTTATCTAGCCTTCCTCGATAGTTACGACACTCGTTCGTAGTAGTCCAACTAATCTCACGCAAATATCTAGACTTTAGTAAACCTACTTAGTCTTGCACTTCGCTTTTGTTTTTAATCTTCATGGCTATTTCTCTATCATGGACACTAGGATAGTAAGCCTAGGAAAACTATGGCTTCTCCCCATCTTTCAGGGGCAACTCCTTTTACATTGCTCATGCCATACTAGAGGCGATTTATCTAGGAAGATTTGTGTTTGACTTTAAAGATATTGGTTTCAAGGAATAGATCCAATGGATCTATCTATATATCTCCATTTAAAATCCTTTTAAATTATTTCTTCTCTATCTTTATATAATAAATTCTTTTTACTATTTATTAACCAATAAACATTCAAAACAAATCAACTAACTTTCCACAAAACCATAAGCTCTAATTTCCCTTTAAACAATTTTCTCTTGTCCCGTATGGTATAACTTAATACTTTGTCAACACTCTTAATTTTCGTGAAGTCAAAAACACCATATTGTATGTGTATACTATTTTAAAGTAATAACATCAAATTAATTTTCTTTTTCTTTAAATCCAAGAAAATTTCATAAAACATTTGAAACCATATTTTGAGTTTTTTCATGAGAGATCTTAATTTTTGTTGAGTTCAAAATATGATTTTTTTCAATAAATATTGTAATTTTCATCCAAAATAACTGTTTTTTATTTTTAAAACATGTTAAAAATCTTTTTAAAAATTTATAAAAAATTTAAAATACTTTCAATAATGTATATCTCATGAGAAAAACATTATATCTCATAATTATTCAACCAAATATTTTATAAAATTTTATCTATACCATTTTAAAGTATTTTTAGTTGTTCTTTATTTTTAAAATATAAAATCAGACATACAATCAGAGTTGAAAATGAGATTTAGAGATATTTTATAAAATTATAAACCAAAGAAATATTTATGTTGAATCACTTATTTTTGTTAAACGAGGTAAGGCACTTACGTTGTCGTAGGGGTTTTTGTCAGAAGGTCGTCGAATCCACCGAGGATCAGAAATAGAAGGAAGTAGAGATAGGAGATGGAAGAGAAGATAGAGAATACCCAAGCGGTAAATACTACAAAGACAAATCACAATGAATTGAATCAATATGTATTGAAAGAACCAGGAATCTTCGCACTGCTCAGAAGCAATCTCCAGGCATTAGATCTCCTCAAGCTTCTTCGTAGAACAAAACGTGCATAAAAATTACAGCTCCTCTGCTGCTTGGAAACCAAATCTGATGGCTCCCTTGGCTCTAAAAGGGCAGTAAAATCCCAGCACACCTGGTCACGGATCTCCCAGATCACTCCTTCTTCTTTCAGTTCAATCTGCAGTTTTTAGCTTGTTTACAGCGATCGCGATGCGTACGATTTCATCAATCTTTCCTTCCTGTGAAAATCCCCTAATTGGCTGAAAAAGCAAAAAGTTTTTTGCACGCCATCCTAATCTAGAAGCTTTTTTTAACTTTTTCAAATTTTTATAATAAATAATATCAAAAATAGACTAAAATTATCCAAAAATCTAGTATTTTCGAATAATCCATGCAACTCACACTAGTACTAATGGCTCAAATCACATTGACTCTCTAGATCAATAAAGAAGTCGGATGATGATGCATTCCATACTTTTTCACACTGTGTCCTCATAACATCATGCCATCCACTCCCTCTGAACCAATGTCGTAGGGGTTTTTGTTGAAAGGTCGAATCCACCAGGGATCATAAGTAGAAGGAAGTAGAGATAGGAGATGGAAGAGAAGATAGAGAATACCCAAGTGATAAAAACTACAAAGACAAATCACAATGAATTGAATCAATATGTATTGAAAGAACCTGGAATCTTCGCACTACTCAGAAGTAATCTCCATGCAGTAGATCTCCTCAAGCTTCTTCGTAGAATTAAAACGTGCATAAAAATTACAACTCCTTCTATGTTGCTCGGAACCCAAATCTGATGGCTCCATTGGCTCCGAAAGAGGGGGTAAAATCCTAGGACACCTCTAGGGCACCTGATCACGGATCTCCCAGATCACTCCTTCTTCTTCTTTCAGTTCAATCTACAATTTTCAACCTGTTTACAATGATCGCGACGCACGCAATTTCATCAATCTATCCTTCTTGTGAAAATCCCCTAATTGGAAAAGCAACTAGCTTTTTGCATGCCATCCTAATCTACAAGCTTTTTCTAACTTTTTCAAATTTTTATAATAAATAATATCAAAAATAGACTAAAATTATCCAAAAATCTAGTATTTTTGGATAATCCATGCAACTCACACTAGTACTAATGGTTCAAATCACATTGACTCTCTAGATCAATAAAGAAGTCGGATGGTGATGCATTTTATACTTTTTCACACTATGTCCTTATAACATCACGACATCCACCCCCTCTGAACCAATGTCGTAGGGATTTTTATCAAAAGATCGAATCCACCGGGAATCAGAAGTAGAAGGAAGTAGAGATAGGAGATGGAAGAGAAGATAGAGAATACCCAAGTGGTAAACACTACAAAGACAAATCACAATGAATTGAATCAATATATACTGAAAGAACCTGGAATCTTCCCACTACTCAGAAGCAATCTCCAAACATTAGATCTCCTCAAGCTTCTTCATAGAACAAAACGTGCATAAAAATTACAACTCCTTCTCTGCTGCTCGGAACCCAAATCTGATGGCTCCATTGGCTCCGAAAGGAGGGAAAAGTTCCAGGACACCTGATCACGGATCTCCCAAATCACTCCTTCTTCTTTCAGTTCAATCTGTAGTTTTCAGCTTATTTACATCGATCGCGACGTGCGCGATTTCATCAATCTATCCTTCTTGTGAAAATCCCTTAATTGGCTGAAAAAGCGACTAGCTTTTTGCATGCCATCCTAATCTAGAAGCTTTTTCTAACTTTTTTGGATTTTTAAAATAAAATAATATAAAAAATAGACTAAAATTATCCAAAAATCTAGTATTTTCGGATAATCCATACAACTCACACTAATACTAATGGCTCAGATCACATTGACTCTCTAGATCAATAAAGAAGTCAGATGATGATACATTCCATACTTTTTCACACTGTGTCCTCATAACATCACGACATCCACCCCCTCTGAACCAATGTCGTAGGGGTTTTTGTTGAAAGGTTGAATCCACCGGGGATCAGAAGTAGAAGGAAGTAGAGATAGGAGATGGAAGAGAAGATAGAGAATACCCAAGTGGTAGACACTACAAAGACAAATCACAATGAATTGAATCAATATGTATTGAAAGAACCTGGAATCTTCGCACTACTCAAAAGCAATCTCCAGGCATTAGATCTCCTCAAGCTTCTTCGTAGAACAAAACGTGCATAAAAATTATACCTCCTTCTCTACTGCTTAGAACCCAAATATGATGGCTCTGACAGCTCCAAAAAAGGGAGGTAAAACCCTAGGACACTTGAGCACGAATCTCCCAGATCGCTCCTTCTTCTTCTTTCAGTTCAATCTATAGTTTTCAGCCTGTTTACAGTGATCGCGACGCATGCAATTTTGTCAATTTGTCCTTCTTGTGAAAATCCCCTAATTGGTTGAAAAAGCAACTAGATTTTTGCATGCCATCCTAATCTAGAAGCTTTTTTTAACTTTTTTGGATTTTTACAATAAATAATATCAAAAATAGATTAAAATTATCCAAAAATCTAGTATTTTTGGATAATCCATGCAACTCACATTAGTACTAATAGCTCAGATCGCATTGACTCTCTAAATCAATAAAGAAGTCGGATGATGATGCATTCCATACTTTTTCACACTGTGTCCTTATAACATCACGACATCCACCCCCTCTGAACCTGCACATCCTCCCGTATGTGCCAAAATCCTAGTTGTCTCTGGATTCTGAGTCCTCCTCATCCTCTTCAACCATATCCTTTGCTTCTTCATCTTCCATATCTTCCTGGCTAGCTCCTGTATCATGACCACTATTTTCTTCCAATTCTGGCAACTCATAGGTAGTAGACTCCTGCCTTTTCACATAGGGTCCAAACCATCTTTTGGAAACTTTATACATGGCACTATGTTGGTTATCTAAACTGCTATCATAAACCAATACCCAATCCCCATCTTGTATGGTTCTTGGTCTCAGTCTATGTCTTTTTTCAAACCGTTTCTTGTTCTGTATCCTTGCTGCCCTTAACTTTGCAGTTGCTGCCTCTATGCCTTCTGACTTTGTTTCCAATTGTCTAATGCATAAGGCCAACAACTCCTCTCGATCTAACTCCTCCTCCCAAGGTAACACACTCCATGTGACTCTCATCTCTTCTATCAACATTATAGGTTTTTGACCATACATCAATTCTGTAGGCATATATCCTGTAACAGCACTATGAGTTGTTCTGTCAGCCCACAAAGCATAACGGAGCAATCCTGGCACTCTTTTACCTTCTCTCCACATGCTTTTGCCAATGCCTTCACAATAGGTGGATGACCTCTTTCACTTTTGCCATTTCCTTCAGGGTTATAGGCTGATGTTAAAGCAAGCTTTATTCCCAACCGTGCAAAAAAATCATGAGCCTCATCTGCATCTAGCTCACCCCTATCTGCTTTTCCCACACAACCATACCGACAAAAGATCTCTTCTAAGAGAAAAGCACACATAGCATTTTTTGTCTTAGTACGTAAAGCTTTCCCTTCCACTTGATTAGTCAATTCTTCACGAGCAAGCACAAGATACCTCATTTTCCAAAGACCTGTAGGCATTGTGACCAAATCCAACACCCACTTAAAATGAAGAGACAATGGATATGTGGGTTGCAATCCATCCCGATGTCTCACAGTTGAATACATTTGACATGTCGCATATGTTTCCACAAAGTGAGCAACATCCTTATACATACCTTGCCACCAATATCTTTCTTTGATCTTTGTAAAGGTACCCCAAACACCTCTATGACTAGGCCACAAGCTTTCATGAAATTCTTGCATTACTTTTACTTGTGAAGCTCTGTCACCCAAAACTCGCAATGGCATACCCTGTTTCTTTTTAGCATGTTTCCATAAGTATCCATCTTTTAAGAAAAATCCATAGGGTTTCCTCTTGATCTTCTTAAACTCCTCATTTGCCCATTCATCTCTCTTTGTTAATGTACTGACATATTGACCAATTCTCAGCCACTCTCCTGCATATTTGTCTTCCAGAAACACTTCTACACAAGATGCAAAACACCTAAAGTGTCTTCTCTTTGTTGTCCAAGCTTCTGTTAATGCTGTAGCAACACTTTGCATTGCTAAATTCACTCTTGCAACATCATTTTCAAAAATAAGAAAGTCATCTTCTTCCTCTTCATCCATCATCCCATCTTCATTCTCATAGTGTGCTCAAGATAACATGTCTGCCGCCACTGGGTTATCTCTTCCTGCAATATGCTGAAATTCAGGGTTCAAAGATTTGATGTATGCAATCCACCGGAGCAGAGCAATGTCCGGAGTAGCACAACTAGTAATCATACCCAATACCAGCAAACAATTGGTCTCAATGACTACATGAGCACCCATAAAATACTCCTTATCATATTTAAGGGCTGTCACAATTCTCCATAATTCCCTTTTTACCTGTGGATATCTTCTTTGTCGTTCAGCCAATACTTTTGCACCAAAGCGTATTGCATATCTTTTCCCTTCCTCATCATCTTGCCCAATTGCCCATCCAATCCCGATTGGGCTTGTATCAACAGTAATAATGATAGGCTTTCCATGTGAATAGTCAGCCTTTCTCAACGTAGGAGCAGATTTTAAGAGTTGCTTCAATTTCTTAATTGCTTTCTGATGCTTCCTTTCCCAATGAAATTTTTGACCTTTCCTTAGAAGCTGATAAAGAGCATTGGCTACATGTGCAAAGTGAGGAATCCATATCAAATAGAACACACATGCACCCAAGAATCTACGCACCTCTGATACATTCGTGCATACATCTCACATTCTATCAATCCCATCTATTTTTGCTGGTGATGACCTTTGCCCACAAAGCCCACACATATGTCCAACAATCAAAACCTCTTCAACTCCAAAGACAGACTTTTGTCTAGAAAGAGTTAAATGCACCTCTTCTAGACATGTCAAAATCCTCTCACAATCCACAATATGGTGTGCAACAAACTGTCTGCATCCATGAACATCCATCTCTTCATTCTTTTCATCCACTACACACCCTTTGATTGGAACATCATCTAAGAAGGGCATAGTCAATTGTGGTATAAAATCCCTGAGTACCCTATTCATAGCATTTGTCATGTGTGCCACTGAGTTTGTTGCACCCTGTGGGAGAGTACACATCTGTACTATCCCCAAAGGAGTCTTCATGGTTGTGATATCCCTGCTTTCAATTGCAAGCTGAAACTGATCATAACCCGAGTAAAGATCACCCAAAGAATAGATCTCTCTGCCTACAAAAGCCTCTGCAAAATCATCAACCACAGGAACTGCACCCACATTTCTTATGGTTACTTTATTGACTGGTTGCATGTCTTGAATAAATCTCAAAGCCCCATTCTTTTTGGGCATAGTAAACCAACGATTTGAGTACGGGGCTGAAGAAGTCTCCAAGATCTTCATGCGAATCTTTTCATTTAGTAAATCCATCAGCTTTGGCAAGTAAGCTTTAGGCACTGGAATAGGCCTCAAGTTCCATGGTACATGTGGCACAGTAAATATGACCATAGGAGAGACAACATTTGGATCCGCACAACCTATTTCACTTGGCTGAAATGCAAATGCCTTCCCATGTCTAGCCAACATTCACATAAAACAGTCTCTCTCAGCAAGCAAAAGAAACCCTTATGCACCAACTTTCAATTCCTGTAATGTTTAAGATATAAACTGATGACCTATATCTTCAGGATCCCGTAAGCTTGGCTGCCTTGACACTTTTCCATACATACCCTTACTCTCTGGTGGAAGTGAAAAAGTAATTAGTTTCACCTTTTTGTCAACAGTCTTATATTTTGTCTCCACAAGTGCTTCAGCCCATTGTAATCCTTCCTGTTGAGCAAACAATGCTATAACATCATACATATCCAAAGAACATACTGACAACACTTTGTTTTCAGCCTCATTTTCTACATGTATAGTTGCTGAAATTTCAGCCATAGTGTCAGTAATATTCAGTCCATAAAATATGCCTGACATGCCATCATTTTCAGCTAACAACCCCAATGCTCTCAGTTTCTTAGTAGCCCATTTCATAGATATGCGTTCAGCCCTACACATAGCTTCCATAGGCTTAAACCAACATGAACTGTTTGCTGTAAACTGAGAATTACCAATAGTAAATACATGCTTCATTTCATCAAGAGACGAGTACACCCACTGAACAGCACTACTGTAGCCCCGCATTACAGCAGTGCTTAATGAAAATCTAGGTCTTTGAATTCCCTTGCATTTGGAACCAAAGGAGACTCTCAAAGCCTATCTTGATTTCTAGGATGATTAACACAAACAGTAAGAAATTGGACTGCTTTTCTCCCATCCTTGCTTCTGGCTCTTGCATAAGCAGAACCATCATTAAGCACCTTTGTTTCCATATGCACACCTGTAATATAGGGCTGTCCCAAAATCACTGCATATGAGAAATTATCTTGCACAAAGAAGTGTTGCTCTTCCTGTACATCACCAATCGTCACTTTTACATTATGACATGCAGCATAGAGCTCCCCTCTGAAGAATTATTTGCAGCCCTCATTCGCCAACCATGATTAGTGTCTATAGGCCATGCACCATTTTCATACAATCCACACTCAATGACATTTATCTCAAACGCATGGTCAAGTAAAGCAACACAAGGAGTTTCACGTTCCCCTATTTTCACTATCGTTTCAGTGGTAGCTCTAGCCCAATGATTTCTTGTGTAGTGACTTCGAGGAATAAATCCTAGAGTCTCTTCTCCATATTGTTGCATTTGCCTTACTCCACCATGCATATTGCTACAAGACAATGCATTTTTAGCCACTTTCTTCTCTTTTCCACATGATGTCCATTGATTAGTAGCATCCTGCATAGACAATACTGTACTTACTTCATGCTCATATTCAGCTCGAATACCCAATAAACCAGTTTCCTCTTCAAATTGCAGCAATGCACTAGTGATATCACCAAGAAATGGACGCTTCCTTTTAATTATGTCAATGATCTCATCATGAAATTCTCGCTTGGCAATGCCAAGCACCTCTCCCAAGGTAAATTCCACCCGACTGTTTAAGATCCGTTCTCCAAGAACCTTCTTAAGATCTGTGGATGTCTCAATATTAGATTGCAACTTATATCTTGGCTGCTTGCCCTTATTTTCGCCCTCTTATTTGTTATCATGTTTTTGCTCTTGACTGACCTCTTCCATAACATGCTCGGGAGATGGCTGATTTGCAGTTTTAGGCTGATCCATACTTCTTCTTTTCATTCTTTTAGATGTCCCTGCAATATATTCATCTCTTTTTCATTTTTCTTCCACAAGTACATCCGTGTTTTGTACCTTTGCTAAATATGCATACACTAAATATGCATCTACTAGTGATTCACAACCAATTATTCCACGAATGTCTTGCCCTGCATGAGACATTTCACTATTAGTGACCTGTCTCTTTTCAGCTACATGTAAAGCATGTGTCCATATTTCAGCCTTTGGACCAACCATCACTTGGCCATGCATTCTATCCAACTGTAAACCAAAAGTAGAAGCATGTACTACCGCATAAGCATTTCGGATAGCCAAGTCTTCCAACAACTTCTGCATACCTCCCTTTCCAAAATTCAAAGCAAGAGGAAATCTCATTTCTTGTGCATGGATCTTGCCATCTTTCCAAAAGATAAGCTGTCGCGCCAAGGCCTCTTGATAAGCAGCACAATCCTATCTCTCGTGCTGCAAACTATCACACCACATACATCTTTTTCCAGGCTTAGGGGCTGCTGCCCGTCCCCTTTCCTCTTGTCCTTTTTCATCCAATTTTACAACCTTCAATTGAAGATCTGGCATCCCTTTGGCCAATTCATCCAAGACATCTTCCCTAACAGAGGGAATAATAGTAGGTACAGCCATAGGGTAAGCCATAGAAGTGGGTGGTTTACTGGATACTTCAACTGTTTTGCCTATAACAGTGGGCAAGCTAGAGACATGCAATCTTTCTCTTCTTCTATGCTTCTTCACAGGCACAGAAACAGCTTTCTTGACATGTCTCCACTCTGTTTTCAAACCTATCTCTATAGTCTGATCCTCTAGCAAATCATCAAGCTTCTCTTGAAGCTCAGGATCAGCTGCATGTAGAAACAATTCAATTTTTTGACTTGCAAGAGCTTGCTGTTCTACGAGATCCAACTGCTCAAATCGACTTTCAAATTCTCTTAACAATTATGTAGCCACAAAACCCTTATTGGGTTGTAAAACCCACTCTTGAAAAGTCTTGCGCGTAATCAAATTGGTATCCTCAATGTAAAATGCTTCCCTGAGTGTCTTCTTGAAGGCTACCCAATCTGCATCCTGCAAGTATAATTCAGTAATCTGTGAACAATAACACGCACAAAATACCGGCTCCATGTAGATTGAGCCACTCCAAAGAAATCCATCTTCTGATCATAGGTATGTACATATGCAGATACATTCCTGCCATTGAATAACTTCACCTCACGCTCAATTGCTTGCAAAGCATTCATCACAACACTTTTCATTTGAGCTGAAGCTTGTATCACCTGTTGTTGTTGTTGTACCTGCATAAGCATATTCACATTTTGCACCAACTGTTGCAAAACATCACAGGAGAATGTATTCTAAGATTCTCCCATCTTATCTTTCCTTCTTTTATGATGACCTTTCATGTCGGGTTCACCAATGTCGTAGGGGTTTTTGTCGAAAGGTCGAATCCACCGGGGATCAGAAGTAGAAGGAAGTAGAGATAGGAGATGGAAGAGAAGATAGAGAATGCCCAATTGGTAAATACCACAAAGACAAATCACAATGAATTGAATCAATATGTATTGAAAGAACCTGAAATCTTCGCACTACTCAAAAGCAATCTCCAAGCATTAGATCTCCTCAAGCTTCTTCGTAGATCACTCCTTCTTCTTCTTTTAGTTCAATTTGCAGTTTTCAGCCTGTTTAGAGCGTTCGCGACGCATGGGATTTCGTCAATTTGTCCTTCTTGTGAAAATCCCCTAATTGGCTGAAAAAGCAACTAGATTTTTGCATGCCATCCTAATCTAGAAGCTTTTTCTAACTTTTTTGAATTTTTACAATAAATAATATAAAAAATAGACTAAAATTATCCAAAAATCTAGTATTTTCAGATAATCCATGCAACTCACACTAGTATTAATGGCTCAGATCACATTGACTCTCTAAATCAACAAAATCGGATGATGAGGCATTCCATACTTTTTCACACTGTGTCCTCATAACATCACGACAACGTAAAGTACAAGAGTCACTATTACGTTTTTGGAAGCCATGTCCTTTACACTCTGGCCAAGAAGAAGTCTATCGAGTCATTTCAAACAACAAGCTCACCATTTCTCGCTTCCTTGAGTTTTCCTTTGCCAATTGCATTGTTGCTATAGGAACCTACACTTAGAACTCTCTTAAGATATAATCTTGATTAATCTTAAACTTAAGAGCTTAGCTTCCATGGAGTTCATGTTGATGACCAAGAGAGGGAAAGAGAGTAATTCAAGATCTCCCTCATACTTCCATGAAATCACTGGCCAAATAGAGCGATTGAAAGGAAAGAACTTGTTCTCCTGCCCATCATTTCAAATAGGATGGGTACATTAAAGCTCCATTTCAATGTTTAGGGGGAAGGCATGGCAATGATCTTCCAGAAGCTATAAATTTTAATTCTCTCCTCTTGCTCTTCTCTAATTGGGATTGTTGTCAATCTTCTTGGCTCTGATTATATTTTGGAAGCCTTCTTGGCTCTGATTATATTTTGGAAGCCTCCCATTGCTCTTTCTTCACAAGTCATCATTAGGATGGAGACGCCCTCCACAAGTCTCTCTCTCTCTCTCTCTCTCTCTCTCTCTTTGTGTGTTTGAGAGAAAGCATGCTTGAATTCGCTCGGAAGAAACAATCAACACCGAAAGGCGTCCAGCACCACAGCTTCTGTCAAAATGACTTTACTGCCTTTTTCCCATTTTCCTTTTCCATTTCACCTTGGAAAGCCGTGTAAAATCGGAATACCATCATGAATTTTATTGCAGATAAAGGAAGAGGGGAAATTTGGAATGCGAGCAACTGATGCCGCCTTCCACTAGCTACTCACTAGCCCTCGACCAAATGTTTCCTGCATCCGCTAGTAGTAACAATGTCAGGCGCACTGACCTTTGATCCCTCTCGCAATCCACACCTTTTTAAGCTTCATCTCCATGTATCCAGGGAGATTGAACTTTCTTACTTTTACCATATCAAAGCATGATCAAAATTGGCATGAAAGCATCCATTTTGCAAAAATGATCGTGTTTGTAGCCTATGGAAACCTTACAAGCCTCCGCTGACAACAATCTGAACCGGGAATGACATGAAACCTCAAAATCCAAAAATATTGTTGCTAGTGGAAAAACAAGAAGAAGAAGAAGAAGACGCTCCAGGGTCTACTTCTTCCGTTAAACCGTATGCACATCCTTCTCGTAGGGGGGAGTGTGATTTACGAGGCGCCTCTGGCAGCAATCATGGACGCATTACGGCCTGTAGAATCTATACAAGGAAGGGGGAGAAAATGACATCCGGGGCACTTTCTCCGTCTGTCACTTGACTCTCATGCTCCTCAACAACTGTGCCTCATGGTGCCCCTTCTTGCCTCACGACTTCATGCAACAACCTCTTCCTTTTTCTAATTTTCATTTTTTCCTTCAATTCATTTCCTTTCGCCCCCTCCTAACCTTAAAATGGACGTTTTTAGGGACTTTAACATCTAATGGTACAATCCTAGCTAGAGCTCTAATGCTCCTTTTGCATTTAATTTTGCAATAAATTGTGCCTTTGACTTACTTGGAAATGTAGTATCCTCGTGAGTTTTTTTCATGAATACTTAGCTTTGAAGATGTTTCTACCATTAGATTCTTCCAAAGAGCCTTTAGAACTTTGAAATTTATGATCTTAAATCTGGTTCGCATTGTTGACCACCAAATCATATAGAATCGTTACATTTGTATACCGTTGTGAGTAGACTAGGTGAGAGGTATTTGTAGAGGGTTCATGCATCAAACCCTTAAAAGAATAAGAGTGTGTCCAATTGTCCTCACATTGAGCTCCTAGAGTGTAACACTTTGGCTTGGTGGCTAGGGCAAGGATACTTTGGTTATGGAGATATCATGTGATCTGCATTGCAAGTTACAAGGGGCATGCAAGTGTTACTTAGGTGATGTGTCGAACCACCACAAAGCTCCTAGACCTACCTCTTTTCACTAAAGCAAAATTAAATTTGGTGTTGGAAAGAGAGGAGTCATGGGAGAGAAGGAAGACCCTCCCCTTCCCCCCTTTAGATTAATATTAAGATATCCTAGCTTCAAACCTCAAAATTGCACTTCTAACATCCTCATCTCAACCTGTCAAGACTTTTGCAAATCTAAAAACCCCTTGAAAACCTCTAATTTATAAGAAGATCTTATCTTTCCTTTGTGATAATAATTCCCTATGGAAAATTTTTAAATAGTCACAACTGAAATTCAGTGAGTAAATCTATCAAATTTTGTCTATAACTTCGCCTTCCTCTCATACAAGAACTTCCTTG
This sequence comes from Lygodium microphyllum, assembly GCF_053477565.2. Lineage (NCBI taxonomy): Eukaryota > Viridiplantae > Streptophyta > Polypodiopsida > Schizaeales > Lygodiaceae > Lygodium > Lygodium microphyllum. The sequence continues at coordinate 49,056,793 of NC_141144.1, forward strand.
TATCGACATCTCCTGGCCAAGATTGTAGAGACATGTCCTCCAAAAACAACAACAATGAACATTGCATATGCACTAAATTAATGTAAAAAGTTGGTAATAATGTGCCAAGTGTGTACAATTTTTCTTTCAAAGAATTTGCAATATTAGGCATTGTTTCTAGGTGTTGTCGTTCTCCCCCACTTAATTGCAAAGTGTTCTCATGAGCACAGCTACCACAAACAGCATAGACATCCAGCCTCGTGAACACAGTTACCACAAGCACTGCTACACAACCTCAAAAGAAAAAAAATACTCTCCCTCACTTAATTGTGAAGTGTCCTCACAAGCACAACTACAAGATCTACAAAACCGCACATAGAAGACTAGTAGATGCTGAAAATGTAGAAAAATACTGATTTGTGTCATATGATAAATCCAACAAAACAAATATTTCAATTAAGTTATGTAAAAACTTGTGCATACTAACTTTCCTCTTTTCCACTCTCCCCACTTAAGTGAATAATAGAGCTTCATCCAGTGCATAGAATATACCAACTAGTAAGCTTTCTAGAGCCACTAAACAACAATAATCCCTCTAGGCAAGAAAATGCAACACTACTATCCCACTAGGAATATTGCTTCTAAAATAGCCTCACAAATAAGGCCCATGCCTAACAAAGAACCCAAACAAAGCAAGCTAATATTACGACACCAAATAGGACTCCTATGGTTTAGTTGCTAACCCTCCATGTTCTACTAGAACAACCAGTCAATGGTCCCTAACTTCCAACTTTCTGTGGTGTTTGTTTGTCAAACATTTATTTTATTCTATGTGAGAACATCATGTGTCACTACTTCAAACATTTATCCTTCATCCTATGAGGAGTGGCAGCCCATTAAGTGCATCATAGGAGTCATCCATGTGCTTCATGGACATGTTGGACAGTTACAGTATGAGGGAAGGACTGGGGGGAACCGTGCAGATGAAGGACTCTTCTTTTATGATCATTTTTACCAACTTCGAGACTAGTCTCACAGGAAAGGTTATCTCCAAGCACTCCCTTTAGATGCAAACAAGAACAGATTGGCATGGCCAGTGCCTGATTGCTTTGGAGTAGAGTTCACATGAAGCAAGTTATACAGAGATGTGCAACGATCATTACAAGCTACCATTCCAACAAAATTAGTGAAGATCATGCTATCTATGCCTGTTAACATTTTTGTGGAGCTGTTCTAGGAGTTTGATGTTAACATTACCAAGACAATGCTAGTTTGTACACAAATGGACAATGAATTACTAGCAAAGATACTGTAGCCAATGGTTCATGAAATAGGTGGGACGTGTACGCTGTCGCATTGTCCTTGCTACAGTTGTTGCAAAATACATGATCATGACCTAGACTTTTACACTATCATTCTGGTATTGTCGGGAGCACTATATCAATGGAGTGCTTGTGCCAATGGACCAAGAGGCTACAACCTTGCAAGCCAACCAAGTTATAGACATTGAGGTGGTAGATGAGGCCTCATCTCTATTGACCATTATAAGCATAAGAGAGGAATGTGCTTTGGTCAAGCTTTGCAAAGACATCAACGATGAGGCACCCAGTATGCTACCAGAAGACTTCTACTTCATACATGATAGAAAGCATGTATTGAAAAGAAGGGAATCACAGATTATGTGCAAGGACCTTCAAGGTAGAGTTTAGGCCAAAGCTTAGTACTACCAACCTGAGCCGCTCTTGTAACATACAACCTTGTAACCTGAGCTTCTCTTGCAAGATGTACCTTGTAACACACAACTCTTTTGTTAAGGGATCTCTTGTAACACACCTTTTGTTATAGAATGGATCTTTTGTAACACACAAACCCTTTGATAATTTATGAATCATTCCTATCAATTTCCTCTCTACAATTTGTTACATTATTGTTTTGGTGTATTTTCGAGTGCAAAGATGGTGTAATCAACATGATGTAATTGACACAATAATATGTACTTGTAACACACAACCCTTCTTAAGGGCTGCGTCTTTTATAACACACAACCTTTTTGTTAAGAATTGGTTCTTTGTGTCATTTTTCTTATATTGTTGGTAATGCTATTGTTTTGGTGTGTTTAACAACGCTGCCTCTGAGGAATACAAAGATGATGTAATGCAAACATTTTCTTAAATTCACAAGATATCAAATAAGATACAGCATAATGCGTTGTCCAAATGTCTTTAACAATCAAAGAATAATGTGTTTCTACATTATATCATTCGATCATACATATTAAGTGGCACATCCTAGAAACCAATACATATTATAGCTATGGCATCAATCAAGAGTCAAAGCCGAGAGATGATGGTTTCATCCTCTTTGGGGAGCACTCTCGGTCATTTTCGTCTTCCACCTCTGACATCGATATCACTGTTGAGGGGCCTTCATTAGGTTGCAGAAGTGCACCCCTGCATAGCCTTATTTTCTTTTTCCTCATGAATCTTCTCTTCCCATATGGATGCAAGTCCTCAATGTGTCATCCCCGCTGCAATAGCTTGACCCGCTTATGCCAAATAATATGGCATTCGAAGCGCCTGGCATCCATATCCTATACCAAAAACTGGCAAAGCGAACCACTTTGCTACCAATTTCACCTTCTCAGCATTGGTTGCCACATGATGGCCACCCAAATACCTCGAAACTACCTTCAATGCAAAAAGAGGTAGCATCGCATTGTCTGGAGAGAAATCCTTGTGAAATATTATGATATGTCAAGAAACAAGAAAAGAAAATATGCTTGTAAAGAAACATTGCCAAATAATATATATATAGATATTTGTCTCTCAATTGCATATATATACATGTGTACATATGACTTGTTACCTTCTTATGATTGAAATGTCCCACATAGTGGGCCAATCTAGAATCCTTTCTGGTCTCTTTTCAATTGGAGGAAGATGAGGATGCACTGCCTACCGACCTGCTTCCTCCATCTCTTTTAATGAACTCATCTTCGCAAATGAGAAGTTGGAAATCAAACATATCAAAATTGAAAAATGTCATAGCAATAGCAACCACTTAACACTAAGAACAAAAGGAACACGCACTACTAGATGATTCTCATCATTTTCTAGCATTCATCTTGGCCATAGCAGGATTGTCCCCCCAATGTCTGCCATTGCTTCTCCCTCTTGGATCCTACCTATGTCCAATGCTCCTAAATGCTCTGTAGCTTGAGCAATCTCTATCTCGAGGGGAAACTGGCTCCCTTGTGACTTAGCCTGTGAGAGTAGTTGTTTTCCTGTCCAGTGATCCCCCTCCTTGACTTCTAGTTGGCAAGAAATATTTATCTTCTTCATTTGCAACGAAACCAATATCAGCATCACTGAATTCAGCTAATGCTGCAAGACAGTAGTCCTCACGCATATTTACTTGCTGCATAATGTCCACTAAAAGAATAAACTCTTCATTTTCTGGGCCCATCTTGAAGCCCAACAAACATGATAAAGGAAGGCCTTGAGACTCATCCTCCATCTCTTTACCCTTCCCTGGGGCATCCACATCGAATTCCAGCACCACAAGGTCGCTACTTGCCAAGGCTTCTCTTCCTCTAACTTAATGGGTATCTCTTCATCATAATCCTCATCCTTTGCCATAGCTAAGCACCCTTAGAGGTGGAGGGAGCCTATGCTTCCACATCGTCTCAAAGCTAAAGGTGCAAAAAACACAAAAACCCGTACTTGTACCGAACAAGTCGGCATTTCTTCGAATGCAAGGGACAACTATCCAAGCACACTATGCCACATGAGGGGATCTTCTCCAAATCCCTTCTAAGCTTTCTTGCACTTGCTCTATCTGATGACCAAAGCCCTGGATGGACATAAGTCACTCCATCCAACACAACAACACTTGTTGCGGTCAGACTTTTGAACTCACATTCATAGTCCTCAAAGGCATCAAATGCTAGCACCTGCTCTAATGAGAAATTTGCAATAAACGTACAAGAGAGATCATGTGCTCTAAGCACGGCACTTGCTCTATAAAAATTTTCAAAAAGCTTATTCTCTGGAAGCTCCTCGGCAATCTCATCATCCAGAATAAGAATGACGTTGAACAGGGAACTTCGGTCCATCACTTGATCACAACTTCTAAAAAAGGGGCTCAAGAAAATAGAAACCAAAGAAAATAAAATCAAGAAAATTTAAAAAAAAGCAACTTCGGGCCAATGGGCCAGAACGGCATGAGTGAGGTCAAAGGACCTTCCTAGGGGAGCCTCTTCGCACAGTTGTGACCCATGCTGATCACGCTGGGTGTGTTGAAGGCCAATGGGCCAGAATGGCACAAGTGAGGCCCAAGGACTAACTAGCACAAGGCCCAAGGACTACCAACAATTGGTCCCCTTATTGCATAGGAGAGTTCTCCTTGTCCGACTGGCGGTGTAAATCTTTTCACCTAAAGGCAAAGATCCCCCAAATGGGACATGGGAAAGCAGGGAGAAGATGAGAGATGCAAGAGGGATTGCTTTTGTTTTGTGATAGGAGAAGATGAGAGGCAGTGAGAGGGGCCATCGTCATACACCGTTGTGACTAGTAAGGGAAGATTAATCATACCTTGTATGAGATGGAGAGGAAAGCAAGCAGAAGATAAAATGTGCAAGAGGAAATAAAGCAGGGAGAAGGTGCGAGGTTTGTCAAAGCCAACTGTATGAAGAAGATGCAAGGTCTGTCAGAACCAACCGCAGACCAGTGCTCAACAAAAACTTTGTTCCAATCCAATGGAAAAAAGGAGCAAGCTTAACCCTAACCGGTTTTTGGAGGGAAGTAGCTAGTTTTATAACTAAAATGCTAAAAAATAGCCAGTTTTTGTTAAGAAGAGATTCAATTTCAACCCATCTTTTAATAATCTTGCTTGGTCGTAGATACTAGTGGGCCATGCACATAAGTGTTTGGAAATGGCCATTGAGACATCTCTATATGTATTGGGTAGATGGCGAAGATACACTCAAGTGACTGAAGGAGCCTTTTGATCAAAAAGTGAGTGGATACCCATTGGCCACAGGTAGGTGGTGAGGAAAAACTTGGACATGCCTCCATGATGGCTTGGTTCAACTAGCGTGGGTTGAAGCACTCTGAGGATCCGGGGCTAAATATGGGCAGGCCTCCATGATGGCTAAGTACTACTCTTCGCAGCAGCTCTCCGCCACAGCTTAACAAGGCTTACTCCTTCCCTTGTAAAAACATTTCCACTTAATGCAAATCACTTTCTTTTTCCAAAAAAAAAGAATCTTGCTTGGAAAAATTAAATTAAAGGACGGTTTTATGTGAGCACTAATGACAAAGGAACACGACTCACGAGATTGATTTGTTGGGAAGTGTGTCCGTAGTACTGTTTGCATTTTACACCACTTGAAGTGACCCGCATCAAGTTTATGGGCCATGGCGCTATCATTCCTTATTTTTTGAGAGAGACAAAATTTGATTAAAAGGAAAAAAAGAAATTACAAAGTGCCATGAGGAAGGTCCATGGCGAGATTCTTAGTAGCAACACATACTAATCATGCATGCAGGCTCAGAACCAAGCACATAATACGAATCAGATCCAATATGGAATGTACATAATAGGCTCAGAACCAATCACATAATAGGATAAGTTTGTAAACAAAACACAAGAAATGGACACCGATCTTTCTAATCAACTTGAAGCTGAGAATGTGGTCATGATGAACAGACTTTGCCTTTCCCCTTCTAAAGAGAATCAAGGAATCCTAATGTCGCAGAGTCCATCCCAAGATTGCTGCAAAAGACATTATTTTTTTTCTTCTTATTATTATTTTTGTTGCAGCTATAAGAAATTTAGAAAGACTAGTTTTGGGCTTGTCATTTAATGAGTGGTTTTGGTTTTTTATTTTTATTTTTATTTTAAAGTAGGCACAAGGTAAGTTACTTCTTTGTGTTTCCGCCCCTTCCTTGCCTCTTCATGTTCGTGTCGCTCACCTCATTCCCTTTCCTGTTTGTGTTCATGCTACTTGCTTGGTCCCCTACTGCTTCATCCCAGCATCTTCGAGTTTCTCACTATTAGAACACAGAGCTTCTCATCTACTAAGGCATGTTAAGCCTCTCATCTTCCAAGCCTGGTTGTCTTCTTTGCAGTAGGGTTCCATTACTCTCTGTCTCGCTTCCTCTCTTCTTGGGCCATCACAGTGTGAGAGAGGCCCCTCAATCCGTTGACCTTGTCCCCCTCGCCCCGTGTTGACCTCCCATCCTGGGTCATCATGGTGCGAGAGAGGCCCCTTAATTTTTCGCCCCCTCTCCCCCTGATGACCTCCCTTCTCGGGCCATCACAGTGCGAGAGAGGCCCCTCAATCCATCGACTTCACCCTCCTCACCCCGTGATGACCTCCCCTCCTGGGTCATCACAGTGCAAGAGAGGCCCCTTAATCCATCGACCGCACCCCCTTTCCCGGTGATGACCTCCCCTCCTAGGTCATCACGGTGCGAGGGAGGCCCCTCAATCCATCGACCATGCCCTCCTCGCCCCGTGGTGACCTCCCTTCTTGGGCCATCACCATGCGAGAGAGGCCTAATCCGTTGACCGCGCCCCCCTCACCCTGTGATGACCTCCCCTTCCTGGGCCATCACTATCTCTAATGCAAGGCCCAAGAACTTAATGTTCTATACTTGTGGATGCCACGACAAAAAGGTTAATTACAACAAAGCCTCGTGTCAAAACAAGGTGATACTACATTACAGGTTCTGTCCAGGAGACAAAGATATAATGTGCACATGGGAGTTCTTGATGAGCTTAGGCACATTTCGCGCCACATGCAACCTGCAATCCTGAGGCTCCCTTTCCAGAGGGTTGTCAGAGAGATCTGTGAGCATCATATAATAGGGATGTGGTGGACCACCTCTGCCCTCCTTTCCCTCCAAGACATCTGTGAAGATTACTTGATTGAATTCATAGAGGATTCCTACATGCTTGCTGCACACGCGCATAGGGTTACTGTGATGGCAAGATACTTTGACACTAACAAGTGGCTCTACTACAAATATGATTAGTTGTTTCAACCTCCACCCATTCGTGACCCTCGTATGCATGACATCCTTGTAATCCCTCCTATACATCCAAGGCGCCATAAGGCAGAACTATATCAAGAATCCCACCCTCTCAATACAAGGTCGTAGAGAGGGCATGAATAGCAGATTTTTGTTGAGGAAGTTTTGCAAGAGCAGCCCTAGGAGCCCTAGCCCTAGTCAGGGAGCCCCAACAGTTGGAGTCACAGCTCCAGCCACAATTGGAGCCCTAGCAGCCGCAGCCCCAGGCCCACAACCCATGGCCAAGGCCGAAGTCAGAGCCCATGATCTAGCCACAAGACTTAGATGCCGGCACCTCTGAAGAGTGCCAAGATATTAATGATGAGTGCATCATTAGCATGCTCATGATGGAGGTGGAGGCCGGCCTCGAGGATTACAAGAACATGTTAACCTCCACTTCTTCTTCTTCTTCTTCTTCTTCTTCTTCTTCTTCTTCTTCTTCTTCTTCTTCTTCTTCTTCTATAAATTATGGCTTTACAATTTTGGGGGCCATAGAGGTTTTATCGATGGACCTACACGACATGCAATGCATGCAACATTTTGAAAGCCGGATGACCACTGACACAATAGTGCATGTAGCAATGCTGTAAGTATTCTATTCAATTGTCTTTTGTTTAATAAGTATTTGATAAAATACTTGAGTCTTACTTGTCCAATTGTTATTGTGTATAAGTTCAATTTGGCATCTCTAGCAGAGAAACATCAAAGACAAGTTCTTGTTCTTGACCCTCTCTTGTCCGTTGCATTGTGCAATGATGCACAAGCGTTCATCCAATAGCTTGATTGGTTCATGCCTGTCAGGCTAGATGACACTAAAATCATTTGTATGACCTATAATCAAAGGTTTGTTGTGACTATTAAAGAATATCTTTAAGAGGCCTTAAGCGAGCATGTTGCACCAATAATTGTTTTTTCGTGTTAACTTAGTGAGCACTGGAGCTATTGTTGTATTCGGTCGAGATGAATACAATATTTTTTGCAAATTCAAGGATATCCAATGGATTCCGTGGTCAAGTTAGATAGTGAGTAACCTCAATACTATATTCAATTATTTCATTCTATGTAACTTCAACGCATTTGCTGTAACATCAAGGTGTCTTTGTAGTTGTGCAAAAAAGTTTGTAATCATGTACAAGCATCTAGTGTTGGAGGAGGGGCTCACGGATACGATGCATATACTACGGGTCATGATGCTTATCCAGTCAGACACATTCTCTTGTGGATGGAGAACCACTTTGAATGCCTCACTTTTATGCAGGAAAATTCTTGATATTCCTAAGGTAAGTAGAGTGACTTATTCATGTTTATTTATATGTATGCAATGTGCATTGATAGATAATGTGCATGTGTTGCTTTGTTTTCCAAACATTCCATTGCACTGTTATAGTGATTTGACTGTCACTCGATATACCCTAGTCACTCAAGAGGGTATACTGAGTGACATCGGACAGAGGAGGTAGCCCTATGAGAAGTTAATGAGTGCTAGCAACTAGAGCGCCTTGTACAACAAGAAGAACTCAATCATGCCGCTGCTATAAGGCATGCAGAGGCTATGAAGCAATTTGAAATAGACCAAGTAGAGGTGGAGGATTTTGTACATGCAAGAAGGGCAACCGAGAGGGAGCGGAGAGAATAGCTGGAACAGGTAGCAAATATTCCACATATGATAAAGAATTATTAGTTGTAGTACAAGCTTTAAGACAATGGAAACACTACTTAATGGGTTCTGAGTTTATGATTAAGACTAATCAACAAAGTATTAGACATTTACTTAGCCAACCCCAAATATCTGACCGACATATCAAATGGGTAGCCTTTATTCAGAGTTTTCATCTGATTATCCAATATCGACCAGGTAAAGAAAATGTAGTGGCTCATGCATTAAGTAGAAGACCCACCATTCATAATATTTATGTTATATCATTTGATTCTCTAACTCCTATGAAAGATACTTATCATCAAGACATTACTTTTCATGCTGATTGGAATAAATTAGTTAGAAATAACTAGATTCCTATTGATTCACTATCTTATAATGATGGATTCGTGTTTTATGAAAAGAGATTATGTGTTACAGTTCCCTTCAGATATTTTGTTTTGAATGAGATTCATTGTCCTCCATTCCAAGGTCATAAAGGTATCATATCTACTTTACGTACATTAACTGAAGATTTTTATTGGCCACATATGGACACTGATGTATCTAACTTTGTTTCTGAATGTTTGATTTGTCAAAGAGTTAAGAGACATCATGGTAAACAATATGGATTACTTATGCCTTTATCTATTCCATCGAGACCATGGGAACAGATTTCTATGGATTTTATTATTGGTTTACCTAATACTAAAGCTAACCATGACATGATTTGGACTGTAGTAGATAGGTTTAGTAAACAAGCATATTTCATTCCATGTAAGAAAACTTTAACAGCATCTCAGGCAGCACAATTGTTTTTGAAAACTGTTTTCACTAACCATGGATTACCAAAAGTTATTATTTCTGATCGTGATTCTAGATTTTGTAACAACTTTTGGATTACTTTGTTTGCTAACCTAAGCATAAAGATTGATTTCTCATTTGCATTTCATCCTGAAACTAATGGACAAACAGAAGCCACTAACAATACTATTTTAGATCTTTTACGTGCTTACACTATTTCTAAACCACAGACATGGGACACACATTTGCATTTACTCCAGTTTGCATATAACAATACACCACACACATCTACAAAGAAAGCACCGTTTGAAGCGATTTATGGTTATAGATTGTCTACACCTATTGCATCTTTATCAAATAGAATTCAGAGTGCTGATGATGTTGCTAGTATGCATGCTACTATTTTTGATGAGGTTAAAGACATGATTGCCAAAGCCTAGCAATCATATACCAAGCAAGCCAATAAGAAAAGACAAGCAATGAATTTCAAAGTTGATGACTATGTTTGGTTGAAAATAGAAAAACGTAGATTACAAAGTGTAGATAAACACCCAGATGTGAAATTAGCCCCTAGATTCTATGGACCATTTAAGATTATTCACAAAATCAATGACAATGAATTCAAGTTAGAATTACCACCTCACTAGAAAATTCACAACACATTTCACATTAGTTTACTACGACCCTTTAGAGGCCAATTACATGTACACCCTATTTATTAAAACCCACCTTTGTTAGAGGAAGAGACTGAAATACTTGAACCTGAAGCTATCATAGATACTGACTTTATGACCACTAGAACTGGCCGAAGATATTCTAGATATCTAGTCAAATTTAAGAACCATCCTGTAGAAGAAGCCCAATGGATACACACTAGAGACTTAAATGCTTTCCCTACTCTGCTCTCTCCACATTGAGCTAATAGCAATTGAGGTCAATTGCTATCCCACCCCGAGGATATGATGCTAGGAGGCATATTTCAAGGTGGATTCCGTGCCACGGTGGATTCCGTGAGGTTTTTACAGTGGATTCCGTAGACTTTGTTGACCGGGGCTCATACACAAAGTGGATTCTTTATGCGAGAAGTTGATGGGGACACCTATCCTTTTCGGGCATTTTATTAATTTAGTGTGTACATGGGTGATTCCATAGCAGGTGATTCCGCAAAATGCATATTAAATTAATAAACGTTTATGAGTTTAGAGTGCGCACTCGTAATAAATTAAGGTTAGGATTGATTTCTAACTAGTTGATTTATTTATGTAGCTGAAGAATGCTAGGTATTCACTTTTGTTGGTTTAATTGTATTATTTTACTAACCATTGTGAATGCTTCAGTTGATGTGTAGAGATAGCAGCAGTGGCGGAGGAAAGCATGGGAGGATAGCGAGTATTCGATTTATTACTTATATTTTGATGGGCGCATACCTTGATGCCAGGAGGCATATTTCACGGTGGATTTCGTGCCACGGTGGATTCTGTGAGGTTTTATGGTGGATTCCGTAGACTTTGTTGACCGGGGCTCATACACAAAATGGATTCTTTGTGCGAGAAGTTGATGGGGACGCCTATCCTTTTCAGGCATTTTATTAATTTAGTGTGTACATGGGTGATTCCATAGCGGGCGATTTCGCAAAATGCATATTAAATTAATAAACGTTTATGAGTTTAGAGTGCGCACTCGTAATAAATTAAGGTTAGGATTGATTTCTAACCAGTTGATTTATTTATGTAGCTGAAGACTGCTAGGTATTCACTTTTGTCGGTTTAATTGTATTATTTTACTAACGATTGTGAATGCTTCAGTTGATGTGTAGAGATAGCAGCAGTGGCGGAGGAAAGCATTGGAGGATAGCGAGTATTTGATTTATCACTTATATTTTGATGGGCGCATACGTTAGGCATGGCACCTATATTTTGTCGCACCTATTTATTGAGACGTTGGATATTTATTTATTATTTTGTATGCGCATGGGCGCACGATTATGTTATTTGTACTTGGACATTGTATTGGGTACGCCCGACTCTTTGGGCGCCGCCCATTAGCTTTATTTCTATTTTGTGCTAAAGCAAACTCAAAAGCCAAAAGCTTGCTATTTTGTAATTTGGGCTATTATTTGAGCTTGAAGATGATTAATACATAAAATACATGCTTTGTGGAGCGCTCACACAAGGCATGGGGGGAGATTGCACCCAATTGGTCTCTTGTTCATGTCGTGCATGCTTTTTACCTTGAGTTTTGTGCAAAAAGTAGAGTTATTTTGTTCTTGGGACCTTCCGGCATTCACTACGCGAGCATACAGCATCCGATGTGCGCACCAATAGTGAATGCCGGAAGGTCCCCAAGAACAAAAGAACTTTACTTTTTGCACAAAACTCAAGGTAAAAAGCATGCATGACATGAACAAGAGACCAATTGGGTGCAATCTCCCCCCATGCCTTGTGTGAGCGCTCCAAAAAGCATGTATTTTATGTATTAATCATCTTGAAGCTCAAATAATAGCCCAAATTACAAAATAGCAAGCTTTTGGCTTTTGAGTTTGCTTTAGCACAAAATAGAAATAAAGCTAATGGGCGGCGCCCAAAGAGTTGGGTGTACCCAATACAATGTCCAAGTACAAATAACATAATCGTGCGCCCATGTGCATACAAAATAATAAATAAATATCCAACGCCTCAATAAATAGGCGCCATGCCTAAGGTATGCGCCCATCAAAATATAAGTGATAAATCGAATACTCGCTATCCTCCAATGCTTTCCTCCGCCAGTGCTGCTATCTCTACACATCAACTGAAGCATTCACAATCGTTAGTAAAATAATACAATTAAACCGACAAAAGTGAATACCTAGCAATCTTCAGCTATGTAAATAAATCAACTAGTTAGAAATCAATCCTAACCTTAATTTATTACAAGTGCGCACTCTAAACTCATAAACGTTTATTAATTTAATATGCATTTTACGGAATCACCTGCTATGGAATCACCCATATACACACTAGATTAATGAAATGCCTGAAAAGGATAGGCGTCCCCATCAACTTCTCGCACAAAGAATCCACTTTGTGTATGAGCCCTGGTCAACAAAGTCTACGGAATCCACTATAAAACCTCACAGAATCCACCATGAAATATGCCTCCTGGCATCATACCCTCGGGATGGGATAGCAATTGACCTCAATTGCTATTAGCTCAATGTGGAGGTAGCAGAGTGGGGAAAGCATTTAAGTCTCTAGCGTGCATCCATTGGGCTTCTTCTACAGGATGGTTCTTAAATTTGACTAGATATCTAGAATATCTTCGGCCAGTTCTAGTGGTCATAAAGTCAGTATCTATGATAGCTTCAGGTTCAAGTATTTCAGTCTCTTCCTCTAACAAAGGTGGGTTTTCATAAACAGGGTGTACAGGTAATTGGCCTCTAAAGGGCCGTAGTAAACTAATGTGAAATGTGTTGTGAATTTTCTAGTGAGGTGGTAATTCTAACTTGAATGCATTGTCATTGATTTTGTGAATAATCTTAAATGGTCCATAGAATCTAGGGGCTAATTTCACATCTGGGTGTTTATCTACACTTTGTAATCTACGTTTTTCTATTTTCAACCAAACATAGTCATCAACTTTGAAATTCATTGCTTGTCTTTTCTTATTGGCTTGCTTGGTATATGATTGCTGGGCTTTGGCAATCATGTCTTTAACCTCATCAAAAATAGTAGCGTGCATACTAGCAATATCATCAGCACTCTGAATTCTATTTGATAAAGATGCAACAGGTGTAGACAATCTATAACCATAAATCACTTCAAACGGTGCTTTCTTTGTAGATGTGTGTGGTGTATTGTTATATGCAAACTGTAATAAATGCAAATGTGTGTCCCATGTCTGTTGTTTAGAAATAGTGTAAGCATGTAAAAGATCTAAAATAGTACTGTTAGTGGCTTCTGTTTGTCCATTAGTTTCAAGATGAAATGCAAATGAGAAATCAATCTTTGTGCCTAGGTTAGCAAACAAAGTAATCCAAAAGTTGTTACAAAATCTAGAATCACGATCATAAATAATAACTTTTGGTAATCCATGGTTAGTGAAAACAGTTTTCAAAAACAATTGTGCTGCCTGAGATGCTGTTAAAGTTTTCTTACATGGAATGAAATATGCCTGTTTACTAAACCTATCTACTACAGTCCAAATCATGTCATGGTTATCTTTAGTATTAGGTAAACCAGTAATAAAATCCATAGAAATCTGTTCCCATGGTCTCGATGGAATAGATAAAGATATAAGTAATCCATACTGTTTACCATGATGTCTCTTAACTCTTTGACAAATCAAACATTCAGAAACAAAGTTAGATACATCAGTGTCCATATGTGGCCAATAAAAATCTTCAGTTAATGTACGTAAAGTAGATATGATACCTCTATGACCTTGGTATGGAGGATAATGAATCTCATTCAAAACAAAAGATTTGAATGGAACTGTAACACATAATCTCTTTTCATAAAACATGAATCCATCATTATAAGACAGTGAATCAATAAGAATCTAGTTATTTCTAACTAATTTATTCCAATCAGCATGAAAAGTAATGTCCTGATGATAAGTATCTTTCATAGGAGTTAGAGAATCAAATGATATAACAGAAATATTATGAATGGTGGGTCTTCTACTTAATGCATCAGCCACTACATTTTCTTTATCTGGTTGATATTGGATAATCGGATGAAAACTTTGAATAAAGGCTACCCATTTGATATGTCGGTTAGATATTTGGGGTTCGCTAAGTAAATGTCTAATACTTTGTTGATCAGTCTTAATCATAAACTCAAAACCCATTAAGTAGTGTTTCCATTGTCTTAAAGCTTGTACTACAGCTAATAATTCTTTATCATATGTGGAATATTTAAGTTCGGAGGGTTTCAGTTTACAACTAGAATAGGCTATGGGATGATTATCTTGCATAAATACGGCTCCTATTCCAGATCCGCTAGCATTGGTAACTACTAAAAAGAATGGTCTATTAAAATCAGGCAATTGTAATATAGGAGCATGGGTTAATGCATGTTTCAATAAGTCAAAGGATTTCTGTTGATTATCAGACCAATGATAAACAATACCTTTCTTCAAAATTTTAGTCAAAGGCAAAGCAAGTAATAAAAAATTACACACAAATTTCCTGTAAAAACTAGCAAGACCTAGGAAAGATCGTAACTCATGCACATTTTTAGGTATAGGCCAATTTAATATTGCTTCTGTTTTCTTAGGGCCAACTTTAATACCATCAGATGATACAATATGACCTAAATATTCAATTTCTGTTTTAAAGAACTCACTCTTTTTCGGATTAGCATACAGTTGATTATCTTTCAATAACTTGAAAAACAAGGACAAATATTCATAATGTTCTTTCTCATTTTGACTAAACATCATCAAAGAATACAATAACACAATGCTGGTGTTTAAAAAATATACGATTCATCATTCTACTAAATGTAGCAGGTGCATTAGTCAATCCAAAAGACATCACTAAAAATTCATAATGACCAAATTGTGTTCTAAATGCAATCTTAAATATGTCAGACTTATCTAATCTCACCTGATGATAACCAGATTTAAGGTCTATTTTACTAAATATGGCAGAACCTTGCAGTTTATCCATAAGGTCATCGACTCTAAGAATTGAATATCTATTCTTTATTGTGATCTTATTTAAAGCACGATAGTCAATGCACATACGGTAAGTATTATTATTATTCTTTACCAACAAAACAGGTGCACCAAATGGAGAACTACTAGGTCTAATCAATCCTCTCTTTAGTAATTTCTCAACTTGATTTTGAATTTCTTTTTGCTCTATCTGGTTATGCCTATATGGTGCTTTACAAGGTGGTTGTGTACTAGGAATCAAATCTATTTTGTGGTCTTCTGGACGTGAAGGAGGTAAACCAGGTGGTAGATCTTCTGCAAAATAGTCTTTAAAGTGTGCAAGAAATTCTTTATGCCTAGGGTGTATATGTTTTTCTTTAACTTGCAGTTCATTCACCCAAATGAGATAAGATTTACTACTTTTGCGTAATGCACATTTAGCTTGAGTATGAGAAAGCAGTGGAAAAGCATTAGATGCATGCATACCATACAATGTAATATGTTTTCCTTGAAATTGAATATTAATTGAATGCATGGAATAATCTATATCAAGGTTATGCTGATGACGCCAAGGCATACCTAAAATAATATCACTGGACTGTAATGGTACAACTAGAAAATTCCTTCTTTCAGTGTATTCACCAATTTTGAATTTCTAAGTCATGCACCTCTTGTGTTTCATTATACCTTGTGCCTAAAAATGCCGCTTTAATGCGATAATGCGTAGGTATAGTCTCTGTAATTTCAATTTTTTCACTAACTTTGCAGAAATAAAATCATGAGTACTACCATCATCATGCAAAATAATCTTTTCTTTTCCATGCACTAAACATTTCATTGTCAATAAAGAATGTGGAGTTGGCATACCTGGTAAAGTATCCGAAGGAGTAGTAATGTCATCTTTATCTTCCATGAAATCAGGTATTTCTTCATGTTCGTCATCTTCCATTGCTCCAAGATAGTTGATGTGGATAGGTGGCTTCTTTGATTGGCAATTAGCTACTAGATGTCCAGGTTGGTGGCATTTGTAACACACTATAGGTTTGGCTTTGGTTACATTGTTTGCAATGGCAGGAAGTCTAGGAATATTAGGATTTGGTTATGGAATTGGCTTGGAGTTTTGATTGGTATTGAATGGTAAAGCAGGTGGTTTTGCCCAAGACTTACGGAAAGATGATGAAGGAAAATGACCTTGATTAAATATTCTAAAATTTGAGTTGAATTGCTTAGATCCATAGTTACCATTGGTTTGAAATTGCTGTGGACGCTTGTCTCTTCCTCGAAACTTGTCTTCAGTGTCATGAGCTAATGAAATTGTGTCTTTAAGAGTTGCAGGTTTGAACATATTGACTTCAATGTAGTAATGCCCAAGTAATCCAGACATATACTTGCGCTTGTGTGTCGTTTCAGGTACGTCTTCAAGCATGCATAACTGGAGTAATGCATTCCAAAAGCGTTCGGTGTACTGAGGAATAGGCTCACGATCTCTTTGCTGAAGAAGGTCCCATTGCTTTATGGTTTTTTCATGGAATTGTGGGGGAAGAAAATTCTGCATAAACTTCTTCTTGAAATTCTCCTAGGTAGTGGGACAGTCTATACTCTTACGAACCACGGTCCACCAAAGAGATGCTCTATCCACTAAATGATTAGTGACACACTTGATTTTATCTTTTTCTGCGTATGTTTCCTCATGAAAGTAATCATCAAACTGACTGATGAATGCAAGAACAGTTTTTCCATCTTGAGTGCCATTGAAAGTACGGAATTTGAATTTTTTTTTACTTATCTTTGTTTCTTTGCGGATGGATTGATCTTCGAGAGTCGCATCGATGGTACGTCGAATAAGATCTTCAGATTGTGGTTCTTCTTTGTCGGTAGTCGATCTTTGTAAATTGGCCAATTGAACTTGCAATGCTTGCCGGGCTCGTCATTCTTCATCCAACTGCATCATAATTAAATCCAGCTTTTGCTCCATCATAGGTTCAGGAAGATTTCCTTTAGCCATTAGATCATCCATATGTGGTTCTGTCATCCTGCAAAACTTCAAAAGACCTCACACTCTCAAAATCTAATTAGCGGGATGAGCATAGCTCAAGATCAGGTGTACAAGGCTTATATATTTTTGTGTGTGGCTTTCACAATCTTCGTCTTTGGCTATTGCGAGATTTGTAATCTTTGAAAAAAATTACGTTTTGACCTTCTGCGTGTGCTGAAACTGGTTCAGCAAGCCTGCATATACGAACAGTACCTTCCAAAGAACAACTTTGCAGTTTGGAGTTTTTGCGCAGGAACAGTCCTTCTAGGAGTTTTGGACACAAGTCAGTTCTGACTTCAAGTGACTTGTCTGACTTGCAGAGTTGCAGACTTATGAGACTTGCAGAGTACCAAAACTTGCAGAACTTGAGTGACTTAGAAAACTTGCAGAATTTGTTGACTTTGAGGACTTGCAGAACTTGGGAAACTTGATGAACTTTGAAGCCTTGTGTGATTTGAGGCTTGGGTGATTTAGCTTATAGCTAATAGGAATTTAAACGGCGAATTTTAGAGGGGGGGCTATTTTTTTAGCCGGCGAAAATCACGCGGACCTCCTCTGATGCCGTCGATCAACGTTTTGATTATTTTAAAGCTTTGTTAAAGCTTCAAGCTAAGCTAAGCTCTAAAACTTAAAAACTTGAGCTTTGAAGCTTAAGAATAGATATGGCTGATCTCTGTGTAACCACGACTTGTATGAGAGGATGTAGAAGTGGTCCTCCGCTGTTACAGGCCGATCCTTCACGATCAGAGGATGGAAATAGAGGTTCTTGACCGCCAGGAATCCACCTGTATCGACTGTTCGCAATGAGATTGACCGTAGAGCTCGATCGTTCCAGGAGCTCCGCCTTCGCACAAGATGGGTAGCGATTGGAAGCTCTCGATCTCAGCTTCGCTCTAATACCACTGGTGCATAGATCAGATGTTGTATGCTCACGTAGTGAATGCCGGAAGGTCCCCAAGAACAAAAGAACTCTACTTTTTGCACAAAACTCAAGGTAAAAAGTATGCACGACATGAACAAGAGACCAATTGGGTGCAATCTCCCCCCATGCCTTGTGTGAGTGCTCCACAAAGCATGTATTTTATGTATTAATCATCTTCAAGCTCAAATAATAGCCCAAATTACAAAATAGCAAGCTTTTGGCTTTTGAGTTTGCTTTAGCACAAAATAGAAATAAAGCTAATGGGCGGCGCCCAAAGAGTCAGGAGTACCCAATACAATGTCCAAGTACAAATAACATAATCGTGCGCCCATGTGCATACAAAATAATAAATAAATATCCAACGCCTCAATAAATAGGCGTGACAAAATATAGGCGCCATGCCTAAGGTATGTGCCCATCAAAATATAAGTGATAAATCGAATACTCGCTATCCTCCAATGCTTTCCTCCGCCACTACTGCTATCTCTACACATCAACTGAAGCATTCACAATTGTTAGTAAAATAATACAATTAAACCGACAAAAGTGAATATCTAGCAGTCTTCAGCTACATAAATAAATCAACTGGTTAGAAATCAATCCTAACCTTAATTTATTACGAGTGCGCACTCTAAACTCATAAATGTTTATTAATTTAATATGCATTTTGCGGAATCACCCGCTATGGAATCACCCATGTACACACTAAATTAATGAAACGCCCGAAAATGATAGGCGTCCCCATCAACTTCTCGCACAAAGAATCCACTTTGTGTATGAGCCCCGGTCAACAAAGTCTACGGAATCCACCGTAAAGGGCTCATACACAAAGTGGATTCTTTGTGCGAGAAGTTGATGGGGACGCCTATCCTTTTCAGGCATTTTATTAATTTAGTGTGTACATGGGTGATTCCATAGCGGGTGATTCCACAAAATGCATATTAAATTAATAAACGTTTATGAGTTTAGAGTGCGCACTCGTTATAAATTAAGGTTAGGATTGATTTCTAACCAGTTGATTTATTTATGTAGTTGAAGACTGCTAGGTATTCACTTTTGTCGGTTTAATTGTATTATTTTACTAAGGATTGTGAATGCTTCAATTGATGTGTAGAGATAGCAGCAGTGGCGGAGGAAAGCATTGGAGGATAGCGAGTATTCGATTTATCACTTATATTTTGATGGGTGCATACCTTAGGCATGGTGCCTATATTTTGTCGCGCTTATTTATTGAGGCGTTGGATATTTATTTATTATTTTGTATGTGCATGGGCGCACGATTATGTTATTTGTACTTGGACATTGTATTGGATACGCCTGACTCTTTGGGTGCCGCCCATTAGCTTTATTTCTATTTTGTGCTAAAGCAAACTCAAAAGCCAAAAGCGTGCTATTTTGTAATTTGGGCTATTATTTGAGCCTGAAGATGATTAATACATAAAATACATGCTTTGTGGAGCGCTCACACAAGGCATGGGGGGAGATTGTACCCAATTGGTCTCTTGTTCATGTCGTGCATACTTTTTACATTGAGTTTTGTGCAAAAAATAGAGTTCTTTTGTTCTTGGGGACCTTCCGGCATTCACTATGCGAGCGTACAGCATCCGATCTGCGCACCAAGAATACTCCCAAAAAGAATTAGAAAATGTAGAAGAATACTAACAGAGATGAAGCCTGTTAGTTTCTTTCAGCATTATGAGAAGATATAACTTTAATATACAAAAACGTGTATAAAATAATACATTCCTCTATGCTTCTCAGATTGTCAATCTGATGCCTCCATTGGCTCCGAAAGGGGGGTAAAATACCAGAATACCTGGCTAGAATTCTGCCAGATCACTCCTTCTTCATCTTCCCCTTTGGAGTGCTATTCATTGCCTGAAAACAGCGATCGCATGTCGCGCAATTTTACCAATCTCTATTTTTACGTAAAATCCTCTCAAATTAGCTGAAAGCAGCATGCTTTCTTTTACATGTTATCATAATCTAGAAGTTGTCTATAGTTTTATGGATTTTTACAAGAGATAATATCTAAAATATAAAAAATGGGCTAAAATATAATATTTTTGAACCATGGACACTAACACTAATGTCTAAAATGGCATTATCTCTCTAAATCAATAAGAAAGCCACACTCTAGATTTTTTTACATGGTGTGCGCGTAGCGGCACGACAAGGCTCCTAGCCGCAAGGCCATGTGGGCTGTCTTGTGTGTCTTAAAGGTTTGGCTAGTGCTAGAGAGCTAGTGTCGGGCCCATTTTAGGTCCCGAAAAAATGCTTCAGTTTCGAGTATGAATAAACCAAGTAAAAATAGTAAAGAGGGTCATAAAGCTTTAGCATTAAGTAATTCATGTGTTGCGAAAAGCAAAGCTAATGTTAGGTATGAAAAAGCTACGTGCTTTTTGGGAGAGGCTAGTATTTTTTAGCAAAGGGGGAGAGTTAAGGGGCATGGTTTCTTATCCTTGCTGAAGGGACAAGGAGTTTATGCTTTTGGGGAAGCCATCTTGGAGAGTGACAACATATCGAGGACATGATGTACTACTTTTCTTGTCTGCGATGAATTGAAGCTACATTGGAGAAGAGATTCAGGCATGCGGATGCAGAAGACATGCTAGTCTACATGTCAGAGTATTGACTTTGATGTGCATGGAAAATGATAACAAAAGATACTTAAGAGCAGCATGAGCTTGAAGAAGAGAGTATTGCTAAGTCTGTAGTCAGCACATGTCAATTGAAGGGAGCCATCTTAGCATGCTTATCCATCTATAAGCGAAGGAGCCTCTTGTTGTGTGTCTGATGAGCTTCTTTAATCCATGTTTTCCTCAAAATCAGGGGAAAAAGCCATGAATATGTTGTAGCAGCATGGTATGTTTGATAGAGTCCATCTATTGGAAATTTGACTTCTGTTCGTGACCAATTGGCACACTGAGTGAGTGCATGCAAAAATAAAGAAGAGTACTCAAACAAAAAGCACATATGGCCGCTTGATAGCCCCTCCCACAAGCACCAAATGAAGCCAAAAACCAGGGATCAAACCTACAAAATCTATGCAAAAGGCTCAACCTTCAATCTCCAGCCTATTTTTTTCTCTCTCTCTCTCTTTCTCTCCAACACACAAGGCCCACAAGAAATATACTCTCTCCTCATCCTCACTATCTCCCTCTTCCATAGATAAAACCAAGAAGCATAAAGAGACAAGCGAGAATTGTGCCCAAAGAGAGGAAGAAAGCTACATGAGAGAGAGGAGATAAAGAGAGAGCAAACGGTTGCAACTCCCTTATCCAACCCTTCACACAACTCTCCCATTTTAATAATCTTTATTTCAAAAATATTGATTACATTTGACCATTTAACCTTGAAATCTTTAAGCTTTGTTCTCATGGCATGCTATATGCATATCTCTTGACTTTCATACATTGTTACATTGTATATTGTAATTTATTTGGCACTAAACCCACATAAAGAATATACATCTTGAGAAGTTTTTGAGATAGACTCCACTTTCATGCCTTATATTTTGCACATAGTTAGGATCCATCATACTCCCACACCAAGAAGTGAAGCATCCTTGTGAAAAAATTGAAGAAGAATCACAATCAAGGAATGTCGACAACAAGGAAACAAAGTCGATGATGAGGAGGCCAACTTGGTGTAAACCTTATTGGGAAGGGACCCTTTCCTCCACTAAACTCCCATACTAAAAACATTGCATAGTCTTTAAAATGAATTGTCTTCAACAATGATCCACAAGAAACACCCACCATCTCAATGTGAAAGCAAGATAATATGCCACTTTAAGAACTCCCATCCATGATATTAATGAACTTTATCCTCTTAAGTAAGAAAAATCCTCTTTCTTTATAGATGTAGCTTTAACTACGTTAGAAGAGCATTATGCCAAGGTCCCGAACGAACCCACAAAGAGCATACAAGTTGATTGAGGTGAAACTCTTTAAAAAACACAAGAAAATGTCATTGTCAAAATTTATACCATTCACTACATTCTTATAAATTGCAGTTCCATCACATTTTCATTATCTTGAGATGAGTTATGTGTTGAGATGATTACGTTCCATGCATAAAAACTTAGTTTTGGAAGGTCATGAAACTTTTGGGTGTTTTCTTTGAGGCTTTTGCAAGAGACAAGCATGCGGACAAGGTACTTCATAATTATGCACATGATGTAGGTTTGTTGCTGATCCACAAGAGTGCACTTGGTCGCCAACTGTTGCAACTTTGTCCCTCTTTCTAGTGCACTCCTACATAAGCATGTAGACTATGCCTTCGGATAGAGATACACCATGCTTGCTTAAAGAGGCTACAAACTAATTTTCCTCATGGAGCCATTTCTCTTGGAAAAGCTTGCTTACTTTAGTAGATTGACACATTAAGGTGGAATGTAGTTGCTTTGGCCTATGCTTTAGCAAGATCATCTATTTGTGAATAGGGTCTTCAAACTAGGATAGTAGGCCTACTCCTATATCAACACCTCTATTTTCTATTTGACTTTGTGATAGCCAAAGACATTACTCCCCTCTAGTGGAAGAAGAAAACACAACATCAAGTACTGCTCCCTTCTCTGATGATCATAATCCCCATATGTGTAGGCTTTAGGTCCTTCACTAGCATTGTAGCTTCAAGACAATGACAAAGAACAATAAGATGTCAAGTCTGCCTATCACACGATGCTTTTGACCTTTGAAAGTAAATATTCTTCTTTGGATTTGAACTACAATTAGTTTCTATCCTAATGTCAGCTTCTTCCTCAGATTGTAGATGAGGGTCAGCAAGGCTCAGCTCCCTTAACTGTTGTTTGTAGCTGCAACAATCACTATATTTTAGCCTGCAACCTTCACATGACCAATGAACAACACTCTTGTTGATGATGGCCTTCTCTAAACACATGTAGCCTTCTCATGACCCACGAATAGTCACATCTCAACACATTGCCTTCTCGCAACCCACGAAACACTCTTATAGATGTCTGTCAGAGCAGAATTTAAAGCAAGTGCTGAATGATGCAAATTTAAGTGGCCGTGGAAGACAAGAACTCAAATTACTTCAAAACACAGACCTTGTAGTGGTTGTGGATTTTTCATAAATTTTTTGGGTATTGGATCAAAGAAGGAAAAGTTCTTAGTATTTTAGAACTTTAAGATGGACACACAAAAATTTTCGGAGTCAGAATTGGCTATCAGAAGCAGGAGGAATTGGAGACCAGATACTTGGGGAGGTAAAATTAATGCAAGATTTAAAAAGTCATGGCCTTTCGGCATTTGGGGGGAGCCTTAGCCCCAAAATTTGATGATTTTGGTGGGGGGGGGGGGGGGTTTCGAATGGCATGAGCAGCAAATAGAGCACTATGTTGATTTGATAAAGAGGGGGTTTTGGGAAATGAAAGAACCCATCCAATCTGAAGACACAAGGCTATTCTACTAATTTTTCTCTCTCAATTGCCTGCCTTTGCATAGGAAATGGTGGATTGTGGAGAAAATGTAGAAATCAATCTTTCTCTCTCCTCTTGAATGTGGTTCATGCACAAGTAAATGAGAAGAGATTGGAATGAAGGTTGGTTGTTTGGCTTGCACACAAGATCGTGATGGGATCATGTGGATGCCAAGGAATGATGACTGGCATGGTTTGAGGATCAATGGTAGGTTCGGTGGCTGCCCAAAAATGCAAATATTAATTCCTAAAAATTGAAAAAAAGTGATAAGCCATTTTTCAATGAAAATTCAAATCTTTTTTGACAATTTATGATGCAATTATCATTCATGTGCAACAAAAAATTGTTTGATTCTTGGTTGAAATATGTTTGAAGGATTTGTGTTGTAAAATCCAAAATTTGTACCTGTAATTGTGAGTTATTAATTTCTAAAAACTTGAAAATCATATTTTTAAAGGAAAAATGGTGTTTTCATCATTTCGGGCAATCAAATTGTGTTCATGTGGGGTAATGTTAAATGTTAAGATAGATTGGAGTGTGACTTAATATTGTGACTCAGAAAAACTAGAATAGAATTTTATATATATATATATATATATATATATATATAAAATAAATCAAGAAAAATAGGTTTTATATGAAAAAATAGTTTTTATGCGCCAAAAAAGTACAAAAATTTATAAGTGTGTTTGTGGATGTATGGTGGATCTAAGGCATGAGGTCATCTTAGCCCCATTTCCATGTTGTAGTGCATATTTTATTGCTTTTTGGACAAGAAAATGACATGAAAACACTCTCTAGTACACCTATCACTACAAGCATAACATTAAATGGTAGGGAGAGTGGGGGATTGATGAGTTTGATCATGGTTTTAAATTTCATTTATTCATTGTATTTTGCATATAGGTTTTTTTTTTGTTTACGTGTTAAAGAGTTCAATAGCACAAGTATACTCAATGCTATCCCTATGCAACGCCACAAGTACGCTAGTACTATGAAAATTATGAAAATAATTTGTTGTGCACATCCACATTGTTGATTTGATTAAATAAATTATTTGTACACTTGTGGGCATTCACCTTTGTATTGCATTCTATATACATGGTATCAAACAAGTATCAACTCCTAGATTTGACAACACCTAGAAATAATGCCTAATATTGCAAATTTTTTAAAGCAAAATTGCACACAATTGGCACATTGTTACCAAGATTTTACATTAATTTAATTTAGATGCGGTGTTCGTTGTTGCTATTTTTGAAGGATGTGTCTCTGCAGTTGGCCAGGAGATGTCAAAACAAGGAAGTTCTTGTATGAGAGGAAGGTGGAGTTATAAACAAAATCTGATAAATTTACTTAGTGAATCTCAATTAGGACTATTAAAAAATTTTCAATAGGAAATTATTATCACCTAGGGAAGATAAGATCTTGTTACAAATTAGAGGTTTTCAAGGGTTTTTTAGATTTGACGAAGTCTTCACAGGTTGAGATGAGGATGTTAGAAGTGCAATTTTGAGGTTTGAAGCTAGGATATCTAAATATTAATCTAAAGGGGGGAAGGGGAGGGCCTTCCTTCTCTCCCATGATTCCCCTCTTTCCAATACCAAATTTGATTTTGCTTTAGTGAAAAGAGGCAAGTCTAGGAGCTTTGTGGTGGTCCGACACATCACCTAAGTAACACTTGCATGCCCCTCGTAACCTGCAATGTAGAGCACATAATATCTCCATAACCAAAGTATCCTTGCCCTGGCCACCAAGCCAAAGCGTTACACTCTATGAGCTCAATGTGAGGACCATTGGACACACACATATTCTTTGAAGGGTTTTGATGCATGAACCCTCTATGAATACCTCTCACCTAGTCTATCCACAATTATATACAAATCTAATGACTCTATGTGATTTGGTGGTCAACAATGCGAACCAGATTTAAGATCATAAATTTCAAAGTTCTAAAGGCTCTTTGGAAGAATCTAATGGTAGCAACATCTTCAAAGCTAAGTATTCATGAAAAAAACTCACGAGGATACTACATTTCCAAGTAAGTCAAAGGCATAGTTTATTGCAAATTTAAATGTAAAAGGAGCATTAGAGCTCTAGCTAGGATTGTACCATTAGATATAAAAGTCCTTAAAGATGCCCATTTTAAGGTTTAGAAGGGGGGGGAGAAAGGAAATGAATGAAGGAAAAAATGAAAATTAGAAAAAGGAAGAGGCCGTTGCATGACGTCATGAGGCAAGAAGGGGTGCCATGAAGAAGGGCCATTGCTGAGGAGCGTGAGAGAGCAAGTGACAGACAAAGAGAGTGCCCCATACGGCCTTTTCTCCTCTTCGTTGTATAGCTTCTGCAGGCCATAATGCGTCTATGATTGCTGTGAGAGGCGCCTCGTAAATCACACTCCCCCCTGTGATAAGGATAGGCATATTACTTAACGCAAGGAGTAGGCCCTAAAGCTTCTTCTTCTTCTTCTTCTTCTTCCACTAGCAGCAATATTTTCAGCTTTTGAGGTTTCATGTCATTCCCGATTCAGATTGTTGTCAGCGGAGGCCTGTAAGGTTTCCATAGGCTATAGACACGATCATTTTTGAAAAATGGATGCTTTCATGCCAATTTTGATCATGCTTTGATATGGTAAAAGTAAGAAAGTTTGATTCTCCCTGGATACATGGAGATGAAGCTCAAAAAGGTGTGGATTGCGAGAGGGATCAAAGGTTAGTGTGTCTGACATTGTTACTACTAGCGGATGCTGGAAACATTTGGTCGAGGGCTAGTGAGTAGCTAGTGGAAGGCAGCATCAGTTGCTTGCATTCCAAATTTCCCCTCTTTCTGTATCTGCAAGAAAATTCATGATGGTATTCCGATTTTGCATGGCTTCCCAAGGTGAAATGGAAAAGGAAAATGGGAAAAAGGTAGTAAAGTTGTTTTGACAGAAGCTATGGTGGTGGACGCCTTTCGGTGCTGATTGTTTTTCTCGAGCGAATTCAAGCGTACTTTCTCAGTCAGAGAGAGAGAGAGAGAGAGAGAGAGACTTTGGAGGGCACCTCCATCTTGATGAGGACTTGTGAAGAACGAGTAATGGGAAGCTTCCAAAATACAATGAGAGCCAAGAAGATTGATGACAATCCCAATTAGAGAAGAGCAAGAGGAGAGAATTGAAATTTACACCATGTGGAAGATCATCGCCATGCCTTCCCCCTAAACATTGAAATGGAGCTTTAATGTACCCATCCTATTCGAAGTGATGGGCAAAAGAACAAGTTCCTACCTTTCAATTGCTCTATTCGCCCACTGATTTCATGGAAGTAAGAGGGAGATCTTGAATTACTCTCTTTCCCCGTCTTGATTATCCACATGAATTTCATGGAAGCTAATATTTTAAGTTTAAAATGAATCAAGATTAAGTCTTAAGAGAGTTATAAGTGCCCATTCTTATATCAACAATGCAATTGACTAAGGAAATCTCAAGGAAGCGAAAAATGGTGAGCTTGTTGTTCGAAATGACTAGGTAGACTTCTTCTCGGCCAGACTACAAAAGACACGACTTCCAAAAATGTAATAGCAACTCTTGTACTTTACGTAAGTGCCTTACCTCATTTAACAAAAATAGGTGATTTAGCATAAATATTTCTTTGCTTTATAATTTTTATAAAATGTATGTAAACCTCATTTTCAAGTTTGAATAGTTGTTAGTATTTATGGATGTCTGATTTTATATTTTAAAAATAAAAAAATAAAAATACTTTAAAATGGTATATATAAAATTTTATAAAATATTTGGTTGAAATTTTGTGAGATTTAATATTTTTCTCACAAGGTCTACAATATTGAAAGTATTTAAAAAAATTTCCAAAAATGTTAAAATTTTTCTTGGGGTTAAAGAAAAAGAAAATAAATTTGATGTTATTACTTTAAAACACTATAAATATACAATATGATGTTTCTGACTTCATGCAAATTAAGAGTGTTGACAAAGTATTAAGTTATACCATATGGGAAAATAAAAATGTTTTTGAAGGAAAATTAGAGCTTATAGGTTTGTGGAATGTTAGTTGATTTATTTTGAATGTTTTCTTATTAACAAATAATAAAAGAAATCTATTATATAAAACTAAAATTAAAATAATTTAATAGGAATTTAAATGGAGATGTATAGATAGATACATTGGATCTATATCTTGAAACCAATCTCTTTAAAGTTTAACACAAATCTTTCTGGATAAACCGCCACTAGTATGGCAGGAGCAATTTATAAGGAGCTGCCCCTAAAAGATGGGGAGAAGCCATAGTTTTTCCTAGGCTTAGTATCCCAGTGTCGAGTATAGATACATAGCCATGAAGGTTAAAAACAAAAGTGAACTACAAGACTTAGTAGATTTACTAAAGTCTAGATATTTGCATGAGATTAGTTGGACTACTACGAACGAGTGTTGTAACTATCGAGGAAGACTAGATAAATCATAAGAATTAGTTACCAATATTACCTATTCAGTGCAACAACTCGCAAGAGTTGGCTTGGCAACCCGATTAAAAGTGGCTTGGTCTTTGGCTAGTCATTTTTTGGCTCATTTACCGGGAGCCAAGTGCACTCGAAACGGGTGATTGATCTCACTAGGATATTTAAATCCTAGGTATTTATGAGTGAACATGAGGTCTCTTTTCTAAGGGACTATTTTTCGAATTTTCCCCAAGATTGCCAAAGGAGAATATTGGATTGGGCGAGAGACATAGAATTGGTAGAGGAAGGAAAATATTTTGGGCCACAATTAACTGTGGATGTAGAAT
Source organism: Lygodium microphyllum (assembly GCF_053477565.2). NCBI lineage: Eukaryota > Viridiplantae > Streptophyta > Polypodiopsida > Schizaeales > Lygodiaceae > Lygodium > Lygodium microphyllum. Next base: position 49,085,113 of record NC_141144.1, read on the forward strand.
AATTAGCTTCTTAGAGCTAGAGCTATAACGATTACATGCAAACCATAATTTTATTAGAAGCGCACTTTGGGCTAATAGACGCAGTAGAAATAAATACAATCAGTATATTGTACAACTTCGATTGGTATTATCGTAACACTTATAGAACTTCTAGAAGAGTGGTATGGGATGATGTGTTGCCTTGGATACGTGTATCTAGAAGTTTAAAAGTTACTTTCGACACAAAAGATGTTAGAGAGGTCATTGAAATTTTAGGCCTAATCCCTGAGTAAGAAGAAAAGTTGCCTTATGGAGAAATAAACCTAGAGTTACAAACCATTCTAAACCTTGTAAGTGCGCAAGCAAGCAAAAATTTAACTTTATAGCTTTAAACAAAACATGCAAAATTTTGGAGTATGACAGTAATAGATATTTCATTAATAGTGGATGAATTTAGAGGAGAGGCAAAGGCAGAAAAATGAAGCTAGAGATCAACAAGCTAGAGAACGAGTAGTGTGATAGGAGGCTTTGCTATTAGAAGGGCTTGAGAGGGTGAATGCATTATTGAATCTCGACATAGATGTTGTGTCTAATTGAAATGTAGAACCTTTTCAGCCTAGTATATCATTCGATAGAACATCATCAAAGGAAAGTGAAGTAAACTCATATCAATAGGATCAAGTCGCCTCAGGCACTAGTAGTGCCACTAGGGAAAGGAGTAGACAAAGTAGTGAAAGTAGAGAGAGTGAAGCCAATGCTACAATAGGGAGTACTGAACCGCCCTTTGATTGGGATTTAGAGTCGAATTTTGAATTGTGCCAATTATTTAAGGAGCCAAAGGAGGTCTCGTGGATAGAACGAGAAGCGAAATTTGAACTACAATCTTTGGTTAGAATTTCCCACAAGGGAGATTCAATTCAAGTCATACTTGATCTGGGGTTGAGATCTTTATTTAAGGAGCCTAAGGAATCTGTGTGGTTTGATATTACCTAAGATTTAGGGTTGGCGATATTATTTAGAGAAACAATGGCTCGAAACCCAGTCATATTAGCTGACTTTACACAATTTGGGGGACTATGGGACGAGGATCCCGATGCGCATTTGCAAAGATTTGAGGTGACTTGTGTCGCCAATGAGATAGTAGATGATGACCAAAAGCTTCATATCCTCCTTGCAACACTAAAAGATGAAGCAAAAAGGTGGTATGGGAACCTAGAAGGCCAACATAAAGTGACTTATACTACCTTATCAAGAGCGTTCCTAGAAAAATTTCAACGGCAAGGTTTCCAAGATAGACTAGCCCTTCAATTGGATTATTTGTCCCAAGGAACAATCGAAAGTGTTGAACATTACATTGAACGTATGGAGACAATTATTCAAAAGATGAATCCAGTTCCTGATGAGCACATGCAAAAGCGTAAATTTATTGATGGGCTTAATCTTGAAGTTCATTAGCATGTTAGCCTACAACGGCTAGCTACACTGGTAGATGCTAAAACACATACTAGATTGTGGAAAGAAGTGCAATCTCAATCTCCTCTTGATGAAGCAAAAGTAGGTGATATTATTGCAAAATCCCTAGGAAAGTTGAAGGAGAAAATCATGGGTGCAGTAGTGGAAGCACCCTTGAAAGAAATTTATTTGATAACAACACAGTCCTCTAGTGCACAACAATCATTGAGCAGCTCAACTGCAAACCCACCTAGATCCAATATCTAGTGTGGTAAGTGTCATGGGTATGGCCATGTGGCTAGAGAGTGTATGACGCCTTCAAGACTAATGCATGACTATCCACCGTTATGCACTTTTTGCCTTAAGAGAGGGCATCTAGATACAAATTGTTGGCATAAGATAGGTCAAGAGCAACAACAAGCTCATTCAATGCAAATGAATTACAATTACATGGATGGTAATAATACAAATTATGCGATTGGACCACCTAATCAACCTTTTAGGCCGAGAGGATTGCCAACCCAAGGTAGACCCCCAATACCTCGAAATAATTACAATAGTGATGGAAACAGAGGAAGACATTGTCCTTTTAGGAGAAATAATGGTAATTTTTGTAATCTAATGGGGCAAGGTGGACAACAGAGGCCTAGGGGACCAATAATTTGCTATTGATGCCAACAGGAAGGTCATATAGCTACATATTGTCCAAATGCGCGTAAAAATCAAGACTTTACTCCTCTTTGTAGGAGGTGTAGTGGTGAAGGGCATCACCAAGAGAATTGCCCTAAGCAAGAAGATAACAAAACTAATGACAGGGATAAGCAAGTTTCTAATTAACCCTCAACCTCATCCACAAATTTAGTTGAAGTAGAAACAACAAGGCAAGTGAATGGGTCCTTGGGCTGCATTAGAACAAGTATCTTTGAGATCATTAACCTTCAAAAATTGTTGGAAATAGGGCTTACATGTCGGAAGAAACTTTATCATAAATTAGTTCACCGTCGAAGGAAAAGGATTGAGATTAATGCTTCTAATGTAACCTCAATTGCTTCCAAAAGAAAACAACTCGAGACGTAAAAATAGTGGATTTGTTTGTGGATCCAAGAGCTCTAGTTTTATAGATACTACTATTAATGGCCACTTGCTGAATGAAGTGTAGTTAGATTGTAGCTCAGCATCAATTTGATTACAGAACAAACAATGCAAGAATTAGGGTTGGAGAATCTAGAACCTACCCACATAGTTTTACGTGTGGCTGATCATCAAAGGAAACTGATTCCTTTGGGGTTACTTCGAAATGTGAAATCTATAATTATTGGCCTAGAATTTCATGTGAATTACTTAGTAGTTCACTCATTGTCAAATATCTCTTCATATTCTGTGTTTCTGGGATGACCTTGGTTATACCAAGCAAGGTGCTCTCAGGATTGGTACAAAGGTTCGATTGTGACTGGTCCTTGAAATGATAGGGTTAAAATACAAGTTATTTCAAAAGCATTTTTGAAAGAGTCAGGAGATGAGATGGTTAGTGAAATGGATGAGAAATCCAATAGTGAGTTTTATGATTCAGAAATGGAGAGGATTGATAATGAAGGGCCTTATGCTTGGTTATTTAAAACACAATGCCCAGCAAGAGTAGAAAAAGTAGAGGTAAATATGGTACATGAGCCTCACAAGGAGAATATATGGGTATTGGTGAATATATTGTAACATTTTCATCAGACAATGATTCGGATAGTGATATTACTCACTGATTGTTTGCATATGAAGATACAACCATAGACTGCTTAATGCTCTCTACAAGGGAAGCGAAATACTTTGATGATTTGCTTGAAACTTATTCCCGATTATCTATGGATCAGGAAGAAAATGATCAAGAAGATCTGTTTTTTACGTATAGCATGGAAGAAGCGATTTCTATGGATGAATTAGAAGAGGAAGAGGTGCCTGGGTTAGTGACATTTAATGTAGATGACATCTCAACCTCTTTGGATAATATGGATGAATTTGATGTTACTGAGAATAACAATGTCATGCTTGAGAGTAGGGTCTTTATTACTTTCCATTATGAGAAAAATGCTCTACCCTTTGTATTTGAACAATTGCAAGATATAGTTAAAAGAACTTATTGTCACCAATTAGAAAGAAAGGAAAGAGAATGGAGGAGTAGGAATAGGTGCAAACCATTACAAAGACCAATATCGCATGATGATGAGGATGATTTAGCTTCGGCCTTATATAGGTTTACACAAACATCTAGTGAACACCATGGTAATTATGATAGGATAATCAGAGAATTAAATGAGGCTTTGGAAATAGAATGTGAGGCATCAATGATTGTTATAAATGAAGCAATGAAGAAAATTACTAAGTTACAAAAAGAAAAGGTAGAATTTCAATTTAGAGAAAGGTGATATCTAGATGAAATTTCACTTCTAGAGTTGTATTTAGAAGAATAGAGGTCGAAATTTAGTAGTGGGGAGTTACAAATGGAATAAGCCTTATCTATAGATAAGAACTATTGGGATGAATATGAAAAGATTAATAGATTTTGGAAAAAAGATAAATCTAAGTGTACTTTTGAACCAAAAACTCAAGTGAAAAACCCTACTAGTGCTCCTTGGTTGTATCATCCCTTTAGGCGCTTCAATCAAATTATATAGAAGATGTATCATTATTCTAAGGGACCACTAGTTGGTTATTGACGAGTCCAATCTAAACCCGCTAAGATCAATATGAAAAATATGCAAGAGGTTGTGTTTCCTCATCCAAAAGAAAGGGCGATGGATTTTACTATTTATGGGGGGTGGAAAGGAACCACAACTTAGATGGTTTGAACCTGTGACACCTAGGGATTTTGTAGAACTTAAACAAGTCATACATTATCTGGATTGTCGAATCCAAGGTGAGGAAAATGAGGATCTGCATCCATTAACTCTTAAGCTTAAGGATAACCAATGGTCTTGGAGTATAGATGATCAGGAATGTTTAGAAAAGAATAATAAAATCTTACGTCAATATTGTTGTAAGTTACATGCTCAATATCCATGTGATTTAGAGTAGCATATACCTAGCGTAATTGATTCTATAAAATCCTCATTTATAATGAATTCTAATAAGGATTTAAACGCTACTAATGGATATTTGGATAAAAACTGGGAAAGATATATTGCAAAATCCTTTTTTGAGATAGCGAACGTCTATAGAATAGAAGCTGATGGTACTACTCAAGATAACCTCGCTATTATTCCTTATATGGATTTACCCTTGGTACACTCTGTGAATGCAGGGGAAGAAGAACAAGAATCGAGTGCCATGAATAGTTTACTTGAAAATGTATCAATGGGGATATTTGAGGATGTACTTACAATCAAGCCTAAAATAGCCTCTTTGTTTCTTAAAAGAGTCCGAAGTGGAAGTTGTTAAAATAGAAATGGCAGAAGGAAAATATCTAAATCTAGGAGCTCAATTAGAAACCCAAGATCAAGAAAGGTTGGAGGAAGTATTACGAGCACATGTTAGAATTTGCTTGGTCTTATACTGACCTTAAAGGTATTAAAGCTGAACTTTTTCAGCATTATATTGATCTAGAACCAGGTATAAAACCTGTATGTCAACACCAACGACGAACAAATCTTGTGTATGCAGAACTGGTTAAAGCTGAGATTCTAAGCTTCTTGATCACGATTTATATATCATGTTGCATATAGTGCATGGGTTTCCCTATTGTGGTAGTACCGAAGAAGAACAATAACAAGATTCGCATTTGTGTTGATTATAGAAAGTTGAATAGCAAAACATGTAAATATCATTTTCCTTTGCCATTTACAAATCAGGTACTTGATAAAGTTGCAGGCCATGAGCTATATTCTTTAATGGATGGGTTTAGCGGCTACAATCAAGTATTAATTCATCCTGAAGATCAATCCAAACCTACTTTTACTACTGAATGGGGTACATTCGCCTATAAAGTGATGCCTTTTGGCTTATGTAATGCACCCGCAACATTTCAAAGAATTATGATTACATCCTATCAAGATTTTCTACGACAATGGATGGAAGTTTTTTTAGATCATTTTTTTGTCTATGGGACAGAAAAAGAAATGCACGATCAATTGGCACAACTGTTTGAATGTAGTGATGAAGTAGGTATCTCTTTGAGCCCTGATAAATGTGTTTTTGGAGTGCCAAAAGGAACATTGTTGGGGCATATCGTTTCTAAAGAAGGCATTGTTATGGATCCGGCTAAAATTTCTAAGATTTTTGCACTTCCACCTCCAACAAACCTTAAGCAATTGCATAGACTTTTGGGGCATCTAAATTATTATCGATGATTCATTTTCAATTTCACAAAAGTGCCCTCACCTTTAACAGATTTGCAACGAAAGGATACTCCTTTTAATTGGGTTGCTGCTTGTCAAGAAGCATTTGAATTTCTTAAACGGAAGTTAATTGAGGGGCCTATATTGGCACCTTCAGATTGGACGAAGGAATTCCATATTCATGTTGATGCATCTAAGTATGTTGTGGGAGCTGTTTTATGCCAAGTAGATGACAATAAGGTGGATCATCCAATTTATTATGCAAGCCATAATTTAAGTGATGTGGAAAGAAATTATACTACCCTTGAGAAAGAATACTTATCAATGGTATTTGTGGTGGAAAAATTTCGTCATTATATATTAGGGAACAAATTTACTATTCATGTTGATCATGAGGTGTTAAAGTATTTGCTTAATAAAGCAAAACTTTTGAGACGTGTAATTCATTGGATGTTATTATTTCAAGAATTGGATTTTCAAATAGTTACTTATCCTAATAGAGCTCATGTTCTAGCAAATCATCTTTCACGATTATTAACATCTGATAAGGAAGAAGATGTGGAGGATGATTTACTAGATGCATCACTTTTTATTGTGAAGATGCAAGTTCCATTGTATGCAAATATTGCAAATTTTCTTAGCACACCTTGTTATCCACCTGGTGTTGATAAACGATGAAAGTGACAAATTTTAATGCAAGCATGCTCCTACGGATTATTAGGGGGTTACCTTTATAAATTCTTACCATGCGAAGGTATCTACTGACGATGTGTAAGGAAAGATGAAGTCCCTATGGTTCTTAAGGCATTGCATGATGAGCCATGTGGTGGCCATTTTGCTAGTGAATTAACTGCAAGGAAAGTTCTATTAGCTGGTTATTGGTGGCCTACCCTATTTAAAGAAGCTTATTATTACTGCCAAAAATGTTATGTATGTCAAAGGTTAGTCATCCTTCCAAGAGTTTTGTTATGCCTTTGACACCTATATTAGCATTAGCTCCTTTTGAAAAGTGGGGGATTAGTTTTGTGGGCCCAATTGATCTGTCTACCAGATATCGATCTAATCGTTATATCTTGGTCTGTACTGATTATATTACCAAGTGGGTGGAAGCGAAAGTGCTTAAGACAGATAAAGCCATTGAGGTGGCTAAATTTATGTATGAGAATATCATTACCCGTTTTGGTTGCCCACTAGAATTAGTAAGTGATCAAGGTTTCCATTTCTTGAATGGTCTTATTAGCGAGTTAACAAAACTATATCAAATTAAGCATTGTAAATCAACGCCTTATTATCCCAGAGCTAACGGTCAAGTTGAAGTAACGAATCACATTATTTGCAGGATTTTAACTAAAATGGTTGCTTCTCACAGATAAGATTGGGATGACCATCTGTATGAGGCATTATGGGCCCATAGAACCACTAATAAAGTGGTAGTGCAAAATATACCCTTCAATTTAGTTTATGGAACTAATGCTATTTTTCCAATTGAGAAAGAGTTGCCTACTCTATGAATTGCCCTCTCGTTACGATTAGGTGAGGCTGAATCGTTGAAGCAAAGGATTTTACAATTAGTGAGGTTAGATGAGGAAAGACTGTTAGCTTTACAGAGCTTAGAAGCAATGCAGAAATGTCATAAGGCGTGGCATGATTAGAACATTAAAATACAAGAGTTTAAAGAAGATGATTTAGTTTTACTATATGACAGTCATTATTACAAATTTCCTAGGAAGCTCAAAATTTGTTGGTTAGGACCTTTTAAGATTGTTAAAGTTTATGATAATGGTTCTCTTGATGTATAAGACATTAATGCTCAAAATGAGATTTTTAGAGTTAATGGCCTCCGTCTTAAACATTTTGTGACTTAGTAGTTAGGTTAGTGGTTAGAATAATCCTTTAACTAATCTATATTTGGATTTTTTTTTGGGGGGTTTCTAATGGGAGATTTTGGTATGACTTTTTTGTGGATGGATGCACTTCATTAGAGAATTTTAGTGGTAAAAAACGGGCCCTCTAAAAAAATACAACCTTGAACTTTCTCTCTCAGGAAAAATAGCACATTTTCTCATTTTTGGGCCAAAAGTGTCCCCATTTGTACTAAATGGTTGAGATACTGAATCATCTTCTTGAAAGCAACATCATTAAATGCCCCAAATTCAAAACTTTCGAAAAGTGAGAGTTTCTTCTAAAGCCTTTCCCGCTTTTGTAGCAATGGTGCAAAATCCACGACACATAGGTGCAATGGTGGATACAAACTCACATAATCCACCACACATAGGTGCAATGGCAGTCACAAACATGCAGCAACCTCCTCTCAACACCAATGCCAAGTATCACCTCCACATAGATGTAGAGAATGTTTATGCCCCATTACAAAAAAGGAGGGGAGGAAATTACATCTCAGAAACAGTGAAGACGCAACTACATGAGGGAGGAACAAGGCATGTCAACCTTTGGTGTGATGGTTCTCTTTATCCCAAAGATCCTCACACTATTAGCATCCCACCCTTTTCAAACCGGAGATGGCAAGAATGGCCTTCTTGGCTATTGTAAAGCTATCTCTACAACACCTACAATGGAGAGTGCAATGATGCACATCAATAGTAGAACCATTAATAACTTAAAGGTGGAATGAAACCTCCAAGAAGAAAAGTTCGAAGCCGAACAATAGGAGATAGAAAGGCTGAACAAGCAGCTGCAAATTTTGAGACAAAAGCAAACATTGCTTGGCCCTTGACAAAGGAAACGAGAACTAAAGAACATAGAGAATTTGAAGGTGGGCTCTGGAGATATGAAGAAACGAATAAGCGCTATTAGGTTAGGAATCTCTTGTCTGACTATTTTGTGTTTTTTTGTTATTATGTCTCCTTGATTTACATTGTCCCTCTGTGTTCCTCTTGTTTAGGGATGTGCTACAGCCAAACAAGGAAAATTGTAACCCCAATGTCAACCTTGCAAAGGGACTTAAGCCACTTGTTAGCTCAAAGATTGTAGAAAAACTCATACAGAAGAAGTTTAAGGTAGTGCAGAGGAAAGTTGTTGAGCGATTTGTGAGCCAGAACATGGTTTTTGTGGAGGGTATACAGAGCACCATGTATGAGAGTGGTATAAGTTGCAATGGCTGTGGTTTCTTACAAAAAGAGGCTACAAGTTCATTTGAATCACAGGGTATTAAGCCAAAGCTCCTGCCCACTATTGCAGCAATCTAGAGACTTTGGAAATATCTTAACTTAAAGCAAGAGGAGTATGTTGGAAAGCCCTATCACATCAATTGAGAATTTCAGGCAAAACATGGTCTGGTTGTCTATGACAAATACAACAATATCTTCATGGATTTGGAGATACTATAGGTTCGAATGGTTGAGTTTTACAACATCTCACATGTAGAGACAAATCGCATATTGAACTTTACATTAAAGATGGATGAGTGTTAGATTTTGAAAGACATTAAGATGGAGAGGGTAGCCATTACTATGATGGACATGGCAATGGAAAACATGCCAAGGGATGATCCATGTTACTTCAGTGTACAGTTTGAAATGAATTTATGGTGGCTTGGGACATTTCTTGTTGTGTTAGAGAATTACAAAGCATTGGAATGGGACTTTTAGAAGACTCCAGTACCAGATGTTATTTATGCTCAAATGAAAAGACAGAAGGCACTATTAGTTCCAAATAGGGGCAACTTTCAAGCTACTTGGCATCTTGTAAAATATTACACGGCGTAGCGAACAGAATCTGAGAAAGAGATAGAGAGTACACAAAAGATAAGAGGAGAATCAGTAAATTCTTTAACTCCAAATAACTGATACAAAGATGGCTCTATCCACCCGTGCGCTTCCACTGTGTGAAGCTTAGATGGCGATCTAGACAGAAGATAGATGAAGAGCTTAAGGCTAGCTGGAACAACAACTCTGACTGGGTGAAAGATGAGTGAGTGATGGCTGTGAAGGGGTTTAGCTTTTATAGCCCGCGAAGGTCATTAGGTCGGCCTGCTGAAGGGGTTTAGCTTTTATAGCCCGCAAAGGTCGTTAGGTCAACCTACCATATGAGCCTCCACTAGTCGGCCAGGGAATATTCCCTTTACCATCCAGCTTAACCACTCCGTCTAACCCAAAGATTAGACCCACAATGGTCACCTTTTTGCCATCCGGTCACATAGACCTCATCTGATATACAAGTCAGGACTCCACCAATGTCCGGGCTCACACTTGGCTTCTCCTCATAATGGGGGCCTTACAACTTTGAGCACCATGGATCATTGGTAGCACGTAATGAGGGTGGGGCATTGATCATATCTAACACCCCCCCTCAATGTCCACCCATAGGTGAACTATCCCCCCGACCCATCAAATCACGCACATAGTGATACTGGATCTCTATATATTTGGTGCGTGCATGAAACACTGGATTTTCGGCAATGGCGATACAACTCTGATTGTCACATCTTAGCACAGTTGGTTCTTCATCCTGCACTCCCATATGCCATAGAATCCTTCTCAACCATACGGCCTCACATGCAGCAAAACAAGCTGCCTTGTACTCTGCTTCGGTAGAAGACAATGCCACTGTTGGTTGCTTCTTACTAATCCAAGAGAAAATTCCTGAACCCAAAGAGAAACAATAACCAGAAACTGACTTCCTGGAATTAATGTCTCCTGCCCAATCTGAGTCACAGTTCCCCACAAGAGAAGTTCCGAAACTGTATGTGATACCATAGTCAAGAGTTTTCTTCAAGTATCTGAGCACCCGCATCCCAGCCTTCCAATGACTCTCATGAGGTTTGTTTGAGAACCTGCTCAAAACACCAACAACAAAACTGATATCTGGTTTGGTGTTACACAAGTAGATCAGACTGCCGACCAACCTCCTATATCTCCCAATGTCTACTAGTGCTTATGTATCCTTGACGGATAACTTTGCATTCACTTCCATAGGTGTAGCTATCTCCTTGCACTCGGTCATGCCAAATGCCTTCAAGATCTCCCATGCATACTTCTTCTGAGAGATGAAGATCTTTCCTGGCTCTTGCCAGACTTCAATCCCCAAACAATAGTGCAGCAAGCCCAAGTCTGTCATTTCAAACTCAAAACTCAAAGCCTTTCGAGTTTGGTTGATCATATCTTCATAGTCACCTGTAATAAGAAGGTCGTCCACATATAGGACAATCACTACAGACTTTTTACCATCTATGTAAACATACAAGTTAGCATCTGAGGCACATCTTTTGAAGTTTAGGTTTAAAAAGAACCTATCTATCCGCTGGTACCATGCTCTGGGGGCTTGTTTCAGCCCATACAATGCCTTCTTCAGTTTACACACTTTGTTCTCAGAATGGGAGGCCTCAAACCCTGGTGGCTGAGCCACGTACACCTCCTCCTTGAGGTCACCATTTAAGAAGGCTGACTTAACATCCATTTGGTACACTGGCCACTTCTTGTGGGCAGCCACTGCAAGTACCGTGCGAATAGTGGTCATTTTGGCAGTTGGGGCAAATGACTCTTGAAAATCAAACGCTTCAACTTGTAAAAATCCTTGGGCAACCAATCTAGCTTTGTACTTTTCTAAGGTACCATCAGCCTTATACTTTACCTTCCAGATCCACTTGGTGCCAATAACCTTCCGCTTTGCTGGTTGATCCACTAGCTCCCAAGTGTCATTCTTCATTATGCTGTCATACTCCGCTTGCATAGCAGCCTTCCATGATGGATCTGCAAGTGCTTCATCTAAGTCAGTTGGCTCCTTTACTTCTCTCATAATCTCAACCATCAAGGCCATATTGACTATGTGAGCAGAAGCCCTCCTTTGCTCCTCTATTCTCTGAGACCTCCTTGGTCCATCTGCCTTCTCCTCAACAGATGCAGGCATAGGATTATTGTGGTCATAGAGCTGCTTCACCCAGTGCGGCAATGGCTTTTCCGGTGGGGTGATGTCAAGTTGGTGAACTTTTTCCTCATCATTTGAAGATGATGCTTCCTCCTCCTTAAGGATAGGGATAGCTCTCGGGACAGGTTCATAGTGGACTACTTCTTCGCTTGATGATAAAGTGGAAGAACTTGCCTTCTCCTCCTCCTCCACTATATGCGGCTCCTCCTTGAACACCACATCACGGCTCGCGATGATCTTCTTTACCTCTTGGTTATATAATTTGTAAGCCTTCTGCTCATCACTATAACCCAAGAAGATACATTTTCTGCTTTTTGGTTGTAACTTGTTTCTCTTCTCATCTGGAACATGTGCATAACATTCACATCCAAAAATTCTGAAATGTGAGACAGATGGTTTCTTACCAGTGTAAGCCTCATGAGGTGTTTTTCCCTTGAGAGCCTTTGTATAGCTCCGATTTAGACTGTAGATTGCAGTATTAACAATTTCAGCCCAAAAATGGTTAGACAATCCCTTGCCCTTTAGCATGCATCTTGCCATCTCCACAATGGTGCGATTCCTGCGTTCCACAATACCGTTCTGTTGAGGTGTGTGAGGCGTCATCAATTAACGCTTGATCCCTTTGCTCTTGCAAAAGCCTTCAAACTCCTTTGAGTTGAACTCACCACCACCATCTGTTCTAAATTTCTTCACACTTTTCCCTGTTTCATTCTCAACAAGTATTAGCCATTCTTTAAACTTACCAAAAGCTTGAGCCTTATCACGAAGGAAGTACACCCACATCTTCCTACTATTGTCGTCGACAATTAACATAAAATAAAAAACCCCCCCAAGGCCTGTGTAGGCATCTTACCACACAAGTCAGCATGCACCAACTCTAGAGGAGCCTGTGCTCTATTCTTGCTTTCTTGTGGAAATGCCTTTCTTTGTTGCTTGCCCATCATACAAGCTTCACATGGTTCCTTCAATTCAGTTATTGTAGGTAGGTGAGCAACCATACCTTGCTTTTGCATCTCCTTCAATACTGCAAATCTGATGTGTCCAAACCTTTCATGCCAAAGCTTAATTGTGCCCACTCCAGCGGTGGCTGTAAGAGCACTTAGCTCATACAGGTTGTTCCTTCTTTCTCCTTTGCCAACAATTGTGCCAGCACTATCAATAATTTCTGCACCTATCTTCTTGAACGTCACTTCATGACCAAGATCAGTTATGGCAGCAACTGATAAGAGATTTCTCCTGATTTCGGGAACATACAACACATTTGAAAGCTTTTTGACTTCACCATTTGCAGCAACAAAAGAAATAGTACCTGTGCCCGCAGCAAGGCATTTAGCATCATTTCTAACCGTCACAATGATGGATTCTTGTAGAGGCTGCATAGAACTGTATAGACCTTTCTTGTTGGTCATGTGACGGGAGGCCCCACTATCCAACACCCAAGAGTCAGTGGTAGATTCTTCTTGCGCCGAGGAGCACACTTCCTCAATGGTCGCCATGAATAATTCCAACTCTGCTTCAGCCATATTGGCTGTCTCTTTCCCTTTACTTTTAAGGGTACCATTCTTTTCATCTGCCTTCTTGACACGACAATCTGGAATTGCATGTCCTTTCTTCTTACAGTAGAAGCACTCTCCTTGAAACTTCTTCTTGCCGCCCTTCTTCTTTTTGTCACCATCATTTTTGGTGGAGGAAACACCTTTGCCTTTTGCATTGGCAGAGAATCCAGCATCTCCATTGTTGCTTCCTTCTCGGGCTTTCAGCCTCAACTCCTCCTCCATTAATAATGCACAAAACTCCTCAAAAGTCAAAGCTTGAGGTCTCACCTGAGTATTAAGGGCAGTTACTAGTCCATCAAACTTTTGTGGACAAATCCGAAGACACCTCCGAGCTAGCTCTTCGCTAGTCTTTTGTATCCCAGCACCAGCCATCTGGTCGCACAGATTCTTAATCCGAGTGATGAATGCTTCAACCGTCTCTCCTTCAGCAAACTTCTCCGCTGCTAGTTGATTCTTCAAGTTTTGAATCCTTGTTTGGTTTCGTGTTTCATACTGACTCCTTAGTACATTCCAAGCCTCTGACGCTTTGGTTGTATGTTGAATCAAAGTCAAAACACTGTCAGAACAGCTTGTAACTAAGGCACACAATGCATCTGCATTCCTTCGTTTCCAAGCTCGTAGAAGATCTGCATTCGGAGGAATCATCACACTAGGATTTGATGGGTCGGGGGTAGGCTGTGGTTCTGCGTCAGTCCCCAGCACAGTCTCCAGAAGCTCATAAGAATCAAGGATAGTTGTAATTTTGAACTTCCACAAGGTGTAGTTTGTACCATCTAACTTGCCTTCGCTGAAGGTTGGTGGACGAATCCTCAGTGTTTGAATAGCGGGTACAGCAGCACCACCTCCTGCACCGCTTCCTGATGCGCCAAAACCGCTTCCCGGAGTCGACATAGTTTCTCTTTGCTGTTGAAGCCTTTGCCTCTTGCACGCTCTCCGATCTCTAGAGCCCCCTGGGCTCTGATACCATGTAAAACATTACACGGCACAGTGAACAGAATCTGAGAAAGAGATAGAGAGTACACAAAAGATAAGAGGAGAATCAGTAAATTATTTAACTCCAAACAACTGATACAAAGATGGCTCTATCCACCCATGCGCTTCCACTATGTGAAGCTTAGATGGCGATCTGGACAGAAGATAGATGAAGAGCTTAAGGCTACTGGAACAACAACTCTGATTGGGTGAAAGATGAGTGAGTGATGGCTGTGAAGGGGTTTAGCTTTTATAGCCCGCGAAGGTCGTTAGGTCGGCCTGCTGACCGACCTACCATATGATCCTCCACTAGTCGGCCAGGGAATATTCCAGGGAATATTCCCTTTACCATCGGGCCAGGGGCGCTGCCCCCAGACCCCCGCCAGGGGGGCCGCTGACCCCCCTGGGACCCCCCCGCCAGGGGCCACTTCCGCAGCCCCTGGACCCCACAATAGGGGCCCCTTTTAACTCGCTTACACCGCAACTCGATGCAATGCGCCTCGAGTTGCTACCAGCTTAACCACTCTGTCTAACCCAAAGATTAGACCCACAATGGTCACCTTTTTGCCATCCGGTCACATAGACCTCATCTGATATACAAGTTAGGACTCCACCAATGTCCGGGCTCACACTTAGCTTCTCCTCATAATGGGGGCCTTACAACTTTGAGCACCATGGATCATTGGTAGCACCTAATGAGGGTGGGGCATTGATCATATCTAACATATCTTAGCATCAAACTTGAAGACTCTAAACATTTAATTGTAACAGAGGCCCAGTCACCCTTCCTTGCTTGTATTGCATAGAGGATGCAAAAACAGTACTTGATCAAAAGTGGTGGAAGAAGGCATCTAATCATCCCCAGTTTGATAAAGATTTCAAACCAATCTTTGATATACCTCAATCGAATGTACATATATGTACAATGCATGCACTTTGTTGGGTGATTGAGAAGCTTGTCAACCTGTACATTGGATTTTCTTGGAAGATCCGGAACCACACAGAATGAAAGAAGGGGATTGCTGCTCTTGAGATGTTATTGGCAAACATGAAGCTTCATGGAGGAGAGATACAAATTGTGCAGGATAAAAAAAAGTCAAACAACGAAATAGACATACCAAGAAAAGTTTCTCTTGGAGGCATGAAGGCAAGACGATTCCTCTCGAGACCCATTGACAACATGCGACAGAAGCTTACAAAAAATGGAAAGTAATAAAAAAGGACACATGTAAGTAGGATTGAATTTGAGCAATGGAGAAGGATGGACAACATAGTAAAGGATCATGAACCTCTTTCAAGACATGCAAAGGCAGAAGTGTGGTGTGCTGTGGATATCATATTCCAAATGCTGGATAAGAAGACATGGACAAATATAGAAAAGACGACGTTTCATACTACTCTAGATCTATTCAAGAAAGAGTTCCTAAAAGCATGGGAAGACATCTATTTCACACACTACATGGTAAGACAAGTTTTTGGTTTAATACATGTTAGTATACAATTTTCAGTGTCTACTAAACATTGTTAAGAGACTAATCATTTATATGCAGCACATCATATACAATCATATGCCATACTTCATAAAAAGTATGTAGATCCAAGTATTTAGAGCACGTAAGGCATGGAAAAGTGCCATTAGATGTCATGCAATGCGTATTTTAGGCATACCCAACATGGTGGTAGTAGTAGGAAAGTCAACATTCTTTGTGAGCTATTCCAATGGTTTTACAGAAGGATATTGCAGATACTACAGACAAAAGAGGAGTTAAAATCATCAGCCATTGCACAAACAATACGAGATGCTAGGATAAAGAAAGACAAGAAGATTAAAGCATTCAAAAATTCAAATGCACTTGAAGGACTCAAAAAATGGAGGCAAGGATGACACTATCACAATCATCATTGGGTTAGAATACAAGAGGAGACCTCTCAAATTGATGATACATTGTAAACTTGATAACTATGATCACCCCAATGTATAATACATGATTTTGAACAATATTACATTTGATGTTCTGGAGTCAGTGCCTACTGCTTTCGTTATCAATGAGCTAATTCTCTCCCCCTCCCACTCCACCTCCCCCTCTATGGGATGATTATCTTGCATAAGTACGGCTCCTATTCCAGATCTGCTAGCATCGGTAACTACTAAAAAGAATGGTCTATTAAAATCAGGCAATTGTAATACAGGAGCATGGGTTAATGCATGTTTCAATAAGTCAAAGGATTTCTGTTGATTATCAGACCAATGATAAACAATACCTTTCTTCAAAAGTTTAGTCAAAGGCAAAGCAAGTAATGAAAAATTACGCACAATTTTCTTGTAAAAACTAGCAAGACCTAGGAAAGATCGTAACTCATGCACATTTTTAGGTATAGGCCAGTTCAATATTGCTTCTATTTTCTTAGGGTCAACTTTAATACCATCAGATGATACAATATGACCTAAATATTCAATTTCTGTTTTAAAGAACTCACTCTTTTCCGGATTATCATACAATTGATTATCTTTCAATAACTTGAAAACCAAGGACAAATGTTCAGAATATTCTTTCTCATTTTGACTAAACACCAAAATATAATCAAAGAATACAATAACACAATGCTGGTATTTCAAAAATATACGATTCATCATTCTACTAAATGTAGCAGGTGCATTAGTCAATCCAAAAGGCATCACTAAAAATTCATAATGACCAAATTGTGTTCTAAATGCAGTCTTGAATATGTCAGACTTATCTAATCTTACTTGATGATAACCAGATTTAAGGTCTATTTTACTAAATATGGCAGAACCTTGTAGTTTATCCATAAGGTCATCAACTCTATGAATTGGATATCTATTCTTTATTGTGATCTTATTTAAAGCACGATAGTCAATGCACATACGATAAGTATTATTCTTCTTCTTTACCAACAAAACAGGTGCACCAAATGGAGAACTACTAGGTCTAATCAATCCTCTATTTAGTAATTCCTCAACTTGATTTTGAATTTCTTTTTGCTCTATCTGGTTATGCCTATATGGTGCTTTACAAGGTGGTTGTGTACTAGGAATCAAATCTATTTTGTGGTCTTCTGGACGTGAAGGAGGTAAACCAGGTGGTAGATCTTCTGCAAAACAGTCTTTAAAGTGTGCAAGAAATTCTTTATGCCTAGGTGCATATGTTTTTTTTAACTTGCAGTTCATTCACCCAAATGAGATAAGATTTACTACTTTTGCATAATGTACGTTTAGCTTGAGTATGAGAAAGCAGTGGAAAAGCATTAGATGCATGCATACCATACAATGTAATATGTTTTCCTTGAAAATGAATATTAATTGAATGTGTGGAATAATCTATATCAGGGTTATGCTGATGACGCCAAGGCATACCTAAAATAATATCACTGGACTGTAATAGTACAACTAGAAAATTCCTTCTTTCAGTGTATTCACCAATTTGAATTTCTAAGTCATGCACCTCTTGTGTTCCATTATACCTTGTGCCTAAAAATGCTGCTTTAATGCGATAATGCGTAGGTACAGTCTGTGATTTCAATTCTTTCACTAACTTTGCAGAAATAAAATCATGAGTACTACCATCATCATGCAAAATAATATTTTCTTTTTCATGCACTAAACATTTTATTGTCAATAAAAAATGTGGAGTTGGCATACCTGGTAAAGTATCCGAAGGAGGAGTAATGCTGTCTTCATCTTCCGTGAAATCAGGCATTTCTTCATGTTCGTCATCTTCCATTGCTCCAAGATAGTTGATGTGGATAGGTGGCTTCTTCGATTGGCAATTAGCTACTAGATGTCCAGGTTGGTGGCATTTATAACACACTATAGGTTTGGCTTTAGATACATTGTTTGCAATAGCAGGAAGTCTAGGAATATTAGGATTCGGCTGTGGAATTGGCTTGTGGTTTTGATTGGTATTGGATGGTAAAGCAGGTAGTTTTGCCCAAGACTTACGGAAAGATGATGAAAAAAAACGACATTGATTAAATCTTATAAAATTTGAGTTGAATTGCTTAGATCCATAGTTACCATTGGTTTGAAATTGTTGTGGACGCTTGTCTCTTCCTTGAAGCTTGTCTTCAGTGTAATGAAATTGCGTCTTCAAGAGTTGCAGGCTTGAACATATTGACTTCAACGTAGTAATGCCCAAGTAATCCAGACATATACTTACACTTGTGTGTCGTTTCAGGTACATCTTCAAGCATGCGTAACTGGAGTAATGCATTCCAAAAGCATTCGGTGTACTGAGGAATAGGCTCATGATCTCTTTGCTGAAGAAGGTCCCATTGCTTTATGGCTTTTTCATGGAATTGTAGAGGAAAGAAATTCTGCATAAACTTCTTCTTGAAATTCTCCCAGGTAGTGGGACAATCTATACTCTTACGAACCACGGTCCACCAAAGAGATGCTCTATCCACTAAATGATTAGTGACACACTTGATTTTATCTTTTTCTGCGTATGTTTCCTCATGAAAGTAATCATCAAACTAGCTGATGAATGCAAGAACAGTTTTTCCATCTCGAGTGCCATTGAAAGTACGGAATTTGAAATTTCTTTTACTTATCTTTGTTTCTTTGTGGATGGATTGAGCTTCGAGAGTCGCGTTGATGGTATGTCAGATAAGATCTTCAGATTGTGGTTCCTCTTTGTCGGTGGTTGATTTTTGTAAATTAGGCAATTAAACTTGTAATGCTTGCCGGGCTCGTCGTTCTTCATCCAACTGCATCATAATTAAATCCAGCTTTTGCTCCATCGTAGGTTCAGGAAGATCGCCTTCAGCCATTAAATCATCCATATGTGGTTCCATCATCCTACAAAACTTCAAAAGATCTCACACTCTCAAAATCCAATTAGCGGGATGAGCGTAGCTCAAGATCGGGTGTACAAGGCTCATATTTTTTGTGTGTGGCTTTCACAATCTTCGTCTTTGGCTATTGCGGGATTTGTAATCTTTGAAAAATCTGTGTTTTTACCTTCTGCGTGTGTTGAAACTGGTTCAGCAAGCCTGTGTATGCGAACAGTACCTTCCAAAGAACAACTTTGCAGTTTGGAGTTTCTGCGCAGGAACAGTCCTTATAGGAGTTTTAGACAAAAGTCAGTTTTGACTTCAGATGACTTGTCTGACTTGCAGAGTTGCAGACTTATGTGACTTGCAGAGTACCAAAACTTGCAGAACTTGAGTGACTTAGCAAACTTGCAGAATAAGTAACTTTGAACTTGAGTAGTTGGGAAGCCTTAGTAAACTTCGTTTACTAAGAAGCTTTGAGCTTCTTAATCAGTCGACGATTTTGAGGACATGAATATGTCCTCAACGGAAATTTCGACGCCCTGAAGGTCCTGACGTCCTCGATGATCAATTGTTTTGAAGCTTTTATAAAGCTTCAAATTAGACTAAGCTTTAAAACTTTAGAACTTAAGCTTTTAAGCTTGACAATAGATATGGCTTATCTCTGTAACTCCACGACTTGTATGAGAGGATGTAGGAGTGGTCCTCCGCTATTGCAGGCTGGTCCTTCACGAACAAAGGATGGAAACAGAGATTCCTGACCGCCAGGAATCCACCCATATCAACCGTTCGCGATGAGATTGACCGTACAGCTCGATCGTTCCAGGAGCTCCGCCTTTGCACAAGATGGGTAGCGATTGGAAGCTCTTGATCTCAGCTTCGCTTTGATACCACCGGTGTGCAGATCGGATGCTGTACGCTTGCGTAGTGAATGTCGAAAGGTCCCCAAGAACAAAATAACTCTACTTTTTGCACAAAACTCAAGGTAAAAAGCATGCACGACATGAACAAGAGACCAATTGGATGCAATCTCCCCCCATGCCTTGTGTGAGCGCTCCACAAAGCATGTATTTTATGTATTAATCATCTTTAAGCTCAAATAATAGCCCAAATGTTGGGGGTAAAGGCGCCTCCGCCGTACCGCCCCGTGTATTACTACACTGACAGTACCCGCCACTGCACACTGCAGGTGGCAGGCGCCCGTCACGTCACTTTATTCTTTATTCTTTTAGTGACAGTTTGAATAAAGGAAGGCCCGGTCACACATTGTGACTGTTGGAGTTCCCATTTCTTGTCTCTCTCTTTCTTGCTCTTGCTCTCCCGCCATAGCTCGCGTGCAAGCTTCGATCCTTCTCACCTTTCAACTGGTATCAGAGCTTGGCATTCTCTTGCTCGAGCTCGACTCGGTGCTTCCCGACCTTCGCATCGACTCGCTTCATGCATTGGGTCTCCATCCCGGCAGCCATAGCCGACCTCTTGAGCTCCCGACTCTCCCCGGCTTCCCGAGCTCCATCCTGGCCTTCTTGAGCTTCATCAGGCCCTTGCCCTTGAGGTATTGCTTCAGCATTTGCAGGCATTTGAGTGTATTCTCAGATTGAAACAGGGCAGGAACAAAGGGCAGCCACTCTTCTTGAGCTCCATAGCTCATATCTTCCCTCCCCTTTGCATTGGGCCTTCATGGCTTGGTATGTGCCTACCTTGGGCCATCATTGAGCCCCCCATTACCCCCTTTTCAGCCCATGTGGAGCAACAGCAAGTTTAGCACCAACAGGGCAGATTGCATCATTTTTTCCAGGCTGTGAGCACTCATCTACTTCAGCTCCACACTTGGCCATTGCTTCTTGCTCTCTACCTTGATCAAGAGGGCTATAGACTTCATGTTTGATGTCATTCAAGCTTTGGGTATTGGTCTTGATCTTTCCGGGCTGATTTCTTCAGATTTGGGACTGTCATAAACTGTCATAACAGGCTGAAAACAGGGCAGCACCATTGGCATTAGCATTTGTTGCTTATACTCCATTCCGGTTGTGCTATTTGATGCCCGTATGCGGTCTACATGATGCCTAGTGCCTTGGGAATGTATGCACATGATTATGCCATGATTTTGGCTTGAAATATTGGCTGATTTGGGACTGTTATTTACTGTTATACAGTGCTGGAAACAGGGCAGCCACACTTGGCATTGGCATTTAATGCTTATACTCTACTCCGGTTACCTTGTTTGATGCCCGTATGCGGTCTACTTCCTACCCGGATGTATTGGGGATGTATGCATTTGGTTTGACCATGATTTTGGCTTGAATTTGGGGCTGAAATCTACTGTTTAGAACAGTAAATACATGCTGGAATAACAGTGGGCTGAAGGTACTTTACATGCTTTGGCACTTACCTACCGATACCGGATGTATGCTTTGAGCTTTGGCATGATATCTCTGACATTTGGGGACGACTTGGAGCATATGTATGAGATTATGGGATGCTTTTGAGCTTCGCATTAGCTCCATCTTCACTGGCTTTTGGACCGACTTGGCATGCTCGTGGACCGCCTATGCCTCATGTCTCTGCTTGACAGTTAGGCTTTTGCATTACATGCTTTGGTTCGTGACATATGCTATTTGGTTCGTGTATGCCATACCGACATTTGGAGCTTGGATTTGGATGTATTTGAGCATTCCCGGCTTACTTGATCACTGATCTTGGTTGCTATTTGGATGTCATTGAGTTGACCGAGAGCTTATTTGGGCTTATGTATTGCTTCATGGTTAATACGACCGGTGCTTCATGTATGTCATGCTCTCTCGGATGCGCTTGATGCATTGACAGGGTCACTTATCACTGGTGCTTTCTCTTGGGTTGTTTGAGCTTCTGAGCTCGCTTTGTACGCCTTTTGTGCCAGTGGGAGCATTTTACATGCTTTCTTGACCTTTGACAGTTGCATGCTATTGGAGCACTTACATGTATTTGGAGCAGTTTATGTCTTGAGCAGCTACATACACATTGAGACTTTGGGATCATACTCCGATCTTTATGGATATGCATTGATGTACTCTTGGTTCACAGGATGCTTATGAGCTGAGTCTCATATTTGGATCTTTCTCTTTGAGCAGATACCTATTTGTGTCAGGTTTTGGCAGTTACAGGAACACTTTGCCTAGAGTGTCTGGGGGTGTGCCTTTCACTGGCAGATGTTATTTTGACATGCTTGGTGTTGAGCTCATGTTCTTTTCACTGTCATTGGCCTTGCTTATGTCTGTTTCATGCCGGCTTTGGACCTAGCATTGTTTGCTTGACATTGGATCCTATTTTGGGACAGTTTGCTCTCTAGACTGTTGAGATATCGAGCTCCACTCGTGATACGCCAGGGTGACCGTTGTGTATTTATGTCACCGACTTGTCAGTTGCAGATGCGGTTGGTACACCGCCCCTGAATAATAGCTACATGATAGCTATCCTTATCTACTCTAGTTCGTGGCTCAATTAGTATGCCACCTTAGTTAGTTGAGTTTGGTTTTGAGACCCATATCTAGGGTTCTTCTATTTTCTTTGTACTAGAGTTCTTTTGGCTTACACAACTAAGAAGAGGAAAACTGTTTTCAGCCTCCACCCTTGTGTGTCTTCCCCCATTGTGCAAGCAAGAAAGCTTCAAGCGAGACTCCTTCCTTCTCTCCCACAATTTTGACATGGTATCAGAGCCTTGTTCGTGGTAAGGAGCTCAAGAAAGCAAGCCAAGCTCGCGGTGGTTTGGTAAGAGGAGCAGTGTTGCTTTCATTTTCTGTTTTGGGAGCAAATCTCTGCAGGTAGCACAGCCGGAAAGTGCAGGAGTGCATTGTCTCAGGTTGAGACGCCCTTCGCGCTGAAGCAAGAGGGCAGTATATGTTGCGGGAAAGGGCTTTAGCCCTTGGCGACCTTCTTTTTTTGATTTGAGGCCATTTCGGGGCCTGTTTTGCAGACGGAAGTTTTCTGCACGCACTCAGGAAAAGGCTCAGTTTTATGCTGTGCGACCACTGTTCTACAGGTCGGTGAAAAGTTACTGTAGAAATTGCATCGTATGCTTGTGCGCAGAGACATTGGGAGTTTCAGAATCATCCTTGGTTCCTGTTTATGCAAAATCGTCACTAGGAAGTGACTGTGTGGTCAAATACCACTTTCGCCAGTTTTGCAGATTTGCCCTTGTGAGGGTGAAGCTGTGTTTTTTGCAGTGACAGAATTTCTTGCAGTATTCTGTAATGGCGTCTAATTCTCTTTCACAGATTGTCACTGAAAAGCTTGACAAGAACAACTTCCAGGCATGGAAGTTTAGAATGACGAATTTCCTTATGGGAAAAGGATATTGGGAATTTGTTGCAGGAAATGAAGAAGAACCAGTTCTTCCTGATGTTCCCAATCAACAACAAATGCAGGCATTTAAAACATGGCATGAGAGAGCCAGGAAAGTTATGTATTGGCTGTCTATCAGTATTTCAGACTCTATGATTGTGCATATTCAGGATGCAAGTACGCCAAAGGAGGCATGGGATACTTTGTCAAAAATGTATAGCACAAATACGCAAGCCAGGAAAATGCAGCTCAAGCAAGAGTTGCATAATGTGCAAAGAGAAAGTATGAGCATCAACGACTACCACATGAAGGTGAAGAAGATTGCAGATGCACTTGCTTCCATTGGGTCGCCAGTGGAAGATGATGATTTAGTTTCCGTGACCTTGAATGGTCTAGGAAAGGATTATGCACAGTTTCGGACATCCATTTCAGTTCGTGAAAGATTTCCTGATTTTGAGGAGTTGATTGCTCTTCTAATTTCTGAGGAAGAGAGAAATGGTGGTGCATCTTCTTCAGGAGGAACTTCAAAAGAAGCTGTCTTCTACTCAAATGCTGGAAGAGGTAGAGGCAGAGGTAGAGGAGGCCGATTTGGAGGCCGTGGCAGAAATCAGAATATGCAGCAAACTCAAGAAAACCAGTCCTATGGAGGAGGACGTGGTAACTCTAGAGGCAGGGGGAGCCAAAGAGGTCGTGGTGGATGGCAAAGAGGTCAAAATGCAAACAGTAATGTTGAATGCTACTATTGTGGTAAAATGGGTCATATGGCTAAAGACTGCTATAAAAAGCAGAATGACATCATGAATGGAAAACTGCAACAAGGGAATTATGCATCTTCTAATAGACAGGGTGATGACAGAAATGAGCATTTGTTCATGGTGCAGCACATGAACAATTCTATGACAAGTGCAGAAGAAAGCAATGATGTATGGTATGTTGACTCAGGTGCATCAAACCACATGACAGGTCATGCAGAATGGATGGAGGATGCAAGGAAAATGGAAAAACCAGGATTTGTGGAGACTGGTGATGATACTGCACATCCTATTGTGCAGATTGGAAAAATTCCCTTGTCTATGCAGGATGGGAAAAAGAAATACCTGTCTGATGTATTTCATGTCCCGAATATCACCAAGAATCTGGTTTCTGTTGGTCAAATGGTTGAACAGGGCTTGCAGGTCAGATTTAATCCTCATGGATGCTTTGTTGAGGATATGAAAAATAAAGGTCGCTTGATAGCAAAAGGAAAGAAGAAGGGCAGAATGTTTACATTGGATGCAGACATGTCTGAATTGAGTGCAGCAATGTTTGCACATGGGACCGGTGTAGTTGCAGATATTGATATCTGGCATAAACGCATTGGTCATGTTAATGTACAGCGACTTAAATCAATGCAAGCCCAAAATATTGTTGCAGGATTGCCCAAATTCAAGGTTGCAGAAATGCATAAGGTATGTGAAGCCTGTCAGTTTGGAAAACAGGCAAGGAAACCATTTCCTAGACATGTTCAAGAGAGTGAGAAGCCATTGGAATTAATTCACTCTGATGTGTGGACAACTAAAGCTGCATCTCTTGGAGGCTGTCATTATTTTGTCAGTTTTATTGATGACTATAGCAGAAAAGTTTGGGTGTATTTTATGAAAAAGAAAAGTGAAGTTTTTGGGCATTTCAAAACTCTTAAAGCTATGGTTGAAAAAGAAACAGGCCTGCAAGTAAAATGCCTAAGGTCAGATGGAGGGGGAGAGTACCTCTCAAATGAGTTTGCAAGGTTCCTGCAGGAGCATGGCATAAAGCAGCAATATTCATGCAGTCATACCCCACAGCAAAATGGAATTGCAGAAAGAAAAAACAGGCAGATTGGAGAGGTATCTCGTGCCATGCTTAATGAAAAAGACCTGCCAGATTTTTATTGGGCTGAAGCAGTTGCTACAGCAGTCTACATAATGAACAGGACTCCCACTGCAGCAATACATGGAATGACTCCAGAGGAGAGGTATACTGGTAGGAAACCAGATATTTCTCATTTGAAAATTTTTGGTTGCATTGCCTATGTACATGTGCCAGATGAGCTGAGATCCAAGTTGGATCCAAAAGCTGAGAAGTGCATCTTTATTGGTTACTCTCTGCAGCAAAAAGGGTATAGATGCTATAACCCCTCTACTCGTAAGTTTACAGTGAGCAGAGATGTTGTTTTTGATGAGATGAGTAGCTGGTATAAACCAGTAAATGTGATTGATGATGTAGATGCACAAAATGGTAATGCTACACAGAATTCACAGCAGCAGTCACAAAATATTAGTGGACCTGGAGCGTCCTCTAGCAGTGGTTCACATTCTTCGCCATGGACAGGCAGATTGAGATCAGGAGAATCTTCTCAAAGCAATGCAGATAGTGGTATGCAGGTATCACGAAAAGGAAAAGAGAAGGTTGATCAGCCCATGTTTGATGTGAATGCAGGTCACTCTTATGTGGATGGTGAATCCAGTGGCTCAGAACAGAGCATTGATGATGAGTTGGGTATTCCCTCTATTGTTACACCTGGAGTAAGGAAGACGAGGGATGTTTTGAGAGCACCTGGGAGTGAACCTACTTTGCGCAGGTCTACAAGAGCTAGGTATCCTGTGGATAGGCTGAAATATGATGGATTTACAGCCATTCACTATGCATATATGGTCAAAGTGATACAGGAACCAGAACCCACATCTTTTGAGCAAGCCATGGGAAAAGAAAAATGGGAGAAAGCCATGGATGAAGAAATGGATGCCTTGGAAGCAAATGCTACATGGGAGTTAGTACCTTTGCCTAAAGGTAAGAATGCAATTGGCTGTAAGTGGGTTTATAAGGTGAAGCACAATGTTGATGGTTCTGTGAATAGATACAAGGCAAGATTAGTAGTCAAGGGGTATGCACAAACATATGGCATTGACTATGAAGAAACATTTAGTCCGGTTGCAAGGATGGCAACCGTAAGAGCAGTCATTGCTATGGCTGCATCAAAGGGATGGTCTTTACATCAGATGGATGTAAAGAATGCCTTCTTGCATGGTGATTTGCAAGAAGAGGTCTATATGGAGCAGCCACCAGGTTATGTGCATGCTGTTCATCCTGAGTTTGTTTGCAGGTTGAAGAAAGCCTTGTATGGCTTGAAGCAAGCACCTAGAGCATGGTCTGACAAGATAGGACAGTATCTTGTCACTATTGGCTTTCAGATTTCCAAGGCAGATTTCTCACTTTATGTGAGAAAAACAGAGAAAGGTATTATGCTGCTTGTCATTTATGTTGATGATTTGATTATGACAGGTGACAGTGATGAAGATATCCTTCATGTGAAAATGCTATTGAAGCAGAAGTTTGAGATGAAGGATTTGGGAGAGCTGCGTTATTTCTTGGGCATTGAGGTGATTAGATCACCAAGTGGGATACAGCTCTTGCAGAGGCAGTATGGATTGGACATGCTGTCCAAATATGGGATGACAGGCTGTAAGCCTATTTCAGTTCCTTTGGAGCAAAATGTGAAGCTGAGCACAGATGCAGGTGAGCTTCTAGAAGACCCTACTATGTACAGACGCATAGTAGGAAGTTTGATTTATATGACTATTACCAGGCCAGATTTGAGCTATGCTGTTGGATTGGTAAGTCAGTTTATGCAGGCTCCAAGGAAACCACATTTGGATGCGGCTAGACGCATACTTAGGTATGTGAAGTCCACATTGCAGTATGGACTATTTTATGAGACTGGGGTTCAGATACAGTTGCATGGATACACTGATGCTGATTGGGCTGGTAGTATTTCTGATAGACGATCTACCAGTGGATATGTATTCTCTTTTGGGAGTGCTGCAGTCACTTGGAGCAGCAAGAAACAACCTACAGTTGCCTTGTCGAGCACAGAGGCTGAGTACAGGGGTGCAGCAATGGCTGCATGTGAGGTAGCTTGGTTGCATAAGCTACTTTATGATATGCATCAGTCTACAGATGGGCCAGTTGTCATTTATTGTGACAACATGAGTAGTATACACTTGGCAAATAACCCAGTCTATCATGCTAGAACAAAGCACATTGAGGTGCATTATCACTATGTGCGGGAGAGGGTTTTACTAGGTCTTATTGATCTAGTTTATGTCAGCACAGAGGATCAGGTAGCTGACATATTCACGAAGGCATTGGGCGCAGAGAAGCTGCGCAAGTTCAGAGACCTGCTTGGTGTGCAGGAATTGGGATTGAGCTCGAGGGGGAGTGTTGAGATATCGAGCTCCACTCGTGATACGCCAGGGTGACCGTTGTGTATTTATGTCACCGACTTGTCAGTTGCAGATGCGGTTGGTACACCGCCCCTGAATAATAGCTACATGATAGCTATCCTTATCTACTCTAGTTCGTGGCTCAATTAGTATGCCACCTTAGTTAGTTGAGTTTGGTTTTGAGACCCATATCTAGGGTTCTTCTATTTTCTTTGTACTAGAGTTCTTTTGGCTTACACAACTAAGAAGAGGAAAACTGTTTTCAGCCTCCACCCTTGTGTGTCTTCCCCCATTGTGCAAGCAAGAAAGCTTCAAGCGAGACTCCTTCCTTCTCTCCCACAATCTTGACATAGACTGCATACCTGCAATTTATTACAGCAAGCAGTTATTGGTGGACTGAGGTGTACTTTTCATGCTGAAATATCCTGATTTGGTGTACCGCACCTAGTACTAAGTGGGCAGCAACTTTTGGCACACTTTGCTCACCCTTTGGACCCCGTTTTGGTCATTTTTGGGCAGTTTCTGCAGTAAAACATCAAGCAGTTTTGGACTGTTTGGGCATTTCCAGCCTGCATAATGGCGTCATCTTCGCATGATAGTGCCATCTTTAACATTACAAAGTTGGATGGTACCAACTACTCTTACTGGAAGAGTCAAATATGGCAGGTTTTGGTGCAGAAATCTCAGATTAAGCCACTTCGGTTGAGTGGGGAGCAGCCTGAAACTATGGACATTGACGACTGGCTTGAACTTGATGAGCTATGCAAGTCCACGATTGTATTGTCTCTCACTGAACAGGTACATTATAATGTATTTGAGGAAGCACAGAGTGCATGGGATCTATGGAATAAGATCAAGAATCTTTATGATAAGAAAAGTCCGGCGAGTCAGATGTACTGGTTGAAGCAGCTTATGGATCTGCGCATGAAGGATAATGTGACTATGTCTGCTCACTTGAGCCAGTTCCATGCTATACTGAAGAACCTGACTTCACAGGATATCACC
Organism: Lygodium microphyllum; assembly: GCF_053477565.2. Taxonomy (NCBI): domain Eukaryota; kingdom Viridiplantae; phylum Streptophyta; class Polypodiopsida; order Schizaeales; family Lygodiaceae; genus Lygodium; species Lygodium microphyllum. Next base: position 49,113,631 of record NC_141144.1, read on the forward strand.
TTTGGAGAGGAAGTAACTCCTCTTTTCTTGCTTGGAACTCTGAATGAGTCATGGGATGTATTCCGCACTGCTCTTTGTGCCTCTAGTGCTACTCTAAAATTGGCAGATGTTGAGAGTGCTCTTCTTCAGGAAGAGGTGAATCGCAAAAACTTGGATGCCTCTCGTGGTAGTCATGCTTTGACAGTTAGAGGCAGGAATGACAGGTATGACCGTGGTAATGGCCGAGGCCGTGACTCGCAGAAGGGTCGGTCTAAATCTCGTGGTGGCAAGTCGCGTAGTAAGTCGCGTGGACGCAATGCAAATGTCACTTGTCATCATTGTGGGAAAAAGGGCCATATTAGACCACAGTGTCATGAGTTGCGCAATGAGAAGCGCAAGGATAAGGGGAAAGATAAAGTGCAGGAGAAGTCCTCTGATCGCAGCATAGTACCTGCGAAGTCCAACGTCAAGATTGAGAAAATTAATGTCACGCAGACTGAAGAGTCCGATGGTGGTGATGAGTTTATACTTGCAGCTAGTTCTTCTGATGCTTCACACTTGACTGAGACACCTAGTATGTATGCACAGTGCTGGTTATTGGATTCAGGTGCGTCCTTCCATGTGACGCCTTACCGTGAGTGGTTTCACTCTTACCGTACTGTATCTGGATCAGTCAAACTTGGAGATGACAGGTCTCTTGATATTGTGGGCTGTGGAGATATTCAGTTGCAGTTTTCCACTGGCAGTTCCTTTTTGCTCAGGGATGTACGTCATGTACCTGCGCTTACGCGTAGTCTTATGTCTGCAGGACAGTTGGATGATGCAGGATTTCATGTCTGTTTTGGGGATTCTACCTGGAAGATTACCAAAGGCAGACTTGTGCTTGCTAGAGGCGCCAAGGCTGGCAGCCTCTATCCTCTTGTTGTATCTGGGTCTTCTGTAGACCATGTTTTGGCAGTGGGCTCTATCCCACATGTATCACTTTGGCATGCCCGTTTGGGGCATATGTCTTTGAAAGGAATGAAAATGTTATCTGGTTTGCAGTATCTTCCGCCTTTGGATTATGCATGTTTTGACTCGTGTGATCATTGTCTTTATGGTAAGCAGAATAGGTCTACGCATAAGAAATCGGGTAGGCCACGCATGAGTGAGCCTTTGGCATTGGTGCATTCCGATGTTTGTGGGCCTATGCCTTGCATGTCTATGGGTGGCGCGAAGTACTTCGTTACCTTCATTGATGATTTTTCTAGGAAAGTGTGGGCTTATCCCATAAAGCAGAAGTCCGATGTCTTGGCAGTTTTTCAGAGATGGCTTGCTCTTGTTGAGAACCAGACTGGGTATAGGCTGAAATGCCTTAGGACAGATAATGGGGGAGAATATGTCTCGCATGCTTTTGAGCAGTTTTGTGATGACAGGGGTATTAAGCGTCAGTTGACCGCCCCTTACAACCCACCCCAGAATGGTTTGGCTGAGCGCATGAACAGGACTATTCAGGAGCGTGTGCGCTCTATGCTTAGCCATGCAGGCCTACCCCCGAGTTTTTGGGCTGAGGCAGTTAGTACGTCAGTGCATGTCATAAACCGATCGCCTTCCAGTGGATTGGATTTCCAGGTTGCAGAGGAAGTTTGGGCTGGTAAGCCACCCTCTTATGCGCATCTCCGTGTCTTTGGATGTGAGGCATTCTGCCATGTGCCCAATGACAAGAGGAGTAAATTGGATCCAAAGAGCATTAAATGCATATTCCTTGGCTATGGTGAGTCAGGAGAGATGGGCTATCGCCTATGGGATCCGCAGGCGCGAAAAATAGTACGCAGCCATGATGTCGTCTTCCATGAAGACAAGATGCACAGGCAGCCTGAGAAGGTGGTTGAGATCCGCAGAGTGATCTTTCAGGAGGAGCCTAAAGCTCCAGCACAGCCAGTAGTACAGCCTGCAGCAGTTCCTCCACAGGGCCAGGATGTTGGACAGGCAGTTAGAGAGGCAGCAGAGCCTGCGGTGAGACGGTCTGCTAGAGACAGACGTCCACCTGACAGATTTCAGCCCTCTATGCATTATGTTTTGGTTACAGATGCAGGAGAGCCTTTCACTTATGATGAGGCTATGCACAGGGGTGACAGTCACTTCTGGGAGAGGGCTATGCAGTCTGAGATAGACTCCCTGCATAAAAATGAGACTTGGGATTTGGTTGCCTTGCCTAAGGGCAAGAAGGCTTTGCCATGCAAGTGGGTGTACAAGCTGAAAAGTACCCCTGGACACCCCAAGCCGGCATACAAGGCTAGATTGGTAGCAAAGGGTTTTAAGCAGGAACATGGTGTGGACTTTGATGAGGTCTTCTCTCCTGTGGTTAAGATGACCACCCTGCGCTTAGTCTTGGCTTTGGTTGCACAGCTTGACTTAGATCTATATCAAATGGATGTCAAGACGGCTTTTCTACATGGGGACTTGCATGATGAGATCTATATGGATCAGCCTAAGGGCTTTGCAGAACCTGGCAGGGAGCACCTAGTGTGCAAGTTGAAGAAGAGCTTGTATGGCTTGAAGCAGGCACCTAGGGAATGGTATCATAAGTTTGATGCCTTTATGCAGTCACAGGGCTACAACAGGAGTGCTATGGATCCGTGTCTTTACACGAAGAAAGCCCGTGATGGCAGTTTTCTTATCTTGGTACTCTATGTTGATGATATGCTGATAGTAGGGAAAGCTCATGATGAGCTAGATGCTCTTAAATCTCAGCTGAAGAAGAGCTTTGAGATGAAGGATTTGGGACAGGCCTCACATATACTTGGGATGCGCATTAAGCGCGATAGGCATCAGGGACTTTTGTATCTCTCACAGCGGGAGTACATTCATAAAGTCCTTGAGCGCTTCCGCATGCAGGACGTAAAGCCTATTGGCTGTCCATTACCTTCTTATGTGAAGGTATCACAGGCCGATTGTCCGCAAACAGATGAGCAGAGGGCCGAGATGGCCAAGATCCCTTATGCATCAGCCGTGGGCAGTTTGATGTATGCCATGATAGCCACTCGTCCAGATATTGCACATGCAGTTGGTGTTGTGGCACGCTATATGGCTACACCTGGCAGCAGACATTGGGATGCCGTGAAGGGTATCATGAGGTACCTGAAGGGCACAGCAGATATGTGTATTTGCTATGGCAGCCAGGATACAGGGGTCGTGGGGTACACTGACTCCGATTATGCAGGACATGCAGATAGTAGGAAGTCCACTTCTGGCTATGTATTCACCTATGCTGGAGGGGCTATCTCTTGGATGTCCAGGGTTCAGAAGTGTACGGCTTTGTCTACCACTGAGGCCGAGTATGTTGCAGCCACTGAGGCTTGCAAGGAGGCCATATGGTTAGGCCGTCTAGTTGCTGACCTTGGGATTGATGCTACACCTACACTACATTCGGATTCTATGAGTGCCATTCAGTTGGCTAAGAATCCGGTCTTCCATGCGAAGACGAAACACATTGAGGTGAGGTATCACTTCATACGTGGTGTCGTGGAGGACAGGTCTGTTGACCTTGTCAAGATCTCCACTGACGAGAATCCTGCAGATTTGCTCACGAAGAGCCTCACTACTGAGCGCTTTGCCTTCCTCAGGAGGTTGATGGGCGTTGGATGAGATGTCACCTTTCCTCATCCCTTGTACCTATGTACATTTGTACTGTCTTTTCTTTTTCTTTTCTCTCTCACTAGGGCAGATTCGCCTTTAAGTGGGAGGTTGTTGGGGGTAAAGGCGCCTCCGCCGTGCCGCCCCGTGTATTACTACACTGACAGTACCCGCCACTGCACACTGCAGGTGGCAGGCGCCCGTCACGTCACTTTATTCTTTATTCTTTTAGTGACAGTTTGAATAAAGGAAGGCCCGGTCACACATTGTGACTGTTGGAGTTCCCATTTCTTGTCTCTCTCTTTCTTGCTCTTGCTCTCCCGCCATAGCTCGCGTGCAAGCTTCGATCCTTCTCACCTTTCACCAAATTACAAAATAGCACTCTTTTGGCTTTTGAGTTTGCTTTAGCACAAAATAGAAATAAAGCTAATGGGCGGCACCCAAAGAGTCAGACGTACCCAATACAATGTCCAAGTACAAATAACATAATTGTGCGCCCATGCGCATACAAAATAATAAATAAATATCCAACACCTCAATAAATAAGCGCGACAAAATATAGGCGCCATGCCTAAGGTATGCGCCCATCAAAATATAAGTGATAAATCGAATACTCGCTATCCTCCAATGCTTTCCTCCACCACTACTGCTATCTCTACACATCAACTGAAGCATTCACAATCGTTAGTAAAATAATACAATTAAACCGACAAAAGTGAATACCTAGCAGTCTTCAGCTACATAAATAAATCAACTGGTTAGAAATCGATCCTAACCTTAATTTATTACGAGTGCGCACTCTAAACTCATAAACGTTTATTAATTTATTATGCATTTTGCGGAATCACCCGCTATGGAATTACCCATGTACACACTAAATTAATGAAACGCCCGAAAAGGATAGGCGTCCCCATCAACTTCTCACAACAAGAATCCACTTTGTGTATGAGCCCTGGTCAACAAAGTCTACGGAATCCACCGTAAAACCTCACGGAATCCACCGTGGCATGGAATCCACCGTGAAACATGCCTCCTGGCATCAATTCTTCTACATCTTCAATTTCTTCGAACCCCTTCTCTTCCATCTACTCCTCTCCTTAAATCTACCTTCACCCTGCTGTCTCTTACCCCCATATGGTAGACTCTTGACACCAAACGCATTGACACCGTGTTAGGGGAAGTTTATGCTATCATCAAAGGTGAGTTCCAGAAGATATTTGGGTTGATTTGGGACTAATATCTTCAGCCATATTCAGAGAATTAGCTACACCATTGTTCTTTTAATTCATTTCTTACTCTGCAGAAGACATCTTGTCAAAATATGCAAGTATTATGTGCCCCTATGGCATGGCAATGTTTGTAGATGATTCATAGATGCTTTGAGTTGAATTAAGATGAGATTTTTCTCTTATTTCTTGGCTGTGGTAACTTATCCTTATTAGGAACTCAATTTGAAGCTCTCTCGAAGCAAGTCTCTTTGCCCTATAAGCCTTGTAATTGACTCATAAGCTTTTGTCCCTAACAACCTACATTGAATGTAATCATGTAAAGTTGATTCATGCTATGACATCATGTATGAATGATGGGATGTAGAGTTATTTATGATACATGATAGCATATTGTACTTAATTTTATAATTTGTGATTTACTTAATTTTATAATTTGTGATTGCTCTTACAATTAAGAAAACAGGCTTGATTTGAGATAATACTCTTGTGATCTTTACTAAGAACATGCAGTTGGAAGCTCTATTAACATCTTCAAGAACTTGGCTTGAAACTTTCAGCCCTTCTCTTATCTCTACCATCTCCAGAGTCTAAGCTCTTGAACCCCCATACATTCTTCTCTCTCAAACCCCTGTGATTGACTGTGAAGTACCTCTTAAACCTTTAAACATTCATTGTAATCTACTTATCTCTTGAAGACACATCTCTATCTATCTTGTCCAGTTTTCTTGCCAAACCCCTGTGGTGACCTTCAACCCTATGCGTTGCAACAATGTCTACGGCTCACACTACACTAAATACTAATATCTATTTTGCGTTTGTAATAGGACATAGTCCAACATTTACCTTCCCTTACTCCTCGGAGGAGATCCCATAACATATAGGTATAATACCTCGTATCACATACATAGGAGGCAACCTCTCGGGCTGAAACATTGCGGCTTCACTGCAACTCTCCTACATCTCGGGGATTAGCCCCAAGATGCATTGCTTCAACATAAAGAACAAACGTACAAGCTACACTCTTTGATTTATCGAACGATCTAGGAGTTGATGTTTCCTCACTGAACTTATCCCAAGGAATCGCTCATCTAACCTACAACGAGGACTTCCTCACACTCTCAGCATTTGGTCAATGTTTAGCATATAGGTGCTATGCATCCAGGATTTTATATCATGTGGCATGCAAAATGCAAAAGTGGATGCTTAATTGTGCACAAACATTAATCATTAAAAAATCAACAAAGTGGAGTGTGAAAATCAGCCCTTTAATGATTTTCAATCTATTCGTTGTTGTTGCATTGTTAGAGACTAGCACCGAGTTACCTCGTACTACTAGCCTCTTTAAACTTAAATTATTATCGTCCTATATGATGTGCATAGCCAAAAGATCGGATGTTACTTCATTTTCAACACTTAAACGCTTCCACAACCCTTTTTTCCCCATATTGCTTATGTGTTGCATCATTGCATAAGTGTAGGGTCTTATTTTTTTGTCATTTTCAATCTATAAAGCAATAAAAACGCACTCAAATATATACACAAGGGTAATCTAAGGCTATACCTCATGCCTCAACCTTGCCAAACATGCACACACATTATCCATATTTTTCCTTATTTTTAAAGCATAAAAACTTTTTTTCCTCCTTTTTCTATTATTCATATTTATTTATCAAGAAAATAGAGCATTTATTGGTTTTTCTCGTTTTCTTGATTATGACAACTGAGAATCACTCATTTTATAGATTTCATCTCTCATGCATCATTTTTATCAAACCCGAAATTATAAAAACCCCCCATTTTCTTTATAAAATGCGTATTTTCCAGGTTTTAAATTTTTATTTTCAGCATTATGTCATTATTTATTATGATTTTTTTGACATAAAATCATCAAAAATACAAAAAACAACATTCCTACCAAATTTCATCCAATATAAACATCATTTGGCCAACCAAACCTCAAAAAGAAGCATTTTTTCTTTATAAAATAGAGGTACCAAGGTTTTTATGGTTGCAGATTTCTAAAATCGCATTCAAGACAAAAAAATAGTCTACCATTAATGCTCAGTCCATCTCTAATCATCCATCTCCAGCCCCAAGTCGACTCGGAAGTAATCCAGTACCAGCCAGACAAGCATTCACCACCCAAGCTTCATCTCCCTTCACACGCAAGAACTGCCCCTTGTAGGAGAGGGAGAGAGGAGAGAGAGGGAGGAGAGAGAAAGACTAGGTTCACAGTAGACCATCTGCGCGGCCATTGGAGGAGTGGAGGGTGGCGATACAGAGTGGAGAAATAGTGTAGATCCCTAATGCAATTGGTGGGGAGGGGTTGTTCTTTAACCCCACCCCTCATTTTTCCATGGAGGAGGGGAGTATGGCCGTCGTTTTACTGCACGCACAAGAAAAAAAATGCGCCCCCCCCCCCCCCCCCCACGCCCTATGAAATCAATTTTTTGGAGGGTGGCCCCAAGGGTCACCCCCTTTCAATAGTTATTTTGGGCCTCCTTCACACCAATTTTGGCCATTTGCCCCGTCCGGCTTCTGATTTGCGATCCGAAAAATCATATGCATCCATCTTGATGTCTAGCACTGCCAGGTAGCTACTATGACTCGCCCAGGCACTCAAAAAAATTACCAAAAATCTAGAACTGATATTGAGGCGGCCTTCAAGGTGCTTTTGAAAATCGTCTTTTGCTTGTCGCTTAAAATCGACCCAGCTACATCCGCCGTCTTCGACGGGATTAAATTTTCCCTTGAAATTCAAATTTTTTGAAAATTTTTGCTCTCATTGGTGACCACGGGATAGGGCAACTCAGCCCGTCAAATCCCTACCCCCCGTCAAATCTATACGTCAACACAACCACAAAGAGCATCAAGCTTATACAAAAATAACTCAACAAAACACATCACAACTCTCACCCTACCCCCTATCAAAACCAAGGCATGAAATCCACGAGGAGTAGGCCTAGCATAATCTAACAGAAAGCCTAAAGCTAGTCACTAACCAACCACTCCAACACAACCAAGCTAAAAATAACTATTGGAGAGGTCGTTCTAAGTGGTGGTCTTAACTACCTACCTTACTGAGGACATCAACCAGGAGCTCCTCCTAGGTGAGTACTCCTATAGCCTAATCAAGAAATATTGTCTTTTAGCACATTGTCCTTTTAGGCCTTTATTTTCCATACTTGGGCATGTAAAAAGGAGGAAGCTGAGCATAGTGACCCAAGGAGAACAGGGCATCGGCCTCAGGTCCTGTCTCGCTACCCAAGAACCTACCAAGCCCTCGCAAGGCAACACTCAATCCCTTTCTAACGCTCACTTTTATTTTCACCCCAACCTTCTCTTATTCTTATTTTCAGCTAGATGCCACCCCTAGGAAGACAAGGCATCGGCGTGACTCGTCCCCAGGAACCTACCAGGCCTTCGCAATGCCATGAATAACTGCTCAAGGATTTTTCTTTATTTCTTTTTCTATTTTTAGGGGGGTTAGAACACCTTTTTACACACCTCCATACATTTATTTAGCTAGATTCAGAACTTGTTCTTCTCTTGATATTTAAGTGCAGGCTTCTCTAATTGCCTCACAACTAACAGAAACTCTTAGAACGGCCGCCTAGTAGGTCAATAGAACACAGTCACTTGAACTGCCTTCTAAAACATGTCTTTCAGTGCTTGACAATGCCTTTGCAAGAGGCAACAACTACTCAGACCTCCCACAAACATACTAATCTATACCTGGGACTTCATGCCATGATTGCCGGCGGTCCCCAACAAACGAAACGAGAGTAACCCTTACACACATATATCATTATCTTCTTAAGGAAAAAGACTCAAAAAGGGGACAAAACCACCTGGAATGGCCACAAGAAGCTCCTCCGCAGTAAAGGCTCCCCCCAACGACTTCGTCAACCTGTATGATGCAATCACTAAAACTAGAAAACCATTAAACATACCTGCACCAAACAGACATATGGCCCTCTTGGCCTAAAGAAATAGCACATTTCATTACAAACGAATTAGCCCTCTTGGCCTAACAAAAGTAGCTCATTTGGCTATATCTAATGAATGGTCTTTTTGGCATATACACTGCATTTTAAGGATAGCATACAATAGGAGAACTAGCCCCATGCTACTTGTGTGAGTTAGCTAAAAGCTTGATATGGGCCCTTTGTAGATCCACTAGCCCAAGCATTTCTATTGATATCTCAGTAATAATGGACATCTCTTCTTGGCTACTATGAGCTAAATGAATGACATCATTAGGTTGATATAACTCATCTTCTTGGTCGTCATTCAAAAACGGATCGCTTGTCCCAACTTTCCAATAACTCGTCCTATAGGGAGAATCATGGATTTATGATCATTCAACTCTTCTCTAATTGGACCCTTACGTATGTCAATGATATGATCCAACTAGATAGAGCTTCAAGCCTAGACCTATCACATAGATGGATCTTAGGGCAGTCCCTATTGTTAAATGTAGCATTATGGCCTTTAGTCACATCCTCTTGGGAATCCATCAAAGCATGTCCACATGCAATTCCTGGCCCTTCATCTGACACAACAACCATACATTTAGAAGTTTTGGGTCTCCAAACCCATCTCATATTCTTTTTCATATTCTTAGACTGCCTCATTTTGTAGCATTGGTCTAATGGACTCAAAACGAACTTATTGCTATAGCTAGATGACCTCACATCCTTAGGGCTTCTACTGAGCATAGGTGGACCTTGGCATGGTACATCTTCTTCATATGAGATGTCTTCCCTTTCCTTTGTCCACTCTGCAACAACTGCTTAGCCATAGGAACCATACTTTTACTAAAAGGAATAGCCTCTACTCAAAAGCATGATTCATCCATAAATTGGAAAGGTATTTCAAGAGCCTTACAAGGAGCACAACTAGGGCCATGCATAGCAAGCTTATCCATACTCATAGGCTCGATGGTCCTATCAATCCCACCATCGCAACTACCTCTCGTGGAGCTGTTGCAAGCCTTGATAGGACTTGTTGGGCATGGAATCTTTTTATCCCCAAGAGGCATCTTATCACTGCTCATAGGATTGCCACTTCCTACTTGGATATTTTGACCACCAAGATCTCCCACTAAGGTTATCTTGGCATTAGCGAAATGATTTTCTCTTTGCAAAATTGGTAGGATATTTGGATGCAGTTGCAACGAGCAGGGGAAACTCCAAAAGTTTTCCCAACATCTTCGAATATACTGCTCATAGTCAATTGTATGCCTCTTAGCCTCATTTAATGACTTAGGATCTCACATCCTCACTTGGATTTGTGTATTAATCTCTAAGCCACTCATAAAGAGCTCACATAGCACATCCTTAGGCAACATGGTATCTCTTCTTGGCCAAAGTCTTAGGATATCGTCAAAGGCTCTAGTGTATTTTTTATCAGAAGGGTAAGACTCTTCTCTTATCTGCATAAGCTACCCTAAGACTTGGGTCATAGGCACCTTCTTTCCATATTCATCTAAAAATTTATGACATAGCTCATCAAAGGATTTAATCGACCCTCTTGGGAGGCTCTAATACCATTTCCTAGCTTCTCCCTTTAGGGTGCTAGAGAACACAAGCATCCGATGTGTATCATCAAACCCACTTGTAAGGCACGTTAGGCCGTATTCCTTTAAGTGCAACATTGGGTTCTCATTTACCAGCCCATGAAACACTGGGAGATCCCTATAAGGAGGAGGGCATTTAGTCCACCTTCTTGGGATCAGCACTGGGTCATTAAAATCTTCATAATCATGACCTAGTTTCAACCTTTTAGGGTCGCTAACCTCTTCCGTTTCCACCTCTACTGGTGTAGGAAGGTTAATACTATCCTTAATGTCCCTTTTTGCCAACTCATAAAGTGGTCTAGGGAGGCCTATAGCTCTTAGCATGTCATTCGGATCCTTTCTTAGAGGATCTTCCATATCTTGCCCCTTCCTAGGTAGTACCATGATGGCTTTATCTAGGAGCTTCTACCCCTCATAAAAGCAAACTTATCCTTCGCACTTAGGACCTGAGGACCGTGCCTTTTAAGCAACGATTTTCCCTTTATAGCTAGGGCTTCTAACATCCTTATGATACCTAAAAATTTGGCACAATGCCCCACCACATGGGATGCTTCAATCATAACTGCACTCCACTGTATGTCGAGTTTTTTCCATTGCACTATGGCTTTAGCATAATCACTTGTTGATGCCATGATCGCCATAGCTTCCAACATACTTGTTCCATGCCCTTTAGGTTAATGGATGGTTATACATGATTTATCTTTGGTAAAGACCACACCAAGGCAAACCTCGGCCCTTGCCATCGCATTAGAGGATAGGGTAACCACTAACTAGTTACTCTTCTCATCACCTAAATTACCTTATGTAGAGGACTCATACTCTACATAACTAACTAAGTCCATCAATAAGTTTTGTATAGGGAAAGCCAAGGTTTTCCGTCCTTCAACGAACCCCATTTTATGGGCAGCTTAGCACACTCCTAATGGATAGACCGCCACTTATAGACAACTCTCAGCAAACACACCACCTATCGGGACCTAAAATGGGCCCAACACTGGCTCTCTAGCACTACGGTCACACTACACTAACTACTAATATCGATTTTGTGTTTGTAACAGGACACAGTCCAACGTTTACCTTCCCTTACTCCTCGGAGGGAGATCTCATAATATATAGGTATAATACCTCGTATCACATACGCAGGAGGCAACCTCTCGGCTCAAACATTGCAGCCTCACTGCTGCTCTCCTACATCTCGGGAATTAGGCCCAAGATGCGTTACTTCAACATAAAGAAAAAATGTACAAGCTCCACTCTTTGATTTATCAAATGATCTAGGAGTTGATGTTTCCTCACTGAACTTATCCCAAGGAACCACTCGTCTAACCTACAGCAAGGACTTCCTCACACTCTCAGTGTTGGTCAATGTTTAGTATACAAGTGCTATGCATTCAGGATTTTATACCATGTGACATGCAAAATGCAAAAGTGGATGCTTAATTGTGCACAAACATTTGTCATTTAAAAATCAACAAAATGGAGTGTAAAAATCAGCCCTTCAATGATTTTTAATCTATTCATTGTTGCTACATTGCTAGAGACTAGCACAAAGTTACCTCGTACTACTAGCCTCTTTAAACTTATATTATTATCGTCCTATATGATGTGCATAGCCAAAAGATCAGACTTTATTTCATTTTCAGTAAAACGCTTCCACAACCCTTTTTTCCCCCTGCCGCTTATGTGTTGCATCGTTGCATAAGTGTAGGGTCTTATTTTTTTGTCATTTTCAATCTATAAAGCAATAAAAATACACTAAAACATGCATACAATGGTGATCCAAGGCTATACTTCATGCCTCAACCTTGCCAAACATGCACACACATTATCCATATTTTTTCTTAATTTTTAAAGCACGAAAACTTATTTTTCCTCCTTTTTTGCTATTTTTCACATTTATTTATCAAGAAAATAGAGCATTTACTAGTTTTTCTTATTTTTTTGATTATGACAACTGAGAATCGCTCATTTTACACATTTCATCCCTCATGCATCATTTTTATCAAACTCAAAATGACAAAAACCCCCCATTTTCTTTGTAAAATGCATGTTTTTCGGGTTTTAAAAATTTATTTTCAGCATTATGGCATTATATATTATGATTTTTTTGACATAGATACAACAAACAATATTCCTACCAATTTTCATCCAATATGAACATCATTTGGCCAACCAAACCTCAAAAAGAAGCATTTTTCCTTTATAAAATAGAGTTACCGTTGTTTTTATGGTTGCGGGTTTCTAAGACCGGATTCGGGACAGCAAAATGGTCCACCATTAATGCTTAGCCCATATCCAATCATCCATCTCCATCCCCAAGGCGACTCAAAAGTGATTCAGTACCATGCCGGACAAGCATTCACCACCAGGGCTTCATCTCCCTTCACACGTAGGAACTGCCCCTTGCAGGAGAGAGAGGGAGGAGAGAGAAAGACTTGGTTCATAGTAGACCATCTAGGCAACCGTTCGAGGAGTGGAGGGCGGCAATATGGAGTGGAGAAATAATGTAGATCCCTAATGCAATTGGTGGGGGGGGTTGTTCTTCAGCCCCACCCCTCATTTTTCCATGGAGGAGGGGAGTATGGCCGCCATTTTACTGCATGTGTAGGAAAAAAATGGTCCCCCCCCCATGAAATCAATTTTTTGGGGGGTGGCCCCAAGGGCTTTATTTTGGGCCCCCTTCACACCAATTTTGGCCATTTGCCCGATGTCTAACGTCCAATTCACGATCTGAAAAATCCTACACGCCCGTCTTGATGTCCAACATTGCCAAGTAGCTACTCTGGCTCACCCAGGTGCTCAAAAAATTTACTAAAAATCCAAAACTAATGCTCGAGAGGCCTTCAAGGCACTTTTGAAAACTGTCTTTTACTTGCCACTTAAAATCAATCCAGCTGCATCTGTCACCTTCGACGGGATTAAATTTTCCCTTGAAATTTGGATTTTTTGGCAAAATTTGAGCACTTCTCAAGGCTCTCAAAAAATCAGCTCTCACATTTGTTTTGCCTATCATTTTGTCTTATCGCCCTTGGCAATATCATTGTTTCTGCTTTTGCATTTGTAACATTCATAGCATCTGCAGCAATTTTCTTGTTAGCCTCACGATTGTCAGTATTACCACCATCACACAGTTCCTTGGGAGTCTTTAAGTCTCCATCTTCAGGTTTCATAGTTCTTGTTGTCAGCTTGGATGTGTTTTCTAATTGCAAGTACAACATACATTGAGCCAACAGAATCGATAGCTCTCGCTTATCTTAACATTGAACTGCATACATTAAAAACCCTTGTCATCATTTTAGAAGTTTTTGGATACATAAACAACATAGACACACAAGCAAGCTTTCATATGAGCTACCACACACACAAACGTACACACGAGTTATTTACGCTTGAGTACTACTCAGTTAATACAAAAAATTGAGGATGGAACCAATCAATCAAATTTTCAAATTGACAATTCAAACTGAACAGCAAATGAAAAGACACACACAATGGAAAACAAATTCCTAATGATGATGACTAATGAGTTCAAATTCTTGGCAAAAAACTCCGCCCTCAAGTTCGCAGTGGTGGACATGCAGTGTCATGACATCCACCCCCTCCTAACCTGCACATCCTTCGGATGGGCCATAGCTACCCATCCTCATCACCACCAAGCTCGATGGTTAACTCAATCTCCTCATCTTCTACAAAATCATCTGCAATATCCACATCCTCATCTACATCATCTCCTCCCTTAAGTCCATCTCTTTCCTACAAATCGATATCCGCAAGGCTATACCATCAAGCTCTTCTAAGGAATACGTAGCATTGTCATGGACATGCTGCACCAAATAAGGCCCAAACCTTCTTCTTAAAACCTTGACGATAGTACTATGTTGGTTGCCTATACTACAAGATATAGACCTTATATCGACGTTAAAAGTGACGAAAATATAAATAAAGAAATTTGCCCCCGTCGTCACAAAAAGCGTTGTTATTGGTGACGCCATAGAACAATCAGTATTAGCGTCGCTATTTGTATTGGTATCAACATCGATTTGCGATGCTGATATCGACGCAAATAACGACGCTGATAACGATGCTCTGCGACGCTAATAATGACACCAATAACGACACGTGTAGGTAATTTTGCGACGCTAATAGCGACGGTAACAGGGGAAAAAAATTTATGGTGCCCTGCCACATATAGCACTATGTGCTTTATTTGGGCCTCACAAAATAGTTTTTGCACTGTGTACAATGCTTGTGTAAATAAAGACAAAGTGTACTTGAATCATAACACTGATACATGAAATAAATACATGATTGCATAATGAAAGCAACTGGTACAATCATGGAAAGATATCACTACTACATAGAAAATGTCTACACAGATCAGACAACCAAAAAAGAAGGGTGTGTGAGCTCCAGGGATCCAAGGGCGAGCTATATATCCTCACCATCCGAAAGCTCGTCTCGCCACAAAGGAGCATCGAACGGACTTTGCAAAAAAAGAAACAACTACACATCAGTCCACCATACAATAATGCATTCTAATTAAGCATAGTAACTACGAAAAAGAAATATGAGTGACTTACAGGGCCGTCGCGTCTATACAATAGATCGATCAATGTAGTGAGGCCGTGCCTCTCTGTATATCGAGTCTCAAGGCCAGTCAGATCACGATTTGTAATGGAGTGCTGCAAAGAAAACAAAATACTAACTGTTAGAAACATAACTGTCAGTACAAAGGATATTGCACAAAAAAAAGCAAGCAAAACAAAAGAAAAACTTACAAAGTCCTCCAAATATGTCTTGTGGCCACCACTCCCAAGATGATGGACCACTCCGGCCTCTAGTCGTGCCCTCGCTGCCTAGCGCTACTGACTCCAACGTCCTAGAGAATCTGTAGCCTCCTCCCTTAGTCGGCGCCAATCGTCCGCATCTAGCCATTCGGTCTTTGCAGCCCCACTCTTAAGTGCCTTACGTGCGTCCAATCGTCTGTGTGACATATGTACACACATGCACTCCATCATCCAACACGTAGAAAACCTATCTGCTGTGGCTAGAACCGGAAACTCCTCATGCAAAGATGCTACTATGTAGTCCTTGCTCCCCTCCGGTATGTTTTTCCAATGATCTAAGACGTTGTGCTGGAAAAACTTCTTGGCATAACTCTCTCATGCGAGCCATCACCCTCCTCCCCTCATCATTCATGATGATGGCTCCTGACCTATCATCGACAAGATAGGCCCTCTGGGGGGGTATGCCTAAGATGGGTCCTCTCCCACCTGCGACCATGCTCTTAGGCATATCCAGGAGACCCCTGTACATCTGGTATGCCGATCGGGGTAGTATCTATCGGTGTAGCACCCATAGGGGTGCCACCTGCAGACGGTTGAGAAAAAGCTGGAATAACTAGAGTAGATGTCCCAACATCTGTAACAAGTCCTGGAGGTGACGCAACTCTAGCATAACAACGAGACGATGTCGTGTTGCTGCACATCCGAGTCGTATACACCTCCATTTCTTTTGTTGTGCATTTGTGTTAATTTCTGCGTGTGATTCATTGTTTGTGTGATGCATTTTAATAATCCGCATCCAATGTATATATTCCCTTAGTGCATGCGCATGATTTTGTTTGGATGCATGATGTGTGTGTATTAGAAAAATATGAAAAACTGATGCCAAAGGATCTTTGTCCTGCTGCTATTTGGTCTAGCTCTATGTGCAATGACAGCCTTGGTGCAAGTGTTTTGGAGATATGTTACAAGAAGGACATTTAAAAGAGGAAGCAGAGTTGTTGCAAGATATGCCTCTTACAAATAATCTTGGTTGCTTGGATGTCAGTGTAGAATTAATGCAAAAGGCATGGTGACATATTACTAGCACAATAAGGCTTTGACAAAAATTATGCTCATGTCAGACTTTTATAAAAGTGCTGGAATGAGGAAGGTCGCTTGCCTAATTTTGACATGTGAACAAGAAAAAGAAAAACTAAAGATAGAGGAGAAAAGGAAGGGGAAAAGGAGACTAATTGGGGGAGAGAATTCGAATGGGGGAAGAAAGGAGAGAAAAAGCGGGAGGAAGTTACGAACAAGGGAGAGAGAGCGCAATTTTCTGTGACGAAGGCCTGCAACAGAAAGAGGAATAAAAAACAAGAATGGGAGGATTATGATGGCGACACTATGAATCACAGATAGTCATCTGGAGCTGTGTATCATGTGACATCTCACAGATATGAAGCTCAAACTCTAGATCAAAGCACAAACAGGCAGAGAGAAAAAGTAAACAATGAAGCCGGCCTCGGTCATCAGGCCAGGAGGAGTGTTTGTAGCAGAGGCCCTGCTTGCATAACAGCTTAGAGAAGCTTCCCTTTCTCAGGCAGAGAACTGAGCATGACTCGTGGGTCCGCTTCCGGAGGCTCGGCTGCAGCCTTGCTCTCAATTGCACACGCTATCGCTGCTTGTGATGGGGTTTAGATGTCATATGTCGGTGATGCTGCTGTGACTATAGGTGAAGCATTGCGGCCAAATGTGGTGGACAAAACTGCATTTTGCGGTGGCAAGTCGCTGTCAAATGTGGCGAATTCAGAGGGGAAAAGTGCACTTTGAGCTGATGAATCACTATCTACTTCGAAATCGATGCCAACGGCATTCTGAATGTCTCCGCTGAGGATAAGACGACGGGCAGAAGAATAAGATCACAATCACCAATGATAAGGGGGCGGTGAAGTCGCGAGTGACGGTTTCCCTCGAGGCATCTCCTTTCCTCAATCAGATTGTGGCACCCGGAGATGTAGTGCTGGACCTCTCCAAACTCAGCCTTGCCACACTTCGATTGGAAGGGGGCCTCCGTCAGGATAATGATCAGATTGTGGCTACCAAGGCTGGGAGACTCAAATTCATAAAACCGAACAAGCTTTGGGTGGAAGGCTCACAAAAGCGTTATATTCCAAGTGCAAATGATATTGTCATCGGGCTTGTTGTTGATCGACGTTCAGAGAGCTTTACCATTGATATTGGAGGTCCAAGCTATGGAACTCTTTCTATCTTTGCATTTGAGGGTGCCACTAGACGCAATGTACCCAGCCTTCAAGCAGGTTCAGTGTTGTACATGCGAGTTGTGAAAGCTAACTATGACATGCCGCCTGAGCTTTCATGCATTGATGCCACTGGTAAATCAACAGGCTTTGGACAGTTGAAGAATGGTTTGTTTTTTTTTTTAATTGTTCAACAGGACTTGCACGAGTGCTGCTGAGCAGGCCCACCTGTCCTGTACTCGATGCACTCGGCAAAAGCTTGTCTTTTGAAATTGCTGTGAGTCTGGATCAATAGTCCTTCAGGTATCTACAGTAATCCTTGTTTCTAATGCCATTATAAATGCTGAGTTCTTGAGTGCTGCTCAACAGCAAGTGATGGTGCTGAAATTGCTACAAAGGGTACAATGATTTTGAACTATTGAAATGCTCATGTTGCTGGAGATCCACCAGTTTCCTCGTGATCAAAGTAATTCATCTTCTAGAACTGGGTCTTTCCTTGGAAAGCAAATCTGAAAGAGCTCACAGTTTTTTTTTATCGCATGATGCAACCAACTTCCATGTTGCAAGTATCCCAAAGGCTCTGTTTAGGCTGAAATTTCAGTAACCCAGTTCCCATTCTCAGCAATCCTCTCGACAGAGTTTTCATCTTCAAGCATGGCATACTACAGCTGAACGACCACGTGCAAGGCTTTACTTGGTGCTGTACTTGTTCGAACCAAAATTTTGAGCTGTGGCTATGTTCTTGACAAGCAATATATGATCTTTGGCATCAAATTTTGAGATCTTCTTGTTAGCCTCTTTCCTTGCTGTATCTTGAACCCCGTGTTTTGCAGCTCTTGCACGATCTCTTTGACATTTCTGGTGAACCCGACGTGAAAGTGCTGCGTCATCAGCAAGATGGGAGACTCGCAAGAAGAGATGACAGATGATAATGTCATGAAGAACCTGTTTCAGTCATTTACCATGTATATGCAGCAGCAAGCTCATGCAAAACGTGACAGTGATGCTATGGATGCTTTCAAAGCTGTCCAACAGGAGATGAAGCAGTTTAATGGCCAGCAAGTGTCAACTTACCTACATTTGTATGAAGAAAAGATGAAGTTTTTTTGGGTTTCTCAAGATGTTTGGAGCCGCTACTTCTTGCGGATCGTGGTGCGCGCTCTTGAAGGTCAAATTGCAGAAATTCAAGAGGCACATGCAGGTTGGACTGAATTTAAAAAGGCATTAAAAGATGAATATTTCCTGGAGGATACAGGTCTTATGAATCGCAGGAATTTTTTAGCATGGGTTTCTATGCCTAATAAGGGACTTTCTGTTACCGCTCTTCTGCGAGAGTTTGAAAGCCGTTATGATCAGTTGGATGGGACTGAACAGCAAGCTTTGGAGATGCAGAAAGTGGAGTTATTTTTGCAAGCTGCAGATGCTGATTTACAGGAAAAGTTGGATGATCTTTTGGAAGATCAAGCTATTGATTCAGGTTTAAAGACTGAGTGGAGACATGTCATTGATGCTGTGAATGCTCTTGTCAAGAAGCAGCGTAGGAGAGTCAGATTGCATCGAAATACAGGATTAGTTCCTGAAAAATCCTTGGAGACTTCTTCTTCTACCCCTGTTGCTTCTTTGCCTAAGCCTACTCCTCCTGTTATGAATCCACCAGTTCCTGCTGCTCCAGTGCCCTTATCTGTAGATGATGTTATTAAAGGCTTGGCGGATTTGACAATTGAAGCAGTCAAAGCTGAAGTTGGTAAGTTAAAAGAGCAACTTATGTCAGTACCTGCTGTAGCACCTGCTCCAGTGACTGCTTTTCCAGCTAGTCAAAGAAAAGGGCGACGATGTATTTGGTGTGATAGTACAGAGCACCAACACTGCAGAGATTGTGATGCTTTTCAGGAAGCACGTAAGAAGAATGTAGTGTTTTGGGGACAAGATGGGAAGATATGGCTGACAGAGACTGGCGCTCCTCTTGACACGAACTTTGGTAAGGGAGGTATGAGGAAGCTTGTTGATGATATGGCTTCGCGATCAGCTTATGTGAGTGTTAGAGGAGATGCTTCAGCTTTTGGAGTCCAGCTTGAGCAGAAATCTGATGGAGACTCTGCTTTGTGGTCTTCTGCCTTGGAGATAGCGAGAAGAGGGAAAGTTCAAACTTCTACTATGACTTGTGTGGGCTCTAGCATCCGAGGAGAAACAGGATGGGATTCTCCTGTTGACAGGCATTCTATTTTTGCTTATATGGCTAAAACGCAGGGTTTAGATGCCATGGTTGAGGAAAAGAGAAGAAGAGATGAGGAGGGTCCTAGTTCCTCCAAAAAGACTAGAGGGGGTGACTTTGTTTCACCACCTGTTACAGCTCCACCTATGCCAAATTCTCCAACTCAAACAGGTTCTGATCAACCAATGGGAGACAAACAGAAAGAAAAGAGGCAACCAAGAAAAGAGCCAGGATTCAAGCTCTTGTCAGACCTTGATATGCAAACGGATATGAGTAAGATTTTTCATGAAAGAATTTTGAATAGTGAAGTCACTTTTACTGTTGGAGAGGCTCTTGGGATTGCTAGAAGAGAAATACAGGATCAGATGCAGGATCTTTTGCGGAGGAAATGACATGCGATGGAAGGACCTGCTTTACAGGGATTGCGGCATGGAGCTCTTGGGAAAGAGCATGATGATGCAGTGATGGTTGAGAATGCTTCTGCTAATCCGCAATTGGAGAAAATAGTGCAGCCTATGCAGTATGAAGAAAATGAGACCCCTATTCTCATTCCTCGCAGCCATTTTTCACGAAGTCATTGGGCTAGAGCAACCACTAAGACAGTGGTAAGGATTGGAGAGAAACAAATTCCCTTGATTGCTTTAGTTGATCATGGCTCTGAGATTAATCTTATTGCTCGAGGTGTTTATGAGAGTGGCAAGTGGCCTATGGATGCAGAGCATGGCTGGCGTATGAGAGCCGCCAACAATACTTCTGGTGATATGTATGCTGCTTGTCCGAGTATCAGAATTTCTATTGGTAATGTTGAAGAGGATTATCATTGCTTTGTTCAGGATTCATGCTCTTATCCGATTATTCTTGGACAGCCTTTCATTACAGAAGCAAGAATGGAAACAAAAGTGATGGATGACGGATCAGCTTATGCGCGGATACGCAGTAAAGATGGTATGCGAGCTGTTCAGTTTATGACTGTTGGGGTAAATCATCCGAGAAACAGGGACTCCTTGCGTGAGGCACCACTACCTGCGAAGGAGTTGGATTTTCATTAGGTACCGCTGTCTTGCGAGACGCCAGTGGTACGGAGCGGAGAAAAGAGGAGATCTCGCCTCCTGGCAGCCAGTCTTCCTCCAATAACTTTGTTGGGATTACTTCAGATAGTTCAGTAAGTTATCAGAAAATTTCAGATTTGCCTAGAGCTGCCAGGCAGTACATTGGTCGTAAGGAGAAAGAGTTAAAGAATGCAGGTATCTTGCAAGCAGAAGAGGATGTGGATGGATTGTATGAAGGGATGTCTTATGCAGATACATTGTTTGAGATGAGAGCAATGCTGAAAACTGATGTATGCAAGGGTACAAAGATCATACCTGTGCAAACCTTGGATATGTTTCAGGAAATTTCTAGTTTTATGCTGCAAACAGAGTTAGAGGCTGAGAAAACTCAGCAAACTGAATTTATGGCTGATCTTGATCAGCTAACAGAATTGCAGAGGGCTGAATCCATTCAGCCAACAGAGTTGAATGCAGAAAAATTTCTGCATACAGAGTTTCAGGATGCGTCTATGCAGTCCATTGAGCCGAGGGCTGAATTCATTCAGCCAACAGAGTTGAATGCAGAAAAATTTCTGCATACAGAGTTTCAGGCTGCACCCATGCAGTCTATAGAGCTAAAGGCTGAAATTTTTCAGCCAACAGAGTTGAAAGATGCTGAAAATTTGCAGAAATTGCAGCAAAGGAAAGAGTGCTTGAATGATGCTAAGGTTGACACAAAATATAAAACAGTTGATAAGAAGGTTAAGCCGATTGCAGGCCCGCTTCCTTCTGATAGTGATGAGCAGATTGAAAAAGCTATGAAGCAGCCTATGTTGAGGGATCCTGCAAATATTGGACATAAGTTTACAGCTGAAACTCTTGCAGAATTGAAGATTGGAAATGATGATTTTTTGCTTCCAGTGGAAAAAGAATGTTTTAGAGAGATGCTTGGACGTCATGGTAAGGCATTTGCTTTCTTTCCACATGAAATTGGCTGCATTAGTCCCGAATTGGTTGCACCTATGGTCATCTTCACTGTTCCTCATGTACCATGGAATATACGTCCTATACCTGTGCCTAAAGCACACTTGCCAAAGCTGATAGAGTTGCTGAATGAGAAGATTAAAATGGGGATTTTGGAACCCTCTTCTGCACCCTATTCTAACAGGTGGTTTACTGTACCAAAGAAGAATGGTACTTTGAGATTTATTCAGGATATGCAACCCATGAACAAAGTGACAATCAGGAATGTGGGAACAGGTCCAGTTGTGGATGAATTTGCTGAGGCTTTTGCAGGACGATCCATCTATTCACTAGGTGACTTGTATTCAGGTTATGATCAGTTTCAGCTTGCCTTGGAAAGCAGGGATATTACTACTATGCGGACACCTATTGGTCTTGTGAGGATGTGTACCTTGCCTCAAGGTGCTACAAACTCAGTTGCTCATATGATGAATGCTATGCATAGAGTTCTTCGAGACTATATTCCGCAGTATACCATGCCTTTTCTAGATGATGTGCCTATTAAGGGTTGTGCAGAAGAAGAAAAGAATGAAAGTCTTGATTTGCGTGGATGTAGACAGTTTGTGGTTGACCACTTGATTGCTTGTGAGCAAATATTGACACGATTAGAGGAGGTAAATTTGACACTTTCAGGGCTGAAATCTGTCTTTGCTGTTAATGAAGTCATCATAGTTGGGCATATGGTTGGATACTATGGCAGAAAGCCTTCTCCTGCAAAGGTGGATGCCATAAACAGGATTGCAGAGTATTGCTCAACTACTTCAGAAGTGCGGAGATTTGTGGGAGCTTGTGTATTTTACATGATTTGGATTCCTCATTTTGCTCATATTGCAGATGTTCTCTATCAGCTGCTTCGAAAGGGGCGGAAATTTCATTGGGATGAGAAGCATTCAAAAGCCATGCGTAAGCTCAAAAAGCTGTTGCAATCAGCTCCTACTCTACGCAAGGCGGATTATCAGTGTGGACGGCCGATCATGTTGACAGTTGATACTAGCCCTATTGGCATAGGTTGGGCTGTGGGACAGGATGATGCTGATGGAAATAGGTATGCAATCTGCTTTGGAGCTAAAGTTCTTAATGAGCGACAAAGGAGATATCCACAAATTAAAAGAGAGTTGTGGGGAGTAGTCACTGCACTGAAGTGTGACAAAGGGTATTTTATTGGAGCTTCAGTTATTGTGGAAACAGATTGTTTGCCTTTGCTTGGCATGATTACTAGTTGCTTAACTCCAGATATAGCGATGCTTCGGTGGATTGCCTATATCAAATCATTGAATCCAAAATTTCGACACATAGCAGGGAAAGATAACCCAGTTGCTGACATGCTTTCTAGAGCGAGATATGAGGATGAGGAGTCAATGCTTGCAGAAGATGATGAGACAGAGTTTGCTGCTTCTGTCCTTATTCATGATTGTCATGTATCTACTGTTGAAGCTTTTATTGAAGAACTTTATGTTGATGAGTGGCTGCAAATTGGACAATATCTAAGTTCATTGACTCGAAGAGCTGATTGGACAGATGATGAATTCAAGAAAATCAGAAGGAAGGCTTATGGGTATTTTTTGAAAGATGGTTTTCTTTGGAAGCATCCAAGAAAGAGAGGAGGCTTACCCTTGAGAGTAGTTTGTGATGTAGCGATGCAAATACAGATTATGCGAGAGTTTCATGAGAGCTCATGGGCTGGACATAGAGGTGTGTGGGCTACCTATGAGAAAATCAAAGAAAGATACTGGTGGAAAGGGATGTATAAAGATGTTTCTCATTTTGTGGAAACTTGCAGGGACTGCCAGCTTTACTCTTTAGTGCGACATCGTGATGAGCTGCATCCGACTTATCCACTATGTATGCATTACAAGTGGGTGGTAGACTTGGTTACTTTGCCAGTGGGACTTTGGCAGATGAGATATCTTGTCTTGGCTAGAGAGGATCTTACAAACTATGTTGAAGGTAGACCGTTGCGGACAAAGACCACCACTACAGTATGTAAATTCTTGTTGGAAGAAATATTTTGCAGGTATGGATGTATAGGCAAGATTACAGCTGATCGTGGAGAGCTAGATGCTGATGAAGCTAGAGAATTCTTCTCACGGCTTGGAATTAAATTGGCTCTTACTACTGCCTATAATCCAGAGGGAAATGGCAAAAGTGAAAGAGAACATCCGCCAATAGTTAAAGCATTGGCAAAAGCTTGTAGAGGTCGGATTGGAGATTGGCCGAGATTACTACCTTTTGCATTGTGGGCTGATCGCTCTACACATAGTGTGACTACTGGATACATGCCTGCGGAGTTGATGTATGGGCAAAAACCTGTTATGCCTACTAAAATTTGTGCTCTCACTTGGAGTGTTCTTCCGTGGCATGAGAATTTATCAAGGGAAGAGCTGTTAGCCCTTCGGATTCGTCAATTAGAGAGAAGGACAGAAGATGTGCAGCTAGCTGTTGACCATTTGAAGGCAGCCCGTCTCAGAAATAAGGACAGGTTTGATTTAAGGCATCGCTTGAGGCCTAGAGCCATAAAAGAAGGAGATTGGGTTCTAGTCTACGACAGTAGTCTAGAAAATCAGCATAGTAGTATGAGAAAAATGGTTCAAAGATGGTTTGGACCATATGAAGTGAAGCAGGTTTTTGACAATGGTACCTATGAGCTGGCTGAATTAGATGGAACATTATTGAGGGTGCCTATTGCTGGAAAACGAGTCAAGATTTTCAAGAGAAGAGAGGATGAAGAATATGCACTTGAAGCATTGACAGAAGAAGAGCAGGTAGATGAAAGACAAGCAAAAGAGACAGAAAACATAGATGATGAAGCTGATGGAGAAACAGGTCCACTAGAATCAGAAGATGGACTTGACCTGTTTGTGGACTTGAATGATCCTGGATAGTTGGCACATCCGAAGGATGCGCAGGTTTAGAGGGGGTGGATGTCGTGTTGCTGCGCATCCGAGTCGTATACACCTCCATTTCTTTTGTTGTGCATTTGTGTTAATTTCTGCGTGTGATTCATTGTTTGTGTGATGCATTTTAATAATCCGCATCCAATGTATATATTCCCTTAGTGCATGCGCATGATTTTGTTTGGATGCATGATGTGTGTGTATTAGAAAAATATGAAAAACTGATGCCAAAGGATCTTTGTCCTGCTGCTATTTGGTCTAGCTCTATGTGCAATGACAGCCTTGGTGCAAGTGTTTTGGAGATATGTTACAAGAAGGACATTTAAAAGAGGAAGCAGAGTTGTTGCAAGATATGCCTCTTACAAATAATCTTGGTTGCTTGGATGTCAGTGTAGAATTAATGCAAAAGGCATGGTGACATATTACTAGCACAATAAGGCTTTGACAAAAATTATGCTCATGTCAGACTTTTATAAAAGTGCTGGAATGAGGAAGGTCGCTTGCCTAATTTTGACATGTGAACAAGAAAAAGAAAAACTAAAGATAGAGGAGAAAAGGAAGGGGAAAAGGAGACTAATTGGGGGAGAGAATTCGAATGGGGGAAGAAAGGAGAGAAAAAGCGGGAGGAAGTTACGAACAAGGGAGAGAGAGCGCAATTTTCTGTGACGAAGGCCTGCAACAGAAAGAGGAATAAAAAACAAGAATGGGAGGATTATGATGGCGACACTATGAATCACAGATAGTCATCTGGAGCTGTGTATCATGTGACATCTCACAGATATGAAGCTCAAACTCTAGATCAAAGCACAAACAGGCAGAGAGAAAAAGTAAACAATGAAGCCGGCCTCGGTCATCAGGCCAGGAGGAGTGTTTGTAGCAGAGGCCCTGCTTGCATAACAGCTTAGAGAAGCTTCCCTTTCTCAGGCAGAGAACTGAGCATGACTCGTGGGTCCGCTTCCGGAGGCTCGGCTGCAGCCTTGCTCTCAATTGCACACGCTATCGCTGCTAATGATGGGGTTTAGATGTCATATGCCGGTGATGCTGCTGTGACTATAGGTGAAGCATTGCGGCCAAATGTGGTGGACAAAACTGCATTTTGCGGTGGCAAGTCGCTGTCAAATGTGGCGAATTCAGAGGGGAAAAGTGCACTTTGAGCTGATGAATCACTATCTACTTCGAAATCGATGCCAACGGCATTCTGAATGTCTCCGCTGAGGATAAGACGACGGGCAGAAGAATAAGATCACAATCACCAATGATAAGGGGGCGGTGAAGTCGCGAGTGACGGTTTCCCTCGAGGCATCTCCTTTCCTCAATCAGATTGTGGCACCCGGAGATGTAGTGCTGGACCTCTCCAAACTCAGCCTTGCCACACTTCGATTGGAAGGGGGCCTCCGTCAGGATAATGATCAGATTGTGGCTACCAAGGTTGGGAGACTCAAATTCATAAAACCGAACAAGCTTTGGGTGGAAGGCTCACAAAAGCGTTATATTCCAAGTGCAAATGATATTGTCATCGGGCTTGTTGTTGATCGACGTTCAGAGAGCTTTACCATTGATATTGGAGGTCCAAGCTATGGAACTCTTTCTATCTTTGCATTTGAGGGTGCCACTAGACGCAATGTACCCAGCCTTCAAGAAGGTTCAGTGTTGTACATGCGAGTTGTGAAAGCTAACTATGACATGCCGCCTGAGCTTTCATGCATTGATGCCACTGGTAAATCAACAAGCTTTGGACAGTTGAAGAATGGTTTGTTTTTTTTTTAATTGTTCAACAGGACTTGCACGAGTGCTGCTGAGCAGGCCCACCTGTCCTGTACTCGATGCACTCGGCAAAAGCTTGTCTTTTGAAATTGCTGTGAGTCTGGATCAATAGTCCTTCAGGTATCTATAGTAATCCTTGTTTCTAATGCCATTATAAATGCTGAGTTCTTGAGTGCTGCTCAACAGCAAGTGATGGTGTTGAAATTGCTACAAAGGGTACAATGATTTTGAACTATTGAAATGCTCATGTTGCTGGAGATCCACCAGTTTCCTCGTGATCAAAGTAATTCATCTTCTAGAACTGGGTCTTTCCTTGGAAAGCAAATCTGAAAGAGCTCACAGTTTTTTTTTATCGCATGATGCAACCAACTTCCATGTTGCAAGTATCCCAAAGGCTCTGTTTAGGCTGAAATTTCAGTAACCCAGTTCCCATTCTCAGCAATCCTCTCGACAGAGTTTTCATCTTCAAGCATGGCATACTACAGCTGAACGACCACGTGCAAGGCTTTACTTGGTGCTGTACTTGTTCGAACCAAAATTTTGAGTTGTGGCTATGTTCTTGACAAGCAATATATGATCTTTGGCATCAAATTTTGAGATCTTCTTGTTAGCCTCTTTCCTTGCTGTATCTTGAACCCCGTGTTTTGCAGCTCTTGCACGATCTCTTTGACAACGCAGACACCGCATCCGTGCCTCCATAGCAACCACCTGAGCCACACTCCCTGGAATTGCCACGAGAGCGAGGAGTAGCACTTGTATCCCGTGCCGACCGTGGGCTCACTGCCTCCATATCTCTGCAGCATCCCCCTGATCCTGAAGCACTCCCTCCCTCTGGCCCAAGTCTGGAGCATCGACCTCATCTGCTCGAAGCTGAAGCATCTGATCGCATCGAAGTAGATCTAATAGAGCGACTTGACAATGTCTGAGACAGCTCTTGGTCCGCCATGTCTCTGAATCTTACCATTTGATCTGGAGACATACGCGTGAAGATATCCTGCAACTCCTCATCGCTCATCCCTTGACTCATCCTAATGATCTATGTATCCAAAAAGGTCAGCTGCACATACAAAAAATGATGTTAGCATAATCAATTTAAATCATACAAAGCACGATAATATAAATCCTTAAAAAATGATCTCACTTAAAATGTAAATCTTATGTATTCTTATAAGTGATTAGTCAACAAATTGAGTAAGTGAATGCTCCAAGTATGAAGTATACTATGGTCCCATGTCAATATCCTGACACAACTCCGCATACATTGGAAGGTCGATAGACATGTCACCACAAAAGGATGAGTCCACCTCGTTCTCAAAGAATTCTTGGACTCCTGTATTTCCATCATTCTTACCCGATACTGGCTCCTCTACATGCTCCAAGCTTTCGGTGGACTCCACCCCTTGCAATATCGACCTCTCTATTTGCATATTGTCCTCATCTATGCTCAGAACATCGCTTTGATCATATACTCTCGCACTTCGAGGAGCTGAAGGTATAACATACCACCATAGAGGTTATCGGGGGTTTGGATAGAAGATTACATGTTCATAAACATGTACAAGAGAGATTAAACTATTGTGATATGTACCATGTCATAATACAATTAACAAAAAAATGAGTTCATGCACCTGCTCACAATGGGCTGGTAAGACAAAGGTGTCGCGCAAATCCGTCCATTTTTTTCCGGAATCTATTTCGAGAAATCCAGATGGACCTCATCGAACTGTTGCTCCAGCTCCTTCAAGTACCACTTTGAACCACTGCACATCGAATAGTATCATGGAGAAGCTACGGTAATCCACCGTAACAATACTTTGCAAGTTCCCAAAATACTCCATCTCATCTATAACTGTGTTTGGATCCGTTGCTCGTCTGGCTCTCTTGCTCGAACCTTGCCATGATACCATAGTCTGTTATGGAGCGCATTTTGTCCATACGCTCCACACGAAAATGTCGTCCGTACGACCATACTGCACTATATATTTTGTATTTTACATTGAAACACTAAAATTAGTTATCGTATATAAAATATAGATATGACAAATCCTAAACACGTCATCACCTTTGGACTACATCCCCTCGAGAATTCCCACTCCTCGATTGAGTCCTCCGCCCCTTCGCGAGGCGCTGCGGTCAAAGCTCCATGCAACCAACGTGTTGATATGAACCGTAGCATCTCCTCCATACCCTCGGGATATCAAATCGGTCGATGGTGTATACTATGTTGAAATTCAGATTGCGCTTCCTCTCGATCTTGCCTAGCTTGCTGGTACCTGGCGAGCCACATCTCCATAGAGGCATGGTGCAATATACAAAAGCGATGCACCTTCTCCTCCATTGCAGCATCCATTCTTTTTTCTACCCCATTTTTAACCACCACATCTCCGGTCAGTCTATCATCGTCCTTCAATGCGACCATGGCATTTTATTGTCTGGATACACCATTGGTAGCCATTGTGAAATATGCACTAGCACCTCAGACACCAACCAACCTTCAGCCATGCTACCTTCTGGTTGAGCTCGTTTTTGTCACACAAAGCCTTTCATGGTTTTCATGAAGCGCTCCAAGAAGAACATCTATCGCGTAGGATAGGTCCAGCAATCTCCACTTCATCTACAAGATGCACAAGGTGGATTTGTATCGTGAGCATGCTGGTAGGCAGGTATTTCTCAAAGAGACAGACCGTCTCCACTACTCCCTGCCTCACGAATTCAATAGAGGACGTCTTAATCTCCTTCTGTGAGATCCATTGCACTAAAGTCGACAACCTATAAATTGTCCCGCATATTTTTGGAGTACGGCATCCTGCGATCGCGATCGGTAGTACAAACTGCCACAAATGAGAAAGCATTATGAACAATGGATACACTCCAAATAGCAAAATGTACACGCCAATTACAATCCATTCGTAGTACAAACCTAACATATATTATGCCAATCATGGGATTTTAGCCCTGATAATTGGTCATCTTTAGAAAATGCAGACCTGAGAGAACGCATCATACCCGTTAGAGTGCGGATAGACTTGACTATTTGCTTCACAATGAGCTCTTCTTTAGTGGACAAAATCCAAGGAGCGCGAGATAGCTGCACGTGACCATCAACACTCGATTGGCCCAAAGCACCTCCATCTTGCCTACCTCCTTCAAATCCATTCGTGTCCCTATAGTGTCTCTCTTTCCTGTGATGTGGTCCCATAGCAAGCTGCCCACATTCTTGAAAATATGCATGGGATCCAACAAGTGGTTGATCTGTAAGTGGGTCCAATATGGTAGAAAACTGAGAACTGTCACATTCTGTTTGGATGTGACTCCGCGTGGACCATTTTCAACTTATACCAGCTTGCGGCATTCATACATGTTGGAGGTTGTCCAAGAAAACCTTCCCTGAGTTCATGACCCTCTGGCAAGAAAGCGGTGTGCCCTTGATATACCATCTTCTTCATGGTTCGTGACCTTCGAAAGTCTAACTGTGGCCCGCACAATGGACATGCATGATAACCTGAGGTAACCAGACCTATTCCAACACCTCTATCCAGTGAATACAAACTTGAACGAGCTATGATAAATATTATCAACGAGAACGGAAGCCTATTTACCTGAGCACTCTCCGAATCCCGGAAAGTCATGCATCGTCCACATGAGAATGGCTCGAATATTGGCAGACCATCGACCATCGTGCTTGCTCATATCTTGCACGGTGACCCCCTCCTTCCACAAAATCTTAATCTCATCGATTAATGGACAAAGATACACGTCCATATTTTTGACATTGTAGTGGCCGGGTATGAGTAAGCTAAGGATGAGATATCCTTTCTTTGTAGAAAGCCATGGAGGGATATTGTAGTTGACAAGGACTATAGGCCATACACTGTAAGAAGTTGAGCGTAGATCGAATGGGTTCACTCCATCCATTGCAAGACTGAGCCGAAGATTCCTTGGCTCTCAGGCAAAGCCTGGGAAGGCAGAGTCAATGTGGCTCCATGTGCATTAATCTGTTGATATTCGTTGAACTCCATCTGTGGACCTATTCTGCGCATGCCACGGTGTCAAGCTCACCATGCCGGACGTACAAAACATATGGTTTATGTGGGGGATAAGTAGAAAGTGTCTAAGAACTTTTTGAGGGATGGTTTGCCCTTGCAAGTCCTGTCGATACCTGTGAGCACCACACTTTGGACATGTCTCCATAGTCTCGTATTCTCCTTGAAACAGTATGCAATCTTTGATACATGCATGGATATTGTTGTAGTCCATGCCAAGCTTTCGTAAAACATGTTGTGCATCATCAAGAGACTCATACATGGTATTTGCAGGTGGTAATATATGATATTTCAGTAACCTGAAAAAAATCATAAAACACCTTGAAAAAGCACAAATGTTTTTAATGATAGTATCGAAAAGAAATCAACGAAGCGTACGTACAAGGTACCTGAACAACTCGGTCACACTCGCATCACTCCACCCGTATTTTGCTTGCACACTTAGGAGTGCAAGCAGTGTCTTCAGACAAGATACTCGGCACCCATCATATAATGGTATGGATGCTTTCTCTCTAAGCAGATCAGAAGTCTCGACATCCATGGGAATCAATGCATCGATCATTGCCTCCATCTCAAGCTCCAAGATTGTAGGTAGGTCTGGAAGGCTGCATGTCTCCTCTAGTATTGACAGTATAGATTGGGTAGTACCTTCCAAGTGGTGGATTGGCTCAGGCACTCCATCTATCGCACGCCCATGAACTCTTCTAATTGGCCACAAAAAGGGTGCACTCCTCCTTGGGACGAGACGTCACCTCCTTGGATAGCAAATTTGCCAGCCACACCCAATCTTCTTGTATATGGTATTCAATTAGCTTGCGAGTACAATGCATGATTGATATTAACTTTTGTTACCATTTATTGAAAATCCAAGATCGCCTGATCAATGATCTCAAATTGAAACTCGCCGAAGCGTCGTACGTGTTCTATAGATAATCGACGTTTTCGTCTAATTGCCAGCTTGCATTGAGAGGAAGGACATGGGACACGCTGATTAAGATACGCATTGTGATCTTGAACAACAAGACCTTCATCGTTTTCCATTTTGTCTATGTTATGATAAACAATTTGTTTTTGTTATCATTATTTTTTCTTTCTTAAATTGTTTGAGAAGGGATTTCTTCTCTTGTAACTCAGCAAAAATTAACGTCTGTAAAGTCTCCACCCACCCAGCCACAAATTAACGTATATATGTCGGAGTGTTTCCCATCTCGTGGTGTTGTATCGGACCTCGCCACCGCTCTCTTTTTGTTTTTTATCCATTCATTATCTCCTCTCCTTCAATCTTTCCCTTTTTCTCTTTCTTTATTATGCTGTATGTTTATTCCCTCTCTCTCGTTCCTTCTTCATTTTTCTCTTCCTCCCCCTCTCTCATTTTCTTTAATGATCATGACCACGACCACGACCACGACTACGACCACGACCACGACCACGACTACAACCACGACCACGACCATGACTATGATTACGACCACGACCATGACTACGACTATGACTACGACTATGACTACGACCATGACTACGACGATGACGACGACTATGATTACGACCACGACCATGACTATGATTACGACCACGACCATGACTATGACTATGACTACGACTATGATTACGACCACGACCACGACCATGACTATGATTACGACCACGACCACGACCATGACTACGACTATGACTACGACCATGACTACGATGATGACGACGACGATGACCACGACCACGACCACGACCACGACTACCACTACCACTACCACTACCACTATAATAAACAAGAAAAGAAGAAGAAAAAAAAACAACAACAACAATAACTACTACTACTACTACTACAATAAACAAGAAAAGAAGAAAAAACTACTACTACTACTACTATTACTACAAAAAAAAAAACAACAATAAACAAGAAAAGAAAAGAAAAAACTACTACTACTACAACAATTTCCTTTTCTCTCTTCCTCTTCCTCTCTTATTTCCATTCCCTCCCTCACCCTTTGCCTCTCTTTCTCTCTTTTCCTGTTAGGTTTAATGTTTTTTTCTCTCTTTTTCTCTCTCCTCTCCCTCTCTCATTTACATTTTCTCTCTTCTCTCCCTCTCTCATTTCCTCTCCCTTCCTCACCCTCTCCCTCTCTTTCTCTCTTTCCCTATTAGGTTTAATGTTTTTTCTCTCTCCTCGCCCTCTCTCATTTTTTCTCTCTCCTCTCCCTCTCTCATTTTCTTTTATCATTCTCTCCCTCTCTCATTTCCTCTCCCTCCCTCGCCCTCACCCTCTCTTTCTCTCTTTCCTTATTAGGTTTAATGTTTTTTCTCTCTTTTTCTCTCTCCTCTCCCTCTCTCATTTTTTCTCTCTCCTCTCCCTCTCTCATTTCCTTTTCTCTCTTTCTCTCCCTCCCTCATTTCTTCTCCCTCCCTTACCCTCACCCTCTCTTTCTCTCTTTCCCTATTATGTTTAATGTTTTTTCTCTCTCCTCTCCCTCTCTCGTTTCCTTTTCTCTCTTCCTCTCCCTCTCTCCTCTCATGCCAAAACAATGTAACACATTTGCTACAATCCAATAGGCATAGTAATCAAATCAAGAACCCACTTGTAGTGAATACATAGCGGGTAAGTAAGGTGAAGCTCATCTCTATGCCTCACTGAAGAAAACAACTGACAATCAGTGCATATCTCAACAAATTGTGAGATATCTCTATGCATGCCTCTCCATAATATGACCAGTTCCAGCTTTTCCTTGAGAGTAGAGATTTGACTACAATGAAGACACCTTTAGGCCTTGTTTGGATGTGTATGCTTCCACAGGGAGCTATAATTTAGCTGCTCATATGAGGAATGGGATGAACAAGGTCTTACGGGATTTTATTCCAGAGCTTACCATATCTTTCACTGATGATCTACCTATCAAGGGTAGTTTGGAGAAAGAGAAGAATGAGAGTTATGATCATGGATGCAAGTACTTTGTGGCTACGCATATTAGAGATGTTGAGAGGATTCTTTGCAGGCTAGAGGAAGTGAATTTGACCTTGTTGGGATTGAAGTCTATTTTGGTGCCAAAGAGGTTTTGATTGTTGGACATATGTGTGATTATTATGGCAAGAGGCCTTCCCTTGCAAATGTTGATGCCATAGAGAATATTATAAAGACTTTCTCTTCTACTTTGGAGGTTTGCAAGTTTCTTGGAGCTTGTGTATTTTATCTTATTTGGATTCCTCATTTTGCTCATATTGCAGATGATCTCTACCAGCTCTTGAGGAAAGGGCAACACTTTTCTCGGGACATGAGACACACTAGAACTATGCAAAAGCTAAAGAGATTGTTGAGAGCTACTCCAACCCTTTGGAAAGCTGATTATGAGTGTGGGAGACCTATTGTACTCACTATTGATACTAGTCATATCTACATTGGATGGGTTGTTGGCCAAGAGGATGCAGATGGGAGGTATGCCATTCGGTTTGGGCGAAAGTCGTAAACGAGCGGCATGGCGAGTATCCACATATTAAGAGGGAGCTCTTGGGAGTTGTCACAGCTCTCAAGAATGATAAAGAGTACTTCATTGGTGGTGCTGTGGTGGTCGAGACTGATTACTTGCCTCTTTTAGGTATGATCATGAGTTGTTCTACTCTAGACATTACTATGCTTAGGTGGATTGGATACATAAAATCTATGAATCCTAAGTTCAAGCACATAGCACAGACAACCTAGTAGCGGTGGATATGCTTTCATGAGTGAGGTATGATGATATGGATTCTTCTTGCACCGATGATGTTGATGATGGGGTTGGTCTTTCAGCCATGCATTTGATCATACTTGTCATGTATGTGCTTTGGAGAGCTTTAATGAGTCTTTGTATACATGAGAGTATTTGTAGATTGGCCGTTATTTGAGTACCATGTCTAGACATGATGGATGGACTGATGCAGACTTCAAGAAGATCAAGAGGAAAGCTTATGGTTTCTTCTTGCGGAGTGGAGTGCTTTGGAAGTATCCATAGAAGCGAGGAGGATAGCCATTGAGAGTTGTATGTGACAGAACTTCACAAGTGTGAATCATGAGAGAGTTACATGAAAGTATTTGGGCAGGACATAGAGCTAGTTGGGCAACCTATGAGAAGATTAGAGAGCATTATTTTCCTTTTAATCCCAATCTCAACTACCCTTTCCTCCATAATATCCCTTTCTTCCCATGAAGCTCACTCTTTTACTCAAACTACATTCGTGTGATCGTTCACATTTCACTCAAACTACATTGACTTGGTGTTTGATATATATGTATGATGTGGACATCCATCCTTGACTCATTCAATCAAACTACATTGACTTGGTGTCCACATATCAATACTCTTGAGAATTCACGCCTAAAAATGATACTTTTCATAAAAGTTTCAAACAACTTTATAAGTGGCATTTTCAATTTAAATGAGTCAACTCATTGCCAAAAATCTTATTGTGCTAGCTTGATTGATTTTCTCATTTAAAATATCTAAAGCATACAAGCCCAAGTGCTTAATACAACTTGGCCTAATTATCAAGGATACTTTGCATACCTTGCTTAAAGTCTAATTTTGTTACGTGGAGTTAAATGGTAGGCCACTCAATACATAAAGACAATAAACCTAAGGATTCTAGCTAGATTGTGAAAAATTTCAAGAAATTTTACACCACATGTATTGTGTTGAGACTGCCAAATTATTCATGTTGATGTTGACATGGGAACACATAGGGGCATACTAACTTTAGATCTACACAAAAAGTTACCATGTAGGTCTAAATGTAGCAAAAGGAACAAAGAGATTGTTTGTGAACAAGAAAGAAAGGATTTGTTAACCAAAAAATTGATAACACTTATTATTAAGTTTCCCATTCAAATAGAATGCACAAGAATCAAAATAGGAAACCTAGACTAATAATAAAGGACCAAAGCACAAAATGCTTTAGGAAGACAATTTGAATTTTAGAAAAAGTGATTTGGCTCAATTTTAAGCTCACAAAAGAGATTATGGTATCCAAACCACAAGGAGAGGCTTAAGCAATGTCTACTAACTCACAAAAGAGATTATGGTATCCAAACCACAAGGAGAGGCTTAAGCAATGTCTACTAACTAACAGTTCTTGAGAATAAGGGGAAAAAGGCTCACCAAATTCAATGGGTTACCTAGTTATTTTTATATATGGGGCTTCACGCTACATCCAAGTTTGCATGCTTCTACATTACAAGCATAGTCCCTTGAATGGACAAGTCACAAGTATCGCCTTTTATGAAACAATTAAAAGCAAACCAAAAAGTCAAGAAACGTGAAATGAATTTAAAGGTAATATGGGGGAAAGCTTTCATAGTCTCAACACACATCTATTGAGCAAAAATGCTTTCACACTTGAAGGAAACTCAAGGATTCAATATATTTTTCATGTTGCTTGGGTTGACCTCCAAGAAGTAACCTTTATTTCTTTGGAATGGGTTTTACTATACCAGAACTACTTTGACAAAGCACAAGGGAAGTAGTTATCATGGCACTCACTCTATGCTAGGATTTTAATATGCACTTTGCGTGTCCCAAACCACATCTTTTACCTTGGTTATTTTATTTCATTGTCTCAAAGCACATTAGTAACAAAAAGCAATCCAAAAGTTCTCATTTGCCTTATTCCTTTCTTTTCGGTGTTCAAGCAAGACATTGTTAATGACACCAATTATTTCCCAATAGGCCCTTAGAAAAATCTAAGATTGTATAGAAATTGTGGTTGAGGAATGTACCTTGGCCTCTTCATCTCTCAACATTGATTGAGATCATCAACACAAACTTATAGGGAGAGAGAACATTGAGGAATAGAAGGAGCACCATTATGATCATCAAGTACATTGACCTCTCTTAACCTTGATGCCAATAAACAAAAAATTAAAGGGAGACTAAAAGCACCATTATTTAATGCACTGGCAATTGCATAATGTTAAATAGTAGTGAGTTTACATGTAAACACAAGAGGTGAGTGCCAAAATTGTGATCATAGTAAGAGAATCAAAATGAGGGAAATCATCCACAAGATGGGTAATGGATCAAGTGGCTCTAAGCAACTCAGCTAAAAACCTAAGCACAAGGCGATTTGATGTCCCCCAACATCTTGCAAACTCATAGGCAGAGATGACATGGGTATCTCACAAGATATCCAGCAATCCCCCTTATAACTATAGTAAAGCAAATGAGGATCAATCATAGTACTACCTATGATGTTGAAGCTTTTGCAATTGACTTTACTATGTTAAGGGTGTTGGTAGCATAACACAAAGAAGATACATTACAAGGCCTTTGCATGTATGGGACTCAACATGATTCTTGATTTCTCTTAGCTATTGATGGGCAAAAGGGGCCTCATGAGAACATATGGTGTCTTACCTTTGAGTGTCTTACGTTGGATTCCCACCTCATTTGAATGAGGAGTCTCCTCTAAAAGTTACTAGGTGTTCTTGCTTTTAGACTTTGATGAACAATGCTTATCAAAAAGTGAAGAAAACACAAACATCAAAAGTGGATTGGCACCTTGGAAAGATATGTGGTTGGGATGAGGCACCTTGGAAAGACATGTGGTTGGGATGAGAAAGGCCTGATCATACATGAACAACATGGTCTTTAGACTCACACTTTGTTTGAACAAGTTTAAAACTAGCCTTAGGTTTGGGTTATGCATGGTGTGAGAGGGTTTACATTAACACCACTTACACAGAGTTGGACTAGTGAGTGTTTTGACAAGTGGGGTTAACCCTTAAGGACATTCATCCTTGTTAGACCCTTCACCAAATGAGGGTCTCAATGTGTCTTTTGAGCACTTGCTAATGATATGCAATGCTTCTCATTCTTGTAAGAGACTCTAGTTTGCAGATGACATTGAAAATTTGCTCTTTTGAGATACAAATAATCTTTCTTCTCCCTTTCACGCTACGCCCTCCCTAGTGTGACAACATAACTCATGGTATGTTCTAAAACTCACACTTTCCCTTGTTGACCTTTTTGTGATAGGGCTCTTATGTTTGTGTGCAAGATAGCCAATGCACACGAAGGTGCTCAACATTCATTGTAAAGTAGAAATATAGAATATAGGGGCATAGGTTGAGATGGATTCTTTGATGACTATTCCATGATAGATAGAGCTACCGCAAAAATCCATGGTGAATTCTAGCAATTGACAAACCTTGTTGTTGTGATGAATAGGGACCAATCATTTCTAGGAGGTGAATAATGATCTTCCATGTATACGGGCCAAGTCACACCCAAGATTGGGGGGGAGTGGAGTGCCACTTACCCCACTAATCTTGTGGACATGCCCTTTGGGCTAGGGGGAGCATCGTTACACTAACCCCTACTTTCACTTGCTACCTCGGTGCTAGCAAGTTGAAGGCCCTAATAGCACTTTGATTGGTTACTTAGGGTTAGCTTTTTGCGAACTATGTGTGTAGATCCAGTTGGATTTTAGTTTTTTCTTAAATTTTTAATTAATGTTCATCGTTTCCCTAGTTGCTGTGATTTCCATGGAAGTCAAGTATATCTAGAGCTCTTTTTTCCTTCTCGTCCCTGGGGCTGGGCTCTAAAGCAATATTAGTAAACTCAGGAGATTGATGATGTGCTCATGTCTTCAACTTGTAGGAGCTGGGATTCAATGATGGGACTGCTTTGTATGTGCTGCTAATAAGCACGAGTATGGAGTTTATAATGATGTAAGAAAGAGGCCCTTTTAGTGTTGGCAATGGGAATGCCCCCTAGAAGAAGATGCGAGTAACGAAAGAGGTGGCAAATGGGAATATAATAGATAGCGATCAAAAATAGGACAACGGTGGTGGGAAAATGATTAATCGGGCGGCTGATGTCACACCATTTTGACTTCTGGATTTGGTTGGATGTAGGCTGTACAAAAGGTGGGCCCAGTCTTTGACTTCGGATGTGGATTCTTTTCTTTTTGCTGATATGGGCGGCCACCAACGAATCCCTTTCACACCACAGGGCCAAAAATGGTGTAAAATAATATTAGTTGAAAAGTTGAAAATGAATAAAGCTTGTTTTTTCTCTTTCAAAGAAATTCAGAGCAATTACTAAAATCGTGAACCCCACCACTCTCTCTCTCTCTCTCTCTCTCTCTCCCCACTACCTCCACCCATCACATTGAGTAAAGTCCACCCTCTCTTAAATTGTAGTTGTTGCCGCATAAATCAATAAAAATATTATTTATTATTGGTTCGCAGTGTTTGTGATGCTTTCTCACAGAGAGACTCAGAGATAGAGAGCGAGAGGCATTTTGACTTTCTCATCTCGTCCTCTTCTCCCTCCCTCGTTTTCTCCTCCCGAAATACAGGTGACAGCTCTCTCTCTCTTTTAGGGTCAACTTGGAGGTTCCCCCAGCCCCCCCCGCCCCCCTCTCTCTCCCTGTGCTGCGAGCTCCATCCTGCAAGATGTATTGATAATTGATCCCTCCCATCCTCTTCTCTCTTTCCCAAGCCTTATCAATCAAGTACATGGCTTGATCCTACCTGCTCTGTCCTTCCTCACTCCTTGATACTGCGCCTCTGTTCCTGCTCCTCACATAACAACCTTGCCCTAATCTTGATTTTATCGCCATCTTCCCCATTGATCCAACCGCTCTCCCCAGCTCAGCCCTGATTCCTCTTGAGAAAAAGAACCCTGGCATCTTCTCTCAATCAAATATAAACTCAGGCATGCTCCCTGATTTCTGTTGAGAAAAAGGACCTGGCATCTTCCCCTGTTCTACAAATTCAGCTCTATCAGGTTACCACTGGTGACTGATGCATCCCAATATCAGGCAGTACCTTCCCTGGCCTGGCATCTCTTACTGACACTCGGACACAAGGCAGGAGTGCACAAAATCCAAAAAAGGGGGGATTACAACGAGCAATGTACAATGGGGAACGGTGTTTCCAGCTCCCTCACAGGCTGCCTTGTGCCCATCACTGCCCAGGACAGTCATCAACATTCATATTCGTATATCTGTAGCCCATCAGACGAGGGTCTCGGCCATTCATTTTGCTACATACGCCCTGTCCCCGAGTCACCAGTCCACCTGTCTCCTACATACTCACATCCCAACATACAGGATGATCAGCCTTCAACCAACCATATCCAGGGCAACTTTACTGACATCAGTGACACATCTAGGAGTATCCCTGAAACAACCTTCAGGTCCATCTCTGGTGCCTCTGTCAGTGCCAATACATCGACACCGTGCACTATTGCTTGCAATGAGCAACTCTCTTTCTTTGCCAATGTCCCGGATGATCGAGCTGCTGCCTTCGAGGGTACCCCATCTTTCACTGCACTGCCATTACAGCCTATTCCAAAGGGGTCTAATTCCACAGCGTTTTCAGGTCCTATCAGTAGTTACCTTGAACGGGGATTGATGTTTGGGCCCTTTGAAAGAGGTTTTATGTCGGGTCCTCTGGAGAGAAGCTCTATGTCTGGTCCCATGGAAGCCAGCTTTGATCACACTTACTTCTCCGCTCCCCTTCCTGGATATTCTACAAACTACTCCAAGAAGAAGAGTAAAACCATTGCACAGTTTCTAAGTACGGTCAGTAAGCCTATGAAAGGAGTTTTGAATGGGACAGCATGGAAGAAGACTATACCCAGAGATGAGTCTGCCATTGATTCTTTGTATGCCATGCATCACGTTGACAGTCACAACTTGCAATGGGCTCAAGGTAAGGCTGGTGAGGATAGAGTTCATGTTGTCCTTTCTGAAAGGCATGGATGGCTCTTTGTTGGGATATATGATGGCTTCAATGGGCCTGATGCACCGGATTTCCTCATGAGAAATCTGTATCCGGCTATTTACAAAGAACTGCAGGGTCTACTTTGGGGTGAGGATGATGGCCCTGCCCATGGGAAGGGAAATCCTGATGTGGGTAAGGAAACCGAGACACGTTCTTTTATGAATGGCGAGGCAGAATCTTTCAAAGCAAACGGCAGCCAGACTGATTGCTGTTTCTTTAAATCTTGGAGATTGACTCGACCTCAAACCAAGGGCATTGATGTGCAGCATGATGCAATCTTGAGGCATAAGAGTGTGCTTGCCATGCCAGAGTTTTTCTCTGAAAAGGGCTTCAAATCTAAGGCATCAACTTTTACGTATGGTCATAGTAGAACCAAGTTAATTGACAGTACCTTGCCATGTAAAGATGACTGGGAATGTGATGCTCAGAAAGCATTGCCAGTGAAGGATCAAAAGCCTTTCAAAAAGAATGAGATTGATCATTCCTCAGTGCTGAGAGCCCTCTCCCGAGCATTAGAAGATACAGAAGAAGCATACCTAGATATGGCTAACCAAGCTCTGGATGAAAATCCTGAGCTGGCATTGATGGGATCTTGCATCTTGGTCATGTTAATGAAAGATGAGAATGTGTACATCATGAATGTGGGTGACAGCCGGGCGATTATCGCACAGCATAGAAGTAGACCATTACAGTATATTCACAGCAGTAAGACCAGCAATATTGATGATAGGGTCGGACTCAGGGACTCAATGTTGAGGGTGGACCTCGAACGCATAATTGAGGAGACACCAACAGAGCTTGAGGCTCTGGAAGGGCCACGTGATATACACAGTTACAAACAGTGCCAGTCAAATGCCCTGCAGCTTTCAAGTGACCATAGTACGAGCATTGAAGAGGTACATTTTTGAACTCAGAAACACTTGTGTGATCAGAATTGGACTTGCACAATGGAATTAATGTTAGTTGCTTCATGATCACATCAGGATTATCAAATGACCTACCTGTCATCATGTACTGTTTTTTGCAGGAAATTTGCAGAATCAGGTCCGAGCACCCTGATGATAAGTTCTCTATACTCAACGATCGTGTGAAAGGGACATTGAAAGTCACTCGTGCATTTGGTGCTGGCTTCTTGAAAAAGGTTCCACTCAACATCACTTTAACATAGTTCTTTGAAATGTCTTGTTTCTGATCATTAGACTTAGGGAATGTGATTGTAACGCTATGTTTGCATCCCTCTTTCTGTTCGAATTGTTTAGATAATGTTCAGTTTCAACCAGTCATATGATTTGTCTCTCTGAAATCCTTACTGCAAGGTGCTTACATGTCAGTGGTTCAGCTAATACAATGTTGGGTCTTCTAATGCAGCCTCAATGGAACAACGCCATTTTGGAAACATTTCGAATCGACTATGTGGGCTCAGCCCCATACATCAGCTGCACACCTGCCTTGCACCATCATAGGCTCTGTCCCAATGACAGATTTTTGATTCTGTCCTCCGACGGTCTGTACCAGTACTTGACCAATGAAGAAGTTGTTTTTGAAGTTGAATGTTTTATGGAGAGGTTCCCTGAGGGTGACCCTGCTCAGCATCTTATTGAGGAAGTCCTGTTCCGCGCTGCAAAGAAAGCTGGTGAGCTCCATAACCCTATTCAATCGTTGCTGTGCTTAGCGTGAAAGGACCGAATGTGAGTTCTGATAGTTCAACCCTCAATCTTGTCAAAACTGATGGGTTGTGAATTTGACATAAATGTGCTTGTGTTGGCTTTCAAGGCATGGACTTCCATGAGCTGCTGGATATACCGCAGGGCGATCGCAGGAAGTATCATGATGATGTTTCTGTGATGGTTATCTCCC
The DNA here is from genome assembly GCF_053477565.2 of Lygodium microphyllum. Lineage (NCBI taxonomy): Eukaryota > Viridiplantae > Streptophyta > Polypodiopsida > Schizaeales > Lygodiaceae > Lygodium > Lygodium microphyllum. The sequence goes on from NC_141144.1 coordinate 49,155,634, forward strand.
TGGAAGGCAGAATCTGGAGGTCGTCAAGCTGATAGGAAGATCTACAGCATGCTCCCATCTTTCCGACTCCACATTCCAACAGAATGCAGGCAGGCCACATGAGGCAACCTGCATTTCACCCTTTTTCTCTTTAGGGGGGAGTGAAGTGAGCTCTCAGTGTAAAGGTAGGCGTGCGTTTTGTGCATAGTGTTACTGAGTTTGCATACAGATGAAGAGATCTGCAGTATGCAAATGTGTACGACAACTAAACAAGACCCTTCAGTTCTAAGCTGTACGCTAACTCGCAGGGGACTGTGTTCGCCCCTCACTATTCTTGTGCGGTTTATTGAGGTAAATTGATTAATATCGGCATTTTAGGTCACGTAGAAATCCTGGGTTAGTCTGAGATCCTCCGTTGCAAGATTTCGAAAAAGAGAATTAAAAACAAATGATAAACTAATCTTAAGGCCTTCCATAGTTAAGAAACATTGAAGGGAAAAAGAAAAGCAAATTCAATCAAAGTTTGATCTATAACTTTTAATAACAGATACATAGATTTTTATAATAGATACGAGAACTAACTGGATGTAGCAAATGAGTCAAAGAAATTAATTAATTATAGTACAATGCAGCATGTTGCTTCTCAATTAAAAGCATGTGATAGGTGCCAAGGAGCGGCAGCCCAATTGGCCACGAGTATGTGTAAGCTATGGGTCAAAGGTTCTCAAACCACAATTGGCCAGCTCGAAGGCGTCTCACATTTGGGTGAAAGATGAGGGCTATTCCTATCACTGTATAATCAAAGGTGCAAAAGAAAGGGGCATGTGATGGGTTGACCAAGCAAAGGTAGGGGCTTGGACAACGAGCCATAGCTTAGTTGGTTGAGGTGGGTGTGACCGTTCCTCATCATATTTGAATCAATTCCTCTCAACTCTAGTTTGTGGTTGTGTAGCATTTGCCATCTTTCATAATGGTGCCTTGTGTGGTATTAGGCGATGGCTCAAATAAAAAGCCAAAATGGCATACATTTCTAATAAAGGTAGGTACTAGGGCTTGCACATCTTCAAGGAGGGAACCTAATGACTCCTTTACCTCCATCTTCCTTGATTGAAAGCCATTGTAGAAAATAATTTTGTAAGACTTAACACACCTAGCAAAAAGGTTTAGTGATGAGATGAGACACAACGTGTTAGAAAATCAATAGTGCTAGTCACTAATACTTAAATCATCAATATCATCAATTTCAATATCATCATCATCAATATCAATATCAATACTATATACTAAGGAGAGATTTGCATGTGGTGCTACGTGTCAAGCTCATGTGTCCCTTACAAACCTCTCTCTCTCTCTCTCTCTCTCTATCTCTCTCTCTCTCTCTCTCTCTCTCTCTTATGCGTGTGTTGTTGATGCATGATCTCTCTCTAATTACTCAATTCTCTTTGTGTGAGACAGTTATATTATGCATATATTATACCACATAGAAATATTATATATTAATATGCAAATTATATATATATATATATATATATATATATATATATATGTATTTATGAGTTGATTATATACATGTGATATTAAAATTCTAATTTATCTTTATATGTATAATTCTCTTTTAGGTGTAAAAGTGTATATGAACAAATTTCTATATGCGTATGTATTATTTATGAATAATTAATTTTTACAACGTTACAGTGACACAATGTGGAGATAGAAAAAAGGGGAAAGAATTCATGTGTAAAAAATATAATGTAGCACCCAAATATAATATCTTTGTATGAATTCTCTTTTTGAATGAAGGTCCCTTAGAATGTGAAATATCTTAAATGCTACTAACATTGTTGTAAAGTATTGGTCTAAAATGGACGCAAAACATTGGCCGATTGTAGTGGGTGAATCTAGGTGTGGAGCGCCTAGTTAACTTAAAATGCTATTTTGGTTTCTTAACTTTATTGATAGAATACATCTTGTTTTATAGTAGATACAATTGTGTATGGTGGGGATAAACGTACTTGTGCATACATTGCCTATGTATTACCACATTGATAGTACTTGTGCATCTATATATTGCAAATGGTAGGCGTCCTAGCATGCATGCACATTGTAGGTGGTAGATGTCATTGCCACTTCATTCTTTATTCTTTTAGTGATATTTGAATAAGGGAACACTAGTCACACATTGTAATTGTTGGAGTTTCCACATATTGAGTCTCTCTCTATTGCTCTTGCTCTCTTACTCCATCTGCTATAGTTTACTTCTCCATTGCTTTCACTTGCTCGTGCTATTATTAGGTTTCTCCCTTTCATTGGTATTAGAACATTGGTTTGAGGAGATTTTCTTTACTATGCTTTAGCTTAGATTTGAAACCTACAGCTCAAGGCAGACCTACACTTGATAAGCCTCTTCTTGGCTTGTGTGGGCTCTTTTCAAATATCAAGTTGACTAGATTGAGGTTCAGCAAAAGTGCTCCAATGTGGCTAGTAATAGTATTAAACATGATAGATCTACTTTTTACTCTTGTAGGATAGACATGTTTACTTTGTGCAAGAACATACCTGTTGTTTACTTTGTATAGGGCAGATTTGATACTTGCTTTGTGCAGGATAAACCTATTGTTTACTGTGTACAAGAGAGACGTGGTATTCATTGTGTCATAGGACAGACATGCTATTCACTGTGTTGTAGATACACAGACTATTCACTAATGTGACATACGTACTATAAACTATCACAATAAGCTATTTGATTATGAAAGTCTATGTCTATCACCATTTGACGATATTTGTATACTTTAGTGGAAGTATTGATGTAGACATTGATGGTATACATATGGATATGCTTATGGAATGTCTTAAGCTTGGCATTTGAGCTTGGTTATATGTATTGAAGCTTTGAAAAGTTACTACAATGATCATTGTCATTACGGGCTTGAAGATGCACCAATGATCATCCAAGATAGCTTTAGAAAACTTTGTGGGTTCCTTGAAGCTAGTGACTTTTGCCATACATGCATAGTGCCTCACTGTATAACCACTGCATCTAAGCCTATCCAGAGGCTTCTTGACTCTTTTTTATCTCCTCAACTGAGGTGCAGTATGAGACTCTTCTCTCTCATCAGGTGGTACATATATATGTCTCACACCAGGAGTCACAAATGATGGAATACCAAACTCACTATCCAAGATATCAGTGCCAGGTGAATCATAACCACAAGTGAGTGGCCCTGTAACATCATCAAGTTTTCCTTTGCCTTTATCCATATTTCTGCCCCTCATTGACATACCCGTGTAAGTGGATAAAGATACTGAAGTCCTCAATCTACCTGTCCAAGGACTAATTGATGTAGTAGCATCTTTAGAAGGCCCATAAATTTCTGCACTTTCATTTATACATGCATGTACATAAGTCTCATGACAACCATCATCACCATTCATCAAAGTGATCTTCTTCATATGCCAAGTAGAAGGATTGTAGCATTTGTACAGTTTCCTATCTTGTGCATACCCAATAAAGATGGCCTTTTCTGCCTTTGGATCAAGCTTTTTCCTCTTTGCATTTGGAACATGTACATATGCCAAGCATCCAAAAACCTTAAGATGGCTAATGTCTAGCTTTATCCCATAAAGTCTCTCATGAGGAGTCACCTCATGTATCCCTACTGTTGGTCTCTTCTCTCTCATCAGGTGGTACATATATATGTCTCACACCAGGAGTCACAAATGATGGAATACCAAACTCACTATCCAAGATATCAGTGCCAGGTGAATCATAACCACAAGTGAGTGGCCCTGTAACATCATCAAGTTTTCCTTTGCCTTTATCCATATTTCTGCCCCTCATTGACATACCCGTGTAAGTGGATAAAGATACTGAAGTCCTCAATCTACCTGTCCAAGGACTAATTGATGTAGTAGCATCTTTAGAAGGCCCATAAATTTCTGCACTTTCATTTATACATGCATGTACATAAGTCTCATGACAACCATCATCACCATTCATCAAAGTGATCTTCTTCATATGCCAAGTAGAAGGATTGTAGCATTTGTACAGTTTCCTATCTTGTGCATACCCAATAAAGATGGCCTTTTCTGCCTTTGGATCAAGCTTTTTCCTCTTTGCATTTGGAACATGTACATATGCCAAGCATCCAAAAACCTTAAGATGGCTAATGTCTAGCTTTATCCCATAAAGTCTCTCATGAGGAGTCACCTCATGTATCCCTACTGTTGGTGTACGATTCATGACATACACTGCAATCATTATAGCCTCTGCCCAATATCCATTTGGTAGGCTTTTCTCATTCAACATGGCTCTTATCGATTCCATGATCACCCTGTTTTTCCTTTCTACCACACCATATTATTGTGGTGTGTACCTGCATGTCAATTTCCTTTTAATCCCATGAGCTGCCAAGAAGTGATTAAAGTCTTTAGAGACATATTCTCCACCACTATCAGATCTCAAGCATAAGATGTAGCAAGCCAATTCTTTCTCCACATGTCTCTTGAAATCCTGAAAAGCATCCATGGCATCACTCTTGTGCTTTAGCACATACGACCATGTGTACATACTCTAGTCATCTATGAATGACACATAGTAACGTGATCCCCCAACAGATGCATTATATGAGGGTCCCCATACATTAGAATGTACAAGATGTAATGGTCAAGTAGTAGTGCTTACATGCCTCATAAATGGAAGCCTTGATTGCTTTCTAAATTGACATGACTGACATACATGTCCCAATTCCACATGCTTGAACTTAGAGAGTCCAAGTAGCAACTTGTTTATGCTGCATATTCTACAGCTTTTGAACATTTATATGATTGATTCTTTTATGCCATATCGCAATATCCCTTATTGAAGCATTTTCAAGTGAGTACATAGCAACATTCAATGCTGGAATTTTTATATCCAATGTAAACATCCTGCCATTTCTTTTGCCTTTAGCAATGAGTTTGCATCCTTAACCATACTCTTCAATGTAACATCCATCTCTATTGAATCTGACTTGTAGATTCTGTTCAACCATTTGTCCCACAAAAAGCAAGTTTTTGGTTATGGAGGGTACATGTAGCACATAATAGAGACTCTTTTTCCTGTCACCATGCATCATCAAGGGAACAATACTTGTATGCATAATATCATGTTGTGAATCATCCATTGTGCAAACATATCCATGAGCACCTTCTACCAATGTGTCAAACCACTCTCCATGAGGAGTCATGTGGTTAGATGCCCCTGAGTCTATATACCATACATCATCTGCTTTGCCTTGTGTAGGCAACCCTTTCGTCACATGTTGCATAGCAAACAACATGTCATCCTCTTGTATACCACCAGAAGAAGCATAATTACCATGTTGCTTTCCTTTTTCTCTTTGATCATATTGCTTCTTGTAGCAATCCTTAGCTACATGCTTGTATTTGCCATAATAATGACAATCATTATTTGCATTTGATTGTTATCCATGACTCATTTGAGGCTGCTGCCAAGTGCCTCTTCCTCTAGCTGAATAACACCCTCTTCCACGAGCATTTGAGGCACCTCTATTTGCTTGAGGCAGCCTATTTTGCCATCTAGTAGCTTGCTGTCCACGGACTGTATATACATTTCCAACACCTCTTTCTCTTTCACCTCTACCCCTTTGATTGGAGTAGAAGACACTGTCCTTGCTGTTTTTAGACCCACTGGAACTTGTATTGAGTCCAAGTTTCACTTCTTCATGCAATAGAAGTGCTACAAGTTCATCAAAGTCAGGCTGCTCCCTGACGCACTGAAATGGAAGTATCAAATTGCTTATACTCTTGTCCAAGTCCATGGAGAGTAGTAGCCACCAAATCATCATAGTCAACTTCAGCTCCAATTGAGCTTAGTTGTTCTGCAATGGATTTGATCTCACTGACATTTCTGGATATGTGGCTGAATTTTTGCTTCAGTTGTGTCTTTCTTCCATGAGTGATATGCCCATAATTCTTCATCAATAAGTCCCAAGTAGCTTTTGGGGAAGAATATTTTGCAATTTACATAGCCTTTGTGTCTGACACACATAATGACAACCAATGCAAGACCTTGCTGTCCTTTTCCAACCAAGTCCTGTGTGCATTCCGGTAGCTTGGGCTCATCTTCATGACTTGTGACTACGTACCAATAGCCTCTTCCAATTAGGAAATTAGACATTCTGAATTTCCATAGAACAAAATTGTTGTAGCCCAGTTTCTCACCAACTATCTGAGTGATAGTGTCATTTTCTCCTATGTTTGCCATTTCAAAGTCTTCGACTTTGAAAAAAAACAGTCAATTTCTCAAAATGCCAATAGGCAATGTACTCCAATACCATGTAATGCAACCAGTTTTTACAAGCAACAAACATTAGACTCAATTTAGAGATTTCCTTTTTGTCTGACTTCAATTTTCTCAAGCAATGCAGCCCTTTTTCCTAAAGCACATCATTACCATAACCATGGTTGCTTCCATCAGAAATCATCACACATGAAGATAGCCTTGCATTTGAACATTGAGTTCCCGAACTTGCTTCACAACCTTTAGCAAAAAATCTCTACAGAGATTATCCTCAAAGTCACTTTGAGAAACCAAAATTTACTCGCAAGCTCAACACAAGAACATTGGTAAGGATCATGTATGCAAGTGTAGCATAATCAAAAGCCTCTAGTCATTTGAGGATCTTCTGTTCCAGTTCTGTGCTAGATGTGGGGGTTCATAAAATTTGATTTCTTTCTTTGCCTAGCTCTTAGAAATCTTGGCCAGTCATTGCATTTTACCACAATACATCATAAATGGTCATTTGAGTAAGCATTGAAATTGGCTTTGCAATTGGCCTGCCAAGCTGCTTAGCTGAAATACTGTAGTCTACAACCACGCTGAATCTCCGATAGAGAATCAAGTACATTTCTTGCTAGATTCAGTGATCTTCAGGCCCAATTTCTCTTTACACATCTACCAAGTAGCAACTGTCCATTCCATTTTCAATTGATGCAAGCTGAAGCTCCCAAGGCAAGGATTGGCTGCAACTTTAGATTGACATACTATCCTGCAATGGCTGTATCTGGATACGCGTTATGCCTCTTTCTTCGAATACATCCTCTTTTATATGGTTGCTGCATGGGACCTTAATACAAGAAAAGCCTTTTCATTGACACATCTCTGTCCAGCCAAAGGTCTTCTGCAACAACGAGCGGCGTATAGCTAGTTGCACGATGAACTTCATACCTGATTATCTATGACATAGTGAGGTTTCATCAATGGAGCTAGTGCATTTAGGCATTGGCAAAGTCCGAGAATTTTTCCGAGAGCTGAAGGTAGATGAGCGAGGGATTGACGACTGGTTACGTGGATCCGAAGTATCTCAGAACTTACTAGCTCACACAGAAGAGTGATGTCTACTCCTTTGGGATAGTTCTGTTAGAATTGATCACTGGAAGAAGAGCCATTGATAGTTCTCGATCTGCTGCAGAGCATAAACTCGTCTCTTGGGCTCGTCCTTTATTCAAAGATCGAAAGAAGTTTCACCAGATGGCAGACCCCTCATTGCAGGGTCGATATCCCATGCGGGGGCTTTATCAAGCCATTGCTATACCTGCCATGTGCTTGTAAGAAGATGCCACAACACGCCCGTTGACTGGTGATGTGGTGACTGCTCTGAACTGTCTGGCTTCTTAAAAACTATGATCCTGGGACTCATCCCATCAACACATCACACTTCGTCCACGTCGACATCTCTAGGCCCCCCACGGACAGTCGACAAGGCTGAGGCTTCCTCTTAAGACCTGCACGTCTTCCTTGAACTTCCAATAGTATAGTTTTGGAAAGCCGATTCAAGATCCATCGTCTTCCGGAATGCCTTTCAAAAACCTTTCATCTTCCATAAATTTCAGCTACAAGATCCTACTTGCTCCGGCATGCCATACCAAAGTCCTTCAACTTCCATAATCACAGATTGTTTTGAAGGACTGCGTAGAATCACTGCAAGGTATGTCTGCATCTCTTTCATGATCAAATCAATCCTTCGTTAGCTGACGTAGATTAGCAGAGCTTTTACAGCAGTGTCTAAACCTCATGGAAGTGTAGTGGTGGCGGTAGGTGAGGGACCAAGGCTCTGATGCCATATTAGCATTTAGAGAGAAAGATGGATAAAAGCACATGCAGGAAGGGTAGCCTACATGCTCCCTTCACCTCCCATCAGTTCATTCCATCAACATAGTCTAAAGTCAACTGTATGTACTAGACACATACAAAACCAAGTGACCTAGTACTAACCATGGTTAAGTTAGTATGACTTAAATTTATTCAACTAAGGTAGGCCTATGACCTTGAATGTCAACATGACCTTGGTTTTATTTGTCCATGGATTTCATAACAGATCTTTCCAATTCAGAAAAATATGACTCTATTCTTGTTGTGGTAGATAGGCTCACAAAAATGGCACATTTCATCCCTACTACCAAGACCATTGTCACAGGTGCAACTATTGCTAGACTCTATCTTAGATACATTTTCAAATTACATAGACTCCTAGACAACATCATTAGCAAAATCAGCATCCCCAATTCATATCTACTTTTTGGAAGAGCCTTCGCAATCTCCTTGGATTCCAAGTGAAGTTATCCATAGCCAATCATCCACGGACTGATGGTCAAACAAAACAACTAAATCAAGTCTTGGAACAATATCTCCATTGCACTATCAACTATCATTAGAAATGATTGGTTTGAGCTCTTTCCCTTTGCATAGTTTTCTAATAATAATAGTATCCATGCATCTACTAAGAAAACTCCTTTCTTTGCAAACTATGGCTAGCATCCAAGGGTGGATGTACATCTCTCTAATCAAGTAAAGAACCTTGTCGCACAAGATAAAGCTCAACACCTACCATATATACACTAATAACTCAAGCAACAAATCAAAAAGGCTCAGAATTAGTACAAGCACTATGTAGACCAACATCATCTCCAACATCCAGTATACAAAGTTGGTGATAAAGTATGGATACTTAGGCATATCCTCTAGACAACAAGGCCTTCCACCAAGCTAGACCACTAAAGATTTGGGCCATTCATTATCGTATCCCAATTCAACCCAATTACTTACTAACCTAAACTCCCTAGTACCATGAAGATCCACTCAATCTTCCATGTTTCCTTGCTTCAGTCATACCATAGTTCACCACTGAGGAGGTAGTGATCTAATCTTCCCCCACTTGTCTAAATTGAAGATCATGAAGAATTTGAGGTCGGAGCATGTCTTAGACTTGAGGATCTCATGAGGTTGATTGGAATACCTTGTTCAGTGGAAAGGATATGATATCAATGATCACACTTGGGAACTTGTAGAATATCTCCAAAGAGCACCTCTCGAAGTTAAAGAATTTCAGAAGAGGAATCCAATGAAACTTGGACCAAACCACCAAGTTTCTCCTGGTGGAACTTATCACTAGAGGAGGGGGTGATGTCACGGATATGCCATGATCAAGTGTACGGATTAATTCTTGCTCATACCACATGAATCCACACCCCATGTGAATACACCCTTAGTAGGACATCCTCGAGCGAACCATGTGAACCTGCCCTTGCCATGTCATCATAAAACTTTCTAGAAGATATGCCATGGCATCACTTTGCATCATCAATGATATCATCATGGAACATTCTAAGATCTTTGACGGGTCTCCAACACCTATAAAGGAAGGCTTCACCATAGAGCTCCTCAATCTTTCCAATGTCAATCTTAGGAGCTTAGGAAGTTGAGACCTCCAAGTAAGTAACTTTGAGTTCTAGTTCTAGTTCTTGTCTAGTCATGGCATCTAGTCTTGTCTTGTCTTCCATTATACTCTTGTTGTCTTGTCACCTTGTAATATCGTAGTATGAGATCTTGTCTAGTACTATCTTCTATCTTGTTCATCCTTGCTGTTGAGGGAGATCTTATAGTTCTGATATCTTGTATCCACACCTAGGGTCCTAGGTTATGGGGTCTTTCATATCCAATCGAGTCATATTGTTTATACCTATGATCCTAGGTTGTGGGATTTTTTGTATCTTGTTAAGTTATCATTGTACCTTGTGCCCCTATATGGGATTATATTGTAATCAGAATTCTTATAACAAATCTTGCATCGAGTCTAGTCTCTCGAGCATAGTCTAGTGCTCCCATAAGATCCTCAATGACTACTAGTGGCTTATTCATATCCCACTTCTTATAAGATATACCTGACATCTACACATGGGATTCTATTAGTCACTTTTTCACACTTGGCTTTGGATTTACTATTGTCATTATTTTCAGCTTGTTGTAATTGTAGGTTTATGCATTATGAGGGCACATGCTTTGACTTGACCGTTATTCTTTAGTAGTTAGTAGATAGCCCTTCTCTTTGTAGTTTTTGGCCTATTTTTCTATTATTTATAGTAACATGTTTTTCTTGGACTACACTTTCATTCATTATTACATTTTGGCAGATGGATCGTATGACAATGCTATCTTCAACATTGACAAGTTAAATAGCATAAATTACAACTACTAAAAGGCACAACTCTAGTAGGTTTTGGTGTAGGAATTGTAGATTAAGCCATTGAGACACGAGGATATAAAGCATGAACGCTTTGATGTAGAGGATTAGGTTGAACTAGATGAGTTGTGTAAATCTACGATCATTTTGTCACTCTCTAAGCAGGTTTTCTATAATGTTGTCTTTGAAGGATAGACAGCTTGGCAGTTACGGGGAAAGATTCGTGATATCTATGACAAGCAAAGTCCTGCTTCATAGATGTATTGGCTAAAGTAACTCATGGACCATTGTATAAAGGAGGGCACTTTTATGTCTATCCACTTAAATGAGTTTCATTCTATTTTTAGCCACTTATCTTCGTAGGGGATTGACTTTAAGCAGAACCTTCCTTCTCTTGTTCCTATTGGTTACATTGCAATCATGAGTCATGGGACACATTCAATATTGCTATCTATGCAAATATGCTTACTAATGGGCGAAAATTGCAGGAGAGATAGAGTGTGCACTCTTGAATGAAGAGGTTAATAGAAAGAATATTGATACTTCTCATAATTCTCATGCTTTGACAGTTAAAGACAATAATAGTAAGAGTGATAAGGAGACTCTTAGCAGTCTCATTCTCGATCATGTGGATAGTCTCCTAGTAAGTCCTGTGGCCGTAATTTTGCATTGATTTGTCATTATTGTGGGAAGTAGGGTCATATTCGGTCATAGTGTCATAAAATGCAAGATATCAAGCACAAGGAAAAGGAAAAAAACAAAGTGCATGAAAAGAATAATAATTGTAGCATTGTCCTAGTAAGCCCAACATTAAAATAGGAGAGATTAATGTCATGTAGACTAATCTTGATGATAATTACATGCAGCTTCTTCTCTTGATATTTTGCAGTTGATTGATGCATTGGGGGAGTTTTGAGATCTTGAAAATGCCATATAAGTGATCTTAGAGAGAGAAAATATTTTTAAAAATAAAATTATTTTTCAATTAAAAATATTTTAGTAAACTAATATAAAAAAATAATTAATAAGTCATTGTTGTGATATTCTTGTGGTCACATCAAACCTAGAAATCTAGGTCGCCATAAAGGTGACAAAGGTTATTATAATGAAGATCTTATTCATCCTCATTAAAGTGAAAACTAATATTCAATTTGAATTTTGTTTGACGTTTGATTACACTCCTCCTTTCACACTCTCTTCTTTCTTTCCCCTCCTTACTAGTTTCTTCTTCATTTTCCTTCTTATTTCTAATTCACATAGTTTTTCAATCCAATCTTTTAGTCACATTCTCATCTATGGATTAGCCATCCAATGATCTATATAGCTCTAGTAAAAGACCTCCCTATCATTTTTATATTGAGTTGGATAGTGAGTATGAACTAATAAAGAATATAGTAAAACCCATTACTATTATAGAGTCTATGAGACATATACTCAAGTTTGAAGGAAATAATAAACTTGATCTTTGGTTAGATGGCAGGCTATATCCCAAAGTTCGTAGCACAAATAGTACTCCATATTGCTATAGTAGCTCTTCATTGATGAGGTTCATTGATGATGGTTATAATGGATTTCTAGGTTATACACTTAACTTGGTTGCAGAAAAGGATATCCTCAAATTGGAGAATCATATTTTATCAAAACATAACAATGAGTTATTGCAAAAGCTAGAGGGTTGTCAACAAAGGATTCATTTGTTGGAGAAACACATCAAATCTTGTTAACAAAAGCAAACTATTTTAGGTTGTCGAAATCGACAAAGGACTCTTAAAAATATTGAGAGTTTTCAAATGAGGAGGAGATGGTTGTAGTAAAAGAAACCAAGCAACAAGGTATATTTTTTTCACTTTAAAAATATGAAATATGACTTTGTTTATAATTACTTGTATTAATTTGTGATGTTAATTTTGTTTAGGTCTCTTCTTCAACTGAAGAGACAGATTCTTTAAAAGCATCTTAGTTTTATTATCATTTTTTTCATTCAATAGTTTTAAAAGATATTTTGGAGAAGAAGAAATTTAAAAAGGCAAAAAAAGTTGGAGTCATTTATAAAGGATCATTCTTTGGATACTAAGTTAGTGAAAAAGACACTAGATATTATTGGTATCAATCGAGATGCTTATATGCAACTTTTTCAGCTTTTACAATTAAATATAAAGCAAGGACATGTATACAATTGCATACTTCCAAGGCCATCTGTGGTTAGAACTATTAGACAAAGAGTGAATAACAAAGTGATGGATATTTTGGGTGAGCCTTTCCGTATCAAGGCTAGCTTTAAGAGCATGATTGTATTCAATGAATTTAACAATATTTTCCTTGACTTGCCCACCCTACAATGTTTAATGATTAGATTTTATGACTTGTCCTAGAAGAGGCACAAGGAGTAGCTAGATTTGTGGTTAAACATGATGAAAGTGAGATTTTGAAATGCACAAAATTGGAGAGGGTCTCTATTACCTTGATAAATAGAGTACTTTCATCAAGTCATTGCAATCGCTCAATATCATTTAGTATTCAATTTGAACACAATATCTGGTGGCTAGAAGCATTCGAAGTAGATATAGTGGATTTTGATATATTGTATTGGGCTTTTAATCAAACACCAATACTTGATGTTGTTAAGAGACAACAGGCAGGAGAAGAGATATTTGTTGAAGGATTTGGGAACTACAGGATTGAGTTGTACATAGTTGATGACTTAAAGACACTCAAATGTATGTACAATATGTGTATGTACACTTAGTGGTTCAAAATTTTGCTTTGTAGTTTGAAAATTCTTTTTAAAATGGCCTTTCCTTGAAGTATAATGAGAAATTTACTCCACACTTGTGGTAGGTATATCGTTGCCTCAGAACTTGTGCCATGTGTCATTGACCTTTCCAAACGTTATGACACTTTTATGGTCTTATTTTTTGGGTAAAAGGGAATATTTTTTAGCCTTCCTTTTCTAGTTTAAATATATCCTTTTTTAATGAGTGCATGGTATCTTTTGAGTGAGTTCCAAGGTTACCATTTATAAATAAATACACATTGTCAAGCCAAGTCATGTTGTTTTTTACAAAAACTTTCCTTCTACACATTTTTTCTCTCTCACACAACTATACACCTTGCGCATTACAAGCCAAGAATACATGTACTCTTGATGAAACCAGATTATGTTCACAAAGGAATACATTTCTAAGGTAACAAACTTCTATTGGTTATTTCTCTTACACACAAGTGTTGTGATTTATTCTTGATTCCATTGAGAGAAAGAGAAATAATTTATTTTAAAGATGTACAAGTAAGGAGCTTGTCTTTACTTTGTGTTAATTTTTCCATTTGTACTGAATGGTATATTTTACCTAATGAAATGTGATAAGACTCAAGAAAGCTCCTGTAACCTCTACAAGCACATTTCATAAGTCATCAACTCATAAATCGTGGATGCCGAATGAAACACAAAAGATGATACCACGGTTTATTGCTTGAATACTAAAGTCATATTTCGTAATTCCTAAACTCATAAATCTCCATGTTAAGAGCACATTCCAAGTGATGTAGATTGAAAAATGTATTGTCACTTTTTGTTGAGTTATTTTGAAGGCAATCATGACTCATACAAATCTAAATTGTTTATTTGGATGTAAGAAAATGTGGATTAAATTTTTTTATTCCTAAACTTATCTTCTTGTTTTAGAATTTGATTCTGTGAGTAATCAGGATGACTAGAAGGAAGATTTCTCTAGAGGAAATAAAGGAAGAGGATATGGAGGATACATGTGAGAAGCTCTTTGATTTCGTCCATGCAACTAGAAATTCATCTAGATTCAACTCTATCAAAGATATGCTCAATGTTTCCTTTGATTTACAAGAGCTCTTGAAGGATTAAAGACAAACTGAAGGATTATAGAGAGTGTTATGATAGACATGTGTAAGGCCTAGAGATTGAGGGATTTGTCCATTACAATGATATAGTAGAAGCTACCAATGCAACTAGAACAACTTTGCAAACAAGGTTTAGCCTCATTGATGAGGAATTGAAGAAGTGGAAAGCAAATTGCCCTTTTTATTAGAATCAACATCAATGTCTTCTTGACCACAAGGATGTTGTATTTCTTGTATATCTTTAGTATATGGATAGTTTTTCTTTAGATACAACATAAGAGAAAAAGGCAGAGGATATTGCAAGTAAAGATAAAGACATTGAAGAGAAGGGGAAAATGTTTCAGGAGGATCTTGAGAACTAGTTAGTGTAAGGATTTTATGTTGCTTTGTTTAAAAGTGAGAATATTGCAAAAGTGGAAGAAAAGGAGATAGAGTTGATTTTAGAGATTGAACAAGGTCCTCTTGATTGTGTCCCAACATTTTTCACTTATCTTATCAATAAAAAGAAATATGTATTGCTCAATGATACCCAAAGCCTTTTTTATCTCAGAGAAGATTACTACTTAGCAATCCTTGTAAGATAAAATGATAAGAATTTTATAGGTTATGAATAGGAATTGTTAGCAAGTCTTGATGTTGAGAGAGAGAATTTTCAAGACAGCTTTGTAGCCTCGCATTCATGTACTAATCAAATCGTGGAATATGAAAAGGAGAGACTACCTATTGAAGAAGAGTTCTCAAAAGGTCAGCAGCAGAGACTTGGTATTGATAACATGGGATATGAAGAGAAAATGAAGTCTCCATCAAAGAAGAAACCAAAAAGTTCAATAAATCTTTATGATGATAGTCTTCTTGAACAAGATGAAAACCCTAAGGTATGAAAGATAATTTTAAGATATCCATTGAGGTTTATATTAGAGTTTGTTATGATAGACAAATATTATAGGATGTTTATCTATTGACATATTACACTATTATGGTTTATTGTGTAGATAGAAATTGAAGATCCAAAAAACTTTCTTGGAAGAGCCAAGGGCTCAAGACCATTGAAGCTTGGTAAAAGTCAAGGCCTTGGTCATTATATTGAAAGCTTAAATAATGAAATGGTTACAATTTATCATAGCAAGTTATCAAGCTCTCCAGGCCCGCCAACGATGGCTTTGAAAGCTATCTCCAAGGTGATTGGATCCTAGCAAGTTTTCAATAGAGGATTAGATAAGATAATTTTACTAGAGAGGGAAGAAGCTATAAGAGCTTTTGGCTTCATGCATGGATATAGTGGATCTAGGGTAGGGTACTTTGGAGTTCTTGGCTCTTATTTTCTCTCCCATATAGAAGTTGCCAAGAATTTGAAACTCCTTCTAGGCTATAGGAAACAAGAGTTCTTGAAATGTAGAGGTCTTATTGAGTCGGATGAAACAAAAGATTCCTCTAGAGGCCCTAGTGAGTTGCATAAAACTAGAGACTCTTTTGTAATAGTCTTAGACTAAAAGATGTCAAAGGTTTCTTGAAACCCATCTCTTTGTCTAGTTTGTAATTGTTATGAAAATCTTTGCTTTACACAAGAGTTTAAATATCCCTATTTTGTTCTTTGGGTGCTAGTTTGTATAGTCCTTGCCAAAGATAATGTATTGCATGATGTGGTTGTGTCTTTGAGCTTGAATTTGTGCCAAAATTTTTTATAGAGCCATTGGAAGACCTCTAATAAATAGTTTGCTTTGTATCTTCCGTCTCCATGTCTTATGTGTCTAAAGTATTTTGTTCTTGCTTGATAATGTGATTTTTCCATATCTTGGATTGGTCGAATAGATAGAGGTCCATATTTCTTGATAAAATATAGAGCATGATTGTATAAAATATGTTGTATAGTTAACAAATAAAGAAATGTAATAAAAAACCTTACATGATTTAGACAATAAAGAGACATGTATATGTAAACTTCTTACCATATAGTGAATGAAGTGTTGATCATCCCAAGCTTTTGTTATTGCCTTTTTAAAAAGATTCAATTGGTTTTTGAAGTCTTTGAGATCATCATCATTCCATTCAGTTTTATTACAATAAAAGAATACTTTGTCTAATATTTTGCAAATATTAGCTTTTGTATTTTGAGCTTGTCTATTATCAACATGATCCTTAACTGCATTGTATAGAAAGTTTCACTTATTATATCTAGTAGTTGAGTCACCATTCCTAAAGTTCATCTTACCAAGTCTCCCATGAAAGCCTACAAACCTTCTAGCCTTCACTCCACCAATAGATGGCTTTTTGGGGACACAATTGCAATCCTAAAACTTTTAATCATCTAGTTCAATAACAACATTACCATTGTGGAAACTAATTGCATATAAGACTTTTTCAATATTTTTTATAGCATATGTTCTAGGTGATAATAGCTTCAGCTTCCATGGAAATTCTATATAAATATGAACAAGCTTTTTAATTATCTTACAAAGCACATGAAGTGTATATATATGGGCATTCACTAAAGGAATATCTAGGACTAGCTTAAACTGTGGATGTTGACAAGCAATGTTTTCTCATCAATTCTTTGAAAGGAAGCCATGAAAATGCTAAGTTGTAAGTTATATAATCCAGGGTCTCCTTGATATTTTGATCTTTTTTTGCAAGTACTCTAAATATTTTGATATTTTTTTGTAAGTACTCTAAATTTTATTGTCTTTTTGGTATAAAGCTGTAAAAAGATTGATTGAAGTGCTAGAGAAAAAACCTCTCATGCCTTCTAATTTATTCGCAACTATGTAGTATAGATAAGTTGTGGTAAGGTCTTGATTAACATTGTTGGAATATAATAAGAGATTTTATTCTATAAACTACCATAAAGAAGTTTCATAGTTTTACTTTATATTGTTGGTTGCAGTGTTCTCACTAGGATGATAGTCATCCTTGTGGGGTTGGAGAGTAATTGCAAATGCCAAAAGATTGGTTAAGTTTATTTATATCCATGATGATAAACTTGTAAAGGTAATGTGAAAGATACTAAACTTTAAGATAGAGGTTCATTGCAAAATAGTCGATTGATGATAATAATATAGTCCATGATTATAAAAAATAACAATGAACTAAAAATCCTTTCTTATAAATGTATGATAGATTTCAAAGAATTACTATACAAGTGAGCATATTTGGTATATAAGAGTAAAGGTCATGAAGTACATAATGATCAATTGTATGAAACCAAAAAGGGACATTGGTGGGCGCTTAGACAATGAAGAAGAGGAGATGCATGCTATTACGGTAGGTGAAGCCATACCTTCAATACCTAAGGCAACCAAAGCATCAAAGAAAGCCAAAAGGAATCCTAGAAAGGATATCCTTTCTCCTAAGAAAATTCCTTGAAAAAAGAAGTAGATTTGTCTCATTGCTTGTTAGTCCTCATGTATATAAGTCATGGAGATGATTGACAAAAATTTGCGGTAAAATTTATGCATGTATTTTATATTGATAGTAAATAAATCTTTTCTTCAATATCTTTGCATTGTATATTCTTCTCTCTTCTTGTTGATATTTGTAAATAATATGTTACAATTTTGTAAATATATTCTCACTTGATGTAGTGTACATGATTATCTAACCTTTAGGATTACAATAATGTCCTCATTGAACCAAACATTAAGATCCACTATAGGATCTTTTCTAAAATTATCCACATTTTGGTCTAAAGCAACCATACTACTACCAACATAATTCTATCTACTATAATAAAGGCTAAGGATGAAATTTTGAGTAGCAACCATTATAAGCTATAGAGACTTGGTCTATCTTACAAATACATAAATTTTCCTTTTGTTCTAATGCCCCATCCTTCATTAACAAATTATATGACATGGTCATATATTAGTCTCTTCATTGAAAGCGTGGCCTTTGATATTCTTATCTATACATTAGAAAAGAGATCAACAAATATATATATCTCTTTATATATAAACACATGTTGTACTAGTATCTCTTTTATGCCATTCTTACTAGATTTTACTCTTGCAAGCAAAGATGAACGAGCTATCATATCTTCATCTTTTCTCACGTTTTGCCTGCTGTATGGTGATTCAACTACCTTTGCTAATGATAGTAGAAATCCATCTTCCTTCTATTTAGAATGAGTTAAACACTGATATCGATGTGATTTGGGAGCTTGGACGCCTTATTGAAGGTCAAGTTTTTATATTCATGGCACACAAAGAGAGAAAGAGAGAGAGAGAGAGAGGACTAGGCTCGGCTCGGGCTAGGCTATCATAAAGGAGTGAAAAACATGAGAGGGATAAAAGAAAGGAGGGAAAAAAATAAGTGCCAAGCTTTTTACTAATTTGAATTTAGATTAAATCGATCATTATTATTAATCCAAATATATAATTAAATAAACGTTCCTGAGACTATATTTCATTAATACAAAGAATGTCATAATCACAAATATAAGAGGCTAAAAAAATATATTGATAATAAAAATTAGTAATAATATTATTTATATATATGTTTATAAAATAGTATTTTCTTTTTTAAAATAAAATTTTTGTTATGGAGGCTTTGCTCTTATTAATCTAGAGCACTCTCTCTCTATCCTCTAAAATAAATTTTCAAGACATCAAAACTCTCCTAATGCCTCGTCCACATATGCTCAGTGTTGGTAGATTGATTCAAGGACTTCATTTCATGTCATCCCTCATCGAGAGTGATTCCACTCCTATCTTGCAAGATGACATCATATGTTAGTTTGGCTAATGAAATGACATTAAATATTGTTGGTATTGGAGATGCCCACAACTGGAGTTTTCGTTAGGCATTATCTTTGCCTTGCACGATGTACACCATGTTTTAGCTTTGACTAAGAGCCTACCTTTTGTTGGATAGTTGGATGATGCAAGTTATGTTGTGTCCTTTGGGGACTCCTCATAGAAGATTATAGGTAGCAATCTTGTCATATCACAAGGTACAAAGTCTAATAGTCTTTATTCCCTACTTGTATTTGGGTCTATCGACCATATTTTAGCGATGGTTGTAGTACCACATGTATCATTGTGGCATCCTTGCCTTGGATACATATCACTAAAGGAAATGAAAATGATTACTAATTTGTAGTATCTTCTGCCCCTTGACTATAAACATGTTTATTCTTGTGATCATTATCTTCATGGCAGGTGGACCCGTAGGTTGTATAAGATGTCTAACATTACATGCATGGATGCGACTTTGGCTCTTGTTTATTCTGATGTTTGTGAATCTATGCTGCTAGATGGCATAAAATATTCCGTTACTTTCATTAATGATTACTCACATAAGGTTCGGGCATATCTCATAAAGAAAAAATGAAAAGTCTTGGCTACATTTTAGCATTGGCTTGCTTTTATTGAGAGCCGATTTGGGTATAGAGTGAAATACCTATAATGTGATAATGGGAGTGAA
This sequence comes from Lygodium microphyllum, assembly GCF_053477565.2. Taxonomy (NCBI): domain Eukaryota; kingdom Viridiplantae; phylum Streptophyta; class Polypodiopsida; order Schizaeales; family Lygodiaceae; genus Lygodium; species Lygodium microphyllum. The sequence goes on from NC_141144.1 coordinate 49,175,424, forward strand.
TATGTATCTAAATTCATTGAGCATTCTTTTTTATAAGAGGGATATTAATCATCAATTGATCACCTTGAACACCCCACCCTAGAATAGTATTGTTGAGTTGGCTTAACACAATAATTTTGGGCTAAGGCAATTATTACTACTATACATTTGATTAATTAATCCCCATGCAATGCTCTTAATTATCATGTAATCAGGGAGGTATGGTATAGAAAACCTCCATCATATGCTTATTTGCATATGGTTGTGAGGCTTTCTGTCATGTTCCCAAGGACAATCACAATAAATTGGATCCTAAACTGTCGGTGAAATGCATTTTTCTTGGTTACAGAGATGCAAGTGAGATGGGCTATTTCTTATAGGACTCGCAGGCTTGGAAGGTCATTCACAACCAAAATGTTGTTTTTCATAAGGAGAAAATGCATAAGTAGCCTAAGTAAGTCGTTGAGGTACGTAGGGGGATATTTTAGGAGGAGCCTCCTACTATTATAGAACCAGCCAGACAACTTGCAATAGTTGATATGCCAATGATCGAAGACCTTAATGTTAGATAGAACATATAAGTCCCACAACCTTTTTTTCAGTGGTCCACTAGAGATAGATGTTAGCTTGATCCGTTTTTGCCCTCTATGGATTATATTATGGTAACACATGCTAGTGAGTCTCTTACCTATGATGAGGCCATCCATAGAGGTAATAGTCACTCTTAGGAGAGAGCCATGCAATCAAAGTATAACTCACTACAAAAAAATCATATATGGGATTTAGTTACTTTTCTTAGTGAAAAGTGTGCTTTGCCATACAAATGGTTGTACAAGTCAAAAAGTATCCTTGGATGACTCACACCACTCTATAAGGCTAGATTGGTTGCTAAAGATTTTAAGTAGGAGCATGGTGTTGACTTCAATAAAGTCTTGTCTCTTGTAGTCATGATAACTATGCTACACCTGATTTTGACTTTGGTTGTATAACTAGATCTGGACCTCTATCAAATGGATGTCAATATGACTTTATTACATGGGGGCTTGTATGATGAGATTTATATGCAAGAGCTTAAGGGCTTTGAGGAAAAAAGAAGGGAACACCTAGTGTGTAAGTTGAGAAAGAGTCTGTATGGCTTATGCTACACCTGATTTTGACTTTGGTTGTATAACTAGATCTGGACCTCTATCAAATGGATGTCAATATGACTTTATTACATGGGGGCTTGTATGATGAGATTTATATGCAAGAGCCTAAGGGCTTTGAGGAAAAAAGACGGGAACACCTAGTGTGTAAGTTGAGAAAGAGTCAGTATGGCTTTAAGCATGTACTTAGGGAGTAGTACCACAAGTTCAATACTTTCACGTATTCATAAGGATATATCCACAATGATATGGATCTGCATTTATACATGAAGAAGGCTCGTGTTGATGATAGTCTTATGATTTTGGTACTCTATGTGGATGATATATTGATTATTGGGAGTGCTTATGATGAGATGGATGCCTTGAAAAGTGAGCTCAAGGAGAGCTTTGAGATGAAGGACATGGGATAGGCCTTGCATATTCATGGAGTGTGCATCACACATGATTGCTCTTAAAGGCTTCTTTCCTTATTGCAGAAGGAGTACATCCAAAAGATCTTTGAGAGGTTTCATATGCAAGATGTTAAGCCAATTGGTTATCCTTTACCTTCTCATGTGAAGGTTAGTCATGCCGATTGTTTGCAATTTGATGAGCAAAAGGATGAGATGACCAAGTTCCCTTATATATCTATTTTGGGTAGTTTTATGCATGCCATTATAACCACTCTTCTTGACATAGCATTTATAGTGGGAGTTGTGGTATGCTGTATGTCTATATTGGGCAGGTAGTATTGGGATACCTAAAGGATATCATGAGATACCTTAAGGGAAATGCTAATATGTACATATGTTATGGTGATCAGGATACATGAGCTATAGGATACACTAACTTTGATTATGCAAGCAGGACATGCAGACAATAAGGAGTTCACATGGTTGTCTTCACTTTTGCTGGACTTTCTGTTTCTTGGATATCTAAGATGCATGGATCTATCTACTATAGAGGTAGAGTATGTTGTAGCCATAGATGCTTGCAAGGAGCCTCTTTAGTTAGGCCATTTCGTCGCACACCTCGGTATTACTGATGTGGTCTCTATACTACATTTGATTTCTAAGAGTGCTACTCAATTGGCCAAGAATCAGGTCTTCCATGATGTGAAGAAAAAGCACATTGATATGTGTTACCACTTTATCAGAGAGATCATTGAGGAAAATTTCACTGAGCTTGTCAAGATCTCAACTAACAAAAATCTTGCAGATTTTCTTTCTCACTAGAAGTCTCTCAGTAGAGTATTTTTCCTTTCTTAGGAAGCTGATGGGTGTTGGATGAGATGATGTATTTTCTTATCCTATTGTTCTTTATGTACATTTGTACTTTGTTACTTTTTTCTTGTTCTCTCCTCACTAGGGGCATATTTACCTTTAAGTGGAAGGTTGTTGGGGGTTAAAGGCGAATGTGCCCACACCACCCGTGTATCACTACACTAATAGTATCTGCACACTTGTACACTATAGGTGGTGGTTTAAGAGCAAATTTTAGAGGCAATTTTTGAAGCAAAAAAGAGCCCATTGTCGTGCCACTACACGGACATAGTGTGAAAAACTCTAAAATGTATCATCATTCAACTTTCTTATTGATCAAGAGAGTTAACGTCATCTTAGTCATTAGTGCTAGTATCCAAAGTATGGATGGTTCAAAAATACTAGATTTTTGGACAAGTTTAGTCTATTATTGATATTTTGGATATTATTTCTTGTAAATATTATAAAAAGCTATAGAAACTTCTAGAATAGGGTGGCATGCAAAAAGCAAGTAACTTTTTCAGCTAGTTTTGGAGATTTAATGCAAAATGAAGGATTGGCGAAATCACGCGCATCGTGATTGCAGTTGACACGCAGCAAACATCACCCCAAATTGGGAGAAGAAGAATGAGTGATTTGGAAGATTTCTTTGCAAGTGTCTAGCAATTTTACCCCTGCCAACGGAGTCATCAGATTTGTGATTTGAGTAGCAGAGAAGAAGCTATTGTTTGATGCATGTTTTTGGTCTACAAGGGAGCTCCAGGAGATCTAATGTTTGGAGATTGCTTCTAAGTAGTTCCAAAAAAGGAATTTTAGGTTCTATCAATACAATAAAAGGGAGCTTCAGGAGATCTAATGCTTGGAGATTGCTTTTGAATAGTGCCAGACATAGTGTTTTGATTCATTGTGCTTTGTCTTTATCATGTGTACCTCTTGTCTATTCTTTTTTTTCTATTTCATCTCCTATTCTCTACTTCCTTGTATTTGAGATCCCTAATGGATACGACCTTTCGACTAAAACCCCTTCGACATTGGTGAACTTGATGTGAAAGGTCATCAGAAGGAAAGACAAGATGGGAGAATGATGCCAGGAGGCATATTCCACGGTGGATTCCGTGAGGTTTTACGGTGGATTCCGTAAACTTTGATGACCGGGGCTCATACACAAAGTGGATTCTTTGTGCGAGAAGTTGATGGGGACGCCTATCCTTTTCGGGCATTTCATTAATTTAGTGTGTACATGGGTGATTCCATAGCGGGTGATTCTGCAAAATACATATTAAATTAATAAACGTTTATGAGTTTAGAGTGCGCACTCGTAATAAATTAAGGTTAGGATTTATTTCTAACCAATTGATTTATTTATGTAGCTGAAGACTGCTAGGTATTCACTTTTGTCGGTTTAATTGTATTATTTTACTAACGATTGTGAATGCTTCAGTTGATGTGTAGAGATAGCAGCAGTGGCGGAGGAAAGCATTGGAGTCTAGCGAGTATTCGACCTATGGATTATATTTTGATAGGCGCCATGCCTATATTTTGTCATGTCTATTGAGGCATCGATTATTTATTATTATTTTGTATGCGCCTATGCGCACTGATACGTTATTTCTATTTGGGACATTGTATTGGGCGTGCCAGACTCTTTGGGCACCGTCCATTAGCTTTATTTCTATTTTTGTAAAAGCAAACTCAAAAGCTAAAAGCTTGATATATTTTTGTAAATTGGGCTATTATTGAGCATGAAGATGGAATATACATAAAATACATGCTTTGTGAAGCGCTCACACAAGGCATGGGGGGAGATTGAACCCAATTGGTCTCTTGCTCTTGTCGTTCATGCTTTTTACATTGTAATTTGTACAAAAAGGTAGAGTTCATTGTTCTTGGGGACCTTCCGGGATTCACTACATGAGCATACAGCGATCGATCTGCGCACCAGTGGTATCAGAGCGGAGCTGAGATTAAGAGCTTCCAATCGCTACCCATCTCGTGCGAAGGCGGAGCTCCTGGAACGATTGGGCTCTACGGTCAATCTCGTCGCGAACCGTCAATACAGGCAGACTTCTGGCGATCAAGAACCCCTGTTTCTATCATCAGATCGCGAAGGACCAGGCAATACAGGCGGAGGACCACTCCCTCATCTCCATCATCAAGTCGTCAAACAGAGAGATAAGTGACAAATCCCAAAATTCAAATATCTTAAATCTTCAAACACTAAAGCTTTAGAAGCTTAGTTTAAGCTTTAAAGAAGCTCAAAGCTTCAATTTTTTTTATTGCGGTACATCAGGGGCTGTCCGTGTTTTTCGCCGCCTGGAAAAAACGACCCCCCCCCCACGAAATCCGTCGATTAAGCTTCTTAAGCTTAATCCATTAAGCTAAGCTAAATCACTCAAGCAACACAAGTCATCTCCTGCAAGTCACCAACTCCAGGTCCCGCACCACAGAGATTAAGTTTTGCAAGTCATCTGTGATCAAGTTCTGCAAGTTCACTAAGTCGACTAAGTTCTGCAAGTCTGCAACTCTGCAAGTCACATAAGTCTGCAACTCTGCAAGTCAGACTAGTCAATTGGAGTCAGAACTGACTTGTGCTCAAAACTCCTAGAAGGGTTGTTCCTGCGTAGAAACTCTGAACTGCAAAGTTGTTCGTTGGAAGGTATTCTACCCATACGTAGGTTTGCTGAAGTATTTTCAGCATACGAAGAAGGAAAAATCACAGATTTTCTGAAGATTGAGAAAGAAATACCCAAAAACACATAGCCTTGTAACCCCGAATTTGAGCTACACTCATCCCGCTAACTGATTTTGAGTGAGAAAGGTCTTTTGAGTTTTACAGGATGACGGAACCACATATGGATGATCTTATGGCTGAAGACAACCTACTTGAGCCTACGATGGAGCAAAAGCTGGACTTAATCATGATGCAATTGGAAGAAGAACGAAGGGCTAGACAAGCATTGCAAGCGCAATTGGCAAAATTACAAAGAGCGTCTACCGACAAAGAAGAACCTCAAGTTGAAGATTTGATTCGACGTACTATCGACGCCACTCTTGAAGCTCAAACCATTCGCAAGGAATCAAAGATAAGTAAACGAAGTTTCAAATTTCGCACTTTCAATGGCATACGAGAAGGAAAGACTGTTCTAGCATTCATTAGTCAGTTTGATGACTATTTCCATGAGGAAACTTATCCAGAAAAAGATAAAATCAAGTGTGTTACTAATCATTTGGTAGACAGAGCATCACTTTGGTGGACTGTAGTACGCAAGAGCATAGATTGTCCTGCTACTTGGGAAGATTTTAAGAAGAAGTTCATGCAGAATTTCCTTCCACTGCAATTTCATGAGAAGGCTATCAAGCAATGGGATCTACTTCAACAACGGGATCATGAGCCTATACCTCAGTATACAGAGCGTTTTTGGAATGCACTCCTCCAGCTACGCATGCTTGAAGACGTACTAGAGGCGACACATAAGCGGAAGTATATGTCTGGACTTCTTGGACATTACTACGCTGAAGTTAACATGTTCAAGCCTGCTACTCTTGAAGATGTCATTTCACTAGCTCATGACACTGAAGATAAGCTATGCGGTAGGGACAGACGACCACAGCAATTCCAAGCCAATGGTAATTATGGATCTAAACAATTCAATTCCAATTTTAGAAGATTTAATCTAGGTCATTTCTCTTCATTATCTTTCTGCAAGAATTGGGCTAAACCACCTGCATTACCATCCAATGTCAATCCAAATCCTAAGCCTATTCCACAGCCAAATCCAAATGTACCTAGACTTCCCGCCATTGCAAATAATGTAACCAAAGCCAAGCCAATAGTATGCTATAAATGCCACCAGCCTGGACATCTCGCAGCAAATTGTCATTGAAAGAAGCCAACAAGCTCATATCAACTATCTTGGAGCCATGGACGAAGACGAACATGAGGATATGCCTGATTTCACTAAAGATGAGGACAACACTACTACTATTTCCGATACTTTACCAGGTATGCCTACTCCACATTCTTTATTGACTATGAAATGTTTGGTGCATGGAAAGGAAAAGACTATTTTGCATGATGACGGTAGTACTCATGATTTTATTTCAGCAAATTTGGTAAAATAATTGAAATTACAGACTGTACCTACGCATTATCGCATAAAAGCTGCATTTTTAGGCACTAGGTATAATGGTACACAAGAAGTGCAAGATTTAGAGATTCAAATTGGTTCATACACTGAAAGAAGAAATTTCTTAGTTGTTCCATTACAGTTGAGTGACATAATTCTAGGTATGCCTTGGCGTCACCAGCATAACCTAGATATAGATTATTCCACACACACAATGAATATTAATTTTCAAGGAAAATCTATTACATTATATGGTATGCATGCATCTAATGTTTTTCCACTGCTTTCGCATACTCAAGCTAAATGTGCATTATGCAAGAGTAGTAAATCCTATCTCATTTGGGTGAATGAATTGCAAGTAAAGAAAAGTCATATGTACCCTAGGCATAAGGAATTTCTTGCATATTTTAAGGACTGTTTTGCAGAAGACCTACCACCAGGTTTACCTCCTTCACGTCCAGAAGACCATAAGATAGATTTGATCCCTGGCACACAACCACCTTGCAAAGCACCATATAGGCACAACCAGATAGAGCAAAAAGAAATCCAGAGTCAAGTTGAGGAATTACTAAATAGAGGTTTGATTAGACTAGCAGTTCTCCATTCGGTGCACCTGTACTTTTAGTCAAGAAAAAGAATAATACCTATCGTATGTGCATTGATTACCGCACTTTAAATAAGATCACTGTAAAGAATAGGTATCCTATTCCTAGAGTTGATGACCTTATGGACAAACTGCAAGGATCTTCTATATTTAGTAAAATTGACCTTAAGTCTAGTTATCATCAGGTGAGGCTAGATAAGTCTGACATATTCAAGACTGCATTTAGAACACAGTTTGGTCATTACGAATTTTTAGTCATGCCATTCGGATTGACTAATGCACCTGCTACCTTTAGTAGAATGATGAACCGTATCTTTTTGAAATATCAGTATTGTGTAATTGTTTTCTTTGATGATATTTTGGTGTTTAGTCAAAATGAGAAAGAACATTATGAGCATTTGTCATTGGTTTTTCAGTTATTGAAAGAAAATCAACTGTATGCAAATCCTGAAAAGAGTGAATTCTTTAAGACAGAAATTGAGTATTTAGGTCATATTGTATCATCTGATGGAATTAAAGTTGATCCTAAGAAAATTGATGCAATATTGAATTGGCCTGTTCCTAAAAACGTGCATGAGTTACGCTCATTCCTTGGTCTTACTAGTTTCTATAGGAAGTTTGTACATAATTTTTCATTACTTGCTTTACCATTAACCAAACTTCTCAAGAAAGGAATTGTTTATCAATGGACCGATTATCAACAGAAATCCTTTGACTTATTGAAACATGCATTAACTAATGCCCCTGTTCTACAGTTGCCTGACTTTAATAGACCATTCTTTCTAGTAGTGACCGATGCTAGTGGATCAGGAATAGGAGCCGTACTTATGCAAGACAATCATCCTATAGCATATTCTAGTTGTAAGCTGAAACCCTCTGAGCTAAAATATTCCACATATGACAAAGAACTATTAGCAGTTGTACAAGCATTAAGACAGTGGAAACACTACTTAATGGGTTCAGAATTTATGTTAAAGACCGATCAGCAAAGTATTAGACATTTACTTAGCCAACCCCAAATCTCTGACCATCATATCAAATGGGCTTCCTTTATTCAAAGTTTTCATCCTATCATTCAGTACCAACCTGGAAAAGAAAATGTAGTAGCTGATGCATTGAGTAGAAGACATGCCATTCATAATATTTCTGTCATATCTTTTGATTCTTTGATTGCTATGAAAGATACATATCACCAGGATATTACTTTTCATTCTGATTGGAATAAATTAGTTCAAAATAATTTCATTCCTGTTGATTCATTGTCATATAATGATGGATTTATGTTTTATGAAAAGAGACTGTGTGTTACAATTCCATTCCGATCTTTTGTTTTGAATGAAATTCATTGTTCCCCATATCAAGGTCATAGAGGTATCATATCTACATTACGTATATTAACTGAAGATTTTTATTGGCTGCATATGGATGTTGATGTATCTAACTTCGTTTCTGAATGTTTGATTTGTCAAAGAGTTAAGAGACATCATGGTAAACAGTATGGATTACTTATGCCTTTGTCTATTCCATCTAAACCTTGGGAACAAATTTCTATGGATTTCATTACTGGTTTACTAAATACTAAATCTAACCATGATATGATTTGGACAGTTGTAGATAGATTTAGTAAACAAGCATATTTCATTCCATGTAAGAAAACTTTAACAGCATCACAAGCAGCACAGTTATTTTTGAAAACTGTTTTTACTAACCATGGATTGCCAAAAGTTATCATTTCAGATCGTGATTCTAGATTTTGTAACAAGTTTTGGATTACACTGTTTGCTAATCTAGGCACAAAGATTGATTTCTCATCTGCATTTCATCCAGAAACTAATGGACAAACAGAAGCCACAAATAGCACAATTCTAGATATTTTACGTGCATATACTATCTCTAAACCTCAGACATGGGACACTCATTTGCATTTATTATAGTTTGCATATAACAATACACCACATACATCTGCAAAGAAAGCACCGTTTGAAGTCATTTATGGATATAGATTATCTACACCTATTGCATCTTTGTCTAATAGAATTCAGAGTGCTGATGATATTGCTAGTATGCATAACAGTATATTTGATGAAGTTAAAGATATGATTGCTAAAGCCCAGCAATCATATACCAAACACGCCAATAAGAAAAGACAAGCCATGAATTTCAAAGTTGATGATTATGTTTGGCTGAGAATAGAAAAACGTAGACTACAAAGTGTAGATAGACATCCAGTTGTCAAATTAGCTCCTAGATTCTATGGACCATTTAGAATCATTCATAAAATTAATGATAATGCATTCAAGTTAGAATTACCATCTCATTGGAAAATTCACAATACATTTCACATTAGTTTATTGATACCATTTAGAGGCCAATTACCTATCCACCCTGTTTATGAAAACCCATATTTATTAGAGGAAGAGACTGAAATACTTGAACCAGAAGCTATCATAGACACTGACTTTATGACCACTAGAATTGGCCGAAGGTACTCTAGATATCTAGTAAAATTTAAGAACCATCCTGTAGAGGAAGCACAATGGATGCACGCTAGAGACTTAAATGCTTTCCCCACTCTGTTAGCTCCACATTGAGCTAATAGCAATTGAGGTCAATTGCTATCCCACCCCGGGGGTATGATGCCAGGAGGCATATTCCACGGTGGATTCCGTGCCACGGTGGATTCCGCGAGGTTTTACGGTGGATTTCGTAAACTTTGATGGCCGGGGCTCATACACAAAGTGGATTCTTTGTGCGAGAAGTTGATGGTAAACGTTTATGAGTTTAGAGTGCGCACTCGTAATAAATTAAGGTTAGGATTTATTTCTAACCAGTTGATTTATTTATGTAGCTGAAGACTGCTAGGTATTCACTTTTGTCGGTTTAATTGTATTATTTTACTAACGATTGTGAATGCTTCAGTTGATGTGTAGAGATAGCAGCAGTGGCGGAGGAAATCATTGGAGTCTAGCGAGTATTCGACCTATGGATTATATTTTGATAGGCGCCATGCCTATATTTTGTCATGTCTATTGAGGCATTGATTATTTATTATTATTTTGTATACACCTATGCGCACGGATATGTTATTTCTATTTGGGACATTGTATTGGGCGTGCCAGACTCTTTGGGCACCGTCCATTAGCTTTATTTCTATTTTTGTAAAAGCAAACTCAAAAGCTAAAAGCTTGATATATTTTTGTAAATTGGGCTATTATTGAGCATGAAGATGGAATATACATAAAATACATGCTTTGTGAAGCGCTCACACAAGGCATGGGGGGAGATTGAACCCAATTGGTCTCTTGCTCTTGTCGTTCATGCTTTTTACATTGTAATTTGTGCAAAAAGGTAGAGTTCATTGTTCTTGGGGACCTTCCGGGATTCACTACGTGAGCATACATATGTAGAGTGTGAGATAAAGTTTTTCAATGGTAATGGTAGGAATGTATATGCATATGTGCATACCTATGCTCAAAAGATGAAACTCTTTGGGGTAGCCAACTTGCATGGAGCCAGTATTTTGTACGGGTTACTATACATGAATTAAAAGGACGAATTATGGAATTGTACATGCAGGATGTTGAGTGGGTAGCTTTCAAGAATACACTCAAGGAATAATTTTACATTGAAGACACCCATTTGATTACGTGCAAGACTTTCCAGGAGTGGGTTCTACAACTCAATAAGGGTCCTGTGGTGGCTACATAATTATTAAGAGAATTTGTAAGTTGATTTGAGCAATTAGATCTTACAGAACAACAAGCTCTTGCAAGTCAAAAAATTGAATTGTTTCTACAAGCAACATATCTTGAGCTTCAAGAGAAGCTTGATGATTTGCTAGAGGATTAGACTATAGAGACATGTCTTAAAACAGAGTGGATGCATGTCAAGGAAGCTATTACTGCACTGGTGAAAAAGCTTAGAAGAAGAGAAAGATTGCATGTCTCTAGCTTGCCCACTATTATGGGAAAAATAGTTTATGTATCTAGTAAGCCACCCACTTCTGTGGCTAAACCTATGGTTGTACCTCCTATTCCCACTCTTAGGGAAGATGTATTAGATGAATTGGTCAAAGGCATGCGGGATCTTTAGTTGAAGGTCATAAAATTGGATGAAAAAGGACAAGATGAAAGGGGACGGGTAGGAATCCCTATGTTAGAATATCAAGCTCTCGTTACTCTTTAGTCAGTCTATCTTTATGTGTGTGACCAACATTAGCTGGATACAGCTATACATGTGTGTAACATTCAATAAATCGATGTAGTAAGTGACTTAACCATAGTTAGTCTCGGTTAGTCATACCTATGTGTATAAGTCTCTTTCAGTGTGAGTATGATGGAAGAATAATGGAAGAACAACAATAATGACTTGAGGCTCATCTTCTGCTCCACTCTGTCACTCTCCCTCTCTTCCAACATGGTATCAAAGCTGAACGCTTGAAGCCTGAAGGCTTGGTAGTGGCCATTTGACATCAAGACATTAGATTTGAAGAAAACGTCATCAAAGGAGACTGTGCCTGCAACCCGTTTTTTTTGCAAAAGCTATACCTTGCAACAAAAATGTATTTTGGAGAAACAACCCTTAGATCATGACTGTTTTGACGTGGTCTACAACTTTGTAGAAGAAAATTTTTTCAAATTCCTCACAGATTTTGAGATATTCAGCATAGACCTGTGCAGACTGGCTGTTTACTGCAATAAACAACAGATGATAGCATCATTGCTTGACTGAGAGCTTGACTGAGAGTTCATCTGGGAGCTTGAAGAATTGATTACAGATCTAAAATAACAGTAGTCTATTGTATACAGACAACCTACAGCACGTTTGATATGAGCTTGGAACTCTCAAACTTGTTCAGGAGTACCATTGAAGCATAGGTATATGCTGGGAAGTCATATGGACTTGATGTCATGCATTGGAGCTGGGATTTTATGCTAAAAAATATTTAGATCTAGAAAATTTTTAATGGCTAGAAACTATTATTGAACGTAGGCAACAAGCATTGTTTCTTATTGAAGCATTACATGTTATTTTGGAGCTCCTGTCATTTGTATGACCTGACATATGTATGTTGAATGCTTGGAAGACTAAAGAGAGCATTGGATGCAACTGAGGATTGAAATATGGAGATGAAACAAATACCTTGACATCTACTTGGCTGGTCATTTATAGTAAATGCAGTGTATGACATTGCCTCTCTACACTCCTAAAGAAAATAGCATCATTTATCACTCAGGATCTCAAAGTAGTTGATTTCCTGAATGTTAGGAAGGTGTCTGAATGTCAGATTGTAGGTTTTAGACTGCATATTCTCTTCACTGCACTAAGAATACATGAGACAGAGATATAGTACTTGCAGAGTCTATGTACTGACTAAAATACCTATGGGTTATCCCACTACCCTGTTTCTTTGGTGCATAAAATTATTGCAGGAAACTGTCCTAAATTGTAGCAAATTGGTCAAAGTGTCGTGAATTGCAAGAAACTGTCATGAATTGTAGAAAACTAGTCAAATTGTCATGAATTGCAAAAAACTGTCTTGAATAGCATGAAACTGGTCCTGAACTATAGGAAAAGGAGTCAGATACTTACAAGCTGTATACATCACTGAATACCTAAGCTGCAACTATGGGAAATGCTCAAGGCACTAACAATATCACTCAAATTGTGGGAGAAAAGATGGACAACAAAAAATTTGCTTTATGGAAGTTCTGTATGAATAATTTTTTGGTTGGCAGAGGTGATTGGGACTTATGTACATGTGATGAGGCTGAACCTGAAATGCCTGAAAGGAATCTGACAAAAGATAAAAAAAGGGCTCATAAGCTATGGACTAAGAGAGCATGCAAGGTGTTACATTGGTTTTCCTTATGTATATCAGATGCTATGGTTATACAAATTACTAGATGCAGTTTTCCAAAGGATGCATGGGACATACTCATGAAGAATTATGGAAATGTAACACATGCAATAAAGATTAAGCTAAAGCAACAGTTCAATAACATGTCTAGGAATGGCAGAAGCATTCAAGCCTACACTACAGAGATCAAGAACATAGCAGATTAGCTTGCCACCATTGGATCTTTAGTGTCTGAGGATTATATGATTGCAGTGACATTGAATGGACTTGGCAAAGAGTATAAATCATTTGATACATCTATTTCTGTGAGAGAGCTGAATCCCCTGATTGGGATGAGCTGATTGCTTTGCTGCTACATGAGGAAGTTAAGCGTGGGCTGAATACAGGTTCTAGTACGTCTCAAAGTAGAGACATTGTTCTTTACTCTAGCCAGCGTGGTAAAGGTGGTAGACGCCATGGCTCTTTTCGAGGTTGAGGAGACAGTAAAAACACTTATGGACAGCAGTAGTAGCAGAATGCATGACATGGCACGAATACACAGGGCCAGCGTGGATCTGGTGGTTTTCGAGGCAGGGGGAGATTCCCTAGAGGCATAGAAGGATCTTGGCAGTCAAATGATCAGTCCAACAAGGACAATGACTGCCATTATTGTGGTAAATATGGGCATATGGCCAAAGATTGTCATAAAAAGAAGGCTGACATGAAAGCCAAGGGTAGACAACATGGAAATTATGCTTCATCTAGCGGAGTTCTTGATGATTAGGGTGACAGGTTGTTTGCCGTGCAGCATGTGTCTAAGAATGCATCTAGGCAGAACAGAGATGAGAGATGGTGCATTGATTCAGGGGCTTCAAATCATATGACACCCCATGGAGAATAGTTTGATGAGATGGTTGCAGGTTCACATGGTTATGTGTGTATTGGGGATGCCACCCAACATGACATTCAACACACAGGAATTGTTCTGTTGTTGATGCCTGATGGCAATAAAAAGAGCCTATATGATGTACTGCATGTACCTTACAAATACCAAGAATCTTTTGTCAATTGGATAGATGGCAGAACAGAATCTGCAGGTGAGATTTAATACAGATGGATGCTTTGTTGAAGAATATGGTAATGGCTGCAAATTGATTGCTAGAGGCCAAAGAGATGGTAGAATGTTTACTCTTGATGTGTTAATTGTAGAATTGAAAGTAGCCATGCTTGCACATGATGGTGGTGCTATACAAGATGTTGAGATATGGCATAAACGAATTGGCCATGTGAATGTATAAAAGCTGAAATCTATGCAGTGGAAGGAGATTGTGCTTGGATTGCCTAAGTTCAAGTATCATGACTTTGGACATGTATGTGATGCATGTCTATTTGGAAAGCAAACACGATTTCCATTTATGAGACATGTACGGAATAGCTCACGACCCTTGCAATTGGTACATTCAGATGTATGGGGTCCATCTCATAATGCTTCATTTGGTGGTGCTTGTTACTGTGTATCCTTCATTGATGATTTCAGAGGTACACCTGGCTTTACATACTGAAACATAAGGATCATTAGGGGAGTTTCGAGGTCTCGAAAATGCCCTGTAAGAGATCCTAGAGAGAGAAAACAATTTAAGAAATAAAATCATTTTATATAATTTTTAAAAGGTTTATATTTTGGTAAGTTAAAATATCAAAATTCGTTAATAAGTTATTGTCGTGATATTCTCGTGGTCACATCAACCCTAGAAATCTAGGTCGCCATAAAGTTGGCAAGGTTGTCATAATGAAGATCTTACCTCTCCTCATTAAAGTGAAAATTAATATTCAATTTGAATTTTGGTGGATACTCGATTGCCTCCCTCCATTGTTTCTCCATCGTTTCTCTCTTATTTTTTTCTCCTCCTTATTAGTCTCTTCTTTGTTTTCGTTCTTGCTTCTAATCATATCCTTAGCTATGGATCAATCACCCAATGATCTTTGTAACTCAGCTATGGATCAATCATCTAATGATCTCTGTAGCTCTCATAAAAGACCTCTCTATCATCTTCATATTGAGTTGGACAATGAGTATGAACTGATAAGAAAGGGAACAAAATCTATCACGGTTACAGAGTCTATGAAACATATACTGAGGTTTGAAGGAAAGAAGAATATTGATCTTTGGTTAGATGGAAAGCTATATCCCAAAGATCCTAGCATAAATAGCACTCCTCCTTTCTATAATAGCTCGTCATTAATGAGGTTTATTGGTGATGGCTACAATGGATTTTTAGGTTATACACTTAATCTTGTTGCAGAAAAGGATATCCTTGGACTAGAGAATCATCTTTTGATGAAACACAATATAGAGTTGTTGCAGAAGCTAGAGGATTGTCAGCAAAAAATTCATTCATTGGAAAAGCATATCAAAGCTTATCAACAAAAGCAAACTTTATTAGGCCTTCGAAATCGACAAAGAGCTCTTAAAAATATTGAGAATCTCAAACGAGGAGGAGAAGGCTGTGGTAAAAGAATCCAAGCAGCAAGGTATATTTTTTTTCACTTGAAAAATCTTAAATATGGCTTTATTTAAACTACTTGCATTGATTTGTGATGTTAATTTTGCTTAGATCTCTTCTACAACCAAATGCAAGTGAAAGAGATTCTTTAAAAGCAGCTCAGTTTTATTATCATCTTCTTCCTTCAGTAGTTTTAAAGGATATTTTGGAGAAGAAGAAATTTAAAAAGGAAAAGAAACAATGCTTGGAGTCATTTGTGAAGGATCATTCTTTGGATTGTGAGTTAGTACAGAAGACACTGGATAGTATTGGTATCAGTCGAGATGCTTATATGCAACTTTTTCAGCTTTTACAATCAAATATGAAGCAAGGACAGGTACACAATTGCATACTTCCGAAACCATTTGTGGTTAGGACTATCAGACAGAGAGTTAATAACAAAGTGATGGAGATTCTAGGTGAGCCTTTTCATATCAAGGCTAGCTTTAAGGGCAAGAAAAAGGAGGTTACATTCAATGAATTTAACAATATTTTCCTTGACTTGCCCACCCTACAATGCTTAATGATCAAATTTTATGACTTGTCAGTAGCAGAGGCACAGGGAGTGGCTAGATTTGTGATTAAACTTGATGAAAGTGAGATTTTGAAATGTAAAAAATTGGAGAGAATCTCTATCATCTTGATGAATAGAGCACTTTCGTCAGGTCATTGCAATCACTCAACATCATTTAGTGTTCAATCTGAATATAACATCTGGTGGCTAGGAGCATTTGAGGTAGATACTGAGAATTTTGATATACTATATTGGGTTTTTCATCAAACATCAATACCTAATGTTATTCAAAGGCAACAAGCAGGAGAAGAGCTATTTGTTGAAGGATTAGGGAACTACAGGATTGAGTGGCACATAGCTGGTGACCTAAAGACACTCAAATGTATGTATAATGTATCAAAGGGAGCTAACTCGAGATCTCCTTGCTTATACTGCATGTCACCAGCTGTAGAGTTAAACTCAAGCAATTGGAATAGAGCTCCCTCTAGGCACAATAAGGATCCACAGTTTAAACCAGTCTTGGACATTCCTTTAGCGAATGCCCATATTTGTACACTTCATGCACTTTGCAGGATAATCGAAAAGCTTGTTCATCTCTATATAGGATTTGCATGGAAGTTGAAGCCATTATCAACTAGAACAGATGCTATAACAAAGGTTGAAAAAGTTCTCTCTGCAATTGGTTTGCATGGTGGCAATGTTGTTATTGAACCAGATCTTCAAAAGTCTAAGGATGGTAATTGTGTCCCAAAAAAACCATCTATTGGTGGAGTGAAGGCTAGAAGGTTTCTAGGCTTTCATGGGAGACTTGGCAATATAAACTCGAGAAATGGTGGCTCAACTATTAAATTTAATCAGTGGAAATCCCTACATAATGTAGTTAAGGATCACACTGATAATGGACAAGCTCGAAATAGACAAGCTAAAGTTTGGGAAACACTAGACAAAGTGTTTTTTTATTGTGATAAGACTGAATGGAATGATGATGATCTCAAAGACTTTAAAAACCAATTGAACCTTTTCAAAAAGGCGATGACAGAAGCTTGGAGTGATCAACACTTTACTCACTATATGGTAAGAAGTTTGTATATGTTTGTTTCTTCATTGTCGAACTCATATAATGTTTTTTAATAACTTTCTTTATTTGTTGACTATGCAGCATATTCTATACAATGCTCCATACTTTATTAAACAATATTGATCTCTATCTATCTGGTCAACCCAAGGTATGGAAAAATCACATTATCAAGCAAGAACAAAATATTTCAGACATACAAGATATGGAGGTGGAAGACACAAAGCCAACAGTTTATTAGAGGTCTTTCAATGGTTCTATCGACAAATTTGGCATAAATTCAAGCTTAAAGATACAACCACATCAAGCAATACATCATCTTTAGCAAGGACTATACAAATTGTTACCCAAAGAAGAAAAGATAGATATTTAAATTCTTGCGCAAAGCAAAGATTTATAGAATGGCTACAAACCAAACAAAGAGTTGGGAAAAGATGGGTTTCAAGAAACCCTTAATCTTTGGCATCTTCTAGTTTGATTGTGTTGCAGAAGAGTCCTTAGTTTCACGCACCTCAACAGGGCCTTCAGAGCAGTCCTTGGTTTTAGGTAGCTCGATAGGGCCTCTAGAGGAATCTTTTGTTTCATCCCACTCAATAAGACCTCTGTATTTCAAAAACTCTTGTTTCCGATAGCCTGGAAGAAGCTTCAAATTCTTACTATCTCCTACATAAGAGAGAAAATAGGAGCCAAGAACTCCAAAATATCCAGCTCTAGATCCACTGTATCCAGGCATGAAGCCAAAAACTCTTATGGCTTCTTCCTTCTCCACCAAAATGATCTTGTCCAAACCTCTGTTGAAAACTTGAGATCCAATTACCTTTGAGATAGCTCTTAAAGCCATCATTGGTAGACTTGGAGAGCTTGACAATCTACTATGATATATTACAATTGTTTGATTGTTTAAGTTTCCAATATAATGGCCAAGGCTTTGATTTTTTCCAAGCTTCATTGGCCTAGAGCCCTTGGCCCTTCCAAAAAAGTTGTCCAGATCTTCAATCTCAATCTATAGAACAAACCACAACAGTACAAGATATAAGATATTTATCTATAATGCATAATAAAGTCTAACATAAACTCAATGGGTAACTTCGAATTATATTTCATACCTTAGGGTGTTCGTCTTCTTCAAGAAGACTATCATCATAAAGATTTATTGAACTCTTGGGCTTCTCATCTGATGGAGACTTCAATCTCTCTTCATACCCTACATCATCAATATGAAGTTTCTTTTGGACCTGCAAGAACTCTTCTTCTGTAGGGTAGCCCCCCCTTTTCGTATTCTATGATCTGATTAATACATGTATGTAAGGCTATAGAGCTATCTTGGAAATTCTCTCCCTCAACATCAAGACTTGCTAGTAGTTCTTGTTCATAACCTATAAAATTCATGTCATTTTTGCCCCAACCTGCAAGGATTGCTAAGCAATAATCTTCTCTAAGATAAAAAAGATGTTGAATATCATTTAGCAACACATATCTCTTCTTGTTGATAAGATAAGTGGGAAATGTTGAAACACAGGCAAGAGGACCTTCTTCATCAACCTGTGCACTTGGCTCAATCTCCTTTTCTTCCACCATTGTGATATTGTCACTCTTGAATAAACCTACATCAAAACCTTGGACAAGTTGATTCTCAACATCTTCTTGGAACATCTCCTCCTTCTCTTCGACCTCCTTATCCATACTTGCAATATCCTCTAGCTTTCTCTGTTGGTCTATATCTGGAGAAGAATTTTTCATGTACTGAAGATACACAATAAATCCAACGTCCTTGTGGATCAGAAGGCATTGGTGTTGGTACCTGTGGAAAGGGCAACATGTTTCTTTCTTTCTGAATTCCTCATCAATGAGGTTGAACCTGCCTAGCAAAGTTGACCTGGATGTATTGGTGGCTCCCATGACATCACTATAATGAACAAATCCATTGACTTCCAAACCTTGCACATGTCTATCATAAAAACATCTGTACTCCTTAAGTTTATCATCAAGATTCTCCAATAACTCCTTCAAATCAAAAGGAACATTGAAAATTTCCCTGATATAGCAAAACTTGGAAGAATTTCCAGTGATGTGTAAAAAATCAAAGAGCCTATCATCAGATGTCTCAATTATCTCCTCCTCATCCATTCCTTCCAGAGATAGCTTCCTCTTTGTCATCTTGACCAGAAAAATATTTATCCCTGAAAAAAAAAAGCAGAATAGAACCAATATCCAATAAAACAAGATGGAACCATGGAAAGAGGCCCCAAAATTGATTTTCCAAGACAAAAAAATAAAAAAATGAGAATTTTATAGGTAAATGCCTGTGAAGGAATCGCGTTTCATCGGACACTACCTTGAAGACAAAAATTATTCTAATATGTGGCCGGTGAAACGTGATACTTAGCAAAATATCACTAACAGAGACATTGTTTCACGTTTCACTGGTCAAAAATTACAAATGAAGAAAAGAAACATGAACTATAAATAAATTCTATGAAAACACACAAATTGATGATAAAATCATTTTTGAAAAAGCTATGTTGCTTTTAAAAGATAGAAAGCACATAATATCTCTAATTGTTCAAGTGTTATAAAACATTCTTTCTATATTAATCAAATTTATTTTGTTAAAATGCTTGTAATAAAAAAAATTTGTTACCTATCAAAGATTTTTGAACTGTTCTCCACACAGGAAGCGAGGACCTTGAAGGGAAGTCGAGACGAAATTTTGGCAGAAAAGAAGACAATGTCGGAGAATTGGCTTTGAAATGCTTTTATATTGACCGTTAAGCATGTGGTGATAGTTCCAACGAAAAAGTTTGTGTAATAATGAAAAAATACGTGTACACGTGTCTCACTTAACACAACGTATTAAACTCCTCAGAAGACGTGCGCACTCTCTTTTTCCAAAAATACGTCACATGTGTGTTACATAACCCTTTTCCAAGTTAAAAAAAAATTCCGGTAAGCGAGAGTACGTCACACGTGTGTTATTAACACTTTGTGAAGAATGTTGAGTCCATGCAAATTCACCACCTTCACCTTTCATCGCATTTCATCTCTACTCCATCTTTGTTTTTGGTGTTTCTTCCAGTCTCCAAGCATTTCCTTCCAATCTCCAAGCATTTCACTGCTTCCCCAATAAAGCAAACCTTCGAGCATATTGTCATCTTTAGGCTGAGATTGTGAAGAACAAGCTAAAAAGAAGGTATGGTTTCTGCATCTTGCTTTTCAATAACAGGCTCCATTCAATGCATTGTTTTGATACTTTTTCTTAATCCTTTATGTTATTATTACCTTATGACCACGACAAAAGAATTTTTTCCACAGTGAAAGCATTCCTTAATATTGTGGATATTTAAGGAAATCTTCCAATTTCTTCCCTAATTCTGTGGATATTTTATGTAATCTTAAAGGCTTTCCTTGGATCAAAGCTCTTTTTTCTTGGTTTTGTCAATTTTTATGCTATTCATGAGCTGTTCGGTGAAACGCGAAAATAAGGTACTTCAAGCAGGTCTCCTGGCTTAAATTCGCGTTTCACTGGACACAATGGACAACAAGTCCAGTGAAATGTGAAAAGAAGCAGCTGCAAGGAGGCGCCTTGCTTGACACTCGCGTTTCACTAGACAGCCCGAGAAAAATTCAGCTGATACGCGAAAACGCCATGCAGCATAGATAAATCTTGTCTGGGACTCGCGTTTCGCTGGACATGCTGGAGAAGAAGTAACATATCTTTTTTTGGCAGATGGCTAGGACTAAGGCAACAGCAAGAAAAGAGAAGATTGATCCTAGGGATTTAGTATCAAAGATTCATCAGTCTTCAAAGCCTCAAAAGCTCTCTAGAGAAGTCAAAGCCAAGGAGAAAGTTTTCTCAAAATGTCAGGTGTCTAAGGGAGATTAGGAAGGTAGTAAATGCTCTTGACAATGCAATTCCAAAGTTGTCTTTTCAGAGGCTTGCCAGGGAAATTTGTGACAGATATAGTTTGGATAGTTTTAGATGGACAAGAACAGCTCTTAATTGTATACAAGAAGCCACAGAGGATTTTCTAGTTGAGTTTTTTCAAGATGCCTACATTTGTGCTACTCATGCTCATAGGCTTACACTCATAGACAAGGACATGGTAATTCTTAGGAGGCTAAGATATAGATTTTCAAAGGTCCTTGAGCCAATTCCCCTCACTGATATGAAGACATTTAATATCCTTTATGTACCCCCAGCTAGAAGAAAGAAAGAAGATTCTGGTCTCAGGGTTGAGGATGTCACCCATGAGAAGGATACAAGGCAACATGAAAAAGAGGAGAAGGCTAAAGAGGAACAAGCAGATAAATGGAGAGAGTATAGGAGGAAAAGGGTTGAAGAAAGGGAAATAGAGCAACTAGAGTCCTTTGAAAATGAGCTAGCCACCCTTCTTGAAGTAGCTAATCCAAAAGGATTCAGTGTGTTTTGTTTCTTACTTGGTGACTTAGGCAAAAGAAGTGAGGTTATCTCCTTTGATGCTGCATGTGTTCAGATTCTTAAGGATAAAAGAAGAGAAGTAAATGACAATCTTATTCTTGCTGGCCTAAGGTATGTCCATCCATAATTACTTATACTTTTTGATATTTTTTTAGCAATAAGATTTTTCTTGTTTATACTCACTATTTCTATGCCTTTTCTAGGTGTATAATGCATGAGTTTCCTTTGGATATACAACAAAAAATTGAGGTTTTTGATGCATCTATCTCATTCTTTATGAGGAATGAGCTTGATACAAGTTTTATTGAGCACTGGCTCAATTTGATTGACTTCGATACTTTGGAGCTGCTTATAATTCCATATAATGAAAAGTAAGTGATTCAATATTCTATTAGAGTTTTTGAGATTTTATCCTACTAATTTGTTGAGATATGATTGCTTTTAGTTCTCATTGGAGCTTGATTGCAATAGACCTTGTGGATAAGCAATGCTTTTTAATCAACTCTATGAAAGGAAGCCATGGAAATGCTAAATTGTAAGTTATATTATCCAAGGACTCCTTGATATTTCAATTCTTTTTTTTGTAAGTACTCTAAATTTCAACATATTTTATATACAGAGGTGCCAAAAGATTAATTGAAGAGCTAGAGAAAAGACCCCCTATGCCATCTGATTTGCTTGCAACAATGCAATATAGACAAGTTGCGGTAAGTTATTCATTAAAATAATTGAAACATGAGTTTATTCTATGAACCACCATTTTTCCTCTTTATAGTTTTACTTTGTGTTGGTGGTTGCAGTGTTCCCATCCGGATGATAGCCATTCTGGTGGCTGGAGGGTGATTGCAAATGCTAGAAGAATGGTTAACTTTGTTTATCTTAATGATGATAAACATGTAAAGGTAATATGAAAGATGCTAAACTTTAAGATAGATATTAATTGCAAATAGTCCATTGATGATAAAAATATAGTCTATTGTAAGAACAATAATGAACTAAAACTCTTTTTTCTATAAATGTGTGACAGTTTTCGAAGAATTGCTATACATCTGAGCATGTTTGGTACATCAGAGCAAAGCTCTTGAAGTATATAATGGTCAATTGTATACAACCAACAACAGAGATTGGTGGGGATTTGCACCATGAAGGAGATACGGTGCCTATAACCACGGAAGGCAAATCCACAGCTTCAACACCTTCTATACCCAAGACATCAAAGAAAGGCAAAAGGACTCCTAGAAAGGATAGTTCTCCAAAAAAGAAATAGCTTTGCCATATTGCCTTGTAAGCCTTCATATATAGAAATTTGCCCTTCAGCCCTTGTATATCTCATAGAGATGGCAGATAGACATCTGCTACAAAATTTGTACATGTATTTTATATTGATAGTAAAGATATCTTTTCTTGAATGTCATTGCAGTATATTTTATTTTCTCTCCTTTTCGATATCTGCAAAAAATAAATTACAAATGTTTGTTAGTTAGAAAGTGAGATCTTGATATACATCTAAGTAGATATAATATAATGTGAAAACTTACTCATTTCTTGTCAAGTTGGAATACAAAGGAGCATGGTAGTTCAATGTCTTCATTTTGTAAATCTATCCTCACTTGATGTAGCGTACATGATTTTCTGATCTTTAAGATTGCAATAATATCCTCGTTGAACCAAATATCAAGATCCACTATAGGATCCTTGCTGAAATCATTAAGATTCTAGTCTAAAGCAACTAGACTACTACCAACAAAATGCCATCGACTATAGTAAAAGCTAAGGATAAAATTTTGAGTAGCAATCATATATTTACAAGCTATAGAGTCTTGATCTATCTTACATATAATTTTTCCTTCTGTCCTTGTATCCCATCCTTCATCAACAAATTGTATGATATGATCATATGTTAGTCTCTTCACTGAAAGCATGGTTTTTATTATTCTTATCTCCATATTAGAGAAGAAATCAATAAATATATTAATAGGCATAAATAAAGTAACTTTGCTTAGCCTACTTGAAATTAGTTTTAGTGCTTTCTGGATCTCAGAAAATATCTTACATCTATAGCCCTCACTAGTAGCTGGACTTGGCAAAGGCCACTCAAAGCTTGAAAAATCTAGCAAAGGAAGGAGTTTTATTGATCCCCATTGGCAACGCCGCATAGGAATAACATAAGAATGGTCATAAAAGAATATTCCATTCTCTGCAAGCTCTGTCTTCTTTCTACCTCTATACATTTCTTCTCCAATTGAACCATGTATAACATCAATAACATCAATAATAGATTCCACTGGTTGCCATTCCTCAAGATTAGAGGGATAGACATCTACAAGACAAACAAATATTATAATGGAAAAACCTAAACCATGTTTAAGAAAGGAAAAACTTTAAGAATCAAATTCTTACAATTTGGTCTATGCATTGGAAGCTTTGAAGATCCAGGTTTCAAACATAGCTCTCTATGCATGAACACATGTTGCACTAGTACCTCTTTGATACTATTCTTATTTTCTCCAAGCTTAAAATCTCGGATTTTTCCCTTCTAAGCAGAGATAAACGAGCTCTCATGTCTTTGCCTTTTTCCACATTTTGCTTGTTGCATGGTGATCCAACTACCTTTGCTAATGATAGTAGGAATCCATCTTCCATCAGTTTGGAATGAGTTAAACACTGATATGGATGTGATTTGGGAGCTTGGACGCCTTGTTGAAGGTCGAATTTTTGTATCCATGGTAGAAGAGAGAGATACATGCATAGAGAGAGAGAGAGAGAGAGAGAGAGAGAGAGAGAGAGAGAGAGAGAGAGAGAGAGAGAGAGAGAGAGAGAGAGAAAGTTATATTAACGTCTTCTAAAGACAAAAACTGGCCTATGAGACAAACTGTGATACAACTGATGAGGTCCAGCTATCCAAAATAAAAGTGCTGAATGAAAAGCTAAAAACTGGAAACTGAAAATACAGTGCTGTGAGTGTGATAAGTGTCGTATATGTGTATGTGCGTATGTAGCTCTGGTACTCCAGATAATGGCTACAAAAGGGGAACAAATGTCAGTTGTGATAGGGGAATAACTGTCGGCTGTGATAAAGTGGTGCGATGTGTATATGTAACAGATGCAGGGAGATATACTATCCTGGGATGTAGTAGCAGTCGTCGAAGTCGCTAATAGCAGGTGATCCCTCATGAATGCAGGATGTGGTACATCGGTGGGTGGAGAAAGAGCAAACTGGAGATCTGAGATCCAATGTGTCAAGTGTCGTCGGATCTCAGTCTGCTGCTGTCGATGTAGATCAAGAATCCTCCAGATCTCCTGTCGGTGTGGCTGTGGGGTTCGAAACCCCCGGATCCTCATGCGACATCGGGTACGCTTGTCCTTAGCCTACTGTAGTGTGAGCCCGGAGGTCTGGCTGGAGAGAGAGAGAGAGAGAGAGAGAGAGAGAGAGAGGACTAGGCTATCATAACAGAGGGAAAAACAATAGAGGAATAAAAGAAAGGAGGGAAAAAACTGAGCGCCATGCTTTTCACCAATTTGAATTTCGATTACATCAGTCATTATCATTAATCTAGAAACATCATTAAATAAAAGTAGCCGAGACTATGCCATTAATGCAAAAGATGTCATAATCACGAATATAAGAGACTAAAAATACATAATAAAAATACAAATTCGTAATATTATCATATTTATATATTTTTGTAAAATGATTTTTATTTTTTAAAAAAATAAAAGTTCCGTTACGGAGGCTTTGCTCTTATTGGTCTAGAGCACTCTCTCTCCACATCCTAAAAGGCATTTTCGAAACCTCAAAACTCCCCTAATGGATGCGTTTGATGCATTCAAGGATTTCAAGAAGCATGCTGCAAATGAGTTGAGCTGTAAATTTTCATGTCTTACATCAGATGGAGGTGGAGAATATGTCTCTAATTACTTTGACAGGTACATTTCTAAATATGGGATTAGAACATAGTTAACTTGTAGTTATACACCGCAGCAAAATGGTGTAGCAGGAAGGAAAAAAAGGGTACTGATGGAATCCACAAGAGCTATGCTAAATGAGAAGAGTTTGCCAAATGGTTATTGGGATGAAGCAGTAATGACTGCTGTCTATGTGCTGAATAGAATCCCTACAACAGCAAGGATTCATGATGTAACTCCATATGAGAGGTTGTATGGTCATAAGCCTGATATTTCACACTTGAAGGTATTTGACAGCGTTGCATATGTGCATGTTCTTGATGAAAAGAGGAAGAAATTGGATCCTAAAGCTGTCAAGAGTGTGTTTCTTGGTTATGCACAAGACCGGAAAGCTTACAAGTGTTATGTATCGCCTACACATGAGACAATGATTAGTAGAGATGTTGTTTTTTATGAGCTGGCATCGTGGTATGGTAATCCTGTTGTAGTGGCTATTGACGGATTAGCCAACACTAGTAATGCTGAAAATACACCTACAATGAGAACATCTATGAGTGATCCTATAGGTGATGGGTCACCTATAGTAAGTCCTTGGTCAGGACGCTTGTGGAGTCGTACACCTACGTCCATTGACACGGATATGTCAGTGAGGGGGAGATTGGATAAGGGAAAAGAAAAGATGCTTGAGGATGTGACAAGTCCACTTACAGTAGGTTATGAGCCATCCATCAATGATAGTTTGGAAAGTGAGTTGGGCATTCTGTCTATTATGACTCATGGAGCAAGGTAGTCGTTATGTATGGCCTCATTAGAGGCAAGCTCAAAGTGAGCCACAGTTATAGAGATCTGAGAGAGTCAAAAAACTAGTTGATAGGTTTACATACACTAGTTATTCAGCCCGCCATTATGAATATATGACTAGTGTGACAGGTTACAAAGAACCTACAAAGTTTGATGATGCAGTTACAGATGAATACTAGTGTGCTGCCATGGATGAGGAGTATGCAGCCCTGGCTGAAAATGAGACATGGGAATTGGTTCAGCAACTTGAAGGCAAAGTCCCCATTGGTTGTAAATGGGTGTACGAGGTTAAGTGCAAGTCAGATGGTTCATTAGAATGCTATAAGGCCAAGCTGGTTGCAAAAGGGTATGCGCAATAGTATGGCCTTGACCATGAGGAGACTTTCAGTCCGGTGGCTAAAATGGAAATAGTAAGAACTCATTGCTTTGGTAGCATGCAAATGCTAGAAATTATAGCAAATGGACATCAAGAATGCTTTCTTGAACGGTGATTTGGTTGAGGAAGTATATATGGAGTAGCCTGAAGGCTATGTTCACTCGGACATTCCTACACATGTATGTAAGCTAAAAATGGCTTTATATGGGCTAAAACAGTAGTTATTTATAGTAACATGGATTTAGATTGGGTGATCACAGTCTATTCACGAAGAAGACAAATCATGGATATGTGTTTATAGTGGTTTATGTAGATGATTTTATCATCACTGGAGATGATGAAGAGAGCATTATTGAAATTAAATCATGTTTACAAGTTGAATTCAGAGTCAAAGCCCTTGGTGAGCTGAAGTATTTCTTGGGATTGAGGTAGTCTCTATGCCTCAAGGTATATGGCTGCTACAGAAGCAGTATGCTCATGACATGTTACAGAAGTATGGTATGGTTGAATGCAAGCCTATGGAGACACCTCTCGATCAGAATGTCAAGCTACAGATTGATGTTGGGAATCACATAGAGAATGTGACCATGTATCGACAGATGGTGGGTAGCTTGATATACTTGACTATTACCTGTCCTAACTTATGTTATGCAGTGGGCTGATTAGTCAGTTTATGTAGAAGCCTCACAAACCACATTTAGATGCAGTCAGGAGAATCATGAGATATGTAAAGGGTACTATAGATTATCGATTGTTTTATGCATATGGAAAATCCCTTGACTTGACAGGGTTTATTGATGTTGATTGGGCTGGTTGTGCCTATGACAGAAGGTCAATTCACAATCCTTTCTCTCATGCTGCAAACTATCACACCACATACACCTTTTCCCTAGTTTAGGGTGTTGGAAGAGAGGGAGAGAGATAGAGTGGAGCAGAAGATGAGCCTTAGCTCATTGTTGTTCTTCTTCCATTATTCTTCCATCACGCTCACTAAAAGATACTTACACACATAGGTATGACTAACCAAGACTAATTGTGGTTAAGTCACTTACTACACCGACTTATTGAATGTCACACACATGTAAAATTGTATCCAACTAATGTTGGTCACACACATAAATATAGATTAACTAAAGAGTAATGGGAGTTTGATATTCTAACACTCCCCCTCAAGCTCAAACCATCTAATAAACTCCAAGTAGCTGAAGTATATGAACTTTTCTTTACCAAGAGACTTGGTAAATATATACGCTACCTGGTCTTTAGTCTTCACATGAATCAAGTTAATATGCCCTATAAGAACCATTTCTCTAATGAAATGGTAGTGAACCTCAATATGTTTGTAGCTAGCATGGTAGACAGGATTGCTAGCCAACATAACACTGCTAAGGTTATCACAATGCAATCTCACTCTACTTTCGATTTGTATTCCCAAGTCTTTCAGCGGTTCATCAACCAAACTGCTTTGCAAGCCGCTAAGGCAACTCCTTTGTACTTAGCTTTTGTACTATACAATGCAACAGTAGGTTGTTTCTTACTCTGCCAAATCAGGAGGCCTTAGCATGACAGCTCATCTTTTGGAAAGATGGAAAGATCCATGCACAAGAAATGAGATTTCCTCTTGCTTTGAATTTTGGAAAGGGAGGTATGTAAAAGTTATTGGAAGACTTGGTTGTCCAAAATGCTTATGCAGCTGTACGTACTTCTACTTTTGGTCTACAGTTGGATAGAATGCATGGCCAAGGATGGTTGGTTGAAAGGCTACAATATGGACATATACTTTGCATGCAGCTAAAAAGAGAAAAGTTACTGATAGTGAAATGTCTCATGTAGGTCAAGACATTCATGACATAACTGGTTGGGAATCACCCGTAGATGCATATTTAGCAAAGGTGCAAAACACGGATGTACTTGTGGAAGAGAAACGAAAGAGAGATGAAGATAATGCAGGGACATCTAAAAGAGTGACAAGAAGAAGTGTGGATTAGCCTAAAGCTACAAATTAGCCACCTCCCGAGCATGTTATGGAAGAGGCTAGTCAAGAGTAAAAACATGATAGCAAACAAGAGGGCAAAAATAAGGGCAAGTAGCCAGGATATAAGTTGTAGTCTAATATTGAGACAACCATAGATCTTAAGAAGGTTCTTGAAGAATGGATCTTAAACAGTCGGGTGGAATTCACCCTGAGAGAGGTACCTGGCATCGCCAAATGAGAATTTCATGATAAAATCATTGACATAATTAAGAGGAAGCACTGGTTTCTTGGCGAAACCACTAGTGCATTGCTGTAATTTGAAGAGGAAACTAGTTTGTTGGGTATTTGGGCTGAATATGAGCATGATGTAAGTACTATATTATCTATATAGGATGCTACTAATTAGTGGACATCATGTGGAAAGGAGAAGAAAGTGGCTAAAAATGCATTGTCTTGTAGCAATATGCATGGTGGAGTATGGCAGATGCAAAAATATGGGGAAGAGACTCTAGGATTTATTCCTCAAAGTCATTACACAAGAAATCACTGGGCTAGGGCTACCACTAAAATGGTAGTGAAAATAGGGGAGTGCGAAACTCCTTGTGTTGCTTTGCTTAACCACGGGTTTGAGATTAATGTCATTGAGCATGGATTGTATGAGAATGGTGCATGGGCTGTGGACACTGATCATGGTTGGCATGTGAGAGCTGCAAATAATTCTTCAAGGGAGCTCTATGCTGCATGTCCTAATGTAAAAGTGATGATTGGTGATGTGCAAGAAGAGCAACACTTGTTTGTGCAAGATAGTTCATTATATGTAGTGATTTTGGGATAGCCCTATATTATAGGAGTGCATATGGAAACAAAGGTGTTTGATGATGGTTCTGCTTATGTAAGAGTCAAAAGTAAGGATGGGAGGAAAGCAATCCAATTTCTTACCATTTGTGTTAATCATCCTAGGAATCAGGATATGCTTCGAGAGTCTCCTTTGCCTCCAAATGTAAGGGAATTCAGAGACCTGGATTTTCATTAAGCATTGTTATAATGCAAGGCTACAGTAGTGTTGTTCAAAGGATGTACTCGCCTCTTGATGGAATAAAGCATACATTTACTATTGGTTATTCTCAGTTTATAGTAAATAATTCATGTTGGTTTAAGCTTATGGAAGCTACTGGCAAGGCTGAACGCATATCTATGAAACGAGCTATTAAGGAACCAAGAGCACCGGGGTTGTTAGCTGAAAATGAAGGCATTTCAAGCATCTTTTTTGGGTTGAATATTAAAGATACTATGGCTAAAATTTCAGCAACTATACATGCAAAAAATGAGGCTGAAAATAGAGTGTTGCCAGTATGTTCTTTGGATATGTATGATGTTATAGCATTGTTTGCTCAGCAAGAAGGATTACAATGGGTTGAAGCACTTGTTGAGACAAAGTATAAGGCAGTTGTAACAAAAATGTGAAACCAGTTGCTTTGCTACTTCCACCATAAAGTGAGGGTCTGTATGAAAAAGTGTCAAGGCAGCCAAGCTTATGGGATCCTAAAGATATATGTTATCAGTTTATAGACTGAAACATTACCTGAATCAAAAGTTGGTGCAGAAAGGTTTCTTTTACTTGTTGAAAGAGATTATTTTATGTAGATGTTGGCTACGCATGGAAAAGCATTTGAATTTTAAGCCAACTAAAATAGGTTTTGCAGATTCAAATGTTGTCTCTCATATGGTAATATTTACTATGCCACATGTACCATGGAACTTGAGGCCTATTCCAGTGCCTAAAGCTTACTTGCTAAAGCTAATGGGTTTGCTAAATGGAAAGATTCACATGAAGATCTTGGAGCCCTCTTCATCCTTGTACTCAAATAATTGGCTTATTGTACCAAAAAAAAATGGGGCTTTGAGATTTATTCAAGACATGCAACCAGTCAATAAAGTGACCATAAGAAATGTGGGTGCAGGTTCTGTGGTTGATGAATTTGCAGAGGCTTTTGCAGGCAGAGTGATCTATTCTTTGAGTGATCTTTACTCGGTGTATGATTAGTTTCAGCTTGTAGTTGAGAGCAGGGATATCACAACCATGAAGACTCCCTTGGGGTTTGTACGGATGTGTACTCTCCCACAAGGTACAACAAAGTTAGTGGCACATAAGACAAATGCTATGAATAGGGTACTCAAGGATTTTATACCACAAGTGACAATGCCCCTCTTGGATGATCTTCCGATCAAAGGGTGTGGTGTGGATGGAAAGAACGAAGAGATGGATGCTCATGGATACATACAATTTGTTGCAGACCATACTGTGGATTGTGAAAGGATTTTGATGCATCTAGAAGAGGTGCATTTAACTCTTTCTAGACAAAAGTCTGTCTTTGGAGTTGAAGAGGCTTTGATTGTTGTGCATATGTGTGGGCCCTATGGGTGAAGACCATCACTAGCAAAAATAGATGGGATTGATAGAATGCAAGATGTATGCAGCATGAAAGTATCAGAGGTGCATAGATTCTCGGGTGCATGCGTGTTCTATTTGATTTGGATCCCTCACTTTGCACATGTAGCTGATGCTCTATATCAATTCTTGAGAAAAGGTCAAAGGTTTCATTGGGAAAGGAAGCATCAGAAAGCAATGAAGAAATTGAAGCAGCTCTTGAGGTGCTCCTACATTGAGAAAGACTGATTATTCACATGGAAAGCCTATCATTATTACTGTTGATTTGAGCCCAATCGGGATTGGATGGGCAATTGCAAAAGATGATGAGGAAGGGCAAAGATATGCAACTCTCTTTGGTGCTAAAGTATTGACTGAACAACAGAGAAGGTATCCACATGTAAAAATAAAATTATGGGGAATTGTGATAGCCCTTAAATGTGATAATGAGTATTTTATGGATGCTCGTGTAGTCATTGAGACTGATTGTTTGCTTGTATTGGGTATGATTACTAGTTGTGCTACCCTAGAGATTGCTATGCTCTGGTGGATTGCATACATAAAATCTTTGAACCCTAAATTTCAACATATTGTAGGAAGAGATAACCCAATGACAAACATGTTATCTCAGGTACGCTATGAGAATGAAGATGGGATGATGGATGAGAAGGAAGAAGATAACTTTCTTGCAGCTAAAAATAATGTTGTAAGAGTGAATTTAACAATGTAAGGAGTTGTTACAACACTAACAGAAGCTTGGACAGCAAAGACAAGATAGTTTAAATGTTATGTATCTTGTGTAGAAGTCTTTATTGGAAGATAAATAAGCAGGAGAGTGGTTGAGAATTGGTCAATACCTCAGTACATTAACAAAGAGAGATGAGTGGTCGAATGAGGAGTTTAAGAAGATCAAGAGGAAAGGCTATGGGTTTTTCTTAAAATATGGATACTTGTGGAAACATGCTAAAAAAAAAAAAGGGTATGCCATTGCGAGTTTTGGGTGACAAAGCTTCACAAGTAAACGTTATGCAAGAATTTCGTGAAAGCTTATGGGCTAGCCATAGAGGTGTTTGGGGTAGTTTTGCAAAGATCAAAGAAAGATATTGGTGGCAGGGTATGTATAAGGATGTTACTCACTTTGTGGAAAAAAATAATGGCCATGATTGGATATGGAAGATACAGTGGCCATGATATAGGGGCTAGCCAAGAAGATATGGAAGATGAAGAAGCAAAGGATATGGTTATAGAGGATGAGGAGGACTCAGAATCTGGTGACAACTAGGAATTTGGAACATTCCTAAGGATGTGCAGATTTAGAGGGGGTGGATGTTATGGTGATACGCGGATACAATGTGAAAAACTCTAAAGTGCATCATCATTCAACTTTCTTATTGATCAAGAGAGTCAATGTCATCTTAGTCATTAGTGCTAGTGTCCAAAGTATGGATGGTTCAAATATACTAGATTTTTAGACAAGTTTAGCATATTATTGATATTTTGGATATTATTTCTTGTAAATATCCTAAAAAGCTCTAAAAACTTCTAGAATACGATGACATGCAAAAAACAAGTTGCTTTTTTAGTTAGTTTTGGAGATTTAATGTAAAAACAAGGATTGGTGAAATTACGCATGTCGTGATTGCAATTGACACGCAGCAAACATCACTCCAAATTGGGAGAAGAAGGAGTGATTTGGGAGATTTCTGTGCAGGTGTCTAGAAGTTTTACCCCCTTTCAGAGCCAATTGAGGTATTAGATTTGCGGTTTGAGTAGCAGAGAAGAAGCTACTATTTCATGCATGTTTTTGGTCTACAAGGGAGCTTCAAGAGATCTAATTCTTGGAGATTGCTTCCGAGTATTGCCAAACAAGGAGTTTTAGGTTCTATTAATACAATACAAGGGAGCTCTAGGAGATCTAATGCTTGGAGATTGCTTCTAAGTAGTGCTAGACAATGAATTTTAGGTTCTATCAATACATAGTGCTTTGATTCATTGTGCTTTGTCTTTATCGTGTGTACTTCTTGTCTATTCTTTTTTTAATCTTCCATATCCTATTCTCTACTTCCTTCTATCTCATCCCTATAGGATACGACCTTTCAACTAAAACCCCTCCAATACCGAGAGGCCATAAAAGACCAAATTTTCATGCAAAATGAAATGGTTTCAAATCGATGAGCTGGAGTTTTCCTAGATGGAGTGTGATGCCAAGAACCCAAGGCAAGTCTCGGTTCATCGTTCAGAGTCCATTTGACACCCATTTAATCTCTGCAAGGTTTCACGTTATGAAGCAACTATATGATGCAGGAGCCAAAAAGTGTGTCATGGTAACCAAGTTTATAGATTTCAAAGTCACGAAGCCAGTCGTCTAGACGTAGCTCAAATCCAAGCGTGTTTGGTCCCTCAAAGGTGGAAAAACCACTTCAATCGGAGTGTGAACACAAAAAAGTGAACCGGACTTTTGGAAAACAAAGTTTAAAGCTTAAACAAGCTTTATTTCTCAAAAGACATGACTTTCTCAAAACGTGGGGGAGTGTTTTTTTTGGCGCCCCCAAATCCTCCATTTTTTATCATTTTTGCTACTGCAATCATTTAAGGAATCCTTAGGGCAGCATGATGCTCCATTTTCTCACCCGTCATAGCTCCAGAAATCACCGAATTTGATGCATTATACAAGAAGATCTGATTTCAGTCTTTTTCACTACTCTCTCCTCTCTCCTTTTATGGGTTGTTCTTATGGATCAATGTAAAAGAGAGGGGAATGGGTAGAGATGGACGTTTTTGGTCAAAAAATGAAGGAGGAGTGAAAAGAGACATGAATCAAAGTTGGATAGAATCGTCAATGGTTGTCGAAGAGTGTCAACAAGCCTCAATGTCAAAAAACACACATCATAATGAGCACTTTTATGAGAAAAAGATAGATTTTACAATTTTATGATGAATTATTGTTTGAAATGGTTAGTAATGCTTAGATTTGATTGACAATCCTCTGTTTGATCAGTCATGTTGAAAGAGTCATAAAAAAGTCTATCATACATTAATTTTATGCAAAACATGCAAAATCCAAGACTAGGTGGTTTAAGGAAAAATATGTGATTTTTTGAATTTTGGGATGCATTTGGTGATCCCATGGAATGAAATATGCTAAGAAAATCATTTTCAATAAGAGTAATCATCCTACATCTGAAAATTAGTAATTATCTACAATTTTCTATGAATAAATAGGAAAAAATAATGAAAATGGAAAAAATTAGGTTTTTCACGTCATAAAAATAAGAAAAAAAAAGATATATGTGTGTGGACATATGATAGAGCTAAAGCATGAGATTTAGCCTTAGTTAAGTGCTATCTTTTTGTTAGAGTGAGTTTTTATCGATATCAATAAAGAAAAATACATAAGAAACCATACTTGACACCTATCAATGCATGCAAAATTTTCAACGGTAGAGAGTATGGGGTTGTTGGAGTGGTTGAAGTACGTTAAATGTTGATGGATCATGGTGGTGCATATCATATTATAGAGTTCATGGTTGGTAAAAATCTAAAAGGGACTAGTAGCACGAGAAAGCTCGGTGCTAGCTCTATGCAACAAATCACTATCGTGTAGAAAAGAAAAATCATAAAAATAATTATCTTTGCACTTTCTCATTGTTGATTTTCAATGAATATTTGTCTGAGCACAATGGTCATATTCACACTTGCGTTGATGCACCACATGATATCGCATTCGGGATGCGTAGCACCTATTTGTATAAGTGATGATCCGACGCTGAGAGTGTGAGGTATCCGAAGTTGTAGGGCTAGATATTCAGCTCCTTGGGAGTTATTTGGTGAGGTTTATCTATCCTCTCATAGATCATTTATCAAAAGAGTGGACTTTGTTCGGAAAGAGTTTTATGTTCATGGTGCATCTTGGGGCTAGCCCCCGGGTGTACGAGAGTTGTAGTGGAGCTATGGTGATCAACCAAGGGGTGCTCCTTGTGTGTGTTCTACATGGTATATAACACCAATATGTTTAGGGACTCCCTCTAAGGAGTGGGAAAAGAAGCATTCATTGGACTACAAAATCAGACAAACACAGTTCTTAGACGCTCTTGGCTGCAAGGCTGTGTGGGTTGGTTTTAGGTGAGTAGTGAGGCTCGGCTAGTGCTTTAGAGCTAGTGTTAGGCCCATTTTACGTCCCCATAGGTGGTGCATTTGTCGAGAGCCTCTAATAAGTGGCACTTTTTTGAATCTCCATGGGACTAGTTTATTAGTGTATATTAAAAGGCAATGAGACAGTTTCAAAAGATTATCAAGCCAAACTTTAGAAGTAAAAAATAGTTGAATGGGCTAGACGACGAGCCAAAATCATTAGAAGATATTCTCTGCAAAGGAATGGTTCAATATCCCTACAAGGGTGGGGTCCTAATAACCCTAGCTTGATGCATAGTCCATTTTAGGAGGAGGAAGTTCTAATACTTTCTCCCCCCCAGTTAGTTCATCCACTTCAAGTGGAGTAATAGTTCCAATAATTCAAACTCCTTTAATGAATCTAGTTGTCACCATGGTGAAACCCATTGCAATCCTAGTAGGGACGTCAAACTCTCCTGCCTTAGGGTTTCCTCTTTCCATTTTTATTGGGTAGCAAAGGAAGATGTGAAACTTCATATCAATGAATTCCAAAAGTTAATGTTTAATTGTCGAATTCAAGATGGACACTTCATGATGTTCTTTAATATGACTTTGAAAGGATAAGCTCTAGTATGGTATCACAGCCTAGAAGTTGAAACCATAACTATGATTGACTTCTTCTTTGCGGCCTTTCGAAGAGAGTTTGCCCCTGAAAGGGGAGGTCAGTATTGGCTACTTGTCCTCAATTTAGCATGTCGAGAACCTCACAAAAATGTTTGTGGGTATGCCAAGAAACTGAACAAAGTGTTCCATAAGTTGCAAACCTATATTCCTATTCGAGCTGTTGCTTAGTTGCAATACTTTTTGAATGGGTTAGACTTCAACATTCAAGAGCAGTTGACCAGTGTTGCTCTTGCCGACATTGATATGGCCATTACAAGAGCAAAGGAGGTAGAATTACGATTGCAAGTGGTTTATACCTAGAGGGCAAACTAGAATCGACTCTAGGATTTGGAAATACTTTAGCATTGAAAAATGGTAGTCAAGGGATGCCCATGAGTCCTAATGGGAAAGGAAGCATGATTCAAAATGTACCCATGTCATCAGCTTTTCCCAATGTAACCATGCCTATGGATAGTTAGATGGTTCCACCAAATGTTGGAAGCCAAAGGATAAACCCTAATGTTGTTCCATAGAATCAACAGTCGATTCCCAACCAAGTGTTTAGGCCAATGGAACAATAGGTAGACGATCACAGCTATGAGTTGAGTGCCTTGAATGTCCTTAGCAAAGTTAAGGATATGATGAAGCACTATATTGATATGATCACCGAGCAATATAGACAAATAGCTTTTCAGTCACTTAGCTAGTACCTATTGGAGCAAGATTAGTTCTCTCTAGCAAGGAAATAAACATGTAGGTCTGGTTAATCATCGAGCACAAGAAAACAATATTCAGCAAGATGAAGGACCAAAACAAATACTACAAAGAGGCAAAGCTATGGTAGAGGAGTTGGCTAGTGGTAGCGGAGTTAGCCTTATGTAGGCTATTTGTGTCAATGGCATTGAAGCTTCTAATCTACAAGTTATTACAAGAGGTCAAAAGCTTAGGGGGGTCATCTTATAGAACATGTAATATACCACGTGAGTTCAAAAGAATGGGTATTTTTATTATGTGGACTTACAGTTTTCCAAAAATAGAAGGGGTTTATAAATGCACCTCATGTAAAATTTACATTAGGAGTTTTTTTATTCAAATTTTTTTAGAAGAACACTTTTTTAGGGAATCAAAAGGGGGGGGGGGGGGACAGGGGGGTGTGTGTGGGATGGGAAGGGGATGGATGGGGGGAAGATGGGGGGAGGGGAATCAATACTTAAATGCATATATGTTCTCATGAGACAAATATTTACAACTAGCATGGGGGAGGGGGGACGGATTCTATCATAGCTTTTCATCAATTCACATTAAGATCTAGACAACTTCAAAGTTTGAGGATTATAGGCAACATAGAGGCAACACAGGTGCATTTGTCGGATGAGGCAAAGCATCCGTAGTTGTTCCCTCTCCTTGCAATTTTATTAGCATTTCCCTTTAGGGCATATGCTAGTAAAATTGTGTGTGGCAAGGTAGTGCATGGCTCCAAAAAATTAGCCACACTTAACTCAAGTTAAGTGGCTCACTATCTTGAGTAAAGTGGCCCACTTTATGATTTAAGAGTTGTGGATCTTGGAAAAAAAGGAGTCCTTAAAATTAGGCATTGGCTACATCAAGGCAGATTAGAAGTGTTGGCTCAACTCACTCAACCTTGTAAACTAACATGGATAGTGGTCAAAATAGAAGTGGTACAATGGTGTAGTAGTAAATCGCATCTTAGTATGGATAACACCCCCCCTCTCTGCATAGAAGGCAAGAAGATCAGCCAATCATTGTCTTCCACTCATGTTAGGAAGCCATTGTTAAGGTGCTGACTTGATTTTAGCCACATTTGCAGAATCTAGGGCATTGAATTGTCAGATGTTGAGATTGAGGAGGAACTTGTTCATCTTTGGAACATTAGGGCTCCTCTTAGAGATAGAGTATTTAACTGGAAACTAATTTCAGGTGCTCTTTTTATACGTTAAAAATTAAAAAACAAAGAAATTTTAGATGGTCTATGTGTCTATGGAGGAGTGAAATGCCTTCACACTTATTCTGGGATGGTTTCCATGCCCCCCATATTTGGAGGGAGGTTCTTCCCAAATTGAGTCAATGGGGATTAACTATTCACAACCCAAAATCCTATATCCTAGCCCACAAACTTTTGTTGTTAACATAACTAGGTGATTTACACTACGTGAGATATGGTAGCCACACATTAAACTCCTCTTAGGAGAAGGAGATGGGCAAGTTGTCTAGGCTGCAATATGGCCAAAAGTTTGGTGATATCTTAGGGGACTTTGTAAGGAGAATCACTTTAGCAATAATGAGCTAAGTTAGCTAGCCAAATGGAGGCCAAATGACTTCCAATTTTGTAACCTAGAGATTCTTTTTTGACACCATTAATAATAATACAATACAAGTCTCAGTAAGAGAGATGGTTTGGCAATTGGTAGCTCCCCTTTGCGAGCCCTTTGCATTCAATCAAATATCAAGAAAGTGAAGACGGAGTCATTATGGAAACAGTAGTTTAAAGATCCCTCGTTGTGGTAGGACAATTACAACAATAAGTTAGTTTTCCCCGACAATTACAAAATCATTTTGTGGCTTCATTCTTGTGGTTTTGAGTTTCATGTGTTCTGCCTAGATTTGAAAGCAAATCTTGCAAGAACCCTAATGCTTCTACATTCAAAATGATTTTTTGGAGGTTGGACATCATAGCTTATATGTGTGCAAGTTATTGCTATGTATCATCATTGATATTTGCAAATTGATTTGGACCTTCATGCTCCAACTCTATGATGTTATGTTCCATAGCTTCTTCGGTCATAATAGAGATATTCAATTGTACAATGTGTTGAAGAAGGTTAAGGCTTCCTTCTAAGGCTAGGTATTTTCTCTCAATGGGGGGAAATATTTTGAATCTAGAATGAGGGTTTTAAGTCCTAGACCTTCTTGTTATAATTTGAGTCTTTCTCGGTCTTTCAGTCTATTCTTATCTTTGCTTTCTAAGTCACATTCTTTTTGTTGCTAGCTAATCAAGTTCAATGAATTTTGTGACAATTTTCAAAACATACATGGACCATCATAAGCAATGATTGCACATTTCCTTAATTCCAAGCACATTCAAGTGCTTATAATGTAAGAAAACTATAGCTCTTTTTCAACAACTTTTGAATTAATCAATCAAGCAATTTATAACACACTAGATAATCAAAGAATAAGTCAGTCAATGTTGTTTCACTTGTCCAAATGAGTGTTACCTTTTGCCTCCCTTGGCTTTTGTGCTCTAGCTTTTGATTCCCTTTGTTCTTTGCATATCACATTTTGTTTCAATGTTTGATCCTGAAAGTTCACCTGCATAAAGATGTTTCCACATGAAATGGTGTGATCTAACCTATATGCCCTATTATGTGCGTGGTATGTATGAAAGGTGAAGGTTTGGATATGCATTGGGGTAAGACTCCTAAGAGGGATGTGTGGGTCACTATGCATGTAGTGATCTATGAGCTAAGTTAGATGATATCAAGACTATGTGCATTAGTGCATGGGTATACGTGCAACATTGATGCGCATAGTACTATAGGTGTAATGTGGACTAAGTGCAAATGCACGTGGATGTTTTTGTCATAAATTCCCACCTTCTCTTTCTCATAATTTCCCACTCTCTATAATTACCCATCGGCTCCTCTCTCTCTCTCTCTCTCTCTCTCTCTCTCATGCCTTCCTACTTGCTCCTGCCTTCCTACCTGCTGTCGATGCTCCTGTAGATGCTGCAATCGATGTTGCCTCCTACCTAGAATTGAGAGAGAGAGAGAGATGCTAACGTTGTTCGATGTTGTTTGCTGACGCTGTTAGATGTTGCTTGCTGACGCTGTTAGATGTTGCTGCTGCTGACGCTGTTCAATGCTACCTCCTCCCACGTCGATGCTGTTTGATGCTAACGTTCGATGCTATATGTTGTTCGATGCTGACGTTTGATGTTGTCCATGGATGTCTCCTCCCACGTGCTGGCAATGATGCCTCCTGTGGATGTTGCCTCCTGTCAATGGTGTCCATCGACGACTCCTCCTACGTGTTGTCCTTGATGCCTCCTGTCGATGCCACCTCCTATCGATGCTGTCCAACGATGTTGCTTCCTCCCATGTAGTTTGATGCCTCCTCCCACGTTCGATGTTGCCACCTGTCGATGCTGTCAATGATTCTCTCAATGTTGTTTGATGCTACTTGCTCTGTCGATGCTATCCATCATAGCCTCATTGTCACCCCCACAGCTATTGTCTCTCCGTGCAAAAAAAAAAAAGACATAATCAACAGCTCGCTTGTACACCATCAT
The DNA here is from genome assembly GCF_053477565.2 of Lygodium microphyllum. Lineage (NCBI taxonomy): Eukaryota > Viridiplantae > Streptophyta > Polypodiopsida > Schizaeales > Lygodiaceae > Lygodium > Lygodium microphyllum. The sequence continues at coordinate 49,215,497 of NC_141144.1, forward strand.
TATCTTGTAAGATAAATATTTATTTAGTTGAAAAATGCATTTTTGAGCAGCTTAAATCACATAATCAGACCATGTCTGATCCATGGTATAACTAGGCATCTCCTTGAGGAGAGTAGGCTGGTGCTTCAGGCCTACCAGCCTTGTTGGGCAACTGACTGCAATAGTCCTTTGTGGCACTTCCATGAGTACCACTACACCAGCTCCAATTTCGGCCCCATCCCCCACCTTCACGTTGCCCTCATGTTGCCTAGAATGGTTGCAGTGGCACCTATCACAACCCCATTTCCTATCTTAGGATGCCTGTCCCCACCAACTTTACTTGTCCCACCTAAGGTTGCATGATGCAGAATAGCCACATTGACAACCCACAAATGTTGTTTCTCCAATAACAACCCCTATGGCATGATCTAACAAAATACATTTTCCTATGCGGGCAGCTGGATGTATGTTGGCAGCAAAAACATCTGCAACCCTGCTTTGTAATGTCAATGCTAGTAGAACACGCCCTTCTATCCACAACCTGTGGAAAATTTGTGTGCTTGGCATGCTTGAAACCCTTTAAGAGGTATACACCGTTTCAACAATCCAACTTTGTGTTTTTATTTTAAGAATAATTAAGACAATGTCTACTTTGAGATGCTTGGTCCATTATATGTCACAGAGAAATGCTTTCCAACATAGATGGTTTTTCTCGTACTGGTGTTTTGATCTTTCTATTCAGCATGCACCTCTCCTATTTTGGTTGAATTAGCATGAATGGAGATTTACTTCTGCAATATTGAAAATAGGATACGATATTATTGCTTAGACCCTCCCTAGGACCTACAAAATGATTTAAAAGCTTCAAAATTGTAATGAGAATCCCTTTGATTAAGAGAAAGGGGGGATAAGAAGAGAATTTTGAAAAAGAATTTTATGACAAATGTGCAAAGTAACATGTATAATTTAAAAGATTGCTTATGTACCAATATCTTAATAGATATATGTACGTATTTATGTATATGTACTTCTATCTTAATAGATTTATGTATTTATGTATATGTACTTCTATGATTAACACTTAATGCTCCCTTGCCTCCTTGAATGCATAACATAGGTACACACACATGATTAGAATCATCACTATGTACAAGGGTCTCAAGGGATGAGTGCATCTTGGGGGATGAGTGCATCATGATATGTTTGTCATGTGATGAGTTCATAGGACCAAAAGGTGCTTGTTAAATAGGCACTTAGTCGTGAACTCGGCAAGTGAGTGTCTTTTGATAAGTATGTTACAATTGACTTGGCACTGTGTCATGAACTCGGCATAGAGGTGTCACTTTGGTTGTGATACCCTCCCTTCCCCCCTGGGTGTAGATGGGCACTTGGTTGTGAATTCGGCTAAATAGTGTCTTGACAAGCTACACATAAAATAAATGATGGGCATTTGATCGTGTATTCGGTTTCTTAATGTCCTGATACACTAATTGTTTGCTATTGTTCGATGGGATATGCATTTAGGTCGTCTATTCGGCCAAAAAATGTCTTGATCTATGTGTAGTTTTTTAAAAATCTATCATGTTCTTGCATTTATATGTTTTTAATAAGTTATGACTTGATGTAATTTGTGTTACATTTTCAATATTTTGATGGTATCATGCAATTGAAGTTCATATGCAACACCAATATAAATTAAGATTGATATCATACAATTGTATTCTTAATCAAAGATTATATGTTATACATTTATATTAAAGTTATGTAGCTTAACTTACAATTGGTAGCTTAAGCCTTGGCCATTATGCTTATACACCTCTTTTCTTTATTGTAGAGAGTTTACAATTTGTGAAGATAGCCTTGAACGTTGCCAAAGCACTACGCATTTTCTTGATAGAGGCTATATCATCCAGCACAGAAGAGCAGATATAACTCATCAATAGTAATGAAATTGTCTTTGTTACTTTCTGCAATTCAGCATGTACATCCATGCAGACCATGTTGCAGCAGCAAGGGCTTTTGCACCTAGTCACTGATGCACTTTGGGATCCCAAGAAGAACTTGCATCTTTGTCGTACACTACTTGGGAATGCACCCAAGATGGTTGAAGATCTTAAGGAGCTAGCACCAATGTCTGCATTGAAGGAGAGGTTAGTCTTTTGGAACATGAAGTGGAGAGAAGAGGTGGCACGCTTAAAGCGAGCAAAGGACTTGTCCGGGACAACCTCTCTACCAAAGCATCTAAAGACCACTATAAATGCAAGTCCCAGTTTTAGTCCCGCAAGGCAAAGAGAGAATCCATTAGGGGCAGGAACTATGTTGCGCACATTGAGGAATCACCAATGTGCACCAACGATTGGCATTCCCTTTGATGCCATCAAGCTAGGTAGAGTCATTGGTGAATGTTCCTTTGGACAGTGTGTCCAAGTTACTATTGATAATATTACTTATTTTCCTTTAGATTTAACATATTGTGCCAAAATGTACAAGGGCTTCAACAATGTTAAGCTGCAGCAATTCCAAGTGGAGTGTGGGATGCAAAAGGTCAATGCATCCATTGTACGATGCATTGAATTTACTTATGAGCCCCCTTGGGTTACAGTCTTTCCCTTTTTCAATGGTGGTACAATAGATGATATATTGATGTGGGGCCCTTTTCAAAAATGTAAATATAGGAGAACCATCTATTTGTAAAGCTATATGCTCTATAGAATACAGCTTATAATTTGTGCTTTAAGATTGAGCTAGTTATGTGGATGTACGTCTTCAAGAGCAATTATTTCAAGATTTTGTGTCTTTATGTGTCTTGTCAGCAATTTGCACGGTTGACTTTCTCAAGTTTTGAAATTTAATAACCACATTGTTTCATATTTAGTATCATGGTGTAGATTTTATATCTATAAATAGTCTCTAGATAGCATACGTGAAACATTAATGAACCATTTAATGCATATACAAATGTTTCAATCTCTCTTATTTTCTTTGCTAAATATGATTGTGTAAGTGGAGTGTTGTATATATGTGATTTTTTAAAGTTGCCAAAGAGATATATTGTTGTTGTAAACACACAAGCGTGCAAGAAAGAGAACTACTTCAATGGTTTAAAAAGCTATGATTTTCACATCGTATCCATATTGCATTTTAAATTATTAATTATTAGAAAATAATAATACATTATAAATGAATGATTAAAAAAATAATGACCAAGTGTACCTAGCAATTATAGATGATACCAAACCTCTTAAACTTTCCTCGACAAACTATTGCTTTTGAAGTGATGCAATAACTTGTCACCTCCACTAGTGCAAGTAAACATTCTCCTGTGAGAAATACCCTAGTTTTGTAAGCTTAGTCATCAACGTGATTAAGTGCTCAGAATGTATTGGTGAATTTTATATATTGTTATCATTTCTAATGCTACATACTTTATTTTCTATGGATAGGATTTATTAGATGCATTGCCTTAATAGTTACAAGCTAAAAACGTGGGGTATGTTTTCCACTGAGTAGAAATTGATGCTTGTATTATGTGATGGAAACACTTCTAATTTATTTTTTAAATATTAGTGTATTTTTTATATATGAGAAGTTACTTTTTTTTTTTGTATTTGGTTATAAGGTTGATCATTCATGGCTTTAACAACTCGTATGAAGGCCTTTGATTATGGGTCTAGCGAGAGGAAACTTTTGGGTTATGTCCGAGTTATGGTTGATTCCACATATAGTGCAATACGACAAGAGATTACACAAGATGAGCTTATATTTGGTCCCTTTAAATTCATAATTGAAGATGAAGATGATGACAGTGGTTGCACCCTAAACCCAGTACAAGAAGAACGTTGGCATGTAGAGAATGTCAAGTTTATTGGTATAAAGAGAGATTCAAGCATGGTAGATAAGGTTGGGGATGAGGGCAGGCCTGGAAAACACATATGTGAAGGCTTGAAGGATACTTTCGATGACACTAACTTCAATGCAAGCGATGAAGGTGATCATAGTTTGCACAAGTCAGGTGACAACCTAAAGCATGTTAAAAGCATGCTCAAGAGCACATTGATTTCAAAGTCTACTCTTGAAAGTTGGCTAAACCAATGTGAGAAGACTCGCAAGAAGTTGAGGGAGCGAAACCCACCAAGAGATGATAGGTTTGAGCTTGCCACAGAAGATCTTAATGGTGCACCCTTGGCTCGAGTATGGTGCCATGAATGTGAAGCTCCTTATGGATCAGGAGTCATTGGCAAGCAATCTTCTTACTCGTGTCTTTCTAATTTCATGAGAACCCATATATTAGAAGGCCAAGCACATCAAATAAGATATTTGACAAATCAAGGGTTGAAGGTGGGAGCGACATCTAGCTCAAAAGACATAGAAGAAAGCAATGAAGATAATATGGTTGCGGTTTTAGCTGCAGTAGAGGAGATGGATATTTTTAATAGCAGACATGAAGGCAAGTGACATCTTTTTAACCATTAAAACCTCCAATAAAATGTTATTTTCATATACGACAATTACCGGTTTATGAAAGAGTTGAGCTTTAGTAAGGTTGGGGTTTGTTTTAAAATCACTTTTGTATATGTATCTTAGGGCTAATTTCTAATCATTTTAGAGATTAATTTGTGAGTCTTGACTTGAAATCACACAGGATCTGATTTTGAGCTTATTGAGGCAACATTGAATGACTACAAAGATAAAGGGAGAGTGGGAGTTGTATGCAAGTATGATAAGAAATGGTTGCATTTGTGCCCTTCAAGATCAGATTTGCATACGATTCTCACAGAGCATATCAAGTCAAAGTCTCACATCATGGCTATATCCAAAAAAACATGTACCAACCATGTAGTTTTGACAAATGCTAGAGGGCGAACAAAGAAGCTCTTTCATGCAGATCCACAACAAAAGTCACTGAGCTCTTTTCTTTACCCAACCAAAGAAAGTACCATATTAAAAAATTCAGAAGGACCTTCTACTTGTACGGGTGATCCATATATGCCTTCTTATTATGATTTAAATTTGCTCTATTGGGGATTATGGCAAAGGACCGTGCCTTACAAAGCATGTGACGTCAACATAAAATCTATTCTACACGACCTTAAAATAGGAAAGGAATGGTATCCAGAGCCATATACAAAAGCTATCTTATATGACGGATCTCTTGAAATTAAGGTAGATGGATGCTACAGGCACATAAATTGCCTTCGTATTTCATGTGATGGAAATCCCTTTGAAAGTTTTACTTGTGAGTATTGTAAAAAATTCCCACTTATGATGATTTTCGCATGAGAGTATACAGAGAGAGTACTGCTATTGAGAAGAGAGGGGTTAGGAATACGGGAGGAGGAAGGCGATTAGATTATCTTAGCAGTGAAGAGTTGAAAAATGTGACAGATAAGTCCAAGAAAGACTTGAAAGAATCCAAGAGAAAGCTATGGTGGTTAGAAGCAAGAATTGTTGTGCTTTCTGTGAGGATTAGGTCCTTGAAAGAAGCAAACTTTGAATGCTTTAACAGGAAGGATGTGCGGCGCTTTTGTAATAATATAGTTGAGGCCCATCGACAAGGTAAATTTGGAGGTAAACAAGCTTTGTGGGACTTTTTTCAAGATGTAGCTGATGCCAGGAGGCATATTCCACGGTGGATTCCGTGAGGTTTTACGGTGGATTCCGTAAACTTAGATGACCGGGGCTCATACGCAAAGAGGATTCTTTGTGCGAGAAGTTGATGGGGACGCCTGTCCTTTTCGGGCGTTTCATTAATTTAGTGTGTACATGGGTGATTCCATAGCGGGTGATTCCGCAAAATGCATATTAAATTAATAAACGTTTATGAGTTTAGAGTGCGCACTCGTAATAAATTAAGGTTAGGATTTATTTCGAACCAGTTGATTTATTTATGTAGCTGAAGACTGCTAGGTATTCACTTTTGTCGGTTTAATTGTATTATTTTACTAACGATTGTGAATGCTTCAGTTGATGTGTAGAGATAGCAGCAGTGGCGGAGGAAAGCATTGGAGTCTAGCGAGTATTCGACCTTTGGACTATATTTTGATAGGCGCCACGCCTATATTTTGTTATGTCTATTGAGACATTGATTATTGATTATTATTTTGTATTCGCCTATATGCACGGATATGTTATTTCTATTTGGACATTGAGATTGGGCGTGCCAAACTCTATGGGCACCGTCCATTAGCTTTATTTTCCTATTTTTGTAGAAAGCAAACTCAAAGCTAAAAGCTTGTCATATTTTTGTAAATTGGGCTATTATTGAGCATGAAGATTGAAATATACATAAAATACATGCTTTGTGAAGCGCTCACACAAGGCATAGGGAAGATTGAACCCAATTTGTCTCTTGTCTCATGTCGTGCTTGCTTTTACAATGGTTTTTGTGCTAAAAAGTAGAGTACCTTGTTCTTGGGGACCTTCCGGGATTCACCACGTGAGCTATCTGCGACCGATCTGCGCACCAGTGGTATCAGAGCGGAGCAGAGATCAAGGGCTTCCAATCGCTACCAATCTCGGGCGAAGTCGGAGCTCCAGGAACAAAGGGCCTCTACAGTCAATCTCGTCGCGAACCGTCGATACAGGCAGACTTCTGGCGATCAAGAACCCCTATTTCCACTGTCAGATCGCGAAGGACCAGGCTCTGCAGGCGGAGGACCACGCATTCATCTCCTTCTTCAAGTCATCAAAAAAAAATCAGAGCTAAGTTTCATCACTACAAGCCTAAAAGCTTAAAAATCAAAAGTTATAAAGCTTAGTCTTAAGCTTTAATAAGCTTAGCCTCATAAATTCCATCTCGGGCGGCGTCAATATGTTTTCGCCGAGTTCAAATGCGACGTCAACATGCCGCGATACCTCAAATTCACATTGGGCTTAGTAAGCCATAAGTTCCATAATCAAACTAAGTCACAAGCTACACAGGTCACACACATTCAGTCAGATTTGGCAAGTTTATCAAGTTGAAGTACTACAAGTTCCATAAGTTGGCCTAAGTCCTGCAAGTTCTGCAAATCGGCTAAGTCCAGCAAGTCAACAACCCTGCAAGTCTGTTAAGTCTGCAACTCTGCAAGTCAGACTAAATCAGAACTGACTAACGCTCAAAACTCATAGAAGACTTGTTCGTTTGCAAAAACTCTGAACTGGAAAGTTGTTCGCAGCAAGCTGTTTTACCTATCTGCAAGTTTGTTGAAGTACTTTCAGCAAACGGAGACAGAAATATTTCAGAATTTTTGAAAATTGAAGAAGAAAATACCCAAAAATACATAGCCTTGTAACCCCAAATTTGAGCTACGCTCATCCCGCTAACTGATTTTGAGTGAGAAAGGTTTGTTGAGTTTTACAGGATGACTACCCCACATATGGACGATCCTATGGCTGAAGACGATCTACCCGAGCCTACCATGGAACAAAAGCTGGATCTTATCATGCTGCAATTGGAAGAAGAGCGAAGAGCTAGGCAAGCCTTGCAAGCGCAATTGACAAAGCTACAAGGAGCGTCCACTGATAAAGAAGAACCTCAAGCTGAAGATCTGATTCGCCGTACCATCGACGCCACTCTTGAAGCACAAACCATCCGCAAGGAATCCAAGATAAGTAAACGAAGTTTCAAGTTTCACACTTTCAATGGCATAAGAGAAGGAAAGACTGTTTTATCATTCATTAGCCAGTTTGATGACTATTTCCATGAGGAAACTTATCCTGAGAAAGATAAAATCAAGTGTGTTACTAATCATCTGATAGATAGAGCATCACTTTGGTGGACTGTCGTCTGCAAGAGTATAGAATGTCCTGCTACATGGGAAGATTTCAAGAAGAAGTTCATGCAAAATTTTCTACCACCGCAATTTCATGAGAAGGCTATCAAGCAATGGGATTTACTTCAACAACGCGATCGTGAGCCTATTCCACAGTATATAGAGCGTTTTTGGAATGCACTCCTACAGCTACGCATGCTTGAAGACGTACTAGAGACGACACATAAGCGGAAGTATATGTCTGGACTTCTTGGACATTACTACGCTGAGGTGAATATGTTCAAGCCTGCTACCCTTGAAGATGCCATCTCCTTAGCTCACGACACTGAAGATAAGTTACGTGGAAGAGATCGACGACCACAGCCATTCCAAGCAAACGGTAATTATGGATCTAAACAATTCAATTCCAATTTCAGAAGGTTTAATCCAGGTCGTTTTTCATCACCATCTTTCCGCAAGAATTGGCCTAAACCACCTGCATTACCATCCACTGTCAATCCAAATTCTAAACCTATTCCACAAGCAAATCCAAATATACCCAGACTCCCAGCCATTGCAAATAATGTGACCAAAGCCAAGCCAATCGTATGCTACAAGTGTCACCAGCCAGGGCATCTCGCAGCAAATTGTCATTCAAAGAAGCCATCAGCACATATCAACTACCTTGGAGCTATGGACGAAGACGAGCATGAGGATATGCCAGATTTCACTGAAGAAGAAGATGATCCTACTACTACTTCCGACACTTTACCAGGTATGCCTACTTTACATTCATTGTTGACTATGAAATGTATGGTGCATGGAAAAGAAAGAACTATATTGCATGATGACGGTAGTACCCATGACTTTATTTCAGCAAAATTGGTAAAAGAATTGAAATTGCATACAGTACCTACGCACTATCGCATAAAAGCTGCATTTTTAGGCATAGGTACAATGGCACACAAGAAGTTCAAGATTTAGAAATTCAAATTGGTCCATATATTGAAAGAAGAAATTTCTTAGTTGTCCCATTACAGTCTAGCGACATTATTCTAGGAATGCCATGGAGACACCAACATAATCCCAAAATAGATTATTCCACACACACAATGAATATTAATTTTCAAGGAAAATCTATTACATTATTTGGTATGCATGCATCTCATATGTTTCCACTGCTTTCGCATACTCAAGCAAAACGTGCACTATGCAAGAATACTAAATCATATCTCATTTGGGTGAATGAACTACACGCAAAAGAAAATCATATGCACCCTAGGCATAAGGAATTTCTTGCATATTTTAAGGATTTTTTTGCAGAAGACTTACCACCAGGTTTACCACCATCATGTCCAGAAGACCATAAGATTGACCTAATACCTGGCACACAACCACCTTGCAAAGCCCCATATAGGCACAATCAAATAGAGCAAAAAGAAATCCAGAGTCAAGTAGAAGAATTACTAAATAGAGGCTTAATTCGACCTAGCAGTTCTCCATTCGGTGCACCTGTGCTCTTAGTCAAGAAAAAGAATAATACTTATCGGATGTGTATTGACTACCGAGCATTAAACAAGATCACTGTAAAGAATAGGTATCCTATACCTAGAGTTGATGACCTTATGGACAAACTGCAAGGATCTTCTATATTTAGTAAAATTGACCTTAAGTCTGGATATCATCAGGTGAGGTTAGATAGATCCGACATATTTAAGACTGCATTCAGGACACAGTTTGGCCACTACGAATTCTTAGTTATGCCATTCGGATTAACTAATGCACCTGCTACTTTCAGTAGAATGATGAACCGTATTTTTCTAAAATATCAATATTGTGTGATTGTTTTCTTTGATGATATTTTAGTGTTCAGTCAAAGTGAAACAGAGCATTATCAGCATTTATCATTAGTTTTTCAATTACTGAAAGAAAATCAATTGTTTGCAAATCCTGACAAGAGTGAATTCTTTAAGACAGAAATAGAATATCTAGGTCATATTGTATCAAAAGAAGGAATAAAAGTTGATCCTAAGAAAATTGATGCAATATTGCATTGGCCTATTCCTAAGAATGTACATGAATTACGCTCATTCCTTGGTCTTGCTAGTTTCTATAGGAAGTTTGTACGTAATTTCTCATTACTTGCTTTACCACTGACCAAACTTCTTAAGAAAGGCATTGTTTATCAATGGACTGAAAACCAACAGAAATCCTTTGATTTACTTAAACGTGCATTGACCAATGCCCCTGTTCTACAATTGCCTGACTTTAATAGACCATTCTTTCTAGTTGTGACCGATGCTAGCGGATCAGGAATAGGAGCCGTGCTAATGCAAGACAACCATCCAATAGCATATTCTAGTTCTAAGCTGAAACCCTCTGAGCTCAAATATTCCACTTATGACAAGGAACTCTTAGCAGTTGTACAAGCATTAAAACAATGGAAGCATTATTTAATGGGTTCAGAATTCATGATAAAGACCGACCAGCAAAGCATTAGACATCTACTTAGCCAACCCCAAATTTCTGACCGTCATATCAAATGGGCTTCATTCATTCAAAGTTTCCATCCTATCATTCAATACCAACCTGGAAAAGAAAATGTAGTTGCTGATGCATTGAGTAGAAGACCTGCAATTCATAATATTTCTATCATATCTTTTGATTCTTTGATTGCTATGAAAGACACATATCACCAGGATATTACTTTTCATTCTGATTGGCAAAAATTAGTTCAAAATAATTTCATTCCTGTTGATTCATTGTCATATAATGATGGATTCATGTTCTTTGAAAAGAGACTGTGTGTTACTATTCCATTCCGATCTTTTGTTTTAAATGAAATTCATTGTCCCCCATATCAAGGTCATAGAGGTATCATCTCTACATTACGCATGTTAACTGAAGATTTTTATTGGCCGCATATGGATGCAGATGTATCTAATTTTGTTTCTGAATGTTTGATTTGTCAAAGAATAAAAAGACATCATGGTAAACAGTATGGGTTATTAATGCCTTTATCTATTCCATCTAAACCTTGGGAACATATATCTATGGATTTCATTACTGGCTTACCAAATACTAAATCTAACCATGACATGATTTGGACAATTGTAGATAGATTTAGTAAGCAAGCATATTTCATTGCATGTAAGAAAACTTTAACAGCATCACAAGCAGCACAGTTATTTTTGAAAACTGTTTTTACTAACCATGGATTGCCGAAAGTGATTATTTCAGATAGAGATTCTAGATTTTATAATAATTTTTGGATTACACTGTTTGCAAATCTAGGCACAAAGATTGATTTCTCATCTGCATTTCATCCAGAAACAAATGGACAAACAGAAGCCACAAATAGCACCATTCTAGATCTTTTACATGCATACACTATCTCTAAACCTCAGACATGGGATACTCATTTACATTTATTACAGTTTGCATATAACAATACACCGCACACATCTACAAAGAAAGCACCTTTTGAAGTTATTTATGGATATAGATTATCTACACCTGTTGCCTCTTTGTCTAATAGAATACAAAGTGCCGATGATATTGCTGTTATGCATAACACTATTTTTGATGAAGTCAAGGATATGATTGCTAAAGCCCAACAATCATATACCAAACAAGCCAACAAGAAAAGACAAGCCATGAATTTCAAAGTTGATGATTATGTTTGGCTTAGAATAGAAAAGCGTAGACTGCAAAGTGTAGATAGACATCCAGTTGTCAAATTAGCCCCTAGATTCTACGGACCATTTAGAATCATTCATAAGATTAATGACAATGCATTCAAGTTAGAACTGCCATCCCATTGGAAAATTCATAATACATTTCATATTAGTTTATTGAGACCATTTAGAGGACAATTACCTATCCACCCTGTTTATGAAAACCCATCTTTACTAGAAGAAGAGACTGAAATACTTGAACCAGAAGCCATTATAGACACTGACTACATGACCACTAGAACTGGCCGAAGGTATTCTAGATATCTAGTGAAATTTAAGAACCATCCTGTAGAGGAAGCACAATGGATGCACGCTAGAGACTTAAATGCTTTCCCCACTCTGTTAGCTCCACATTGAGCTAATAGCAATTGAGGTCAATTGCTATCCCACCCCGGGGGTGTGATGCCAGGAGGCATATTCCACGGTGGATTCCGTGAGGTTTTACGGTGGATTCCGTAAACTTAGATGACCGGGGCTCATACGCAAAGAGGATTCTTTGTGCGAGAAGTTGATGGGGATGCCTGTCCTTTTCGGGCGTTTCATTAATTTAGTGTGTACATGGGTGATTCCATAGTGGGTGATTCCGCAAAATGCATATTAAATTAATAAACGTTTATGAGTTTAGAGTGCGCACTCGTAATAAATTAAGGTTAGGATTTATTTCTAACCAGTTGATTTATTTATGTAGCTGAAGACTGCTAGGTATTCACTTTTGTCGGTTTAATTGTATTATTTTACTAACGATTGTGAATGCTTCAGTTGATGTGTAGAGATAGCAGCAGTGGCGGAGGAAAGCATTGGAGTCTAGCGAGTATTCGACCTTTGGACTATATTTTGATAGGCGCCACGCCTATATTTTGTTATGTCTATTGAGACATTGATTATTGATTATTATTTTGTATGCGCCTATACGCACGGATATGTTATTTCTATTTGGACATTGAGATTGGGCGTGCCAAACTCTATGGGCACCGTCCATTAGCTTTATTTTCCTATTTTTGTAGAAAGCAAACTCAAAAGCTAAAAGCTTGTCATATTTTTGTAAATTGGGCTATTATTGAGCATGAAGATTGAAATATACATAAAATACATGCTTTGTGAAGCGCTCACACAAGGCATGGGGGAGATTGAACCCAATTTGTCTCTTGTCTCATGTCGTGCTTGCTTTTACATTGGTTTTTGTGCTAAAAAGTAGAGTACTTTGTTCTTGGGGACCTTCCGGGATTCACCACGTGAGCTATCTGCGACCGATCTGCGCACCAGTAGCAAAGAAAATAGTACGAACAAAACAAGCATAATGATTCAATGAGTCCACAAAGAACATGTTTGAGCTCATTAAGCTTTGGGGCGGGCCATGCTTGCATGAATTTATGAGTACTAACCTTGGAGGGCCATCCATGTGCACTACAAGAAGGCAAGGGAAGAAAGCAATTCACTTCATGCCTAGAGAGCACGATTTTATATTTGAGGCAGTGGGTAAGATATACATGGATGCAAAAAGTAAACATGGAGTAATGTGAATGGTGCCAATTATCATTGTTGAAGATGAGACTGCCCATCAAACGTCGCATAAGAAGAGCTTAATAGATCTAATGTCTTGTAGTTTGCAATGTTTTTTACTTTCAATCATGTAAAGGAAGTTTGTAAGATATTGAAAGTTAAAGCAAACTTTTTTTTATGCAAGTGGAATGCAAAGGATGACACTCTTATTGGATTTTGAGGAAGTAAAGGAGAACGTCACCAATGCCTCACAAACGACACAATTATTGTAGGAAAGGGGTCACATGGTTATAATACGATAGTGGATGCCTTTCAAAATCATGTGGTGGGAAATTATGCAAGACTTTTGATGGTAAACCCTCTTCATGAGAGTCTTCCACGACTAGCTTTGGTAGTGCAAGTCACATGTAATCGCTTTAATAGTGTTTTTATTAGAAATCAATGGAATCTTGTGGAGCATTTATGGAGTGCAAAGCTAAAGGATACAATAGGTCCAATAATTGGGCATTCTTCAGATGGAGATAGTAGACGGCGCAAGCTCATGCTTGAAGATTACCTTCGAGAGCATAGCGACCAATTCTTTATTAATTGGTGTGGATGGAAATTAAGAGGGAGAACAGTGGAAGGGCATGTGTATGGTTTACATGATCAAGACTTTGTACATTGTGGAAAAAAGCTTGTTAGTCCACTTGATAGCCCTACTCGACAACTTGCGATTGGTAAAGTTTGGATTACACTCAATCATGTTGCAATGGTCTATAACTCATTTTCCATTGATAAACACAAGCTACAGGATGGAGATATACAAAGAAATGATCGTCAAAATTGGACAGCTGCCCAAAGGATTGCAAGCAGATAAGTTCAATGTTGTATGAGACAATTACAGAAGAAAGAGAGAAGTATGCAAGGAACTGTGGCATATTTGCATATTGTGGCTGATTACATTGATGTTTTCCTATCACCGTATCTAAACTTGAGGGATCGTGTGGTGATGGCAGCTAAGGTTAGTTTCTTCTTCAAGCTTTGGAGGTTGTGGATATATCAACATGCAACGTACAACTTGCAGATAAATTTCATAAGTAGAGAGGCCTACACAGATATTCAACTCTCATGCCATTTTGTTGTGCTTCTCATAAAGGTTTTTTGTGACTTTTATCCTACTCTCAAGTGTCCATTGCATCTCATTGGATCGAATGCAGTTGAAATTTATTTTAGTAAAATTGGAGGTATGGTGGGACAAGAGAGAGCCTTTGACTTTGGAGATTTGTTGCATAGTGTTGGTACTTTGAATTGCCATGCATGAATGTAGTTTAGATGGGCTGGTTTTCTCAAGGGCTCATAAAAAACAAGAGCATATATGGAAGTTCTTGAATAAAAAAGATGGAATTGTAGAAGTAGATTTAGGCAACTATGAATGTGTGTCTTTAGATGATGTAATAGTGGATGCCTTGAAAGAGGGCTTGCATCAAGAAAAATGTTGTGTCAGTCATTGGGATTGAAACCTATCAAAGCAAATAACTTGAATTGGTGGTTACACCCTTGGGAGGATACAGATTTGACATGGTCAAAACTAGATGTTGAGATGGGGGAGGTTGATGTGTATGATGACTTTGCACAACCAAGCAGTGATGTCCAGCAATTACAAGAGGTTCTAGATGGGAATAATGAGATCATTACTCTTAGTGAGATTCGACATGAAATCAATGGGCTCTTGGATGAAGTTCATGACTCGGGCGCTATTGCAAAGAGACAGAAGATCAACCCAATAGTAGAAGTTGATGGAAAGTATATCTTTAAGTCTACATTGGTCAGCCAATTGAATGGGAATTCAACATTGTCAAAAGATTGACTGACAAGAGTGAGGCAAGGTGTCTATTTCATTCATGAATCAAAATCACAATCATCAAACAATGTGAATTTCTTTGGGATAGGTTGTGATTGTGTTGTATATTTTGTGTATGACACACAAGATCAAGGTAGTAGCAAGCATCCAAAGAGAGATGGAAAAGCCACAAACTTAAATAAAATTGATAAGTCTCATGGCACATGGTATCTTGGTCGAGTCCAAAAGATGAGGAATAAAGTAGGACGTAGATATGTGGATTATAAACAGGGCTTTGATTTGACAAATCGACCTCAAGGGATAGAAGTTTAGCTTGGTTGGTACCAAAGGGTAAAAGGACAACGCATGTTCACGTATGACTTAATTGACTTGAATATGATTGCTATAGAGTCAGTCATCGCATTGGCAAATTTAAAATACAATGCATCAAATGATAGATACAAACTAGATGAGAATGATTATAAGATATTTAATGACTTTCTCAAGCGCACTGAGTAATTGTTTTCATGCTCAAAGTAAGTGATTTTAATCTATGATAAGCTTTGTATTGCCTTTCTAAATAAGGTCATTACCTTTATTGTAGTGTCTTCTTTCTTGTAGGGTAATGGACGTTTAAGCTAGAACTTGGCAACGTTGGGGTATACTCTTTGCAGCTGAAGTATTGCAACCGAAGATTTCTTTTGAGATATCTTCAAACTAGTCATATGGCAATGTGCTACATTGATAGAAGTTTGTAGTTGAAGTATTAAGGTGATGTATCACTATTACATCATGGTTGAAATATGGTGCATATATTGTAAGTAATATCTAATCGTTTTCTTTTGATTTTAATTATACTATATACTTTGCATACACTATTGATGTGTGAGTGCTTGACGAGAGGAAATTTGTTTTTGTTTTGATTTCAGACCAAATTTGTGGCGTTTTGATCTTTTGGGATTCTCAAGAAGCATATTGCATGGAGATGGCTAGCCATGGAAGCAATGAAGTCAACATACTTATGTATTATTCTTTTTTATAATATACAACCTTTATCATACTACACAATCCAAATGTATAAGACATGCTTTGGACATGTGGATCTTGGAGTCTTTTGTGTATAGCTCTATGTTGCAGTGCTATTGTAAAAGTTTCATAATATTAACATCGTGTTTGGATATCCATCTTGGATCATTGTGAGAATTCCATGGCTAAAATATTGTAGTATCATGTTGTAATTTGAATTATACAGAAGGGGCCATGAAAATGCACATTCGATTCGAATTTTAGATTTATAGAGGGGGTATAACTATTGCCTTAAAAATTCACAAAAGGGGTATATAAAATGGTGATTTTTTTAAAAAAATGGGTTTTTAAAGTATCCTTTGAATGCACGTTATATAGAGGGCTTCTATAAGGTGACCCCCCCGAGGTCAAAAGGGTAAAGAAGCTAATAAAGACAAGTTAAAACTCGTCGAGGGCAACCCTAAGCAAGATGATAAGGGAACACAAGTCCTTAATCCTGATATGGAAGGCAGACCTCTAAAGGCCATAGATGGTAAAGCCGACCCCAAGAAGGATAAGGAGCTATTAAAGGAGAAGGCAAAAAGCCAAGAAAGAGGTACCAAAGCCAGTTCAAAGACCAAAGGAGAGAATGGCCTGGCGAGAAAAGTGAGCTCTTGCTAGCTATCATGAATTTGATTTAGCGAGTTCTCTTTGCAAAGTTAAGTTAGATGTAAACCTCCTATAGTTGATTAAGTTGTTTCCAAGAGTGCGTAAAGAATTTCAGAAGATTCTTTGCACGGGATATATTGTTGAGCCCTTGGGAATAGCGGAAGTAGGAGATGATTGGTTTGAACATGTTGAAAAGCATTGTCCAAGGGTAACAACATATGTTGATGGAATATTAATGGATCATGCTATTATGGACACAGGATCATCTGTCAACATTATGAGTTTGGAATTGATGGAGAGGTTGAGATCAAAAATAAAAAAAGATGCCTCCACGATCCTCCAAATGGCAGATGACAGTTTAAGACAACATGAAGGCTGCATTACTAAAGTTCATGTGACTGTTGCCAATGTGGAATGCATCCTAGACTTAGGCTCATTAGGTTTAAAGGGTAGCCTAGTTATCAAGTATTGCTAGGCAGGCCCTGGATTTTACAAGCAAACTATCAAGTTGATATACCCACTGTGGTTGGTTGATCTTTGGTATAGGTGCGAGAGCTATAGTAGTAGATGCCTAACCTCAATTGCCTCAAAGTGATAGAGTTCATTTATCTTTGTCAGAGTTAGATACATTAGATGCTCCATCTACTAGTGAGACATCATCAAATGATGAATCTAACGAGGGGTCCACTACAGAGGACATCTACCTAGTAACTTTCAATGAGCCAATGGAAGCACAGGAGAGGATAAGGGATGCACCAATCAAATCAGGGTCCATGCTCACTTTGGAAGAAAGAAAGGACTATGTGTCCTTGATTTTGGAATTCTGTGACATCATTTCTTGAAGTTATGATGAGTTGAGAGCCATTCCTCCTAGCATGGCTATGCATACTATCCTCTTAAAGGAAGATAGCCGCCTTGTGCATAAGAAAGTAAGGTGCATGCCTTTCAAATTAAGGAACAGGCTATTCAAAGCCAATTAATAAAACTATGAAAAGCTAGCTTGATATTTCCAATTCAACACATAGAGTGGTGAATTCACTAGTTGTTATTAGGAAGAAGAATAATAATCAGATTTGTCGGCTTTGCATAAACTTTAGAGAGCTTAATAAGTAGACAGTTAATGATTACTATCTATTACCATTCATTAATCAAATTCTGAATCAATTAGTGGGTAGGGAAATCTATTTGTTTATGGATTGCTTTGTTGGATACAATCAAATGGCTATTGTGGAGGAAGACAAGTTGAAACCGATGTTTATCACTATCTTTGGTACTTTTGCATATCCTATGATGGCCTTTGGTCTATGCAATGCACCTGATTCTTGGCACAACAAACAAGTGATAAGACTTTTGGTGACATCTCATAGAGGAAGGACATGTTTTGAGTGTTGTAGATAGTTTTGCATTGCTCTTAACCCAGGAAAGTGTGTCTTTGGGGTCCCCTATGGATTGTTACTAGGCCATGTGGTTAGCTCGATTGGTATTGCAAGTGACCCAAAAAAGATAGAGGTTATAGTTGCTATGAGCCTACCACATACTCCAAAAGAGGTACATAGCTTTCGGTCATTAGTAAGATATTATCAAAGATTTATCAATGCATTGGTAGAAAGAGCATTGCCATTGATGAACCTCCTATCTTTTAACTATTTGTTTGAGTGTAATGAAGCTCTATTTTTGGTAGCATAAATGCATAGTATCAATTGTTGTTTAGCCAAAATTTGGGAAGAAAAATGGTATCATCCAATCACCTTTGCTAGTAGGAAATTAGGGATATCGGAAGTCAACTATACTCATATGGAGAAATTGTGCCTTGGAATGGTCTTTTTGACGAAGAAATTCGGGCATTATATTCTCTATGAGAAGGTAGTATTTTTTATGAATGCGGAATGACTTAGATTGTTGTTGAACAAGTTGCAGCTGCGTGACCATTTAGCAAAGTGGTTAATCACTTTGCAAGATTTTGATTATTCAAGATTGATATAGCTTCCATCTCTTCTTGGTATGCAACTATAACACACTATTTATCTACATGAGGATTTGGGGCTACTTTATCAAAGTCTGAAAAGAGAAAGATTAAGCAACAAGCATTATGCTTTTTGAATATAGTAGGTATCTTATATCAGAGAGGAGTAGATGACATTTATCATCGTTGTGTAGAGTGCCATTAATTCTTGAGGAGTGCCATGAATCAACATGTGGGGGACATTTTACTGGCCAGCTTACTACCCAAAAATCTCTCCATGGTGGCTATTGGTGGCCATCGATTTTCCAAGATGCTTTTAGTTATGTTAAGTGTTGTGATGTCTACCAAACACATGATCCAAGGGAAAATCGTAAGCGGCCTCTAAACCCTATTTTGGTTACATTACCCTTTGAAAAATGGGATATCCATTTGTGGGACAAATATATTCTTCACATCAACTACATGAAAGCGATATATTATTGTAGCAATAGACTACTTTACAAAGTGGTCTGAAGCTCGAGCAACAATGAAGGATAATGCTAAGGAGACTACCAATTTCATTATGGAGCAAATTGTTTGCCGTTTTGATCCACCAAATGAGATTGTGTTTGATCAAGGGACACTTTTCTTGAATAAAGTTATAGTAGATTTGACTAAAGTTTTGAAGATTAAGCACAACAAGACTACCCTGTATAATCCTCAAGAAAACGGTCAGGTTGAGAGTACAAATAAACAATTGGTGGGAATCTTATCCAAGATAGTATCGAAAAGCAAGCATAATTGAGATAAGAAATTATATGTGGCAGTGTGGGCTTACAATATGACATTTAAGAGAGCTACATGCCACACCTAATTCAAAGTAGTGTATGGGGAGGAAAGCATTTTTTCATTGGAAATAGAGTTGCCCATTGTGCGTTTTCCTCTCAATCATTTATTGGGAGAGACGAAAGAGTTACAGGAAAGATATACTTCTCTTGCACATCTTGATGAGTTTCGGTTATGCAGACTTTATTACATGAAGAAGTAGGAAAGTGAAGAATGAAAAGCCCTTCATGACCTTTGAGCTAAGAAGTACAAATTTGTAAAAGGTTAGTTGGTGCTACATTATGATGCTTGTCGTGAGCTATTCCCAGGTAAATTAGAACCTAAATGGGATGTACCATACAAGATTGTATGTTTAGAAAAGAATGTCTCTACAACCCTTTTAGCATATTTGTAGGGGATAGAGTTTAAGAATAAAGTTAATTTTAATAAGCTGAAGCCTTCCTATGTATAATTATTGACATTGGGCTTGGTGCTTGTGCAGGTCCCTCAGGATTTAGCTTTATTTTGCAGTAGATGCCAAGGCGATCGGATGGGACGAATCATTCCCTATCTTGAGCATCCATATTTAGAGCAACATTACCACCAAGGTCGAGTGATCGGGTGGAGTAAAGGATATCAGGTTATTGAGTGGCAAGATAGATCTTTCACGTGGGAGATTAAGGTCTACTTCAGCCATTCTCAAATGAATTTTGTCTAGCATTCCTATCGAGTTTAGTGAGGAAGGAAGGATTGTACCTACATACATCCTCTCTCTTGGCCTAATTTTTATTATCATAAGTATGAGTAAGCTGAGTAGTATGGCATGGCCTATCACTAAAGAATGGGTCTATACCTTGTATTTTGACGGAGCTTCTAGAGGGCCCACTAAACATGCAAGTGTTGGTGTGGTCATTAAAGGTCCCCGCCGATGTAGGGTTGTCATGAAGGTGGAAGTCTATTTAGGATCTTCTTTTACTAATAATATGGTAGAATACAAGGCCTTGATAATGGGGCTGAATATAGCACGATGTGGTGGTCATTGATTATTGGTTAAAGGTGACTTGCAATTAGTAATAATTTGTAATAAAGTATAAATGCCTTAGCCTAGGGTTTAGTATAAAAGGTGGAGAGATGTAACATGTGAGGAATCTTTTTGCCATTTTGAAGAATACAAGATTTGAGGTTTCCTTCCTCCCACCATCTAAGAGGGTGCATACTCTTAGGCACCATGATCATGGGGTACATACCATGTCCCACCTTGGCATGAGGTGAGTATTCATGTTGCACCATTCATATTTGATTCTCAATCTTCCATGGTAATATAATTTCATGCCTAGCCACTTTGGCTATGGTTTATTTGTATATATGGTGTATTTCTTGTACTTCCAATTATTTTACTTGCTACTGTGAGAATTAACTATTTTATATCAATCAACTGAATGGGACCTATAGTGTGTGGGATCCCATCCTACGGATGTACCATAGTTCAACCTTGGATATGTTGCATATTTTTGAGATGGCGACCTATTAGTTAGTTCCTTGACAGTGGAATCACTTTCCGGATTCCCTAGCTAATTATGCTTTTGTTAAAGACGTCTTTCTCAATTGTGTCCCAAGAGAGACCTTACAATTACCTCCTAATATTAGCCCTTGAATACTTTGGGTCTTCTTACTGACACATCATATTTTGGTCGCCGATGGTTAGTTTGGGTCACGATTCAGGTAGCTACTAAACACCTTTTTAATTTGTCATGGATGCATAGGATTGTGAATCATCATATTCATCAAACACCCCTTACTATTTATGTAGGGGGATTAGTTAATAACTTGATGCACTTAGTATAGGGCTTGAGGAGCCCTTATCCTTGGTCGATTTTGTGCTTTAGTAGGCTTATGTTAGGACCAAGGGATTGTTTTAGTAGTATGCTACTGAAGGGTAGTGAAGTGTTTTATTCCTTAAGGCCAAGAAGGCTAGGTTATTGGTTGTGAATTGGTATATTCCTTTAGGCCAAGAGGGCCATGTGTCTGTTTGGTGTATGCACGTTTAATGGTTTTCTATTTTAGTGATTGCATCAGACAGGTTTGATGAAATGCCTAGCGGGAGCCTTTGCTACGCGGGAGCTTCTTATGACTATTCTAGGTGGTGTTGTCACCTTTTCAAAAATTTTCCTTAAGTTGATAATGTTATCTGTGTATGTGGGGGTTATTTTCGTTTTGTTTGTGGGGACCAGCAATCAAGGCATAAAGTCATGGGGTTTGGTTAGGTGTATCTATGGGAGGTTTGAGTAGTTGTCTACCTTGTGCTAAGACATTATGAGGCATTTAAAGACCTATTTGAGAAGGAAGTCCTAGTGACCCTATTATGCTAGCCTGCTTAGGCAATTGTTCTAGGAGTCCTTGTTAGTGTGAGGTAGTTAGAGAAACCTGCCAAAATAGAAAAGAAGAGAAATTTTCGGCTTGTGATTAGTACAAACAATCATGGCAAGATATCACTACTACATAGAAAATGTTTACACAGATCACGTGACCAAAAAATAAGGGTGTATGAGCTCCAAGGATCCAAAGTCGAGCTATAGATCAAAACATTCGAAAGCTCGTCCCACCGCAAAGGAGCATCGAACGGACTCTGCAAAAAAAGAAAAGATTACATATCAGTCCACCATATAATAATGCATTCTAATTAAACATGGTAACTACTGACAAGAAAGATGAGTGACTTACAGTGCCGCGGTGTCCATACAATCAGTCGATCAATGTAGTGAGACCGTGCCTCTCTACATATTGAGTCTCAAGGCCGGTCGGATCGCGATTTGTAATGGAGTGCTGCAAAGGAAACAAAATACTAACTGTTAGAAACACGATTGTCACTATAAAGGATATTGCAAAAAAAAGCAAGCAAAACAAAAGAAAAACTTACAAAGTCCTCCACATATGTCCTGTGGCCACCACTCCCAAGATGATGGACCACTCCGGCCTCTAGTCGTGCCCTCGCTGCCTCGCACTGCTATCTCCAATGTCTTGGAGAATCTGTAGTCTCCTCCCTCAGTCGACGCCAATCATCCGTGTCTAGCCACTCGGGCTTTGCAGCCCCACTCTTGAGTGCCTTGTGTGCATCCGATCGTCTGTGCGACATATATGCATGCATGCACTCCATCATCCAACCCGTAGAAAACCTATCTGCTGGGATGGTACCGGAAACTTCTCATGCAAGGATGCTACTATGTAGTCCTTGCTTCCCTTCGGTATGTTTTTCCAATGATCCAAGACGTTGTGCCGAAAAACTTGTTGGCACAACTCTCTCATGCGAGCCATCACTCTCCTCTCCTTATCATTCATGATGATGGCTCCTGATCTATCATGTACAAGGTAGGCATACTCCTCTGGGGTATGCCTAAGATGGGTCCTCTCCCACCTCCGACCACGCTTCTGGGCATATCCAGGAGACCCCTGTACATCTAGTGTACCGACCGGGGTAGTATCTATCGGAGTAGCACCCATAGGGGTGCCACCTTGCAGATGGCTGAGCAAAAGTTGGAGTGACTAGAGTAGACGTCCCCACAGGTGTGAAAAATCTCCAAGGTGACGCAACTCCAGCAGAACGACAAGACAAAGACACCGTGTTCATGCCTCCACAGCAACCACCTGAGCCATGCTCTTTGGAACCACCACAAGAGCGAGGAGTAGCACCTGTATCCCAAGCCGACTGCGAGCTCACTACATCCGTATCTCTGCAGCATCCCCCTGACCCTGAAGCACTCCCTCCATCTGGCCCAAGTCTGGAGTGTCAACCTTGTCTGCTCGAAATTGAAGCATTTGATCGCGTCGAAGTAGATCTAATAGAGTGGCCTGACGATGTCCGAGACAGCTCCTGGTCCGCCATGTCTCTGAATCTCGCCATCAGATCTAGAGACATGAGTATAAAGATATCCTGCAACTCCTCATCGCTCATCCCTTGACTCATCCTGATGATCTGAGTATCCACAAAGGTCACTTGCACATATAAAAATGCATATCTTATGTACCCTTATAAGCGAGTAGTCAACAAATTGAGTAAGTGGATTCTCCAAGTATGAAGTATCCTATGGTCCCATGTCAATCTCCTGACACAACTTGACATAAACTCGAAGGTCGATAGACATGTCACCACAAAAGGATGAGTCGACCTCGTTCTCAAAGAATTCTTGAACTCCTGTATTTCCATCATTGTTACCCGATGCGGGCTCCTCTACTTGCTCCAAGCTTTCAGTGGCCTCTACCCCTTGCAATATCGACCTCTCTATTTGCATATTGTCCTCATCTATGCTCAGAACATCGCTTTGATCATATACTCTCACACTTCTGGGAGCTGAAGGTATAACATACCACCATCGAGGTTGTCGGGGGTTTGGATAGAAGATTACCTATTCATAAACATGTATAAGAGAGATTTAACTATTGTGACATGTACCATGTCGTAATACAATTAACAAACAAATGAGTTCATGCACCTGTTCACAATGGGCCAGCAACACAAAGGTGTCGTGCAAATCTGTTTATTTTTTTTCGGAATCTATTTCGAAAAATCCAAATGGATCTCGTCGAACTGTTGCTCCAGCTCCTTCAAGTACCACTTTGAACCATTGCACATTGAATAGTATCATGGAGAAGCTATGGTAATCCACTATAACAATACTTTACAAGTTTCCAAAATACTCCATCTCATCTATAACCATGTTTGGATCCATTGCTCATCGTCGGCTCTCTTGCTTGAACCTTGCCATGATAACACAGTCTGTTGTGGAGTGCATTTTGTCAATACGCTCCACGCAGAAATGCCGTCTACCCAACCACGTTGCATTATATATTTTTATTGTACATTGAAACACTCAATTAGTTATCACATATAAAGTATAGATACAACAAACCCTAAACACGTCATCACCTTTGGACTACATCCCCTCAAGAATTCCCACTCCTTGGTTGAGACCTCCGCTCCTTCGTGAGACGATGCGGTCAAAGCTCCATGCAACCATCGCATTGACATAAACTACAACATCTCCTCTATGCCCTCGAGATATCAAATCGATCGATGGGGCGTACGATGTCGAAATTCAGATTGCGTTCCTCTCGATCTTGCCTAGCTTGCTGGTACTTGGGGAGCCACATCTCCATAGAGGCATGGTGCAACATACAAAAGAAATTCACTTTCTCCTCCATTGCAGCATCCATTATTTTTTCTAACCCATTTCTAACCACCATATCTCTAGTCAGTCTATCATCGTCCTTTAGCGACCATAGCATACTGCTGTTTGGATCCACCATTGGTAGCCATTGTGAAATATGCACTAGCGCCTCAGACACAAACCAACCTTTAGCCATGCTACCTTTTGGCTAAGCTCATTGTCGCACAAAGCCTTTCAGGTTTTTCATCAAGCACTCCAAGAAGAATATCCATCGCGTATGGACAGGTCCAGCAATCTCCACTTCATCTACAAGATCCACAAGATCCACAAGAAGGTGGATTTGTATTGTGAGAATGATGGTAGGTAGGTATTTCTCAAAGAGACAAACCGTCTCCATTTCTCCCCACCTCGCAGATTCAATAGAGGATGTCTTAATCTCCTTCTGTGAGATCCATTGAACTAAAGTCGACAACCTATAAATGGCCCCGCGTACTTCTAGAGTAAGGCATCCTGCGATTGCGATCGGTAGTAAAAACTGCCACAAATGAGAAAGCATTATGAACAATGACTATACTCCAAATAGCAAAATGCGTAGGCCACTTACAATCCATTCGTAGTATAAACCTTATATATCTTATGCCAATCATGGGATTTTAGCCCTGATAATTGATATTCTTTAGAAAACGCAGACCTGAGAGAACGCATTATACCCGTCGGTTATTTGCTTCACAATGTGCTCTTCTTTAGTGGACAAAACCTAAGGAGCTCGAGGTAGCTGCACGCAACCATCAGTACTCGACTGCAGCCAAAGAGCCTCCATCTTGTCTACCTCTTTCAAATCCATTCGTGCCCCTATAGTGTCTCTCTTTCATGAGATGTGGTCCCATAGTAAGCTGCCCACGCTCTTGAAAATATGCATGGGATCCAACAAGTGGTTGATCTGTAAGTGGGTCCAATATGGAAACTCGTAGAAAATTGAGAACCGTCGTACTTTGTTTGGATGTGACTCCGCGTGGACCATTTTCAACTTGTACCAGCTTTGGGCATTCATATGTATTGGAGGTCATCCAAAAAAACCTTCCCTGAGTTCATGACTCTCTAGCAAGAAAGTGGCGTATCCTTGATATACTATCTTCTTCATGGTTCGTGACCTTCGGGAGTCTAACTGTGGCTCGCACGATGGACATGCATGATAACATGAGGTAACCAGACCTGTCCCAACATGTCTATCCAATGAATATAAACTTGAATTACCAACAAGAACGGAAGCCTATTTACCTGAGCACTCTCCGAATCTCAGAAAGCCATGCATTGTCCACATGAGAATGGCTCGAATATTGGCGGACCCTCGACCATCGTGTTTGCTCATATCTTGCACGGTGACCCCCTCCTCCCACAAAATCTTAAGCTCATCGACTAATGGACAAAGATACACGTCCATATTTTTGACTTTGTAGCAGCCAGGGATGAGCAAGCTAAGGATGAGATGTCCTTTCTTCGTAGAAAGCCATGGAGGGATATTGTAGTTGACAAGGACTATAGGCCACAAATTGTAAGAAGTTGAGCGCAGACCGAATGGGTTCACGCCATCCCTTGCAAGACTGAGCCAAAGATTCCTTGGCTCTCAAGTAAAGCCCGGGAAGGTAGAGTCAATGTGACTCCATGTGCGTGAATCCACTGATATTCGTTGAACTCCATCTATGGACCTATTCTGCACATGCCACATTGTCAAGCTCGCCATGCCGGACGTACAAAACATGTGGTTTATGCAGGGGATAAGCGAAAAGTGTCTAAGAACTTTTTGAGGGATGGTTTTCCCTTGCAAGTCATGTCGATACCTGTGAGAACCACACTTTGGACATGTCTCCATAGTCTCGTATTCTCCTCAAAATAGTATGCAATCATTGATACATGCATGGATGTTGTTGTAGTCCATGCCAAGCTTTTGTAAAACATGTCGTGCATCATCACGAGACTCAAGTATGGTATTTACAAGTGGTAATATATGATACTTCAGTAACTTGAAAACAATCATAAAACACCTTGAAAAAGCACAAATGTTTTTAATGATAGTGCCAAAAAGAAATCAACGAAGCGTACGTATAAGGTACCTGATCAACTCGGTCGCACTCACATCACTCCACCTGTATTTTTCTTGCACACTTAGGAGTGCAAGCAGTGTCTTTAGGTGAGATACTCCACACCCATCATATAATGGTATGGATGCTTCCTCTCTAAGCGGAACAGAAGTCTTGACATCCATGGGAATCAATGCATCGATCATTGCCTCCATCTCATGCTTCAAGATTGTAGGTAAGTCTCGAAGGCTGTCTGTCTCCTCTGGTATTGATGGTATAGATTGGGTAGTACCTTCCAAGTGGTGGATTGTCTCAGGTACTCCATCCATCACACGTCCACGAACTCTTCTAATTGGCCGCAAAGTGTGCACTCCTCCTTGGGACAAGAGGTCACCTCCCTAGATAGAAATTTTGCTAGCCACACCCAATCTTTTTGTATATGGTATTCAATTAGCTTGCGAGTACAATGCATGATTGATATTAACTTTTCTTATCATTTGCTGAAAATCCAAGATTGCCTAATCAATGATCTCAGATTGAAACTCGCCGAAGCATCGTACGTGTTCTATAAACAATCGATGTTTTCATCTAAATGCCAGCTTACATTGAGAGCAAGGACATGGGACATGCTGATTAAGATACACCTCGCGATCTTGAAAATCAAGACCTTCATCGTTTTCCATTTTGTCTACGTTACAACAAACAATTTGTTTTTGTTATCATTCTTTTTTTCTTTCTTAAATTGTTTGATAAGGGATTTTTTCTCTTGTAACTCAGCAAAAGTTAACATATGTAAAGTCTCCACCCACCGACCCACCCACCCACAAATTAACATATGTCGGAATGTTTCCTGTCTCGTGGTGTTGCACCAGACCTCACCGGACCTCGCCACCACTCTCTCTTTGTTTTTTATCCATTCATTATTTCCTCTCCTTCCATCTCTCTCTCTTTTTCTATTTCTTTATTATGTTGTACGTTTATTTCCTCTCTCTCGTTCCTTCTTCCTTTTTTTCTTCCTCCCCCTCTCTCATTTTCTTTAACAAAAGATATATCTCTCTCTACAACAACAACAACAATAGCAACAACAACAACAACAACAAAAACAGCAGCAACAACAACAACAACAAACAAGAAAACCACCACTACTACTACAACCACGACTACGATGACTATGACTATGACTATGACCACGACTACGACTACGACCACGACCACGACCACGACCATGACTACGACTATGACTATGACTATGACTATGACTATGACTATGACCATGACCACAACCATGACTACGACTACGACCATGACCATGACCACGACCATGACTACCACGACCACGACCACTACCACTACCACTACCACTACCACTATAATAAACAAGAAAATAAGAAAAAATTACTACTACTACCACTACTACAATAACATCAACAAATAAGAAAACTAGACAACAATAAACAAGGAAACAAAAATAACTATTACAACAACAACAACAACAACAACAACAACAAACAAGAAAACCACTACTAGTACTACAACCACGACTACAACCATGATCACGACCACGACTACGACTAGGACTATGACCACGACCACGACTACGACTATGACCATGACTAGGACTACGACAACTACTACAACTACCACTACCGCTACCACTATAATAAACAAAAAAAGAAGAAGAAGGAAAAAAAAAAAAAAAAAAACAACAACAACAACAACAACAACTACTACTACTACTACAATAACAATAAACAAGAAAAGAAGAAAAAACTACTACTACTACTACTATAATAACAACAAAAAACAAAAAAACTAAACAACAATAAACAAGAAAAAAAAAACTACTACTACTACAAGAACAATAAATAAGAAAACAACAACCTCTCCCTTCTTCTCTCTCCCTCCCTCTCCCTCTCCCTCTTTTTCTCTCTTTCTCTCTTTCCCTATTATGTTTAATGTTTTCTCCCTCTCTCTCTCATTCTTTCTTTCCTTTTCTCTCTTCCTCTCCCTCTCTCATTTCCTCTCCCTCCCTCTCCCTCTCTTTCTCTCTTTCCCTATTATGTTTAATGTTTTTTCTCTCTCTCTCGTTCCTTCTTTCCTTTTCTCTCTTCCTCTCCCTCCTCACCCTCTCCCTCTCTTTCTCTCTTTCCCCATTATGTTTAATGTTTTTTCTCTCTTCCTCTCCCTCTCTCTTTCCTATTATGTTTAATGTTTCCCTCTCTTTCCTCTCCCTCCCTCTCCCTCTTCCTCTCCCTCTCTCATTTTCTCTCCCTCCCTCTCCCTCTCCCTCTCTTTCTCTCTTTCCCTATTATGTTTAATGTTTTTTCTCTCTCCTCTCCCTCTCTCATTTTCTTTTCTCTCTTCCTCTCCCTCTCTCATTTCCTCTCCCTCCCTCTCCCTCTCTTTCTCTCTTTCCCTAGTATATTTAATGTTTTTTTCCTCTCTCTCTCGTTCATTTTTTCATTTTCTCTCTTCCTCTCTTCCTCTCCCTCTTTCTATCGTTCCTTCTATCCTTTTCTCTCTTCCTCTCCCTCTTCCTCTCTCATTTTCTCTCCCTCCCTCACCCTCGCCCTCTCTTTCTCTCTTTCCCTATTATTTTTAATGTTTTTTCTCTCTTCCTCTCCCTCCCTCTCCCTCTCCCTCTCTTTCTCTCTTTCCCAATTATTCTTTAATGTTTTTTCCCTATCTCTCTCTTGTTCCTTCTTTCCTTTTCTCTCTTCCTCTCCCTCTCTCATTTCTTCTCCCTCCCTCTCCCTCTCCCTCTCTTTCTCCCTTTCCCTATTATGTTTAATGTTTTTTCCTTGAACTCTCTCTCGTTCCTTCTTTCCTTTTCTCTCTTCCTCTCCCTCTCCCTCTCCCTCTCTTTCTCTCTTTCTCTATTATGTTTAATGTTTCTCTCTCTTCCTCTCCCTCTCTTTCCTCTCCCTCCCTCTCCCTCTCTCATTTCCTCTCCCTCCCTCTCCCTCTTCCTCTCACTCTCTCATTTCCTCTCCCTCATTTCCTCTCCCTCCCTCTTCCTCTCCCTCTCTTTCTCTTTCATTTCCTCTCCCTCTCTCAATACACATGAATTTTAACAAAAACAAGTAAAAGAGAAAGTAAAAACACAAAACCAAAGCAAGAAGGAACAATGCACTCACTGTAAAGGCTCGAAGATGGATTTGACGGCTCCTCTTCGCCCTCCGTACACTTCCTCCTCTTCTTTATGGACGGCGGCGGTGGTGGTGAGAAGCTTTCCTTCTCCCTCTTTCTCTATTTCTCTATTTCTCTATTTCTCTCCCTCTCCCTCTCAAATGCAAGATGTTCGCTCTCCCTTTTGTGTATGTGCGCAAAATAACGTGCTTGGGTTTCGACCCGCGTTTTTTTTGTCTAAGCACCGTCGCTATTTGCAACGCTAATAGTGACACAAATAGCGACGACACTATTTTGCGTTGGAAACTGTCGTCGCTATACCTCCATATCCTTGTAGTGTAGGCTATAGGAGTTCTCACCTAGCTAGAGTTCCTTGTCTAGTTGTCCTTACTTTGGTAGGCAGTTCAGGCCCCACCCCTAGGATGACCTCTTAGAGGGTTCTTTTTGTCATTCCATATTGGAGTAGTTGGTTAGCGACTCACTTTGGATTTCTGTCAGATTATGCTAGGCCTATCCCTTATGGATCGTTTTGCCTTGATTTTGTCAGGGGATAGGGTGAGAGTTGTTGTTGTGCTTTGTTGAGTATATTTTTTGTGGCAGCTTGATACTTTCTATGGTTGTTGTTTGTACAAATCAGTTCATGGATTTGACGGACTGAGTCACCCTATTCCATGGTCACCAATGAGAGTGGATTTTAGAGGAAATTTTTGAAGTAGAAAAGAGTTCGAGAGATTGTAAAAGACCAAAATTTCATGTAAAATGAAATAATTGCATCTCGATGAGCTGGAGTTCTCGTAGATGGAGTTTGATGTCATAGGAACCCAATGCAAGTCTCAGTTCCTTGATCGGAGTCCATTTGACCCCCCATTAAATCCTTGCAAGGTTTCACATTATGAAGTAGCTATATGATCCCAGAGTCGAAAAGTGCATTCCAGTGGCCTGGTTTATGGATTCCGATGTCATTTGAAGCTAGCCATCTAGATGGATCTTAAGTCCAAGCACGTTTGGTCTCTCAAAAGCAGAAAAAACACTTTGATCAGAGTGTGAACATAAAAAAGTAAACCGATTTTTTGAAAAATAAAGCTTAAAGCTTAAACAAGCTTTAGATCTCAAAATACATGACTTTCTCAAAATGTGGGGGGACATTTTTTTCGACGCCCCCAAATCCTCTATTTTTTATCATTTTTCCTATTGCAATCATTCAAGGAATCCTTATGGCAGCATGATGCTTAATTTTCTTGCCCGTAATCACTCCAGAAATCAATGAATTTGATGCATTATATAAGAAGATATGATTTTAGTCTTTCTCACTTCTCTCTCCTTTTGTGGGTTGTTATTATGGATCAATGAAGCCCAAGAGAGACACCAAGGAAAATGGGATTCTACTACAAGAAAATCTATCTTGTAACATAAAAAAGGCTTTATTTTATTCTTTAGATGATCAAAACAAGAAAAACAACAAATCTTCATGCAACATCATAGTAGATATCTCCCACGGATTTAATAGAATCGATCATAATCTTCAACATCTTCATAGAATCCATCAATAGAACAAAGAACATAAAAGAATACATCAGTTTTGAATGGAAATAAATCACATAGTATTCATCTTCAATGCCTTCATAGTTTTCTCTCTCAATCTTTCATAGACAAACACACTATTTTGATAGAATTGACTATCTTTGGCTCTCTTTCTCTCTCTCTATCAATAGTACATCATCTCCTCACTACAATAATCAATAATGGCACTCAATTCTTCTTTCTTGGTCGTGGATACACCTCCCAAAAGGTATGTCTGATGCGAAGAGACACCAAAGACATCATAGTGTCCTATGAGATATGGCTTCTGTCGTTGTTCTTCTGTAACCTTCTGTGAATCTTCATCAGCTACTTCTTCACTTCAAATAACTTGAATAGAGCTTCCATTCATCATTTTCCTAAGATAAAAACACTTCCCAAAACACCCATACATCCAACATAACACTCAACAGAAAAAAACAAAATAGACCAGAGAGCAACAGGACAATAGAAGAACAGAACTATAGAAGCCACAAAACCTTGCAGAAGATCAACAAAGACCATAAAAACCAAACCAAAAAGAATTCAATATTTCATAAACCTTTTAACACAACCTTAACCATCTCTCAAAGCATCCATTCAACCATCTCAACTACCAAAAGAGAAACAAAACAGAACAAAATAGAAGAAAATCAGACCTGACAGAACCAAATAGAGAGAATCACTCAACCCTTCGAAAAATCATATCCTTATCAAAAATCAACATAAACCCTTCAAACATACTCAAACTATTCCAAACACTTCAAAACATATTCAAACTCAAAAAATCCATCACAAAAAACAACCATTCAATAACCAAAACAACAAAAAATTAGCCCAAAAAACATATCATTTCAGCATTCAACATATATCCCCACACTTAGAAAGAAGTGTCCTCGTGACCTCAGAAAAAAAAAGGGTAAAAGCTCTAATATCTGCTAAAAAGAATCTTCAATCTAGCTCAAATCACCAACTACTATCACAACCCCAACATATCAGCTTCATACAACATGTATCTAAAACACATATGAAAGGAAAACCAATAATAGCAAAAACCATTCCAATACCATAAAACCAAAATAATTCAAACTATTAAAGGATATAAGAGTTCAGCATCCAAATCTTCAACTACAACCATGATATAACCATCGTTAGCAATCTTCACAGCTTCATCTTCATCAGCTCCTCATAATATTAAAAAAACAAACAAAACCTAACACAAAAAATACCCATATACAAATATAATCTGAATGGCACAAATCCCCAAAGCAGAAGTTTCCATTAAGAAAGAGAGGAATGATACAATCATGAAAACCCTCCTACAAAGTAGGATGAAGGTATTTCTTCTTAAATTGCATACTAAATTTAAGACGGTCTAAGGCTTTGTTCTCAGCTACAAAGTACTGAGGTACATTTTGAAGGAACTGTAGACAGCACATGCTTTCCAATAAAGTTATGAATCTGGTAGGAAAGGCCTATGCAAAGTAATAGAGAACATCCATGTGAGCAATAGCTACATCCTCATTTGGATTAATCAGCTGTGGGATACTCTTTCGAGTATTCAGGGTGGACTGCTGATGCATGAAAGCAAGATACTAGCAAAAATGAACTCCAAGGCAAACAATGGTATCCTTAGAAGTAACATGTACTCTTGCAAGGCAAACAATGGTATTATCAAAAGTAACATGTACTCTAGTAAAATGGAGGTAAGATTTTGAACATGTTGTAGAGGTATCCCAGGACCCTGGAATAAAAGGCTAGTTAAACACTGGTCCTATCATAGAATCATGTAGTGTCCATTGTCATCGACGAAGTATGCCACTATCATACCCTAGTGTATCTAGCACTGTTTGAGGAGGAAGGTTAATGCAATCGTATGGAGAGGGCAAGGGAATAAAAGGAGAACATTGTAATGGAGGATATCATAGATCATAAAAGGAAGGTAAATTAAGGGATAAAGAAGGTGAAAAAGACGGAGAATACATAAAAAAGGTATGAAGGGATTCTGCTGGAAAAATAGAAGGAATGAGAGGAACGGGAGGTGGGGGTTTAGAAGGAGTAGGAGATAATGTAGGATTAGCATTGAAAGGAGATGTAGTAAAAACAAGAATATGAGGAAATCCTAAAGGGGTAAAGGATAAGAGAGGAATGGTGTCCGGACTAGATGAAAGAAGAGAAACATAAAGAGAGAAACGATAAGACATAAGAGAATAAGAAATAAGATCTGCAGGATCTAAGGGATAAATATAACAATGAAAATTAAGGTCTTGAAAAAAGGACTCTGTAAATAACGGGTGATCAGCAATAAAGCTCAATAACTGAGATAGTAGAGGCTGGATATCAGATTTATGGAATACATTTTTGAGTTGACGAGGTTCCAAAGAAACATCCTCCAAAGGTGGATGCCAAGCATGTGCCTTACACCAAGACGTCTACTCATGATAATGCTTCAAACTATCTACTAGTAGGAGCTCAACTGAGTGCACATACATCACTGCCTGTAAAATCACATCCCCCACATAAACATTCAAGTCCTCCTCATCAGGAATTTGCATATGGCCTATAAGATACATGAAAAATAGTAAGTGGACCTCATGGAAAATCAACTCATCCACAAATCTATCAAAAACAGCTCTCAAGAGATCCGCAGGCCAAAGACTGGACCATCCATCCTTTGGAGGCTCCAAATCCACATTGCTTAAGGAGATATATAAAGCAAATCTTTGTTGGTTATATTTCACCCAAAAGGAAGGAGGAGGTGACACCAATTCAGTATAACAAATAAAATCATTATGCATGCAATCCATATGCTACTGAAGGCATTCAACCTTAGCTGAGAACCCATCACATATTTTAGCTTTTTGTTGCAATTGATCAAGCTCCTCTTTGGAAGATAAAGTAGAAGATACATGAGAAGGAGGAGAAACCGAAAGAACAACCACTCTTTGGTTAAGTTCTTCAATAAGTTTCTTTTGGAACTCTACAGTTGCCTAAGAGTGCTGCAACTGTTCCTCACTAGTAGCAAGTTTACTAGCCAAATTGACCATTTTCTCAAGGGAAGAATTTTTCTCAATCATCAAAGACGCATTCTCCTCCTCCAATTTAGCAATTTTAGATTCCAACTACCTTCTGAATCCATTAATGTTGTGGCAGTAGTCATTTGATTATGGATATCACTGAGCGTAGCCCGTTCAGAAGACAGATCCTCCAGTGCCTTACTCAACTGTCTGGTTAAGGATTCCACCTTGTCTTGCATAGAAGTGTAAACACTTGTGTACATTGTCTGAAGCCAAGAGGTAAGGGAGGTTTCCAGAGTAGCCAAGACATTTGAAACCATCTGTGGAAGCATGGGTCTAGATAATATGGTTTGTAAAGATGAAGGAATCTACAAATCTAACTATCCTTCCTTTTGGGCTGCAAATAGATTGGTACAGGAGAGAAATGAAGGGCATTGCCAGAAACAACAAGAGTGGATGTGTGTACCAGGGAATCTAGTATAGGAGGGTTGGAATGACCCTTCGTGCGAAGGCGCTTCTTGTGAGAAAACACAACAGGGGACTCTTCATCTTTTGAATTAGGTTGCATAGGCTGAGAAGAAGGAACTGAAGATGGAGGCTGCACTGGTAAAGGAGCAAGATCGGGCACTGGAACACCACCAAGAGGAGGTGCAAAAGTGAGGATTCTCTGTAATAAGGCACCATAGGAAACATTGCTATTTTGACCCTTTCGTACTCTCTAGAAATGTTGATCAATCTTGGATAA
This sequence comes from Lygodium microphyllum, assembly GCF_053477565.2. NCBI lineage: Eukaryota > Viridiplantae > Streptophyta > Polypodiopsida > Schizaeales > Lygodiaceae > Lygodium > Lygodium microphyllum. The sequence continues at coordinate 49,250,397 of NC_141144.1, forward strand.
TAGGAAGCCTACCCAATTGAACTTATCACCCTCTAGAATCTTCAAAGAAGCTGTGAACAGTTCCTTGGACAAATACTTGGATACAGACTTACTTGACATAAACCAGTCTTGGAGGAACTAACATAGCTACTTCTATATGGGAGAAGAGATATGGGCAATAGATACTCCTGAACTATTAATAGCTGGTTAAGGAGCAAGGGGGAGAAGTTTTCTTCTTCATCAGCGTAACAATCTCTTCAGCAATGAGTAACTGGTTACCACTGGGCACAAAAGAAGCAAAAATGGGCAAGCACAGTGCTTCACTGATATTAGCTATAGATAAACAAAAGGTGCGGCTATAAACCATACCAAACTAGTTTTTGTAAGAAGCCAAGAAGGAGTAACAAAGTTTCTCATCCACAAACGGTAATGTAAGAGCAACAAATGGTCTGAGGCCTGCACGTTGGATGCAATCTGCCTCTAAAAGGAGGAAATAATCATGGACTGTAAGGGGAACATGCTGTACCACAATTGGAGGGGTAGAAGTAGGTGCCATTCAAACTAGAGCAAAAAACCCATACACACAAAACCAGGAAGACAAAGAGAAAACCTGCAAAACCCACAAACAAAACCACCACTGAGACCATTGATAGGAAATAGACTGAGAACTAGACTAATTGGACCAAACCACCCCAAGTAAACCACATCCTACAGAAAATTCGACATGACCTACGCACATATGCGACCGAAAGTTTCATGCTATGCAACAAACATGCACCCTATATCCCTGTATCAGGCACGCAAAATAAAACAAAAATAGCACACATACCATAGCCCAGACACAGACTAAAAACAAATCATGATTGAACCAAAGACTCTGATTGAAAATATAATGAGCACCAATCATACCAACGTTAGACCGATAATCCCAAATCCCACGTAACGTTTAGCATCCTATAGTGTGGTGAAGTGGATGGGTGAAACTAACGACTCATTTTGATTAGATGATCAATTAAGCACAGTTCATTCTTAATTCCATCCCTTAATGCATGGTGAGTCGGAAGCGTAGCCCAACCCCTCTCAAACCTAACATGACTTGACTGGACTGGGTCTCTACTGATGCAGTTCATTGTTACAATTACATGATGTGTGGCACTCGAGTACATGCATGCGTGACTTCATGGGGTTTATTTTAATTACAATTTAATGTTTCTGTAATGCGTGTGCGTGTGCACTTGTGAATTAATTTTTAGAAAATTAGGTGGATTATTATGCCAAAGTGCTCGTGCAACGGCGGGGTTTCTTTTTACAATTAACATCTGATTCATTTTATTTCCAATGTTGTGATGTGCATTCTGTTAATTTGGTGTGTGCAACGGTCAATTGATTTTTATTACAATGAAATGTGTGTTATGGTGTAATGTGAGAGGGAAAAAGAGAAAAAACCTGGCAATGTGCGGGTCTGTCTGCAAAGTCCGAGACCACGTTCTCAAAAAAGGAAAGGTGCAATCCATAAATATTCCACACAACGGACAAAAGGTTGACTAAAACTAGTCACCCTGTCGTATAGAAAAACGAAAAAACAACTAACACATTGACCAAAACAAATAATGAAACAAATGCGACGCATGACCAAAATAAAATAAAATGATGCATATGTTGGGATTTTGTTTTGATTGGGTTTAATTGTTATGGTTTTGTTGTTTGTTTGTTTTTTTAAAATAAAAAAAATTGTTTAAAAGACAAAAATGCAGAAAATAAAATGAAAGGCAATATGGTGGTTCATGTTGATGTGTATCGAAACAACAAACCAAATGAGAAAATATGTAAGGGTTGAAATATCAATGTAAGGAAAGTTTGTGGTTTTGTTTTGTTTTGTTTTTTTTAAAAAATAGTGTGTTTTGATTTATTAAAAAAAAACATAACGTAAAAATGAGATTTCAGCAATCAAACATGATCATCAAGTGTTAATAAGGTAATCAGATTTAATTCACATTTTTCAGCTCATTATTGAGATTGAAAATGAATTTTGCATGAACTTTGGCAAAAACTTAGGGTTTTGTGTCTTCAAATAAAACTTTTGCCAATTAGAAAAGCATTTTAAATTGGAAAAAATATTTTCAAAATGTATAAGGGAGTTTAAGGTTTTTTTTTGAAATTTTGGAGAAATTAGATTAGCATTTTTGTTAATTGTTAATGAATTTGGTCCATTTTTGCATGTGTTTGAAAAGAATTGTGAATGTTCCTTTTAATTGAATTTTAATGAATTTGTGAATTTTTTAAATGTGGTTTTTAGAGTTTTTTAAGGATTTGAAGTACCCGTGTGGCTGCATACGAACGACTGCGAATGACTGCGTATGAACGACTGCTAAACACTCCACCGCACAAACGAGGCGGACACACGTCCCCACGTGTGAACACACTTGAACAACACGAACATGCACACCGATGCGACACACGACCCACAGCTGCGGGGGGTACGTCAAATGTGGGTGACAGGGGAGGGTCGAAGGTTGTGGTATTGTTGGATTCTTGAAAACTGTGGGGGGTGGGGGAATAGGGGCTGTAAGGGAAGAGGAGGAAGGGCTGCGGGTTTCGATGGTGGTGGCGGAGGAGGGTGGGAAGGGGGGCTAATGGGGGGTTGAGTGGTGGGAAAAGGTGGTTGGAAGGGAGAGGGGTGGTGGGGAGGCGGACGACTCGATGGGTGGGGGGTGGGAGGGTTGGAAGGGAAGAAGAGAAGATGAAGAAGACAGAGGAGGAGGGCGACGGCAGGAGGAGGGCGGTGTCGAAGGATTTGCCAAAGCAAAGCAAAGTCATGTCTACAGAAGACCTTGACGAATTTCAGGATAGAAGATCAACAAATATGCGAATAAGCAAGAAGAGAAAATGATGCCAAGACTCTGTTTTATTTCTGCCAATAATAAATACAAGGTACAAGAAGAAGAAACCCGAGTAGCCTCTGGATTGCGTAGGAAACACCTTTGAAAGGATAATAATAAAATAGATTTAAAGCTTTCTTAATAAGCACAAAATTGATACAAGGCCGTATCAAAAGACTAATACACAAGATTTTGATATAGGAATTGTGACAAGAGGCTTTCCAATTTCAGGATACCTATCCATTTGTGTAAATACATTTTAAGCATACTTCTTCTTCATCTGCATCTTCGTCTTCCAAAGCTCTCTGATACTTTATTTCCCCTCAGCTCCCCTATTCTTCATGTCCTGAATCTCCCTTTTGAAGTTGTTGAGTTCTCCTTCCCATCCATCATCTTCAATTTCCCCTCTTTTTACCTCTGTAGTTCAGTTTTTCCAGTTATCCAGATCCGCCCTGTTTTTAAATTGCAGAAATCCTCCCTCCTCCCAGTGGAACAGCAGAGCCTAGAGAGAAAGAATTTGTCCTCCCATCTCCGCTTGCCTTTCCTGAGTCTATTACAGAAGATGTTGAAGAAGAGTCTTTTAGCAAAGAAGCTTTTGTTGGTTGAGATGCAGTGGTGGTTCGCTGTGACTTCTTGGGCTTGTGAGTAACTTCTGCTCCCTATCTTTTATAGAATCCAGCTTGTTGATACGAGGCCGATAGTTTGTGGGATCGCGTCTGAAAGTAATATCCAGATGCGATAAAAACAGGTTCATGTTAGTCAAGAGAGACTGTGGTGTATTCGCAACACAGTCAACTGATGGTTTTCCCTCATACACAATGTCCCTGTCAACCAGGTATGTTGCCACAATGAAGTCATGCTCAACAACAAATGCACTATTTTTAGCATGTAAGATAAAGCGTTTGAACACTTTTGTTGCCACAGTTCGCTGCTCTGAATCAAGGTAAACACTTGGCTCATCAATAAGATATATGTCTGCAAGCTTTCCGAGGCACAAACATAAACCAACCCTTTGCAATTCTCTGCCGGACAGAGTCACTTCAATTTGCGAGATCTATCATTCTGTGGAGCCATATCTGGTATAGATCCACGAGCATCTGGGTCACTCGTATAGTTCTTAAAGTAAAGTACTTCCTGTTATACAGAGTTACAAGGTCTCTTCACAGTAGGTCTAGGATATAAGTTCAATTTAATGTCGCAGGTAGCTGCGTCTGATGCAACAGTCATTGGCAATTGCCATTGAGAGTGGGTCGTAAGCATCGCAATGGCTTGCTGAATGGACAGTATAGGAGGTTTCAACCTTCGGAGCGATGGCCAATTTTCCTATGGTTCCACGAATGTTTCGCTGTCAGTTCAGGAGGTTGTTTTTCCTTCAAGCGATGGCGACCCTCTTCCGTTTCAGGCGGCTCCTAAATTCGCCTTCAGACTAATAAAGCGGCCCCAGAAAAGCTTCCATTTTCCACGCTAAAATTGCAGTGTTATTTCGTGATACATATTCACGAGCTGTACCCAATGACACCACTTATTGCAGCTCCTTTAGAAACAACAGGCCATATTAGCATAAATGAGAGTGGAGGAACTGTTGATGAAACCATCAATCCCATAACCAGAAAGAGGAAGTTCACGTCGATTTTAACCATGTAAATGAGGCATGAAAATCCTCCCATGGCGGTCCCAATTATGAGAACTGCAGTTTGAGAAACATAAAGCCATTCTTTACCTTCAGCTTTAGGCCTAATATGTGCTTTATAAACATCGTATGTAAAAAGAGAACTCATTGCAATAAATTCTGCAGATCCTGCAGAAGTTACTGCCATGAATACAATAGACAATATCAAAATCACTCCCCCCCTGCCAATATGCTTGATCTGTCCATACATTCCCAAATGATGCAATAAAATTCAGGACTGCAAATTCTAGACCCCCTTTGCTCAATATTGACAAATAACTGCCATCTTTATTTCCTGAAATTGGTACAGAATGGACATATGTTTTGAGGTTTCTCCAGACATTGCCAATGCTTCCCCATGGATAGACATTTGATGAATAGACCTGAATTGAGATTTTTGAAAGATTACAAAGCTAACAGCATGACCCCAGCGACGTCGAACAAGTTCCAAAACAGTGTGAGCCTTTGATGCCCTTCGCTTAATTTCCATTGCAATGATATCGAAGAGAAGTATTTGTACAGCTCAGTTAGTGGCATACCAAAAAGATCCACTTATTCCATATGTAAAAGTCTCATTCACTGACTGTAATATAGTTGAAACCCATGTCCAATGGCTGACAACATCTGGACAGACACCCTCTAATTACATGTGATGATAAGAAGCAAGTGCCTTGACAAATGGTCCATGTTCAGCATAACCTTTTTGGTGGATTCCACATATCGGATGCGCAGCAGTACGACAGCGGGGCCACGACTGGCTGCAGGAGAAGGGGAGGAGAAGGAGTATGAAGAGGAGGGGAAGGGAGGGAGGCATGCTGGCAGGGTGGGGTGGGTGGAGGAGGAGGATGATGAAAAGGAAGAGGAGGGGAGGGAGGCAGGAGAAGAAGAGGGAGGGGGAGGAAAAGGGGAGGAGGAGGAGGGAAGAAGGAAGAAGGTGGGGGAAGGGAGGGAGAAGAGGAAGAAGAGTGGGGAGGTGGAGAATAAGAAGAAGAAGAAGGTGGGGGAAGGGAGGGAGAAGAGGAAGAAGAGTAGGGAGGAGAAGGAGGAGAAGAAGAAGAGGGGGAGAGAGAGAGAGAGAGAGAGAGAGAGAGAGAGAGGGAAAAACCATCGTGGGGGAGGGGGACGAAATTTGTTATTTATTTATTTTTGTTTTAAAAAATTAATTGGGGTGTTATTTGTTTTGTTTTTTTTTTCTGTTGGTTAAAAAAAAAGGAAGTGTGAAGTGGGGGAATTTTGTTGTGGGTGTTTTGGTTGTTGTTGTGTGTGTGTGTGTGTTTTTTTTTTTGTTTCTGTTTTTTGGTTGGTGTTTGTTTGTTTTTTTAAAAAAAAGTTTTTTGTTTGTTTTGTTTTGGTTTAAAAAAAAATCGAGAAAGAAAGAAAAAGAAAAGAAAGAAAGAAGGGATGGAGGCCGTCCCCGTCCCGCGCGCGGGCATGGGACGGGGGTAAAAAAAGTTTGTAGGGACGGGAAGCAATGGGGACCGGGACGATGACAGGGAAGGCACGGACGCCACGGAGGTTTCGTGAGGCGCGTAAAAACAAAAACACGTGCATTCACGCGTGATGCAAAACACTCGAGAACTCGGTAAAACTAAGAAAAATTAATAACTCGCAAACCATTTGTTGGAATGCAATGCGGTAAAAAGGAAAACTGGGCCGAAAGGTGAGGGTGAGACTGCGAAAAAGTACAACAGGGTGTCCGGGATCAAATCAGGGCGTTCCAATGGAAAAAACACGAAAAATGGCTCCAAAAATACATACATGGATTATTATTGGAAAATTCGCTCACCAAAATGCAAGGCAGAAAGAAGGAAAAATGTGCCAAATAACATGCCCGACAAAGCTATCACCTCAACACACGGTTGCAACTGAGAGAGGACGCGTTCACATGGAAAAAAAATCCAAAAATGATCCAAAAATGGGCTAAAAAATTAATAGGGAAAGACTCGAGTAGCGAAATGAAGGCTAGTAAAAAGAAAAATGTTGGAAGAAAGGGGATTCATAGGACTGTCACATCATAACTCACTTCCGAGGGAGTTAGAAGGGGTTTACATGTGAAAAACACACAAAAAAGAATCGAAAATACCTTGAAAAATTAATAACAAAAAATCTAGCGAGTGAAATAGGGTGGAGAAAAAAGGAAAAATGTGGGGAAAGGCTGGCTGGACACAGAGGTCAAATGAAACTAGAAGTTCGGTAAAAATAGGGCATGTTCCCATGAAAAAATGTAAAAAATACACACGTAAATGGTTCTGAAAACTTGCAAAATTTAATATCGAATGGACCATGCATTGGATGTTAGGGAGCAAAAATGAAAAATATCAAGGGGAAGATGGAGGTTAGGGCTGTCATGTCATATTGTTGTTCCAAAACAATAAAGGTGCATTCACATGGAAAACCATCCAATTTATGGGAAATGCTTCAAAAATTAATAACGCAAGAATCGTCAGCCGGAACAAGGGTTGGTAAAAAGGAAAAATGGTCATGTCAAAGATATGAATAGGGCTAGAAGGTTGTATGAGGGTCTCGGTGAACGTAGGATGCGTTCACATGAAAAATCATCACAATAAGGGATAAAGGGAAAAAGAAAAGGAACGGCCCCAAGGGTAGGTTGAACATGGGCAAGTGGGTGGGGAAGGGACTCCATTAGGGTAAAATCTAGTCATAACATACATGTAGGATAAAATTGAGGCTTATGTAGGGGGTATGCATCATAGACACGTAGGGAAGTGTCCCCACATTGAAAACCTTAACGTATAGGGTTAGATGCAACAACATAGCCTAGGACTTGTCAATCGACTGGACTTTGGCATCCCCACACTTAAAACATAACATACACTTGCAATCATAAGGATAGGGTTAGAAAAACTTGACCCGGTTTGTGTATGGTTGAAGGAACCGTCATTGCTAGAGAAGGGTTAGAGCCGACTGTAGGAGGTACCACAGCTCGCTCCAGCATTCAGCCAGCATGGCAGGGACCATGCAACGGTACCCAGGAAGGTAGCTGGTTGATAAAGCCCGACAGGGTAGGTGCCGTTGACAAAGGATAGTCACTCAACTCAAGGGCACTCAGATGGGATAAGAGAATAGTCACTCACCCCATAACTTACATAACGTGAGTGAATATTGATGGAAACCCAAATCTCACACCTGGTTTAGGAATTGACAAGGGAATAGTGCAGAGGGAGTATGCCAGGGTGTACAGTTGAGGGTGCATCAATGTGTCCAACCCGTCTGGCATAGGTGCAAGGAGAAAGGCCAAGGAGCCTTGTAGTGCAGTGCCTAGAACAGAGTGACATGTCCTGTGACGATAGTAGAGACCCATCCCATGGGTGCATAGGGAAACAGAAACGTACCTAACTCTAATAGTCGTAACATCCCTCAATCTCACCTCTCGGAATTGATTGAGAAGAAACACCGGTCACAATCAACCCACCCTGTGTCTCACACTCTATTGATAGATACAGGAGGGCAACCTGTTCCTAAAACCCATTGATGTAATCCTCACTATCACTTGTGCAGAGGTTGTATGCCTTGTGCACATTTGATGGTGTAGCTGTGCATCTCGCCCTATGCCGGCATACAATGTAAGAAGGAAGGCTAGGGAGCCTTATGGTGCAGTGCACATGAACATATCATGCATTGTGCATTGAGAGGCCCATCCCGTGCATGCAACACTTCATTCACACATCTCGCCTCTCATTTGATTTGAAGGGAAAGACCGATCACTCACCCCACCCTCTGTCTCACACTCTTTTAATAGATACAGAGGGCAGCCCATACTCACATCCCCATCCGGTTAGGATGAAAGCTCGCCTCTCTCAAGGGATTGCTGATGAAGATCGTGTCGTCTATTACTAGCATCAGGGTGTTAAAGATGAGGCGTACCCAGGGAGGCAGCCGACAATTCTGGTACTTCAATGATTTGTATGTAGAAGATATCGTTCGCTGTAGGGGTAAGATGGACTAATAAAGTTACAGAGACAACGCACCAAGGGAGATGGCTTTGAAAGTACATCTTGAAAAGTCCGGTTGGTGATTTCATTATTCTGGATTGTGGGGTGTTACCACCTTTTCCACAGCCAACTTCTCACCCAAGGGTGTTTCCACCTTTTCTTGGAACGAGACTTGCTATGACATGGAATTTCTTCCTTTTCTCCCATAATAGTTTGTTTGTTTTGTTTTATTTTGTTTTGTTTGTTTTTTTTTCATTAATAAAGAGAATGGTAGAAATACCATGTGTCAAGACCAACCTTGCCACCATTGCTGGATCAAATGAGAAGAGAACGAGGTACGGTTGAGAGGTATCTGTGATGAGGGGCTAGCAAAATGAGACTGCCTCATGAGGAAGATTATAAGGGCTATTAGGAGCACGAAGAGAAGGACAGTGTGATGTCCAAAAGGGAAAGGGTGAGTCGACTATGATTGTCAAGATCCCCAGGGAGGGAAGTACTGTTGAGATATCGAGCTCCACTCGTGATATGCCAGGGTGACCGTTGTGCATTTATGTCACCGACTTGTTAGTTGTAGATGCGGTTGGTACACCGCCCATGAATAATAGCTAGATGACAGCTATCCTTATCTACTCTAGTTCGTGGCTCAGTTAGTATGCCACCTTAGTTAGTTGTCTTTGGTTTGAGACCCATATATAGGGTTCTTCTATTTCTTTGTATGAGACTTCTTTTTGGCTTACACAACTAAGAAGAGGAAAACTGTTTTCAACCTCCACCCTTTTGTGTATTCCCCCATTGTGCAAGCAAGAAAGCTACAAGTGAGACTCCTTCCTTCTCTCCCACAATCTTGACAAGTACTTCTTTAGGCGATAGCCATTTATCAGAAAGGGATCCTCAGAAGCGTCGACAACTTGCACTTGGACAGAGCCATTAGGATTGATAGCAAGTACCTTGTCAGGCCCATCCATCATTGTTGAAGCCTGCTAGGAAACTTGCCAAATCTTGAATCATAGGCTGGGACAAGATCACCTTCTTTGAACTCCTTGTGCTTGATGAAATTGTCATGGTAGGCCTTGCATCGCGCTTGAGTGGTTTCCATACACTTTAGGGCCATCCGCTGAATCTCATCCAAACATTCAAAGTGTAGGAGACGGCATTGAAGTGGCTCATCATCTCCCAAGCATTCTTTAATTGCCACTCGCAAAGAGGGCAATTTCAGCTCAACAGGGAAGATGGCTTCTGTACCATACACTAGCTAGAAAGGGGTCTGCCTTGTAGCAGCCTTATGGGAGATTCTGTACACCCAGAGGGCCTCTGTAAGTTGATCGTCCCAATCACGATGATGTGCGACAATCGTTCTTGTCAGGATCGAGTAGAGGATGCAGTTGGTGACTTCAACTTGGCCGTTGGCTTTAGGGTAGTAAGGAGTGGACTTGCGATGGCAGATCTTATACAGCTCTATCAGCTCCTCCATGATTTTGTTAAGGAAATAAGTATCTCTGTCACTTACCAGCTCGAGGGGACTGCCAAAACGGGTGATAATATTTTCGTACATGAACAGGGCTACGTTGTTACCATCATCCTGCTTCAGAGCTTTAGCTTCACACCACTTTGTGACATAATCCGTACATATTAAGATGTATCTGTTCTGCTTCTGTCTGGTAGGCGGATCAATGGGACCCACAAAATCAATCCCCCACTTCTCAAACGGCTTTAGGGGAAGAATAGGTTGCAGTGGCATGGCACTTGTTTTGGTGGGTTTCCCCATTTGTTGACAAGCATAACATCTCTTGCAATAGTCATATGTATCCTTGTGGAGGGTCGGCCACCAGTATCCTGCTAGCAGAGCCTTCCTGGCTGTTGCTTCTCTTGTGAAGTGTCCATTACAGGATTTGACATGGCATGCTTTCAATACTATGCCGATTTCGTCTCCGGCAACACATCTTCGCAACACTTCATCTTTGCCTCTCTTATATAGTGCACCGCCTAGCAAAGTGTAGGGGACTGATTCTAACAGAAGCTTCTTCTTCTCACAGCTTGAGATGTTAGGAGGATATTGCTGAGTTGCCAGGAGGTTGGCTATGTTTGCATATGAGGGAGTTATAGTATCGACTAGAAACAGGGAAGCATTTAGGAGGTCCGGATCATCTTGCTTCTCTTCTACAGTCTACGGGATATGTGACAGATGATCGGCCAAAACTCTTGGAATAGAAGGAGCCATCTCATTATTCTTCCCTTCACATATGCTTTGTTCATAAGGAAGAATAGGGCCTCATGATCCACATGAAATTTGAAGTGAGTAGACAACAGGTAGTGGTGGAACTTCTCTAGGGCAAATACCATTGCCAAGCACTCCAGCCCTATCATTGTGTAGCTCCGCTCTCTATCAATGACCTTTCAGCTTGCATAATAAATTGATTGATCTAATTTGGAAGGGCCCTTTTGACATAAGACAGCACCTAGCCCTTCAACTGATGCATTTGTGTGCACATGGAGATCCTTCGTCCAGTCAGGAGGCTGCAAGATAGGTGCTTGGATAAGGCACTTTTTAAGGGTATTAAAGGCTTCTTTGCAGTCATCAATCCAAAGGAAATCCACATATTTCCTTAGGAGCTTATGCAAAGGAGCTGCCTTGGTTGCAAAATGTGCAATAAATCTTCTGTAGTAGCCCACATGGCCAATAAATCCTCTCAGTTGCTTGAGGTTTGTTGGTGCTGTCAAGGCGGAAATCTTCTCAATCTTCACTGGGTCTGTTGCAATCCCTTGTGCAGAGAAAATATGGCCCAAAAGAACTCTTGATGGGATGCTAAAGTCACATTTGTCGGGGTTGAGAGAAATCCCATACTCTCAGCATTTGTCAAAACATTGCTCTAGGTGAACGGCATCACTCTATAGGCATAGGTTTCCCATTCTGTTGTGAAGGTTATTTTGGATTGGTTCTCCTCTGCAATTTGGACTTGGTTATATCCGTTAAATCCATCCAAGAGGGAATAGAGCTCATGGCTTGCGCCACTGTGTCCAACAGTTGGTTTGTGAAAGGGATAGGGAAATGTTCCTTCTTTGTTTTCGTGTTCAACTTTCAAAAGTCCACATATACTCAAAGTTTCCCGTTCTTCTTGGGCACTACTACAATGGGCGAAACCCATTCACTGTTAGCCACGGGATAAATGAACTCGGCTTCAAGAAGCTTCAATAATTCGACCTTCACCAGAGCTAAATAATTAGGATTCATATGCCTTTGTCTCTATCTCACTGGTTTGAAATCAGGCTCTAGGTCAATGTGATGTTGTCATACTGTGGGATCAATCCCCTTTAGATCTTTATATGACCAAGCAAACACGTCTAAGTTCTCCTTCAGTAGGTCTCGTAGGACCACTAGTTCTTCTTCTTCTGGAAGATTGAGACCCACTTTCAAGTGACGTTCACTACCATCAATATCCAAGAATGTCACTTGCCTTTCACCTTCCACTTCACGGATGAATGTCCCATGGATTGCTTCTGGATAGAGGTCTGACTCCTTCAAGGGAGTAGTGTCATCATTTGATGTTCCACTAAGAACGAGTGTCCTCCTTTTGAACAGATGACTCATTTGTCTATTGAGATTGCTGGAAGGATATCAGAACTTTGTTTGTTTCTGTGGAAGTGATGATTTCTTCTGGACTTACAGATTCATCTTCAGAGGATGCATCTAGGAATATCACATAGTACGGACCTTCTGTAAGCCATGGCTTTGATGGCTCTGCCTTCTATTGACAAGGGGAATCGTCATCATCTTTTCTCCAGAATGACTGGTCAGGGCGACAGGAGCCACTAGTGAAATTAAGTTTAATACCTTTGATCCATTGCTTATGCACATTTTGCATACTTTGTGGTCCATTGGTCAACCCAAATGGAACCATGGTTATTCCATCTAACACCCTGAGATCTTCGGCCTCTGAGGTCTCTGTAGGGACATCAACAAGATCATCTGCTATCAGAGGATCTTATTCAATTGCACTTTCATAACCTGCTTTGTTTTGTTTCTCATCATTTTCATCCTCTTCCTCTAAAGGCTCTTTCTCTGCTTCTGTAGGGGCTCTGTAGGAGAAGAGCAGATCCTCTGTCTCTGTGTTTGCTTCTACTTGTGCCTCCGTCTCTAGCTCTGTCTCTGCTTCTGACTCGGTCTATCTCGCTATCAGGGAGAACAGTACATCCATGATTCTATCTCGCTATTAGAGGTGATTTTAGAAGTCAATTTGGGTTGAGGCACGAGGTATTCTCCCATGGACAAAGACTTTGCTTCCTTCGGTAGTTGACTTACAGTGCCCACTCTTAGGGACGGTGCCTTTGTTTTCTTGGGAAAGATCTATTTAATTGCCTCTTCGTCTCCTAATGTACCATATGTTACTTCGTTGGAGGAGTCTGTTATGACTTTGATGGATGTGGATCCATTGCCTTTTTGCGATCCATACAATTTCAACACCACTTTGTTGGGTCCTTTGCTTAGGGTTAGGGCGCCTTTGAACCAGTTCCTAGCTCTTGCTTCAAAAAGCCAAGGTCTTCCCAACAACAGAGGGTATGAGGTCCTATAAGAATTTGGTTTGACCATCAAACATGTCATCCAATAGTCTCTTCCTGCAAGGGTTGTTTTTATGTATGGGAGGATGCCCAATGGTTTGATTCTGCTTTGGTCTACCAATTTGATAAGCCACTAGGTAGGTTGCATACCTTGTTGGCCCAGGTCCTTCATTGTCACATCCATCATTATGTTTACTAATGAGCCTCCATCAATCAATGCATCTGAAATAAAGCATCCTTCTATCCATACACTTATCTCTGGGGTTCCAGGATCTAGGAAGGTGTTAGCCACATCTAATTCCTTTACAAGCTTTGGGGCCTTATTAATCTTGGTTGCTGTTGAAGGAGCAATTCTTAATCCACATCTTTGAGTTAAGATGCTTTTGAATTTCTTTCAGTAGCTAGGAGATAGCATCAGAAAACTGTCAGGACGTTAAGTTTGGTTTAAAAGTGTATAGTTCTTTTACCAAGTCATATTCTTTGATAGGATCTATGGGCTTCTCTAGCTTGTTGGGGAATGGGTCTACGACCATTTTCATATTTCCTTTTTCTTCTAGTAATGGCAGCATCAGCACTTCTTCTGTTTCTGGAGGTGCTTCTGTATTGTCTATCTCTTGGACCTCTGATCTGTTTCTATGACTATCTCTGTGACTCTCTGTGGCACTGTAGTACTCTGTACTGCACTATTCTGTCCTGTATTGCTCTGTCTCTCTATTGGTAGGTTGAACTTCACAGTCTTGGCAGGGGAGTTGTTCTCTTTCTAGACAACTACTTCCTTCTTCTTGGCACACGTGATAGCGAAAACTTCCAATTCTACCCAATTGGAGGCAGGCTCTTGTGCCTTCTGTTGGCTATCAGTGGCATTGGCCTTGACAGGGGCTGGACTTGGACAATCTTTTGCAGTGTGTCCTTCTCCTTTGCATCAGATACATAAGGGATTATAATCCGCATATCTTCTAGGGTTTGGACAATTCGGGGAGATGTGACCCTTTTCTCCACATCTGTAACATTCCACCTCTGATCTCTAACCACTGCCAGACTGTCGCCCTCTGTAACTTTGAGAGGGAAACCTCCTTGGATTGAAATTAGGACCAAACTCTCTAGGCTTTGGTCTAATGTCCTGCGTTGTCATTTTGGATTCTAGCAAGTTGAATCTTGCATTTTCAAATTTCTATCTTTGTTCATGCATCTCTTTTAAAGAGAAAATATCCTCTATATGGTTCTTCCGCAAACAGTAGGAACATAAAGGCTCCAGGAATGGTTGATTTTCGGGTACACTCAGTGGCTAAATTTCCTGCTTGATGGCACTTCCTACACTATGTATTAGAACACATCACATCTCTTCCACCTCCCGCCACCGCAGGAGTGGATATATTGGTAGTATTCACCTTCAATGTTTGTAGCTACTCTATAATCACATCCATAAGCTCTTTCTTGATACTTGCAAACTGAGTTGGATAAGTAGTCCTTCAGATTTTCACCTCTTGAAGTACTTTTAGTAAGGTTTTGGGAAGCTTATGTAATTATTTCATACATTGGTTGGGTTGATCTAGAGGGTCCTCTATTCTGATTCTGATTCAAAGCTCCTGTTGAGACTTGGGGTTGTTGATTCCAGTTGGTAGGGTTCAACTATTGTTGAGTCACCATTGGAGGAACTGTTTGAGGCCACTGTTGTTGGGATTGAACCATCATTTGAGGCACTGTCATCTGTGGTGTGACCACATTGGATTAGGTGCACTATACTGCAACACTGTTTGCATTTGGGGATAGGGGTAGGGAACTATCCCTGGGACTACATTTGGTGGGTATACCATTCCTCGCATGGGAGGAGGTAAGACTCCTCTTCGTGGAGTCATTGACAACCTTGCCTCAACTTCGTCATACAATCTTGCACCTTCCACTGCAGCTTGCAGATTGTCTGGTCTTCTTAATTCCACGAACTTTAGACCTTATAGAACCAAACAAAGAGAATCACTGAACCCTGCAGAAAATCATATCCTCATCAAAAACCAACATAAACCCTTTAAACATACTCAAACCATTCCAAACACTTCAAAACATCTTCAAACTCAAACAATCTATCACCAAGAACAACCATTCAGCAACAAAAACAACAAAAAATTAGCCCAAAAACCATATCATTTCAGCATTCAACAATCAATATAAAAGAGAGATGGATGGGTTGAGATGGACGTTTTTGGTCAAACGATGAAGAGGGAGTCGAAAGAGACATGAATCAAAGTTAGGCGGATCATCAGCAGCCATCGAAGAGCGTCACCGGGCCTCCAATGTTGAGAAACACACGTCAGAGCAGTTTGATGAGAAAAAGATAGATTTTATATGATGAATTCTTATTTGAAATGGTTAGTAATGCTTAGATTTGATTGACAATCCTCTGTTCTATCAGACACGTTGAAAGAATCATAAAAAATTTGATCATATAATAATTTTATGCAAAACACGCAAGACCCAAGATTAGGCGATTTAAGGAAAAATATGCAATTTTTTGGGTTTTGGTATTCATTTGGCATTCCCATAGAATGAAATATGCCAATAAAATCATTTTCTATAAAATTAATCATTCTACACCTAAAAATCAATAATTATCTAAAATTTTCTACGAATAAATAGGAAGAAATAATACAAATAGAGAAAATTAGGTTTTTCATATCATAAAAATAAGAAAAAATAAGATTTACGTATGTGGACATATGATAGAGCTGAAGCATGAGGTTTAGCCTCAGTTTAGCCCTATCCTTTTGTTAAAGTAAGTTTTTATTTATATCAATAAAGAAAAATACATAAGAAACCATACCTGACACCTATCAACACATGCAAAATTTTAAACAGTAGGGAGTAGGGGGTTGTTGAGTGGTTGAAGTATGTTAAATGTTGATGATTCATGGTGCATATCATATAGATTTTGTGGTTGTTAAAAATTAAAAGGGACTAGTAGCACGAGGAATCTCGGTGCTAGCCCTAAGCAACGAAGCACTATCGCGTAGAAAAGGAAAATCATGAAAAGAATTGTCTTCACACTTTCACATTCTTGAATTTCAATGAATATTTATTTGATCATGATGGTCATATTCATGTCAAGATTGTGGGAGAGAAGGAAGGAGTCTCACTTGTAGCTTTCTTGCTTGCACAATGGGAGAATACACACAAGGGTGGAGGCTGAAAACAGTTTTCCTCTTCTTAGTTGTGTAAGCCAAATGAACTCTCTTACAAAGAAATAGAAGAACCCTGTATATATGGGTCTCAAACCAAACTCAACTAACTAAGGTGGCATACTAACTGAGCCACAAACTAGAGTAGATAAGGATAGCTATCGTGTAGCTATTATTCAGGGGCGGTGTACCAACCGCGTCTGCAACTAACACGTCGGTGACATAAATGCACAACGGTCACCCTGGCGTATCACGAGTGGAGCTCGATATCTCAACACTCCCCCTCGAGCTCAATCCCAATTCCTGCACACCAAGCAGGTCTCTGAACTTGCGCAGCTTCTCTGCGCCCAATGCCTTCGTAAATATGTCAGCTACCTGATCTTCTGTGCTGACATAAACTAGATCAATAAGACCTAGTAAAACCCTCTCTCGCACATAGTGATAATGCACCTCAATGTGCTTTGTTCTAGCATGATAGACTGGGTTATTTGCCAAGTGTATACTACTCATGTTGTCACAATAAATGACAACTGGCCCATCTGTAGACTGATGCATATCATAAAGTAGCTTATGCAACCAAGCTACCTCACATGCAGCCATTGCTGCACCCCTGTACTCAGCCTCTGTGCTCGACAAGGCAACTGTAGGCTGTTTCTTGCTGCTCCAAGTGACTGCAGCACTCCCAAAAGAGAACACATATCCACTGGTAGATCGTCTATCAGAAATACTACCAGCCCAATCAGCATCAGTGTATCCATGCAGCTGTATCTGAACCCCAGTCTCATAAAATAGTCCATACTGCAATGTGGACTTCACATACCTGAGTATGCGTCTAGCCGCATCCAAATGTGGTTTCCTTGGAGCCTGCATAAACTGACTTACCAATCCAACAGCATAGCTCAAATCTGGCCTGGTAATAGTCATATAAATCAAGCTTCCTACTATGCGTCTGTACATAGTAGGGTCTTCTAGAAGCTCACCTGCATCTGCGCTCAGCTTCACATTCTGCTCCAAAGGAACTGAAATAGGCTTACAGCTTGTCATCCCATATTTGGACAGCATGTCCAATCCATACTGCCTCTGCAAGAGATGTATCCCACTTGGTGACCTAATCACCTCAATGCCCAAGAAATAACGCAGCTCTCCCAAATCCTTCATCTCAAACTTCTGCTTCAATAGCATTTTCACATGAAGGATATCTTCATCACTGTCACCTGTCATAATCAAATCATCAACATAAATGACAAGTAGCATAATACCTTTCTCTGTTTTTCTCACATAAAGTGAGAAATCTGCCTTGGAAATCTGAAAGCCAATAGTGACAAGATACTGTCCTATCTTGTCAGACCATGCCCTAGGTGCTTGCTTCAAGCCATACAAGGCTTTCTTCAACCTGCAAACAAACTCAGGATGAACAGCATGCACATAACCTGGTGGCTGCTCCATATAGACCTCTTCTTGCAAATCACCATGCAAGAAGGCATTCTTTACATCCATCTGATGTAAAGACCATCCCTTTGATGCAGCCATAGCAATGACTGCTCTTACGGTTGCCATCCTTGCAACCGGACTAAATGTTTCTTCATAGTCAATGCCATATGTTTGTGCATACCCCTTGACTACTAATCTTGCCTTGTATCTGTTCACAGAACCATCAGCATTGTGCTTCACCTTATAAACCCACTTACAGCCAATTGCATTCTTACCTTTAGGCAAATGTACTAACTCCCATGTAGCATTTGCTTCCAAGGCATCCATTTCTTCATCCATGGCTTTCTCCCATTTTTCTTTTCCCATGGCTTGCTCAAAAGATGTGGGTTCTGGTTCCTGTATCACTTTGACCATATATGCATAGTGAATGGCTGTAAATCCATCATATTTCAGCCTATCCACAGGATACCTAGCTCTTGTAGACCTGCGCAAAGTAGGTTCACTCCCAGGTGCTCTCAAAACATCCCTGGTCTTCCTTACTCCAGGTGTAACAATAGAAGGAATACCCAACTCATCATCAATGCTCTGTTCTGAGCCACTGGATTCACCATCCACATAAGAGTGACCTGCATTCACATCAAACATGGGCTGATCAACCTTCTCTTTTCCTTTTCGTGATACCTGCATACCACTATCTGCATTGCTTTGAGAAGATTCTCCTGATCTCAATCTGCCTGTCCATGGCGAAGAATGTGAACCACTGCTAGAGGACGCTCCAGGTCCACTAATATTTTGTGACTGCTGCTGTGAATTCTGTGTAGCATTACCATTTTGTGCATCTTCATCATCAATCACATTTACTGGTCTATACCAGCTACTCATCTCATCAAAAACAACATCTCTGCTCACTGTAAACTTACGAGTAGAAGGGTTATAGCATCTATACCCTTTTTGCTGCAGAGAGTAACCAATAAAGATGCACTTCTCAGCTTTTGGATCCAACTTGGATCTCAGCTCATCTGGCACATGTACATAGGCAATGCAACCAAAAATTTTCAAATGAGAAATATCTGGTTTCCTACCAGTATACCTCTCCTCTGGAGTCATTCCATGTATTGCTGCAGTGGGAGTCCTGTTCATTATGTAGACTGCTGTAGCAACTGCTTCAGCCCAATAAAAATCTGGCAAGTCTTTTTCATTGAGCATGGCACGAGATACCTCTCCAATATGCCTGTTTTTCCTTTCTGCAATTCCATTTTGTTGTGGGGTATAACTGCATGAATATTGCTGCTTTATGCCATGCTCCTGCAAGAACTTTGCAAACTCATTTGAGAGGTACTCTCCCCCTCCATCTGACCTTAGGCATTTTATCTGCAAGCCTGTTTCTTTTTCAACCATAGCTTTAAGAGTTTTGAAATGCCCAAAAACTTCAATTTTCTTTTTCATAAAATACACCCAAACTTTTCTGCTATAGTCATCAATAAAACTGACAAAATAATGACAGCCTCCAAGAGATGCAGCTTTAGTTGTCCACACATCAGAGTGAATTAATTCCAATGGCTTCTCACTCTCTTGAACATGTCTAGGAAATGGTTTCCTTGCCTGTTTTCCAAACTGACAGGCTTCACATACCTTATGCATTTCTGCAACCTTGAATTTGGGCAATCCTGCAACAATATTTTGGGCCTGCATTGATTTAAGTCGCTGTACATTAACATGACCAATGCGTTTATGCCAGATATCAATATCTGCAACTACACCGGTCCCATGTGCAAACATTGCTGCACTCAATTCAGACATGTCTGCATCCAATGTAAACATTCTGCCCTTCTTCTTTCCTTTTGCTATCAAGCGACCTTTATTTTTCATATCCTCAACAAAGCATCCATGAGGATTAAATCTGACCTGCAAGCCCTGTTCAACCATTTGACCAACTGAAACCAGATTCTTGGTAATATTCGGGACATGAAATACATCGGACAGGTATTTCTTTTTCCCACCCTGCATAGACAAGGGAATTTTTCCAATCTGCACAATAGGATGTGCAGTATCATCACCAGTCTCCACAAATCCTGGTTTTTCCATTTTCCTTGCATCCTCCATCCATTCTGCATGACCTGTCATGTGGTTTGATGCACCTGAGTCAACATACCATACATCATTGCTTTCTTCTGCACTTGTCATAGAATTGTTCATGTGCTGCACCATGAACAAATGCTCATTTCTGTCATCACCCTGTCTACTAGAAGATGCATAATTCCCTTGTTGCAGTTTTCCATTCATGATGTCATTCTGCTTTTTATAGCAGTCTTTAGCCATATGACCCATTTTACCACAATAGTAGCATTCAACATTACTGTTTGCATTTTGGCCTCTTTGCCATCCACCACGACCTCTTTGGCTCCCCCTGCCTCTAGAGTTACCACGTCCTCCTCCATAGGACTGGTTTTCTTGAGTTTGCTGCATATTCTGATTTCTGCCACGGCCTCCAAATCGGCCTCCTCTACCTCTGCCTCTACCTCTTCCAGCATTTGAGTAGAAGACAGCTTCTTTTGAAGTTCCTCCAGAAGAAGATGCACCACCATTTCTCTGTTCCTCAGAAATTAGAAGAGCAATCAACTCCTCAAAATCAGGAAATCTTTCACGAACTGAAATGGATGTCCGAAACTGTGCATAATCCTTTCCTAGACCATTCAAGGTCACGGAAACTAAATCATCATCTTCCACTGGCGACCCAATGGAAGCAAGTGCATCTGCAATCTTCTTCACCTTCATGTGGTAGTCGTTGATGCTCATACTTTCTCTTTGCACATTATGCAACTCTTGCTTGAGCTGCATTTTCCTGGCTTGCGTATTTGTGCTATACATTTTTGACAAAGTATCCCATGCCTCCTTTGGCGTACTTGCATCCTGAATATGCACAATCATAGAGTCTGAAATACTGATAGACAGCCAATACATAACTTTCCTGGCTCTCTCATGCCATGTTTTAAATGCCTGCATTTGTTGTTGATTGGGAACATCAGGAAGAACTGGTTCTTCTTCATTTCCTGCAACAAATTCCCAATATCCTTTTCCCATAAGGAAATTCGTCATTCTAAACTTCCATGCCTGGAAGTTGTTCTTGTCAAGCTTTTCAGTGACAATCTGTGAAAGAGAATCAGACGCCATTACAGAATACTGCAAGAAATTCTGTCACTGCAAAAAACACAGCTTCACCCTCACAAGGGCAAATCTGCAAAACTGGCGAAAGTGGTATTTGACCACACAGTCACTTCCTAGTGACGATTTTGCATAAACAGGAACCAAGGATGATTCTGAAACTCCCAATGTCTCTGCGCACAAGCATACGATGCAATTTCTACAGTAACTTTTCACCGACCTGTAGAACAGTGGTCGCACAGCATAAAACTGAGCCTTTTCTTGAGTGCGTGCAGAAAACTTCCGTCTGCAAAACAGGCCCCGAAATGGCCTCAAATAAAAAAAACAAGGTCGCCAGGGGCTAAAGCCCTCTCCCGCAGCATATACTGCCCTCTTGCTTCACCGCGAAGGGCGTCTCAACCTGAGACAATGCACTCCTGCAATTTCCGGCTGTGCTACCTGCAGAGATCTGCTCCCAAAACAGGAAATGAAAGCAACACTGCTCCTCTTACCAGACCACCGCGAGCTTGGCTTGCTTTCTTGAGCTCCTTACCACGAACAAGGCTCTGATACCATGTCAAGATTGTGGGAGAGAAGGAAGGAGTCTCACTTGTAGCTTTCTTGCTTGCACAATGGGAGAATACACACAAGGGTGGAGGCTGAAAACAGTTTTCCTCTTCTTAGTTGTGTAAGCCAAATGAACTCTCTTACAAAGAAATAGAAGAACCCTGTATATATGGGTCTCAAACCAAACTCAACTAACTAAGGTGGCATACTAACTGAGCCACAAACTAGAGTAGATAAGGATAGCTATCGTGTAGCTATTATTCAGGGGCGGTGTACCAACCGCGTCTGCAACTAACACGTCGGTGACATAAATGCACAACGGTCACCCTGGCGTATCACGAGTGGAGCTCGATATCTCAACAATTCACACTTGCATTGATGCATCACATGGTATCGTATCATGGATGAATAGCACCTATTTGTATGTTGTCGTATTGCTGCGCATTCGAGATGTGAAAACCACCCCAAAGTAGTGTGTGCGATTTCATACTTTATGCACACTTAGTTTTTGTGATTACATTTATGCTCTGCGTATTCAATCTATGTTGAACTGGGTCAAGGAGAGAAGACATTACAACTATTTGAATAAATGCATGAGGAGGATATCTCTCTGGATAATATCACACTTGTCTGTGCTTTAAAAGCTACAAAGAAAGTAATTATATTAGCACCTTTTGCAGATGCCCCAATGTTGTGATGGGTGTTAATGAGGAAAAATACAAACCAGAGATGCAAATTGTATCAAATGCCAGTTGTTCAACGAACTGTCTAGCTTCGTTTGCAAAGGTTATACGCCAAGAGTTTGGAATTATTGAGGGTCTGATGACTGAGGTCTATGTAACTACTGCAACTCAAAAGACAGTGGATGGTTCTTCTAGGAAGGACTGGGGAGGAGGCTCGTGCTGCACAGCCAGATATGTATGAAAAGGGAATGCGTGTCAATAGTAACATTTGGCAAGTTATAAATCAGTATATTATCAGTATTAAGTGCATGGAATCAGCTGAGGAGATTTGGAAGCTGGTTCAGGAAACTCAGTTTCAGCCCAATGCCTTCCTGGGCAGCCATCTGATCAGAATGTTCAACTTGTTAGGTAGTTACTAAAGCTACTGCTTCTGAGCTTCCATCTCTTCTATCTCTGCCAAAGGCTGCAGGTGAGCATAGACTCAGGTATACTGGTGTTTTTGGGAATTTTCGGAAGTTAGTTGAAGAGAAAAAGTGGGAAGAAGAGCCGTGCTTTGAGGGGAGAATAACGACGGAAATAGCTGGGGGAAGAAAAGGAGCGAGGCTAATTGGGGGGATGAAGAGATATCAACGAAGAAGGCTGCTGGAACAGAGGGGACAAAGGAGGAAGACGTTGCTGTGAAGGAGGTGAAGCCGAAGGCGACGAGAAGGGGGGAATCCTTTCTCAACGAACAGTTAATTGCGACCCTCGGGAGCCAATCCTGCCTGAGCAATGACTGCCGTGAGTTCGTCGCTTGTGAGAGAGAAACGCCACAGTTGGTGCCTGTACATGTTAGTCGAGAGCGCGTCTTGAAGAGGATTGTGTCGTCGAAAGCCTAACATGCTGAAGGAGCCTTGCTGTTTTGCACGAATAATCCGGTACTGTGGGATAAGCCAAGAGTCGTTTTGCTAATCCGCGAAGAGGAAGAGCTCTGAAGAGGATTGACGGAGGACGAAGACGTTGCTGTGACAGAGGTGATGGAGGACGAGGTGACACAATTGAGGGAGTCGACGGCATTGAATGGGAGGGAACGAAGTCGATTATGGTATTGCTACAAGGGCAGCAGAAGAGCGAGTCAAAGCAGACGAATCGAGGAGACTCTGCAACTAGGAAGGTGAAACTCGACGGATGAAAACGATGAAGGAGGGGAAAGCAGAGATAATACTGGGGAGTCCTGTTTATAGATGAGAAGGGGAGCGCAAATTCAGACCATTTGCACAAGAGAAGGGAGATTTCTGAGAATCAGACAGATGTTGTTGTGAAAAGGTTGTGACGGTCGTTCGGACTCTGTACTCCAGGAAGGCATCTTTGAGCTTCTTGGCGGCGGACGGCTCGATCTTGCGGCCGAGGAGCTCTTCCCAGAGGCTTCGGGTGTGGCTATGGCGGAGGCGCCAGGGCAGCAGGAAAGGGTGATGGGCCCTTCTTCTTGTGAGGCTGCGGAGAGACTGCAAGGACAGGAAACGATGTGATTTTTACCTGTCAGGGGGGGGGGGACAATCCGGATGAATTCAGACTCCTGCTAAAGATGACGAATTCAAACTCCTGATGAAGATGATGAATGATGAAGGTGATGATGGCGACTATGGTGCTGGGTTCCGGTCTGTATCCTCGCTCGTCGTCTGTTGTCTGTCGAGGCCATTCAGGGATCCCATAACCCTTGTTCCACTTGATGCAACCAATAAACTCATCTAATGCCACTGGATGTTGTTCAAAGAACTCTTCCTCCTACTGGCATCTGTGGAAACAATAGCTTTCTTCGGCAACACCATCATCGAATGGCAAAAATGATAGTCCTTACCTTTCTGAGATAACCTTTCAGATGCTTGTGCAAGCTCCTTTCTTGTAACCTTTTAGTTTTTGGAAAAACAGATTTTGACCCATGCAAATTGGCGTGGTCATAATAGCAAAATTTCTTTGGTCCATGACAAGAAATTGTGCTCTATGAAGGTGCTGTTCTGTGAGAAGTAGGTTGTGCAGCAAGCAATGCTTTCTAATTCCGGTTGAAGAAGAGTTTATTTTGAAGATATTCTCTTGACGACTGGATGACATATCTGAAGCTCTTGTATTCTGATTTATAACATAAAGTGGTTTCTTGCGAGGATTGATTCTTTTGGTTGATCCGTCTTGTTACTTGTACTTGAACCAAAAATTGTAATACACTTAAACCCTGGCATCATATTCGTCTTGATTATTTGTTTCACTTGATTTTTCATCTTGGAATTTCTCAAGAACCTCTGTGGTCGCGACTTTGCTTTCGAAAACCCTTCGACATCTTTGGTGAACCCGACGTGAAAGCGTCGCAGAAATTTCAGGATGGGAGACACTTCAGCCTCTATTTCAGCTTCCTCTACAACTCCAGCTGCCTCTACTTCAGCTCCATTAATGACTGCTGCGTCAAGTACTTCAACGGAGGATCTAAAACAGATTTTGCAGAATATGTCCATGTATATGCAGCTCCAAAATCAGCAAACACAAATGTATATGCAGCAGCAACAACAATTGCATCAACAGCAGTTGTCTCAGCAAAGGCAACTCTATTCGGAGTAGGAGAATGCAAACAGCGCGACTAAGGCTATTGAAGCAGTTGAGAGTGAGAAGAAGCTATTTGATGGGCGTAATGTTTCGGCATATTTGAAGACATATGAGATCAAGATGGGGTTTTTTGGAGTTCCTGCTGGACTTATGAGTAAGTACTTCCTTCGTCTTGTCACATCTGCTTTGAGGACAAAAGTGACTGATCTTTTTATTCAAAATACACATTGGCAAGATTTTAAGAAGGCTCTTAAAGAAGAATATTTCCTTGAGGACTTTGGTATGGCTACTCGACGGTCATTCCGAGAGTGGGTCTACGTGCCAAACAAGGGTCTTGCTGCTTCGGAGTTGATTCGAGAATTTGAAGAAAGGTATAGTCAGCTTGATGCCATTGAACAAAGAGCATTGGATGTTGAAAAAGTTGAGCTTTTCTTGCAAGCTGCAGATCCTGCTCTTCAAGAAGAATTGGGTGAGCTTCTTGAAGATCGCACGAAGCCTATGGGTCTTAAAACTGATTGGCAGGATGCTCAGGATGCAGTCTCAACTTTGACCAAGAGGAGGATATGGAAGACTCGTCTACAGAATGGTTCCATGACACCTACACCATCATCAGCTCCTATGCCTACTTCTATTCCTGTTATTTCTTCTCCTCCTCAGCTAGTTTCTTGGCCTATGCCAGTGCCTACTGTTTCTACTCCACCTATTCCTCCTGTTCCACGACCGATGCCTACACCTTCTGCTCCAAAACCATCCGCTCCATCGGTGCCTACTTCTCTTGATGACATAATCAAAGGTATCACAGATTTGACACTTGAGTCAGTCAAAGCGGAGTTGGTGGGTAAGTTGAAGGAGCAGTTTGCTTCAACTGCGCCTGCTACTTCTTCTAGTGCTCCTATTGCACCTAGGAGTGCTCCTAGTGCTCCTAGGAGAGATCGGAGATGTATTTGGTGTGATAGTACAGAGCATCAGCATTGCAGGGATTGTGACTCTTTCCAGGATGCAAGGAGGCAGAATTTGGTATATTGGGGGCAAGATGGTAAGATTTGGTTGACTGAGACAGGAGCTCCACTTGCTACCAACTTTGGTAAAGGTGGAATGAAGAAGTTAGTGGAGGACATGGCTGCGCGTACTTCTTATGTGTCGGCTAGAGGTGATGCTTCTGCATATGGAGTACAGATTGAGAAGGGATCGGAGACTCAGTCCGCACTATGGACTTATGCTATGGAGACTGCAAACAAGGGGAAAATTCAGCAAACTGTTTTGACTAGCGCAGGCTCTAGCATCAGATCAGAGACAGGATGGGACTCGCCTGTTGACAGGTATTCTATTTATGCTTATTTGGCTAAATCTCATGGTGCAGATGTATTTGTTGAGGAGAAGCGTAAGAGGGATGAAGACAACCCAAGTATAGCCAAGAAGACTAGAGGGGGTGAGTTTGTTACTCCACCTACTGCAGGACCGTCTTCACGATCAGGGCCAGATCGACAGATGGAGGATGCTCAAAAGAGGGAAAAGAGGCAAGAGCCTAGAGAGAGAAAACAGCCAGGATTCAGATTGATGTCCGATATTGAGACATCTACAGACATGAAGAAAATCTTTAATGATAAGATACTTGGCAGTGAGGTGACTTTTACTATTTCTGAGATTTTGGGCATCTCAAAAAGAGAGTTTCAGGATCAGTTTCAGGAGGTCCTGAAGAGGAAAAGACATGCATTGGCTACCACTGATACACAGGGAGTTTTAATTGGAGAGTTGGATGATGATGATAATGAGGTTATGGTTGATAATGCTTCTGTTTTGCCGCAGATAGAAAAGAGGATTCAGCCTATGCATTATGCTGAAATTGATGAGCCTGTTTTGATACCGCGTAGTCACTTTTCGCGGAGCCATTGGGCTAGGGCAACTACAGAGACGATGGTAAAGGTTGGAGAAAAACAGGTGCCTTATGTTGCATTGGTTGATCATGGTTCAGAGATTAATCTCATTGTTCGTGGAGTTTATGAGAGTAACAGATGGCCTATGGATGTAGAGCATGGGTGGCGCATGAGAGCCGCCAATAACACTGCAGGTGATTTATATGCTGCTTGCCCTAGTGTCAGGGTTTCTATTGGTGATGTAGAGGAGGATTTTCATTTCTTTGTGCAGGATTCATGCTCTTATCCCATAATTCTTGGTCAGCCATTCATTACAAAGATGCGCATGGAGACAAAGGTCATGGATGATGGATCTGCTTATGCACGGATTCGCAGTAAAGATGGTATGAGAGCAGTTCAGTTTATGACTGTATGTGTGAACCATGTTAGAAACAGGGATACTCTCAGAGATGCACCCTTACCCACTGTGAGGGATTCGGGTTTTCATTAGGTACCGCCGTTTCGTGAGACGACGGTGGTACAGAGGAGAGGAGATTGGAGTTCTCGCCTCCTGGCAGCAGCAGTGTTTTCTCCTCCGGTTATGTTGGGATTTCAGCAAACAATTCAATGAGTTATCAGAAGACTTCTAGGTTGCCTAGAGCTGCCAGGCAGTATATATGCAGGAAGGAGAAAAATTTGAAAAATGCAGGAATTTTGGAGGATGATGAGCACATAGATGGTATGTATGACAGTGTGATTTGTGCAGATACGATGACAGAGATGAGAGATATGCTGAAAACTGATATGCTGAATTGTCATGGTAATGTATTAGTGCAATCCCTGGACATGTTTCATGAAATTGCAGATTTTATGTCACAGATTGAGCCAGAGGCTGAGGTAACTCAGCAAAGAGTATTGAGTGCTGAAGAAATTCAGCAAATAGAGTTTCCAGCTGGTTATGATAAGCTTTCAGAGAGACAGAGGGCTGAAAATTTTCAGCCAATAGAGTTTATTGCTGAAATATTTCAGCATTCAGAGTTTGGGGCTGTTCCTATGCAGTCCATAGAGCAGAGGGCTGAGAATATTCAGCCATTGGAGTGCAGAATTGCTGATTTACAGCAAGATTTATGTAATGTAGAAGGGCATAATGAAGCCAGGGTTGACACGAAATACAAGACTGTGGATAAGAAGGTGGATTTTATAGGCAAGATTATGGAGTATTGTTCTACCACTTCAGAGATACAGGGATTCATTGGAGCTTGTGTGTTTTATATGATTTGGATACCTCATTTTGCACACATAGCAGATTGTTTTTATCAGCTGTTTCGAAAGGGGCAGAAACTATTTTGGGATGAGAGCCACACTAGAACCATGCAGAAAATGAGGAAGTTATTGCAGATTTTTTGGAAGATGATGAAAAGATGGTTTGGGCCGTACATAGTCAGACATGTCTTTGATAATGCAACATATGAGCTGACAGAATTGGAAGGGACAGATGATATGGCTGAAAATCTTGTTGATCTACCGGAAATGCAAAACGAAGAGATTGATTTGTTTGTGGATCTTGATGATAATGATCATGGGTAAGTTGGCCCATCCGGAGGATGCGCAGGATTAGAGGGGGTGGATGCCGTATTGCTGCGCATTCGAGATGTGAAAACCACCCGAAAGTAGTGTGTGCGATTTCATACTTTATGCACACTTAGTTTTTGTGATTACATTTATGCTCTGCGTATTCAATCTATGTTGAACTGGGTCAAGGAGAGAAGACATTACAACTATTTGAATAAATGCATGAGGAGGATATCTCTTTGGATAATATCACACTTGTCTGTGCTTTAAAAGCTACAAAGAAAGTAATTATATTAGCACCTTTTGCAGATGCCCCAATGTTGTGATGGGTGTTAATGAGGAAAAATACAAACCAGAGATGCAAATTGTATCAAATGCCAGTTGTTCAACGAACTGTCTAGCTTCGTTTGCAAAGGTTATACGCCAAGAGTTTGGAATTATTGAGGGTCTGATGACTGAGGTCTATGTAACTACTGCAACTCAAAAGACAGTGGATGGTTCTTCTAGGAAGGACTGGGGAGGAGGCTCGTGCTGCACAGGCAGATATGTATGAAAAGGGAATGCGTGTCAATAGTAACATTTGGCAAGTTATAATTCAGTATATTATCAGTATTAAGTGCATGGAATCAGCTGAGGAGATTTGGAAGCTGGTTCAAGAAACTCAGTTTCAGCCCAATGCCTTCCTGGGCAGCCATCTGATCAGAATGTTCAACTTGTTAGGTAGTTACTAAAGCTACTGCTTCTGAGCTTCCATCTCTTCTATCTCTGCCAAAGGCTGCAGGTGAGCATAGACTCAGGTATGCTGGTGTTTTTGGGAATTTTCGGAAGTTAGTTGAAGAGAAAAAGTGGGAAGAAGAGCCGTGCTTTGAGGGGAGAATAACGACGGAAATAGCTGGGGGAAGAAAAGGAGCGAGGCTAATTGGGGGGATGAAGAGATATCAACGAAGAAGGCTGCTGGAACAGAGGGGACAAAGGAGGAAGACGTTGCTGTGAAGGAGGTGAAGCCAAAGGCGACGAGAAGGGGGGAATCCTTTCTCAACGAACAGTTAATTGCGACCCTCGGGAGCCAATCCTGCCTGAGCAATGACTGCCGTGAGTTCGTCGCTTGTGAGAGAGAAACGCCATAGTTGCTGTCTGTACATGTTAGTCGAGAGCGCGTCTTGAAGAGGATTGTGTCGTCGAAAGCCTAACATGCTGAAGGAGCCTTGCTGTTTTGCACGAATAATCTGGTACTGTGGGATAAGCCAAGAGTCGTTTTGCTAATCCGCGAAGAGGAAGAGCTCTGAAGAGGATTGACGGAGGACGAAGACGTTGCTGTGACAGAGGTGATGGAGGACGAGGTGACACAATTGAGGGAGTCGACGGCATTGAACGGGAGGGAACGAAGTCGATTATGGTATTGCTACAAGGGCAGTAGAAGAGCAAGTCAAAGCAGACGAATCGAGGAGACTCTGCAACTGGGAAGGTGAAACTCGACGGAAGAAAACGATGAAGGAGGGGAAAGCAGAGATAATACTGGGGAGTCCTGTTTATAGATGAGAAGGGGAGCGCAAATTCAGACCGTTTGCACAAGAGAAGGGAGATTTCTGAGAATCAGACAGATGTTGTTGTGAAAAGGTTGTGACGGTCGTTCGGACTCTGTACTCCAGGAAGGCATCTTTGAGCTTCTTGGCGGCGGACGGCTCGATCTTGCGGCCGAGGAGCTCTTCCCAGAGGCTTCGGGTGTGGCTATGGCGGAGGAGCCAGGGCAGCAGGAAAGGGTGATGGGCCCTTCTTCTTGTGAGGCTGCGGAGAGACTGCAAGGACAGGAAACGATGTGATTTTTACCTGTCAGGGGGGGGGACAATCCAGATGAATTCAGACTCCTGCTAAAGATGACGAATTCAAACTCCTGATGAAGATGATGAATGATGAAGGTGATGATGGCGACTATGGTGCTGGGTTCCGGTCTGTATCCTCGCTCGTCGTCTGTTGTCTGTCGAGGCCATTCAGGGATCCCATAACCCTTGTTCCACTTGATGCAACCAATAAACTCATCTAATCGCACTGGATGTTGTTCAAAGAACTCTTCCTCCTACTGGCATCTGTGGAAACAGTAGCTTTCTTCGGCAACACCATCATCGAATGGAAAAAATGATAGTCCTTACCTTTCTGAGATAACCTTTCAGATGCTTGTGCAAGCTCCTTTCTTGTAACCTTTTAGTTTTTGGAAAAACAGATTTTGACCCATGCAAATTGGCGTGGTCATAATAGCAAAATTTCTTTGGTCCATGACAAGAAATTGTGCTCTATGAAGGTGCTGTTCTGTGAGAAGTAGGTTGTGCAGCAAGCAATGCTTTCTATTTCCGGTTGAAGAAGAGTTTATTTTGAAGATATTCTCTTGACGACTGGATGACATATCTGAAGCTCTTGTATTCTGATTTATAACATAAAGTGGTTTCTTGCGAGGATTGATTCTTTTGGTTGATCCGTCTTGTTACTTGTACTTGAACCAAAAATTGTAATACACTTAAACCCTGGCATCATATTCGTCTTGATTATTTGTTTCACTTGATCTTTCATCTTGGAATTTCTCAAGAATCTCTATGGTCGCGACTTTGCTTTTGAAAACCCTTCGACAATGTGTGATGATGTGATGCTGAGAGTGTGAGGTATCCCAAGCCGTAGGACTAGATATTTGGTTCCTTGGGAGTTATTTGGTGAGGTTTATCTATCATCTCTTGGATTTTTTATCAAAAGCGTGGACTTTGTTCCAAATGTGTTTAATGTTCATGGCACACCCATGGCACATCTTGGGGCCAATCCTCGAGGTGTAAGAGAGCCGTAGTGGAGCCGTGGTGATCAATCGAGGGGTGTTCCCTGTGTGTGTGCTACTTGGTGCATAACCCTAGCATATTTAGGGACTCCCTATGAGGAGTGGAGAAAGAAGAATTTGTTGGACTACCAAATTGGACAAACACAATGTTCTAGATGCTCTTGGCTTTGCGAGGCCATGTGGGGTGGTTTTAGGTGATTAG
Organism: Lygodium microphyllum; assembly: GCF_053477565.2. Taxonomy (NCBI): domain Eukaryota; kingdom Viridiplantae; phylum Streptophyta; class Polypodiopsida; order Schizaeales; family Lygodiaceae; genus Lygodium; species Lygodium microphyllum. The sequence goes on from NC_141144.1 coordinate 49,281,436, forward strand.
TGAGGCCGACTAGTGCCTTAGAGCTAGTATCGGGCATGCTTTAGGTCCCAACATGGTTGCTCCCACACACCTATACACTGCAATTGGTGGTGGGTGTCCATCACTGTAACGTGTCCACTAGAATCATCTAGGACACGTCTTAGTAGTCCATCGAGAAGAATGTCTAGAAAACTCCGCCCGGCACTCCCTTGGAATGTTACGGGTTTTGCAATCTAGGTCTTACCGCGTCTACCACGTAGCGGAAGTATCCTGGCCGTTTCCCACTTAGGATCGACTGGAATTTGGGTTTCCCTGTTTGGTCATTAACTAACAGCAACTAGCGTCAGACCCGAGCGAACTACTTTACGCAGGAACACTAGGTCCGAAGCGGATTCACGCTGCACTTGGTTCAAGGAGAATGGGAAACGAGAGGGATGCAAGGCTCAACCTCTCTGCCATAAAGCATAGCCCCATTCCGTTCCCCTAAAACATCGTAAATCGGGTAGGATGTATCTCTAGGTCATCGTTCTCATTATTAGCTTTGATGATGATGATCATCCGGTTGTTTCAAGAATTTTGAGAAAAGTTCTCGGCTAACCGGGACCACCCATCCATAGGACGGACCCATGGTCCAACCTCCGCACTTTCCTCGGTTTGTTTTAGTTATGTAATTACCTAACACATTAATTTAACATATAACAAACAGCTTCCTTGATTAATCCCGTTAAGCACTGGTTCCTTCATGTAATCTTATCACGTGACATAGAAAAACAATATCAAACAACTTCTTTATTATCATATCATCATTTTATCTTTGAAATACAGAGGTTCCGCCCCTAGGCTTGTTCATAATCCGCCCAAAGGCTATCCAGTAATCCGCTAGGGATCACTATTCCAAGCTTCTGCCCGTAGACTAGTATGCGGGCCTCGAGATCCAATCCCGAGTCACGTCAGCCTCTTGTGCAGGACCCGGAAGGCGAGGGATTTACGGCCAGAGCCCCCCCTGGCACCCAAGCGTCCTCCTGCTCCAAGTAGAGCTCAACGGAAAGACCTCTCGCGGCGGGTTTGGTCCACGTTCCCGGCGCGGTCAACAACCCCCTTGGTTAGGGTCAGGCAGGCAGTCGGGGGTAACTGAGCTGCCACTCCCTTCAGGCCTTCAACCTGAAGCATTTATATATCTTTCATCCTTTAATTCCTTGAACAAACAATGCAAACAGTGCTTTCTAAACTGTTACAAGCACAATCAATTCCAGTGGTCGTTTAGTTGGCAAACTGTTAAGGAGTGACTCCTTCTCTCCGAATGCATCCCGCATTCGATCCGGAATCAATTGCAACTTGGCAAGATTCCTATCGTCCTTGGGTTAGGGTCATACCCAACTTAACCAATACCTTAGGTTTTATTAATAGTAGATCCCGGCGACCATGTCGCTTTAATTTATTGACTAATCATTTGCGCCGAGCAATTACTTAACTTCCCTTAACTTGGCAATTTTTCCCTAATGAGGGCGATGTAACAGGATGACTACCCATCCCTTTTCAAGTTAAACTTGCGCAAGAACCTGCCAACCCCATTCCAAGGAATGGCAAAACTTTCTTGCGATCAAACCACAAGGCTATGCGACGTTGCAACTTGTTGCACAAGTGTCGCCTCCATTCCAAGAGAACATTTCACCTATTGAATGGCGTTTTCTGGTCACGGAATTATCTTCAGACGAGAAGCAGGGTTTAGGGTGTCTTTTTACCCGTCCCATCCCTAATTTCACTAGATCGACAACGTTTAGTCCTAGGGTTCCAACTCAATTCGAGTTTCATCATTTTGAGCGATTGGTCCTTAAGGTAGGAACCCTAGATTATTGTTTGCATGAGCATCCAATTAACTCAACATTTAGGGAATGTGGTTAGGACTATTGGGCATGAAGGTTTCGACTTAGCGACAATTGGAAAACTTGGCCGAATCCTTAACGTGCTAATCCCTAGTTAGTGTTTGGGGTATCTATCGTATTGATTGAACCATGCCCATACGAATCCTTTGCGGGTAGGTGATTTGGGTAATTCACTATGCTTGTCTCGCGACAAGGATGAATCCTTCCCTAGAGACAATAAACTAGATCTAAAGAAGAAAAATGGTTTGGACTACCACAATACATGTAAACATGCGACTCACTCTATCTTTTATTGGTAAAGTAAAAATACATGATAAGCTGGATACCAACTTTCTTAGGACCTACTAGGACTTACTTCAAATAATCATGACTACTACCTTGTTATCTACACTTTAGAATCTCATGCTTTGTTTAAATTCTGCAACCTTTCCCAAATGCAACACTTGGTGAATCAATTTTATGCACGATGAAAGTGCAACATGCAACCCTTTCATAACTACAACGTAGTTAAATGAGGTTATTGTAGAGTTAGTGTTGGTATATTCTTTCTTGCAAGCACATGCCACATGCCAATCCCTAGATTCATTTTTGATACACCACCATTACTTTTCGGACAACCTCCTACGGGTGTTAACAGCTTTTCCCCATGAACCATTACAATAAAGATTTTTCCTAAATTGCAACATAAGCTTATTCTTTCCATGTCTAGTCAAAAATACACTTAATAACTTCAGCCTTATAATGATAGGCGGTAGGTGTTCTAGGCTCGTCACTTTGAAATGCATGATAAGGCAGCATAATACTAGGCTCGTAAGATGGATAGACAACTCACGTTCATCATATTGAAAATGTTAATAACTCCATTTCATGTCATGAGCTAATTCTAGTAATCGATCAAATAGACAAATTTTCCTCAATTGCCTTTTTAATTCGGCTTGGTAAATTTGAACATGCATATGTGCTTTCTATTCCGTGAGAGTTATTATACCTAATGCATTACTTTTGCGTAGAATCAAAAATCATTAAAAAAACCTGGGTCTGTGGGCTCGGGGAGATGTCCACTTGAAGGCTAGGAGATGAACCTCCCGCAGGTGCGCCTTGCGTCTTCTTGGGAGCCATTGTAGACGTGAATACGGACTCCGCAGATTCCCTCTAGCCTTTACTCTTGCTCTTCGAGATGGTCAGGAGTCGATACGTTCTCCTCGCGTAAGAATAGGAGCTTAATGCACCCGGTTCTTTAATCGGCGGTTTTAAATCGGGGAAGGGCACATAGGAACAAGGCCTATGGACCTTATCCCTTTAGAATCTTCTTAAGAAGCTTCTAATAGGCTTTTGACTTTCTGGAAACCACGTGGAAGAGAGGGTGACCAATGAGGGAAGGAGGGAATGTCGAAGGAAGGAGGAGGTGATTAGGATGATGGTAGGGAAGTATGGCGGCAGCCTTGGCGGTGTTTCTGGTGGCGCAGCAGTCGGTGGTCACGGCAGTCCTTGGCGGCGTTTCTGGTGGCGCATCAGTCGGTGGTCACGGCAGCATTGGCGGCGTTTCTGGTGGCGCAGCAGCCGGTGGTCACGGCAGCCTCCTCCTCCTTCGATTCTCCAACACGCAGCCTTCCCTTCTGCACGACTAGCATCCCCCTCTCAGCACGGCGACGTGTATCCCCCCAGCCCCCCTTCCTCAGCACGTAACAGATGTTTTTATAGGCATGGGGGGGGGGAAGGCCTCCACCACGTGGCCCCTTGCATGGGTTCGCCCCCTCCCATGCAGGCCACGACTTTCCTATGTCCCATCCCCCCCACACTCCCTTTTCTCCAGTCCTGCATCGGCTGGAGAAAAAGGGATAAAAAATAAAAAAATTTGCCTTGAATATTCAAATTACCCCTCCCAAGAGGGTGTTTATGTAAGACTTGTGGTTTCGAACTTCCGGGTTTAATTTACCAATGCGGAGAACCCCATTTCTCGCGTGCAGGTCACTCATTACACCGCCGATAATTCCAACAAGAAGGATAACCTTTGCACGAGGTTTACGCGGTGTGTGGGAAGTCAATATTCACGGGTGGGAATATTACATTCTCTCCCCCTTAGAAGAATCGAGATGTCCTCATCTCGAGATAAACTGGGGATATTGAAGATAGAGAGAGCTTTCATCCATCCAGGTAGCATCCTCTTCGGGATAATCTTTCCACTGGACGAGGCATTCTTTCAAGGTTCTAGATCTCAACCGTCTCTCCCTAACATCTAAAATCTTTTCCGGTCTTAGTTCAAGGACTCCTTGACTAGGCATTACAATTTGTTGGTCATCGAGTACATGATTAGGGTTGGGCACATATTTTTTTAAGAGACTAATATGGAATACATTGTGAACTTTTAGGTTATCCGGAAGTTGCAATTTATAAGCATTGGGTCCCAGGCATTTGAGGATTTTATACGGCCCACAGTACCTTGGACTTAGCTCTTGCATTGTCCTAGAGATAGAGAACTCCTTTTCGGCCGTACACGAATGAAGATCATGTCTCCTTCTTCGAAGACCCTCTCTTGGCGTTTCAAATCCGCATATGCCTTTTGTCTATCTTTGGCTGCTTGTATGTCTTGTCTTATTGACCTTATTTGGTCATCCATGTCCTCCAACATTTGTCTTGAAGCTTCAACTCTTAGGGTTGGATCAGAAAAGTTCAGGGGACTTCGACAATCATGACCATACAATGCCTGGAAAGGGGTCATTTGAATGCTCTGCTGGTAAGAAGCATTGTAGGCAAATTCCACTAACGACAAGTACTGAATCCACCTCTTCGGCTCTCGACAGCAGTAAGCCCTAAGCGTATCCTCAATGATTTGATTTACTCGCTCTGTTTGTCCATCCGTTTGGGGATGGTAGGCGGTGCTAAAACAGAGTTGAGTTCCAATAGCTTCAAAGATAGCTCTCCAGAAGTGTGAAGTGAAGAGAGAATCTCGATCGCTAATGATCCTTCTAGGTAACCCATGTAACTTGAATATCTCCTTGATAAACACTCTTGCAATGTCAGAGGCTTTATAGTTTGTCTTTACTGGAATCAGGTGTGCAACCTTAGTAAGCATGTCAACTACAACCATAATGGAGTTGTATCCTCCTTGGACTTGGGGTAAGCCCACCACAAAATCCATACTGATGAATTCCCATTTCATCTGGGGAATATCAAGTGGTTGCAATTTTCCTGGCATCAAGACATGTTCAGCCTTGATACGTTGGCAAGACGAACATTCAGTGACATATTTGAGAACGTCACCTTTGAGCCTCTCCCAATGGTAGCTCTTCCTAACTGCATTAAGAGTTTTAGCATAGCCAGGATGTCCTGCGAAAGGGGAATCATGAGCTTCCCATAATATCTTCTGCTTAAGTGACTGGCTTGTTGGTATACATAGCCTTGTTCTGTAGTAGACAAGTCCATTATCAATGGAAAATTCCCGATACTTAGCTTGTGACTTCAGATTCTGCTCCTTGGTAGATATTTCTTTTATCATGGTTTGGTAGGCCAAATCATGGCATGCTTCCTCTCTAGCTAGTTCGAGTATAGGGTTGCTTGGCATAGATACCTTTGTAGCCAGAGATCTAGCCGTTGATGGATTCTGCAAGATTAGGGAATTTAGGAATGCCTTGCGACTGAATGCATCGGCAACTACATTCTCTTTCCCTGGTCGATACTTGATTTCAAAATCATACTCCTCCAATAATTCAATCCATCGACGTTGCCTCATGTTGAGCTCGTTCTGGGTAAAAATCCATTTGAGACTCTTATGATCGGTTACTAGAGTAAACTTGTTACCCAGCAGGTAGTGTCTCCAAAGCTTTAGAGCATGGATGACAGCTAATAACTCCAGATCATGCGTGGCATAATTCTTTTCATGACTCTTCAATTTCCTTGAAGAATATGCTACTGGATGACCTTCCTGCATAAGTACACACCCCAAGGCAAGAATGCTGGCATCAGTTACTACCTCGAACTCCTTATTGAGGTTAGGAAGTTTCAGAACAGGTGCTGATACCAAACATTGCTTCAATTGGTCGAAGCTATTTTGCTCGGGAGTTGACCATGTAATAGAAGTCTGCTTCTTTAGTAAGTCGGTAAGGGGTGCTGCAATCAAAGCATAGTTTTTGATAAAGACCCTATACCATCCTGTCAAGCCAAGAAAACTGCGTATTTCTTTGACGGATACTGGTATTGGCCATTCAAGCACATCTCTGACTTTGGCTAGATCTACTGATATTCCTTCTGATGATACTATGAATCCTAGATATTCAATCTGACGTTTGAAAAATGCACACTTCTTCATCTTTGCATATAGCTTATGAGACCTCATTGTCTCAAGGATAATCCGAAGTTGAGATTCATGATCTTCTTCCTGTTTAGAATAGACTAAAGTGTCATCAAAGAAGACAAGCACGAAATCATCAAGATATGGTCTAAAAATATCCTGCATTAATCTATTGAAGGTGGCAGGTGCATTTGTAAGCCCGAATGACATAACCAAAAATTCAAAGTGCCCATATCTTGTATTGAAGGCCGTTTTTGGAATATCTTCATCCTTGATCCTGATTTGATAGTAACCTGACCTGAGATCAATTTTGGAGAAGATCTTTGCACCTTGAAGGCGATCAAGAAGCTCATCTATTCTAGGAATAGGATACTTATTCTTGATTGTTGATTGATTCAGCCCCCGGTAATCAATACATAGTCGAAGTGTCCCATCTTTCTTTTTCTGGAATAGAACTGGAGCTCCCCATGGAGAGTTGCTAGGCCGGATGTAACCCTGATCTAACAGTTGCTTGAGTTGTTCCTTCAACTCAATAGCTTCTGGTATGGACATTCTATAAGGTCTCTTTGCAATTGGTGCAGCTCCAGGCATTAGCCTCATCTCATGATCAACTTCTCTTGGAGGGGGAAGTTCAGTTAATTCCTCAGGGAATACGTCAGCGTATTCCTTTAGCCAAGAGGGTCCCTCATGAAACTCTTGCCTTTGATCTAACTTGTTGAGTTTGATCAAGTAAACAGGTAATCCTTTCCTAACCCCTTTTATGATCCGCGATACTTTGGCTAATTGGATCCTTGGCACTCCTGCCTCACCTTGAGTTGTAACAAACTCTCTTTCAGAGTTTCGAAAGGAAACTTGACCCTTTCCACAGTGGATGTGGGCGTCATTAGGCTTAAGCCAATCCATCCCGAGTAGACACTCATGGATACCTAAATTCATGACTCTGAATTTGACTGAGGTTTTCTTTCCTCCCAGATAGAACTCCTCCTTAGCAGTTTGCCTGGTACAAGTTACCTCACGACCATTTGCCAATTCCACAAGTATGGTAGGAGCTTCTACTATGGCTATTCCTAATCTTTTAGCACACGCTGGTGAGATAAAGGAATGTGTATTGCCACAATAAATCAAGGTTTTGAAACCTTTACCTTGATAGTCCGACGGTGTTTGAATCACCGAGAACTGGCGATTCGGCCCCTTCTTGTGTAAAGCGGCATGGACTGTCGCTCTTTCGAATTCCGCTTCCATAGTCGGATCTTCCTCTTCTTCTGCTTCACATCTTTGCCTATTGGTAATGCAGGCAGTTCTTCCTCTTCCACGGGTGGCGGCTCCTTGACCGCGGCCTGCACCTTGACGGTGTCCCTCGCTGAGCTTGGGACATTGCCTTTTGAAGTGACCGAATTCATTGCAGTGGAAACATCGGAGGTTTCGGCCATTACTGTGAGTAGGAACAAAGTTATTGACGTTATTTGTCCTTGCCTTCTTCCTTTGTCCCTGATTGTGGCCTTGAACTCTCTTAACTTGGGGTCTGAATGCCCCTCTGTTCGGGTCGCTATAAGACCAATTTTTATTACCCCTCGGTCTAGCTTGCACTTCCTGAATTATAGGTGCCGCTCGAATGAGTGCATCCTGAAGATCTGATGGACGCATAGATTCGAGACGAGTATTTACAGGTGGATTTAAGCCCGCGCAAAATTTGGACACCTGCTGCGTCGTGTCCATTTGTGGCGCATACTTTAAGAGTGAGACAAATTTAGAGTAGTAAGCGTCAAGGGTGAGTCCTAACTGTTTTAGCTCATAGAACTCATTCATTTTCTGTGTACGATATGCAGGTGGCAAATATCTCCCCTGCACGGCTTGCTTTAACTTCTCCCAGGTAACGGACCCCTCTGAAGTTCCTTGATCCCTGCACCATTGTTTCCACCATAATCTAGCTTCACCGGTGAGTTTTAATTTGGCGAGCATGGCCTGATTGGTAGGTGCAGTACCAGCTGCTTCAAAGTAATCCTCCATAGATTCAATCCAAATTTCAGCATCAGACTGGACGAATCTGCCCTTCCCGTCAAACTCGGGTGGCTTTATCTGCTTGAGGAGGAACTTCTTTTCCTGGATCACAGTAGTACTTGATGTAGGGGGCGAATTTGGACCCTGTACCTGGGGTTGTGCCTGAGTAAAAGTTTTCTTAATGTTATTATATGATAGTTGACTTTAGCTTATCTTTAGTTCAGCTATCTCGTAAATCATGAAGCTACTTAGCTTTTCGCAACAACCCTGATGCACAATCGGATATTGATAAAGAAAGTCCTTATTTATATTTACATGGGCGTAGCCTTATACAACATCTCGTGTGATGATAATCCAATCATTACATTTAGTTTGGGGAGAACAACATTGTATTGGATTTGTCTACAGGAACTGTGTAATAGTAGGGTTTTGGGTCATGAATCTTTAGGAATCGATAATTCATCGGAAGTTCAGGATATCCTTTCCGCTGGAATCCATACTTCCCATGGCGGCCCAACACCTTAATCCTGTCAGCTGGGATTACACGGGTTACTTCCTCATATACATATGAGTTCAATTCAACCCTCCGACCTCGAATATGCAAAGTCGAATTTACGTGAGCTTCCACAAAAATGAACAGCTTCACGACTTTCAAATCTTCCAACCACTTGATCCTCTTTAGGTTGGTTTGTAGATAAGCGAACCGGTGGGCAGCTATGTAGTAGATTCCTGAAGACCCAGTCCATCTTCGTTCTATATATAAAGGTGATGGATTATAAATCTGCTCCAGGATGTTCATCATTTCAACTCTCTGCCTATAATGCGGAGAATGTATTGCAGTCATAAACATGATCCGGAACACCAAAAACGTGTTCCACGCTTCATAGTTTTGCAAGACAGTATTGTAGATGAGGAAATGTTTGGACAGCAACAATTTCTTTACTTCATTTTATTGAGATCTCACGAAAAAAATTCCGTTGTTGGTCGGCTCTGATACCAACTGTAACGTGTCCACTAGAATCATCTAGGACACGTCTTAGTAGTCCATCGGGAAGAATGTCTAGAAAACTCCGCCCGGCACTCCCTTGGAATGTTACGGGTTTTGCAATCTAGGTCTTACCGCGTCTACCACGTAGCGGAAGTATCCTGGCCGTTTCCCACTTAGGATCGACCGGAATTTGGGTTTCCCTGTTTGGTCATTAACTAACAGCAACTAGCGTCAGACCCGAGCGAACTACTTTACGCAGGAACACTAGGTCCGAAGCGGATTCACGCTGCACTTGGTTCAAGGAGAATGGGAAACGAGAGGGATGCAAGGCTCAACCTCTCTGCCATAAAGCATAGTCCCATTCCGTTCCCCTAAAACAACGTAAATCGGGTAGGATGTATCTCTAGGTCATCGTTCTCATTATTAGCTTTGATGATGATGATCATCCGGTTGTTTCAAGATTTTTGAGAAAAGTTCCCGGCTAACCGGGACCACCCATCCATAGGACGGACCCATGGTCCAACCTCCGCACTTTCCTCGGTTTGTTTTAGTTATGTAATTACCTAACACATTAATTTAACATATAACAAACAGCTTCCTTGATTAATCCCGTTAAGCACTGGTTCCTTCACGTAATCTTATCACGTGACATAGAAAAACAATATCAAACAACTTCTTTATTATCATATCATCATTTTATCTTTGAAATACAGAGGTTCCGCCCATAGGCTTGTTCATAATCCGCCCGTAGGCCTAGGGATCACTATTCCAAGCTTCTGCCCGTAGACTAGTATGCGGGCCTCGAGATCCAATCCCGAGTCACGTCAGCCTCTTGTGCAGGACCCGGAAGGCGAGGGATTTACGGCCAGAGCCCCCCCTGGCACCCAAGCGTCCTCCTGCTCCAAGTAGAGCTCAACGGAAAGACCTCTCGCGGCGGGTTCGGTCCACGTTCCCGGCGCGGTCAACAACCCCCTTGGTTAGGGTCAGGCAGGCAGTCGGGGGTAACTGAGCTGCCACTCCCTTCAGGCCTTCAACATGAAGCATTTATATATCTTTCATCCTTTAATTCCTTGAACAAACAATGCAAACAGTGCTTTCTAAACTGTTACAAGCACAATCAATTCCAGTGGTCGTTTAGTTGGCAAACTGTTAAGGAGTGACTCCTTCTCTCCGAATGCATCCCGCATTCGATCCGGAATCAATTGCAACTTGGCAAGATTCCTATCGTCCTTGGGTTAGGGTCATACCCAACTTAACCAATACCTTAGGTTTTATTAATAGTAGATCCCGGCGACCATGTCGCTTTAATTTATTGACTAATCATTTGCGCCGAGCAATTACTTAACTTCCCTTAACTTGGCAATTTTTCCCTAATGAGGGCGATGTAACAGGATGACTACCCATCCCTTTTCAAGTTAAACTTGCGCAAGAACCTGCCAACCCCATTCCAAGGAATGGCAAAACTTTCTTGCGATCAAACCACAAGGCTATGCGACGTTGCAACTTGTTGCACAAGTGTCGCCTCCATTCCAAGAGACCATTTCACCTATTGAATGGCGTTTTTTGGTCACGGAATTATCTTCAGACGAGAAGCAGGGTTTAGGGTGTCTTTTTACCCGTCCCATCCCTAATTTCACTAGATCGACAACGTTTAGTCCTAGGGTTCCAACTCAATTCGAGTTTCATCATTTTGAGCGATTGGTCCTTAAGGTAGGAACCCTAGATTATTGTTTGCATGAGCATCCAATTAACTCAACATTTAGGGAATGTGGTTAGGACTATTGGGCATGAAGGTTTCGACTTAGCGACAATTGGAAAACTTGGCCGAATCCTTAACGTGCTAATCCCTAGTTAGTGTTTGGGGTATCTATCGTATTGACTGAACCATGCCCATACGAATCCTTTGCGGGTAGGTGATTTGGGTAATTCACTATGCTTGTCTTGCGACAAGGATGAATCCTTCCCTAGAGACAATAAACTAGATCTAAAGAAGAAAAATGGTTTCGACTACCACAATACATGTAAACATGCGACTCACTCTATCTTTTATTGGTAAAGTAAAAATACATGATAAGCTGGATACCAACTTTCTTAGGACCTACTAGGACTTACTTCAAATAATCATGACTACTACCTTGTTATCTACACTTTAGAATCTCATGCTTTGTTTAAATTCTGCAACCTTTCCCAAATGCAACACTTGGTGAATCAATTTTATGCACGATGAAAGTGCAACATGCAACCCTTTCATAACTACAACGTAGTTAAATGAGGTTATTGTAGAGTTAGTGTTGGTATATTCTTTCTTGCAAGCACATGCCACATGCCAATCCCTAGATTCATTTTTGATACACCACCATTACTTTTCGGACAACCTCCTACGGGTGTTAACAGCTTTTCCCCATGAACCATTACAATAAAGATTTTTCCTAAATTGCGACATAAGCTTATTCTTTCCATGTCTAGTCAAAAATACACTTAATAACTTCAGCCTTATAATGATAGGCGGTAGGTGTTCTAGGCTCGTCACTTTGAAATGCATGATAAGGCAGCATAATACTAGGCTCGTAAGATGGATAGACAACTCACGTTCATCATATTGAAAATGTTAATAACTCCATTTCATGTCATGAGCTAATTCTAGTAATCGATCAAATAGACAAATTTTCCTCAATTGCCTTTTTAATTCGGCTTGGTAAATTTGAACATGCATATGTGCTTTCTATTCCGTGAGAGTTATTATACCTAATGCATTACTTTTGCGTAGAATCAAAAATCATAAAAAAAACCTGGGTCTGTGGGCTCGGGGAGATGTCCACTTGAAGGCTAGGAGATGAACCTCCCGCAGGTGCGCCTTGCGTCTTCTTGGGAGCCATTGTAGACGTGAATACGGACTCCGCAGATTCCCTCTAGCCTTTACTCTTGCTCTTCGAGACGGCAGGAGTCGATACCTTCTCCTCGCGTAAGAATAGGAGCTTAATGCACCCGGTTCTTTAATCGGCGGTTTTAAATCGGGGAAGGGCACATAGGAACAAGGCCTATGGACCTTATCCCTTTAGAATCTTCTTAAGAAGCTTCTAATAGGCTTTTGACTTTCTGGAAACCACGTGGAAGAGAGGGTGACCAATGAGGGAAGGAGGGAATGTCGAAGGAAGGAGGAGGTGATTAGGATGATGGTAGGGAAGTATGGCGGCAGCCTTGGCGGCGTTTCTGGTGGCGCAGCAGTCGGTGGTCACGGCAGCCTCCTCCTCCTTCGATTCTCCAACACGCAGCCTTCCCTTCTGCACGACTAGCATCCCCCTCTCAGCACGGCGACGTGTATCCCCCCAGCCCCCCTTCCTCAGCACGTAACGGATGTTTTTATAGGCATGGGGGGGGAGAAGGCCTCCACCACGTGGCCCCTTGCATGGGTTCCCCCCCTCCCATGCAGGCCATGACTTTCCTATGTCCCATCCCCCCCACACTCCCTTTTCTCCAGTCGTGCATCGGCTGGAGAAAAAGGGATAAAAAATAAAAAAATTTGCCTTGAATATTCAAATTACCCCTCCCAAGAGGGTGTTTATGTAAGACTTGCAGTTTCGAACTTCCGGGTTTAATTTACCAATGCGGAGAACCCCATTTCTCGCGTGCAGGTCACTCATTACACCGCCGATAATTCCAACAAGAAGGATAACCTTTGCACGAGGTTTACGCGGTGCCAGTCAATATTCACGGGTGGGAATATTACAATCACAATCACTTCATTCTTTATTCATTTAGTGATGTTTGAATAAGGGAAGATGGGTCACACATTGTGATTCTTGGAGTTTCCACATATTGAGTTTCTCTCTCTTGCTCTCTTGCTCCATCAGCCCACGACCATAGCTTACTCCTCCATTTCTTTTTCTTACTTGTGCTCTCACTCAAGCTTCTCTGTCCAGCTTATCTTAGTTAATTAGCACAAGTGAGGAAATCAGTAGTGCTAATCAACTTCAAATTCTCTTGTAAATTCTTGAAAAGAAAGCCGGTAAGTATGAAAGTGAAAGAGCAAAAGTAAAAAGCTTGTATGAGGAAAGAGAGCAATAAGAAGATTGGAAAATAGAATTGAAAGGATAGTGAAAGGGTTAGAAAAATTGAACATTGAGTTACAAATACCTTGAAAGATGGGTTGGATTTGTTATTAGAAACTAGAGAAGTTATTAGAGAGACATCTTCTATTGAAATTGAGTCAAATAAAAATTAAGAGAGGCAAGCAAGGACCTCCAAGGGAACAAGTAATACCAATAAGGGTATCTCAAAAAAGAGTTCAATTGCAAGTGAGAAAAAAGAAGAGGATACAGAAGAAGAGGGCCAAAATAGTGATGCTTTTTTGGATTCTAATAATGATTCCATTGAAATTATAGGATCTTTGACAAAGGAAACCTCCCCCGATCATACAACAAATGATAAAAATATAGATAACTTGATAGAGTATTGAAGTCTTAGTAGACTATTTGCTTACCCAAAACATAGGGTTCCAATCTTTGAAGATCTAAAGGAAGTACTAAGAGTCTTATATATGGCTATGAGAGCACTTATGTGACTTACAGATTCCACAAAATATTTTGGTCATTAGGATGATATAAACTAGATATGCATGTCCAATGGTTTGAAGTGACATGGATAGCAAATGAGATTATTGATGATGATCAAAAGCTTAATATATTCATTGCAATTCTGATGGATGAGGTAGCCTTGTGGCATGAGAACCTTTCCATTGCTACAAGGGCTACTTATGTAGTGTTAAGAGATGCATTCTTAAATAAGTTTAGGCAAAAAGGGTATTATGACCATTTAGGTAAAGAGTTTGACTATTTAGCACAAAACCCAAAAGAAATTGTGGAACATCACATTGTAAATATGGAGACACTAAATTATGAAGATGGGAAAAAATTCCCCCTCTAAAGATATGCAAAAATGAAAATTCATTGAGGGATTATAGGAAATTGTTAGGGAACATGCAAGCCTTAAGCAGCTAATAAATTTGACAGATGCAAAGATAGAAGCATGAAGATGGGTGGAACTTCAATTAGGAAAGTTAAGGAGAAGGGGATTATAGATGCAAAGATAGCAGCACGATGATGGGAGGAAGTTCAATTAGAAAAGTTGAGAAAGGGATTAGAGAATAACCTTGGATTAGTTCTCTCGAGTATGTTACCACCATGGTAGCTAGGGCACAATATGTAGAAGCTCCAACAACTCCTCACACTTGCTGTGCATATGAAAAGTGTGGGTGTGACACCATTATCAATGCCATACTCAAGATTAAATCTGTATCTGGTATCCCCAATATATCCCTCACCATCAACCATCATTGCATCTATAGGAAGGAGTCTAGATGAGTTTAAAGTAGTTGAAATTATAACCAAGACATGAGAAAATAGATTTTATGTGAGAGAAACCCCAATGTGAATGGAGTTTATAATGTCAACCAACCTACTAGTGTAATGGGATCAAATTGAATATATCTAGTCAAAGGAATCCCACACCACTAAGGCCCAACACCTAGTGTTAGAAATGTCATGGTTTTGATCACTTATAGGATGCCTCACACTGAGAAGAGTGGTCCTGATGCCATGAGGCATATTACACGGTGGATTCCGTGAGGTTTTGTGGTGGATTCCGTAAACTTTTATTACCGGGGCTCATACACAAAGTGTATTCTTTGTGCGAGAAGTCGATGGGGACGCCTATCCTTTTCGGGTGTTTTGCTAATTTAGTGTGTACATGGGTGATTCCATTGCGGGTGATTCTGTAAAATACATATTTAAATTAATAAACTTTTATGAGTTTAGAGTGTGCACTCGCGATAAATTAAGGTTAGGATTGATTTCTAACCAATTGATTTATTTAGCTGAAGACTGCTAGGTATTCACTTTTGCTAGTTTAATTGTATTATTTTACTAACGATTGTGAATGCTTCAGTTGATGTGTAGAGATAGTAGCAGTGGCGGTGGAAAGCATTGGAGGATAGCGTGTATTCCAATTATCATCAATATTTTGATGGGTGCATACCTTAGGCATGGCACCTATATTTTGTCGTGCCTATTTATCAAGGTGTTTGATATTTATTTATTATTTTTGTATGCGCATGGGCGCACGTTTTAGATATTTGTATTTGGACATTGTATTTGGGTACGCCTGACTTCTTGGGCGCCCACTCATTAGCTTTATCTCTATTTGGCACAAAAGCAAACTCAAAAGCCAAAAGCATGCTATTTTGTAATTTGGGCTATTATTTGAGCTTGAAGATGATTAATACATAAAATACATGCTTTGTGGAGCGCTTACACAAGGCATGGGGGGACATTGCACCCAATTGGTCTCTTGTTCATGTCGTGCAAGTCTTCTACATTGATTTGTGTGCAAAAAGTAGAGTTCTTTTGTTCTTGGGGACCTTCTGACACTCACTACGCACGCTTACGGCATTCGATCTATGCACTAGTGGTATCAGAGTGAAGCTAAGATTGAGATCTTCCAATCGCTACCCATCTTGCGCGAAGGCGGAGCTCCTAGGACGATCGAGCTCTACAGTCAGTTTCATCGCGAACGGTCGATATCGGTGACTTCCTGGCAGTCAAGAACCCCTATCTCCAGCCGCTGATGGCAAAGGACCGGCCTGAGGAGGCGGAGGACCACTTGTACATCTCCTTCATCAAGTCGTCTTCAAACAGAGATAAGACTCCATATCCAGAAGCTTAAAAGCTTTAAGTTAAAGCTTTAAAAAAAACTTATTACAAAGCTTAAAGGGCTCCCAAATTTTTCGAATTGTTAACGCGGCATGAAGATGATGGAATCGGTGCAAAAAATACCCCCCCCCTTAATCGTCGACAGTGAGATCTTCAGCTTAATCACATAAGCTTTCAAATTCTCAAGTCTACTAAGTTCTTCAAGCTTATTTACTCCTGCAAATCCTGTAAGTCATAGAGGATCAAAATAGACTTACTTCAACTATTCCCATAAAGGTTGTTCATACGTAGAAGCATAGAGTTCGTTTATTGCTCTCTGGGAGACTCTGTTCACACACACAGACTTGCTAAATCAGTTTCAGTAAATGCAGAAGGTCATACGCAGGTCGTACGAAGATTATACGTCATTTTTACGAAGATAACGAATCCCGCAACCGCAAAAGACAAAGACCGTAAAAGCCAAACAAAATATATAAGCCTTGTATACCCGACTTTGAGCTACGCTCATCCCGCTAATCAGATTTCGAGAGTGTGAGGTCTTTTGAATTTTACAGGATGACGTAACAACATATGGACGATTTTATGGCTGAAGGTGATTTACCCGAACCAACGATGGAACAAAAATTGGATTTGATTATGATGCAGCTTGATGAAGAACGAGGAGCCCGACAAGCTTTGCAAGCTCAATTGGCCAATTTGCAACAATCTACCACCGACAAAGATGGACCGTAACCCAAAGATCTTATACGACGTACCATCGATGCGACACTTGAAGCTCAATCCATCCGCAAAGAAACAAAGATAAGTAAAAGAAACTTCAAATTTCGTATTTTCAATGGATCTCGAGATGGAAAGGCTATACTTGCATTTATCAGTCAGTTTGATGATTACTTTCATGAAGAGACATATGCTAAGAAAGACAAAATTAAATGTGTCACTAATCATTTAGTCAATCGAGCATCTCTATGGTGGACTATGGTTTGTAAGAGCATTGATTGTCCCACTACCTGGGAGAGTTTCCAAAAGAAGTTTTTGCAGAATTTCCTTCCTCCTCAATTCCATGAAAAAGCCATAAAGCAATGGGATCTTCTACAGCAAATAGAACGTGAACCTATTTCCCAATACACTGAACGTTTTTGGAATGCCCTACTGCAACTACACATGCTCGAAGATGTACCTGAAGCGACTCACAAACGCAAGTTTATGTCTAGCCTACTTGGACATTACTATGCTGAAGTCAATATGTTCAAGCCAACAACCCTTGAAGATGCAATTTCCTTGCTCATGACATTGAAGACAAGATTCGTGGAAGAGACAAGCGACCACAACAATTTCAAACTCATGACACTGAAGACAAGATTCGCGGAAGAGACAAGCGACCACAACAATTTCAAACTAATGGTAACTATGGTTCCAAGCAATTCAATTCAAATTTTAGAAGATTCAATCAAAGTTGTTTTCTTCCATCTTCATTCCGTAAGTCTTGGACACGACCACCTGCTTTGCCATCAAATATCAATCCAAACCCTAAGCCATCCTCACAGCCAAATCCTAATATTCCTAGACTTCCTGCCATTACCAACAATGTATCTAAAGCCAAACCAATAGTTTGTTACAAATGCCATCAACCTGGACATGTAGCAACCAATTGCCAATGGAAAAAGCCATCTGTTCATATCAATTATCTTGGAGCAATGGAAGATGAAGAACGTAAGGAAATGCCTGATTTTACAGAAGATGATGAGGACATTGCTACTACTTCCGATATTTTGCCAGGTATGCCAACTCCACATTCTTTGTTGACAATGAAATGTTTTGTGTATGGTAAAGAAAAGATTATTTTGGATGATGATGGTAGCACACGATTTTATTTCTACAAAGTTAGTGAAATAATTGAATTTACAAACTGTTTCCACACATTATCGCATTAAAGCAGCATTCATAGGCACAAGATATAATGGAAACATTATTTAATGGATTCTGAATTTATGATCAAAATTGACCAACAAAGCATTAGACATCTCCTTAGTCAACCCCAAATCTCTGACCAACATATTAAATGGGCAGCTTTCATTCAAATTTTTCATCCCCTTCTACAATATCAACCAGGAAAAGAGAATGTAGTAGTCGATGCTTTAAGTAGAAGACCGACAATTCATAATATTTTTGTGATATCATTTGATTTCCTTATCCCTATGAAATGTACTTATCATCGTGATATTACTTTTCAATCTGATTGGAATAAATTAGTTGCAAATAATTGGATTCCTATTGATTCACGGTCTTACAATAATGGATTCATGTTTTATGAAAAGAGATTATGTGTTATAGTTCCATTTAGATCTTTTGTTTTGAATGAGATTCATTGTCCTCCATGTCAAGGACATAGAGGTATTATATCTACTTTGCGTATATTGACTGAAGATTTTTATTAGCCACATATTGACACTGATGTATCTAACTTTGTTTCTGAATGTTTAGTTTGTCAAAGAGTTAAAAGACACCATGGTAAACAATATGGTTTACTGATGCCTTTATCTATTCCATCACGACCATGGGAACACATTTCTATGGATTTTATTGCTGGTTTACCTAACACTAAAGCTAACCATGATATGATTTGGATTGTTGTAGAAAGGTTTAGCAAACAAGCATATTTCATTCCATGCAAGAAAACTCTAATTGCATCTCAAGCAGCTCAATTGATTTTGAAAACTGTGTTTACTAATCATGGTTTACCAAAAGTTATTATTTCTGATCGTGATTCTAGATTTTGTAATAAGTTTTGGATTACTTTGTTTGCTAACTTATGAACAAAGATTGATTTTTCATCTGCATTTTATCCTGAAACTAATGGTCAAACAGAAGCTACTAACAGTACTATTTTAGATCTTTTACGTGCTTACACTATTTCAAAACTACATACATGGGATACATATCTATATTTACTTCAGTTTGCATATAATAATACACCACACAGAGCTACAACGAAAGCACCATTTGAAGTTATTTATGGTTATAGATTGCCTACACCTGTTGCATCATTATCAAATAAAATTCAGACTGCTGATGATATTGCTAACATGCACGCTACTATTTTTGATGAAGTAAAAGATATGATTGCCAAAGCCTAGCAATCATATACAAAGCAAGCAAATAAGAAAAGACAAGCTATGAATTTCAAAGTTGATGACTATGTTTGGTTACACATAGAAAAACATAGATTACAAAGTGTAGATAAACACCCAGTTGTGAAATTAGCACCTAGATTCTATGGACCATTCAAGATCATACACAAAATCAATGACAATGCATTTAAACTAGAACTACCACCACATTGGAAAATCCACAACACCTTTCACATTAGTTTATTACGACCCTTTAGAGGCCAATTACTTGTACACCCTGTCTATGAAAACCCACCTTTACTAGATGAAGAGACTGAAATCCTTGAGCCTGAAACTATTATAGATACTAACTTTATGACTACTAGAACTGGCCGTAGATATTCTAGATATTTGGTCAAGTTTAAAAACCATCCTGTTGAAGAGGCCCAATGGATGCACGGTAGAGACTTAAATGCTTTCCCCACTCTGTTAGCTCCACATTGACCTAATAGCAATTGAGGACAATTGCTATCCCACCCCGGGGGTATGATGCCAGGAGGCATATTACACAGTGGATTCTCTGCCATGGTGGATTCCGTGTGGTTTTACGGTGGATTATGTAAACTTTTATTACCGGGGCTCATACACAAATTGGATTCTTTGTGCGAGAAGTCGATGGGGACGCCTATCCTTTTCGGGCATTTTGTTAATTTAGTGTGTACATGGATGATTCCATTGCGGGTGATTCTGCAAAATACATATTTAAATTAATAAACGTTTATGAGTTGAGAGTGCGCACTCGTGATAAATTAAGGTTAGGATTGATTTCTAACCAATTTATTTATTTAGCTGAAGACTGCTAAGTATTCACTTTTGTCGGTTTAATTGTATTATTTTACTAACGATTGTGAATGCTTCAGTTGATGTGTAGAGATAGCAGCAGTGGTGGTAGAAAGCATTAGAGGATAGCGTGTATTCCAGTTATCATCAATATTTTGATGGGTGCATACCTTAGGCATGGCGTCTATATTTTGTCGTGCCTATTTATCAAGGCGTTTGATATTTATTTATTATTTTTGTATGCGCATGGGCGCACGATTTAGATATTTGTATTTGGACATTGTATTTGGGTATGCATGACTTCTTGGGCGCCCGCTCATTAGCTTTATCTCTATTTGGCACAAAAGCAAACTCAAAAGCCAAAAGCGTGCAATTTTGTAATTTGGGCTATTATTTGAGCTTGAAGATGATTAATACATAAAATACATGCTTTGTGGAGCGCTCACACAAGGCATGGGGGAACATTGCACCCAATTGGTCTCTTGTTCATGTTGTGAAAGTCTTCTACATTGATTTGTGTGAAAAAAGTAGAGTTCTATTGTTCTTGGGGACCTTTTAACGCTCACTACGCGTGCTTACAACATCCGATCTGTGCACCAGGTCCCTGATGATTAGCTAAGGAATTTATTTCACAGGTATTGTTTTAGAAACAATTATGTAGAAGATTAGTGTTAGGTTAAGAAAACTCATCTACAATAGCAAGCTAACCAAATGCAAATAAATTATAACTATATGGATAATCAAAATATGACTTATCTAATTGGACATCCTAACAAGCGATTTATGTTGAGAGGTATGTCTATCTAGGGTACATCTTCAATGCACAGGAATGAAGGACATGGAGGATATTCTAGAAATGAGAGAAGTCCTTCACAATATGGAAACCCTTATTTCAAAGGAATATGGTGTAAGAACAAGTGTAGTGTATTAGAGATGTAAGAAACCTCAACAAGTGGCTAGATTTTTCCCAAATGAGCAAAAGAGAAAGGATTATGTTTCTTTGCAATATATGGTTGAGATCACTTATTTTTTACAACCAAAAGAATCTTCTTGTACGATAGTTGTGTATCAAACATATTATAGGCCTCCATCTTAGAATCCACCATTTCGAGTTAATGTTGGGTAACTTATGTGTCTAAGCAATCAGCTATATCATGTACCCATGAAAAAATCTATTGAGGTACCAATTATCAAGCCTAATAGGCCTCAATTAGCTTATGTGCATAGTTCAAAAATTGAGATGATACGTTTTGAAGTGGTACCTAAAAAGTTTTTATTATTAGGCAGTCAATTATAAGGCATTACTTTGGAGAAGTTACAAAATTTTATCCTTAAGAAATAATCTCATGTGTTTGTATGGAGTTATGTGGATTTGAAAGGTATGAAACATGAATTGTATCACTATTACATTGATATTGAACTTGGTGTTAGACCTATATGCTAGCCTCAATGGCACACCAATCCAAATTATGAAAAAAGATGCATGCTAAAACTACTAAATTATTAGATGTGGGATTTATATGTCTTGTCACACACAGTGAATGTATTTTAACTATTGTTATTCTGCCCAAGAAGAATCCAAATAAAGTTTTCATATATGTGGATTATCAAACATTTAATAAGCATACTCATAAAGATCATTTTCCTTTGCCCTTTTCAAATCAACTTTTAGATAGAGTGGTAGGACACCAATTTGGATTTAGCAGCTATAATCAAATCCTAATTAATCCAAAAGATTGCACCACTTTCACAACAGAGTGGGGAACATTTTCCTAACAAGGTAATTCCATTCAAGTTATGTAATGCATCGGCTACTTTTCAAAGAGCAATGATGGTAATATTTTAAGATTTCCTAATTAAATAGATGTGAAACTTCTTAGATGACTTCAGTGTGCATGGTGATGATGATAATATGGTTGATCATTTAGAAGAGGCATTTCAATATTGTGAGAGTATAGGAGTTTCTTTGAACCTTGAGAAATGTGTATTTGTGGTGCCATGTGGTATACTATTAGGACATGCCATTTTCTAGTGATAGCATTGTAATGGATACAACCAAAGTTTTAGAAAATTGCTAATCTTCCAGCACCCCAAACATTGAAGCAATTATGTGGGTTTCTTGATCATCTAAATTTTTATTTATACTTTATTGAATCATTTGCAGCAATGTCTTGCCTTCAACATCTCTACTTAAACAGAACTAAGCTTATGATTGGGATTCAATGTGCCAAGCTACCTTTGAGAAACTAAAAGCTAAGTTGGTTGAAGACCCAATTGTGGTCTCACTTGGTTGGAATAAAGAGTTCCATGCTCATATAAATGATTCTATGGATACTATGTGCCAAGTAGATGATAAGAACATAGCTAATCCAATTTATTATACTAGTTGTAATCATAATGATGTAGAGAAAAATAATATAACAATTGAGAAATAATGCTTATCAATGGTATTTTCCTTTAGTAAGTTTCAATATTATTTATTGGTTAATAAGTTTATCTTTTACGTGGATTATGAAGCACCAGAGTATTTGTTAAATAAGCTTGAACTTAGTGGTGAGGTTATAAGATGGATATTAATTTTTTAAGAATTTGATTTTTAAGTAATTACTCATGCTAGTTGGATGATCTTATGTCCTTTTGCAGACCATATGTTGTCGAAGGGTTTTGAAAGCAATGTCGCAACTTCAGAGGTCCTTGATAAATTTCAGGATAGAAGATCAATCAAGTGAGACATTTACAACACTATTCAACGTCAATAGCTTCAGCTTCATAAAGGAAACAAATTTGATTTATAAACTGGCTGCTCAAAAAAACTGAAGTCCTTCACATTCCTTTTATATGCCCTCAACTTTTTCTACAGTCTCCTTTGGTAGAACTCTTTTCAAACAGCATTCCCTCTCTGAATAAATAAACTGCATTTGACGAGGTCCAGGCATCCAATTTTGGTTGCTCAGTTACATCCGGTTGCTCTACTGCCAAGGCATTTTCCTGTCATCTCAATAATAGCTTTCTCTGCATCCTAATGGCTTCTGAAAGATACAAAACTATCCGACATACACAATAGTACACAAAGGATTATTTTCAGGTGCATCTTTAAAAACTGATTCTGTCTCCTGTTTCATTTCATTAGTTCTAGAAACTGTATTTGATAGTAAGGAGGGAACATCAACATCCAAATTCATAGAACTGTTTGCAGCTGTGGCCTGGTTGCATTATGCAAGGATTCCTAATGCTCATGTTTGCACCACGAAGGATTTTGCAACCTTATGTATAGATGGAGGTAGGATAGAGCAGGAAATTCAGGGCCTCTGATGTGAATACTCAATCTGGATCTCGGAAGAGGATTGAGGAAATATATAAGAGATGCAACTAAGGCAGCGTGGCAAATACTGAAGTAGAGTGTGCTACAAGAGATTGAATGTGCTCTGCTATTATGCCAATAAAGCCTCCTTTATCCTCTTTTCAGTCTCTCTGCACAGAAACAACCTCCTGTTCCTTTTTCAACAGATTGAGTCCTTCGATTCTCGTCTTCACAATAACTTTGTCCTCTTCATCAGCCTTCAGCAGATCTAGTCATCTACCAAAGTCGCAGTCAAGATTTTCCTTCAGCAAAGCAGCATCCTCTTCTAGCACTTAGATTCCTCCAAATGTTGTTGAAGATGGTATTTTTTAGTAGTTATAGACGTATCGCACCGTCTCCCTGGAATCCATAATTAGAGACTGCGCTCCTAACCTCATGAATTTTGCTTCTTGATAAGCGAACATGTGGCGTGAGTCTGCTAGACGACATGCGTCAACATGGCTCTAACAGAGATGCATTCAACAATAGCCAGAAGGGCAACTTCATAGGAGATCCATTCATCGATGTTACAAGCTCCATTGTCTTGATCTTCTTCACTTGGCTCTTGGTTGCAATTGTCCTCTCATGCAGATTGCCTCTTCGTCGTTTCCTTCCCACAGTCGATCCTCCCCAATGCTTTTCTGTAAGTTCCCCAGATGGACCTTCCTGTCCACTATCTTCTGCTTTTTTTTTCTTCTGGGTGTTGATCGTTTTTCCCCCGTTTTTAGAACTACAACCTTGCTTTTCTTTTAGCAAGTCGCAGAGCTACCTCGACATTCTTTTTCGTGGCCACGATCTCGTCCTTCCTTCTTCGCCACTAATGCCGTTGTATTTAGCACCTTCTTTGGTGCAGTTTTCTGATCACCTTTTGTTGTAGTAGTGTTGTCCTTTTGTCTTCATAGAACTTCTTCGATACTTCCTCCTTTGTCGTCTTGAACTTCTTGACTGCTAAATTTCGATCGTTTTCATGTCACAGAGCTCTTCGACTGTTAATCTTTGATCATCTTCATGTCGCAGAGCTCCTTTGTCGTCATTTAATTTCATGTTGGGTGAACTGGATCATCTACAAAACCTGCCTGGAGACCTTTGAGTCGTTTCTCTTTCATACCATATGGCTTTGGAGCTTTTTCCCTCTTCCAGCTCTTTCGTTTCTATAGTCGTCTTCATCTTCTTCTTGGCTCCTCTTCGTCACATCTCCTAGCATGATGATCTCCTTCCTCCTTTCTTACCCACGCCGAAACCTTTGCTGAAGACTCCCCTATTCTGTAACCCTTTCCTTCCCTCCCTCTTTCTGGGTCCTTGAGCCGCTTCTTCATAATCTTGAAGATCTAAACAAATATAAGCTCGCCATTCAAGACAGTCAGGTGTAACCTTGAAACCCAGAATGCGATTAATCTCAGCAATGGCTGCAAGCAGCTTGCCTTCAACCATTAAAGTCGCAGCTCTGTATTTGTATGGAAAAGTCAATGTAGGATCCAACTCTGTTGCTAAATTCAAATTCAAGAGCTTATCCTGACCTTTGCAGTAAATTGCTCTTTCCTGGTACAACGCGCCGTCGATCCTACGAGTATTGTGAGTTTACCTTGATGCCCGATCGAGTACCCTCCTCTCTCTTGCACCCCGGTAGCTCCACGATTCTTGATGCTAGCTCAAGCATCCTCAAGTCTCCTTCATCTCCAAGCTCCATCCTCCATAGCCGCACGCGCAAGAAAAGAAGAGAGAAGAGAAGAGAAGAAGAGAGGAGAAGATGGTGAAGAGCTTCACCCTCGTGATCCCTCACTCTCACACACACTCACTCCCTCACACTCTCACACTCCCTCTCTCAAGAGCACACACAAGCAAGGAGGAGAGAAGATGAGAGGAAGAAGAAGACTCCTTTTGCCACACACCAAAGAATGAGCTTCTCATTCTCTTTTTCAACTTTATATACAAAGCCCTAAATCCTTTTTGGGCGGTCATTCCTCTTTTACATGGCCGGCCATAGCCTAGGCCCTTTTTCCCATTTCCCACCATTCTAATTTATCCTATTCCCAACTAATGTCTACACTTTGCACAGGAGTAAGCCTAGCACTCTTTTACACAAATTCGAGGGTGCTTCCGCATTTTAATGGTGCGCCTCTTCCTCTTTCGTTGCCTTGGCCCGACACCCAAGCTTCTTGCGGGTCGTGTCCAATCCTTTGAATTTTTCAAGGATTGGTTGCCGGTCAAGGCGTCTTTTTTTGTTTTTATCCTGCGCCTTTTTGCTATTTTCTCTTCTTTCCATTTTCCGCTCCTTTGTGCTGCGGAACCACGGTCAAAAACACGATAACAATAGGGAAAGCTCTCGTCTCCTAGCCACAGTAGTTTTTCCTCATGTGTTTATGGTGTATCTGCTAAAAGTACTTTGTATTTTCAACATATTATGGACATGCCTAGAGTTGCCAAGAAGTACTTGAAGAGAAAAGAGAAAGAATTGAAGCTTGCAAATGTTTTATAGGATGAAGACATGGTAGATGGTCTCTATGATGGACTATCATGCTCGGATACTATGGAAGATCTTTCACCATTGTTGAAAACTGAAAATCAAGAGTTGTTATATGTCTTACAAGTCCATTCTCCGGTGGTGTATTGTGAATTCGCTGATTTCATGTTACAAGAAAATTTGGGTGCTGAGAATTCTCAGCAAAAAGTGTTCTTTGCTGAAATATTTTAGCAAAAAGAGTTGGGTGTTGTTTATACACAGCAAAACTTGTGTTTACCAAGGTATTTACAGCAAGGGCTGAAATTTGCAGGTTGTAGCAAAGAAGCCAAAGTATAGACAAAATATAAGACAATTGACAAGAAGGTTAAAAAAGTTGCAAGACCGCTACCTTTGTATCATGATAAGGTGATTAGGAGAGTAGCTATGCATCCTCCTTTATGAGATCATGCAGGTATTGGACACAAGTTTTCAGTCTCAAGACATTGAAAGAGATGAAGATTAGGAAGCTTTTTTGCTTTCGGTAGAGGTGAGATGTTTTGAGGATATGTTGATCACACATGGGAAAGCCTTTGCTTTTTTTCCCACATGAGTTTGGATGCTTGATCCTAGGGTTGTGATGCCTATGGTTATTTTTACCATTCCCCATGTCCCTTGGAATCTATGGCCTATTCCACTACCTAGGGCTCACTTACCTAAATTGGTGGAGCTTTTCAATGAGCGGATCAAGATGGGGATTCTAGAACCATCTTTAGATCTGTATTCTAATATATGGTTCATAGTTCCCAAAAAGAATGGAACACTCAAATTCATAGAGGAATTACAGCCAGTGAACAGGGTCACTATACAGAATGCTGGTGCAAGACATATTGTGGATGAGTCCGCAAAGGCTTTTGTTGGATGTGCTATCTATTCACTTGGTAATCTTTATTTCGGTTATGACTAGTTCCAACTTTCCCTTGAGAGCAGAGATTTGACTACGATGAAGACACCTTTAGGCCTTGTCTGGATGTGTATGCTTCTACAGGGAGCTACTAATTCGGTTGCTCAGATGATGAATTGTATGAAAAATTTCTTAGGGGATTTTATTCCAAACCTTGCCATGCCTTTCATTGATGATGTACCTATCAAGGGTTGTTTGGAGAAAGAGAAGGATGAGACTTTAGATGTTCATGGATGGAGGTACTTTATGGCCATGCATATCAGAGATGTTGAGAGGATTGTTTGCAAGCTAGAGGAAGTGAATTTTACCTTGTCAGGGCTAAAGTCTATTTTTCGTGCCAAAGAGGTTTTGATTGTTGGACATATGTGTGGTTATTATGGCACAAGGCCTTCTCTTGCAAAGGTTGATGCCATAGAGAAGATTGCGGAGACTTGCTCTTCTACTTCGGATGTTTGCAAGTTTCTTGGAGCTTGTGTATTTTATCTTATTTGGATTCCTCATTTTTCTTATATTGCAGATGATCTCTACCAGCTCTTGAGGAATGGGCAGTGTTTTTCTTGGGACATGAGACACACTAGAGCTATGCAAAAGCTGAAGAGATTGTTAAGAGCTGCTCTGACTCTTCAAAAAGAAAATTATGAGTGTGGGAGACCTATTGTACTCACTGTTGATACTAGTCCTATTGGCATTGGATGGGCTATTGTCTAGGACGATGCAATGGGAATAGGTATGCTATTCGATTTGGGGTGAAAGTCCTAAAACGAGTGACAATGCAGATATCCACAAATTAAGAGGGAGCTCTTGAGAGTTGTCTGGACTCTCAAGAATGATAAAAAGTACTTCATTGGTGTTGTTATGGTGGTCAGGACTGATTTTTTGCCTCTTCTAGGTATGATCACGAGTTCTTCTACTCCAAATATTGCCATGCTTAGGTGGATTGGGTACATAAAATCCATGAATTTTGATTTCAAGAACATAGTAGGTAAAGACAACCCAATAGCTTATATGTTTTCACAAGCGAGATATGATGATATGGATTCTTCTTTTTTGTGATGATGCTGATGATGGGGCTAATCTTTCAGCCATACATGCTTATCATACTTATCATTATTTGCTTTGGAGATATTTGATGAGTCTTTGTATACATGAGAGTATTTGTAGATTGGTCGTTATTTGAGTACCATGTCTAGATAGGATGGATGGACTAATGTAGACTTTAAGAATATTAGGAGGAAATCTTATGGTTTCTTCTTGTGGAGTGGGCTACTTTGGAAGCATCCAAGGAAGCGAGGAAGACATCCATTGAGAGTTGTATGTGACAGAGCTTCACAGGTGTGAATCATGAAAGAATTTAATGAAAGTCTTTGGGCTAGACAAAGAGCTATTTGGGTGACCTATGAGAAGA
This sequence comes from Lygodium microphyllum, assembly GCF_053477565.2. Taxonomy (NCBI): domain Eukaryota; kingdom Viridiplantae; phylum Streptophyta; class Polypodiopsida; order Schizaeales; family Lygodiaceae; genus Lygodium; species Lygodium microphyllum. The sequence continues at coordinate 49,309,372 of NC_141144.1, forward strand.
TTAGAGATCGCTATTGGTGATGGAGAGGTATGTACAGAGATATCTCACAGTTTGTTGGGACATGCACTGATTATCAATTTTTTTCTTCAATGAGGCATAGAGCTGAGCTTCACCCTACTTATCCACTATGTATTCCGTTTGTCAGTGCTAAAGCATTTCCAAACCCTAAACTTGAATTCCATTTTGACCTAGAGGCATAAGCTGCTTGTAATTGTGATTCTACCTCTTTCGCTTGTATTATGGCTGTATCAATGTCGGCAAGAGCAACACTACTCAACTGTACTTGAATGTTAAAGTCTAATTCATTCAGAAAATACTGCAGCTGAGCAACAGTTGGAATGGGGATATAGGTTTGCAATTTCCAAAATACCTCCTTTAGTTTCTTGGCATACCCACGGACATTCTGGAGGTTTATGTGTCTATGCTAGTGCCTCTACCTATGTCTATCTAGTTTATCACTGTAAACTTAGTCCTATTCCTTTAACATATAAGTCATTTGACTTCTCTCCAAGTTAACTTTCTAAATACTAAAGCTCATATTCTAATTAGCATCTCTATGTAATCAGTTCATATACCTACAACTAGGGCATAATCAATAAGTAAAATGCATACAAGAGAAGGAGTTGCATATTGTAGTAGAGGCCACCCATTGTTTAAAAGGACACAGCATATTAAGAACAACGTCTGTTAGAAAACTTGAGACGAGAGAAGTTCCCACCACGACAATGCCTCCTACGTGTAGAATGTGGAAAGGGATGTCGTTGAGCAACTAAAGCTTGATCGATCTATTCTAACTAGGTGTCCTCTTGTGAGATCATAATTGTTTCTTGATTTGTGTGTCGTCGTTCATGTTGTTGTGAATATTCAATCAAAGATATAAAATCTTGATCAAAATTAATCCTATTTTTGTTAAATAATATGGTAAAAATATTATCATAAGCATGATCCTTTACACTATCAAGAATCTGTGTTACCAATTGCTTTCGTGGAATAGCATCATAGCTTCAAAGATAGGTCCTTCAATTACAAGGGTGTTATTGGGAGCCTGATCAATGGGTTGAGGTGGTCATTCATAAATACCAAGAACAATATCATGCAAGTCATCGCCTTTAAGAATTAGCAATATCTTTACTTTTTATTTAAGGAATCCTTGTTCTTGAAAGTGAGGAATTGAATTTTATCCAGAAGGAAATCCGTTGAAGATTATAGAATTTGACATAGCTAGCAAAGAGAATACATACAATAATATGAGATCACACAATCTGCACACCATATATGAAACGATGAGATGAAAGTGCAGCACAACAAATCATATGCAATCGCTATGCTATAAGGAAACACATTTAGTTCAAAAAGCATACTCCAAAAGAAAGAGATGTAAGATAGATGAAACGTGGGCAAGAATAAAGAGATCCAAAATAGACAAAATGTTTGAAAGAAGAAATCAGTCCAACATAGATGAACAATACTCAAAACATTATCGCTTTACTTTTTGGCCAAGAATAGATAATGACCTAGCTAATTTTGGCAAAAACACAAAAATGCAAGAGTAATTGTAACGAAACATGTATCAAAGAAGTTTGTAGGAAAAGCTGTTATCCTATTTGCTTTCCTATTTCAAGTCTAGTTTACCTGAACTTACATAGCTTTTGACATAGAACTCCAAATTCAGCACATATTTGATAGGAAGAAAGCTTACGACTCCTAGCACATCACAAAAACTAGTTTTCTTGACTCCAAATTAAGCATAAAATTGATAGGAAGAAAGCTTGTGACCTCCTAGCATATCACAAAAATTGATTTTCTTAAGAATGGCATTTTCTTAAGAGTTTTCCAAATATAAAATTTTTAGGGTGTCCAAGTAAGGCATATCTGCAATCTAAATGATGATTGATGATGATCGAGTGAACTTCTTCTTTGCTGAAATTTCATAACATAAGATGATCATGACATACACAATACATCAAATTTAAGCATAAAAAGAACATGTATCAAGAATAGAAGAGATACTACATAGGTATAGTTTCTGATTGTCTTCTTCAAAGAATTGGTTGTAGTCAATCATGATAGCTCTGATACGATGTTGAAATGTAGAGAGAGAATATATATAGAGACACGATAGAGAGAGAAGAGACACACCATATACACTCCCAAAGACTATATAATATTGATCACAATCTACATATATATAGGTGAGACCTAGTCTAGATAGGATGAGCTATATATAGCTCCAACAAAAGATAAATGTTCATTCAGCTTTTCTACCAAAACGACGTACATGTCAGAATAGGCTTTTTCCAAGAATAGTGCATTTCTCAAGAAAAGCATGTCAAAATTGACGCAATGCTTCAAATCATCACTTGCATCATGTGACCTGCCAAAAATAAAAAGAAAGGACAAAAAGTGATCATATGTTTATTTTCGGAGACTCTTAGTATTTTGGCACAAAAAGCAAACATATGATCCTTGTCAAGCTTAACTAATTTGCACCACCACTCTCTAAGGTGATTAGATATTGTAGAACACAAAGTAGGAACTTCCAACTCAATAGGAATTATGGCTTTAGTCCCATAAACTAAATTAAAAGGTGTATTGCTACTTGTCACCTTATAGGCAATTCTATATGCCCATAGTGCCTTTGGTAATCACTCATCCCAATCACACCTATTCTCTACTACTGTTTTAGCTAAAATGGTCATCACAATACGATTAGCAACTCCTACAATACCATTTGCTTGAGGATAATAGTGTGTAGACTTCTATTGTTTAATCTTATAGATATTCACTAATTTTGAAATCAATTTGATCAAAAAATGAGATCTACAATCACTAGCTAATTTGAAGGGATAGACAAAGTGAGTAATAATATTTTCATAAAGAAACAAAGTGACATCTTTACCCCAATTTGTCTTAAGTACTTTAGCTTCCACCCATTTAGCTACATAATTGTTACATCCCAAAATGTATCTATTAGAGCAATAGCATGTAGGTGAATCACAGAGACCCATAAAGTATATACCCTAGTTCTCAAAAGGTACAAGTGCTAGTATAGGGGTTAAAGACATTGCAAAGCATTTAATCGGTCTCCCAATACATTTACATTTATCACACTTTTGGCAATGTTCATATACATCCTTATATAATATAGGCCACCAATAACCAACAAATAGAACATTCTTTGTTCGCAAGCCTCGTGCAAAATATCCTCCATAGGGTTCATCATATGATACAATTAAGATATGGGATTTCTCATCTTCTTGAATGCACCTTGAGTGAGTTTTCTAATGAGCAAAATACTTATACAGATATCTTGACATCAAGACATATGAGCATGACAATAATAAAATAAATGATATTCATGCTTAGTTGCATATTGAGTGAGTTTTCTCATGAGAAAAATACTTATACAGATATCTTGACATCAAGACATATGAGCATGACTATAATAAAATACAATGATATTCATGCTTATTTTCATATTGAGGATATTTAGTCGCATTAGGAAAATTAGCAATATTGGCATAGTAAGATATTGCAATAGAAACTTCAAACAATTGAGCACCAAAGTAACTCATCATCTACACCCTTCTCTATATCATCAATAATTAATTGAGACATTGTCACAGTAATGTATTAGTGCAGTCCCTGGACATGTTTCATGAAATCGCAGATTTTGTGTCACAGATTGAGTCAGAGGCTGAGGTAACTCAGCAAAGAGTGTTGAGTGCTGAAGAAAATCAGCAAACAGAGTTTCCAGCTGGTTATGATCAGCTTTCAGAGACACAGAGGGCTGAAAACTTTCAGCCAATAGAGTTTACTGCTGAAATATTTCAGCATCCAGAGTTTAGGGCTATTTCTATGCAGTCCATAGAGCAGAGGGCTGAGAATATTCAGCCATTGGAGTGCAGAATTGCTGATTTATAGCAAGATTTATGTAATGCAGAAGAGCATAATGAAGCCAGGGTTGACACGAAATACAAAACTGTGGATAAGAAGGTGAAGCCGGTTGCTGTACTGCTTCCACCTGACAGTGATCAGCAAATAGAGAGGGCTGCTAAACAGCAAATTTTGAGGAATCCGGAGCATATTGGTCATAAATTTTCAGCAGAGACTCTTGCTGAATTGAAATTTGGAAATGGTGATTTCTTGTTACCCATAGAGAAACAATGCTTTCAGGAGATGCTTGAGCGTCATGGAAGGGGATTTGCTTTTTTCCCACATGAGATTGGATGTGTGAATCCTGATATTGTTGCTCCTATGGTCATTTTTACTATTCCTCATATCCCATGGAATCTCCGACCTATTCCAGTGCCTAAAGCACACTTGCCAAAGCTGATTGATTTATTGAATGAGAAAATCAGGATGGGAATCCTTGAGCCTTCATCTGCACCATACTCAAACAGGTGGTTTACAGTTCCAAAGAAGAATGGTACTCTCCGATTTATTCAGGACATGCAGCCAGTGAACAAGTTACTATCAGGAATGTTGGTATAGGTCCAGTTGTGGATGAGTTTGCAGAGGCATTTGCTGGACGTGCCATCTATTCTTTAGGTGATTTGTATTCAGGATATGATCAGTTTCAGCTGGCTTTGGAAAGCAGGGACATAACCACCATGAGAACTCCTATTGGGCTTATCAGGATGTGTACCTTGCCTCAAGGTGCCACTAATTATGTTGCGCATATGATGAATGCCATGCATAAGGTCCTTCGTGATTACATACCTCAGCTTACCATGCCTTTCTTGGATGATGTGCCCATTAAGGGGTGTGCAGAAGAAGAGAAGAATGAGAGTCTAAATGAGCAGGGATGCAAATATTTTGTGGTTGATCATATTTCAGCATGTGAGAAGATTTTGGCCAGGTTAGAAGAAGTGAACTTGACACTTTCAGGGCAAAAATCTGTTTTTGGAGTGAATGAGGTTGTCATTGTTGGGCATATGTGTGGATATTATGGCAGAAAACCCTCACCTGATAAGGTGAATGCTATAGGCAAGATTGCGGAGTATTGTTCTACCACTTTAGAGGTACGGAGATTCATTGGAGCTTGTGTGTTTTATATGATTTGGATACCTCATTTTGCACACATAGCAGATTGTTTGTATCAGTTGCTTCGAAAGGGGCAGAAATTCTATTGGGATGAGAGCCACACTAGAGCCATGCGGAAATTGAAGAAGTTATTGCAGAATGCTCCTACTCTCAGGAAAGCGGATTATAATTGTGGAAAGCCTATTGTATTGACAGTTGACACTAGTCCAATTGGCATAGGTTGGGTTGTGGGTCAAGATGATGCAGATGAAAATAGGTATGCTATTCGGTTTGGGGCGAAAGTCCTAAACGAGAGACAGAGGAGATATCCGCAAATCAAGAGGGAGCTACTGGGGATTGTTACGGCTCTCAAATGTGACAAGGAGTACTTTATTGGAGCTTCAGCTGTGGTAGAGACAGATTGCTTGCCATTGATTGGTATGATCACGAGTTGCTCTACTCCGAATATAGCCATGCTGAGATGGATTGCATACATCAAGTCATTAAATCTGGAATTTAAACACATAGCAGGGAAGGATAATCCAGTGGCAGATATGTTGTTTAGAGCCAGATATGATGATGAGGAGACTCTACTTGCAGAAGAGGATGATGCAAAAATTTCAGCCACTATGGTTAATCATGTTTGTCATGTCTATGATATTGTGGCTTTCATAGAAGAACTCTATGTTGGAGATTGGTTGAAGATTGGCAGGTACCTTAGTACACTAAGCAAAAGAGATGAATGGACAGATGAAGAGTTCAAGAAGATCAGAAGGAAAGCCTATGGTTATTTTCTCAAGGACGGATTTCTTTGGAAGCATCCGAAGAAAAGAGGCGGATTACCTTTGCGGGTTGTCTGCGATAGAGAGACACAGTTATAGGTGATGAGGGAGTTTCATGAGAGTCCTTGGGCTATTCATAGAGGAGTGTGGGCTACTTATGAGAAAATCAAGGAGAAATATTGGTGGAAAGGCATGTACAGAGATATTTCTCACTTTGCTGAGACTTGCAGAGACTTGCAGAGACTGCCAGATGTATTCAATAGTGCGTCATCGAGATGAGCTTCATCCGACCTATCCGCTATGCATTCATTATAAGTGGGTAGTTGATTTGGTTACCATGACTATGGGTCTATGGTAGATGAGGTACATTGTTTTGGCTAGAGAGGATCTTACCAATCATGTTGAGGGCAGATCTTTGAGAACGAAGACCACTAGTGCAGTGTGTAAGTTCTTATTGGAGGAAATTTTCTGCAGGTATGGTTGTGTGGGTAAGATCACTACGGATCGTGGTGAATTGGATGCAGATGAAGCTAGGGAGTTTTTCTCTCAGCTAGGAATCAAGTTGGCTCTAACTACAGCATATAATCCAGAGGGAAATGGGAAGAGTGAAAGAGGGCATCCACCGATAGTGAAAGCATTAGCCAAAGCATGCAGAGGACGGATTGGAGAATGGCCGAGACTTCTACCATTTGCTTTATGGGCTGATCGTGCGACTCACAGTGTTACCACAGGATATATGCCTACAGAGTTGATGTATGGTCAGAAACCTGTTATGCCGATTGAGACTTGTGCTTTGACTTGGTCAGTTTTACCTTGGTAGGAGGATTTGACGAGAGAGGAGCTCTTAGCTCTTCGGATTCGACAGTTGGAGAGGAGACCAGAGGATATTCAGCTAGCTATTGACAGGTTGAAGGTTGCTAGACTAAGGAATAAGGACAGGTTTGACAGCAGGCATCGCTTGCGGCCTAGAGCAATAGAAGAGGGAGATTGGGTATTGGTCTTTGATAGCAGCCTTGAAAATCAGCATACTGCACTTCGGAAGATGGTGAAAAGATGGTTTGGGCCATACATAGTCAGGCATGTCTTTGATAATGCAACATATGAGCTGACAGAATTGGATGGGACAGTGCTTAGAGTGCCTATTGTTGGAAAAAGAATCAAGATTTTCAAGAAAAGAGATGGAGAGGATTATGCATTGGAAGAATTTTCAAGAGAAGAGCAACGAGAAGAAACTTCAATGGAAGAAATAGATGATATGACAGATAATCTTGTTGATATACCGGAAATGCATAATGAAGAGATTGATCTGTTTGTGGATCTTGATGATAACGATCATGGGTAGTTGGCCCACATCCGGAGGATGCGCAGGATTAGAGGGGGTGGATGTACCAGGAAAGAGCAATTTACTGCAAAGGTCAGGATAAGCTCTTGAATTTGAATTTAGCAACAGAGTTGGATCCTACATTGACTTTTCCATACAAATACAAAGCTGCGACTTTAATGGTTGAAGGCAAGCTGCTTGCAGCCATTGCTGAGATTAATCGCATTCTAGGTTTCAAGGTTACACCTGACTGTCTTGAATGGCGAGCTTATATTTGTTTAGATCTTCAAGATTATGAAGAAGCGGCTCAGGGACCCAGAAAGAGGGAGAGAAGGAAAGGGTTACAGAATAGGGGAGTCTTCAGCGAAGGTTTCGGTGTGGGTAAGAAAGGAGGAAGGAGATCATCATGCTAGGAGATGTGACGAAGAGGAGCCAAGAAGAAGATGAAGACGACTACAGAAACGAAAGAGCTGGAAGAGGGAAAAAGCTCCAAAGCCATATGGTATGAAAGAGAAACGACTCAGAGGTCTCCAGGCAGGTTTTGTAGATGATCCAGTTCACCCAACAGGAAATTAAATGACGACGAAGGAGCTCTGCGACATGAAGATGATCAAAGATTAACAGTCAAGATCGAAATTTAGCAGTCAAGAAGTTCAAGACGACAAAGGAGGAAGTATCGAAGAAGTTCTATGAAGACAAAAGGACAACACTACTACAACAAAAGGTGATCAGAAAACTGCACCAAAGAAGGTGCTAAATACAACGGCATTAGTGGCGAAGAAGGAAGGACGAGATCGTGGCCACGAAAAAGAATGTCGAGGTAGCTCTGCGACTTGCTAAAAGAAAAGCAAGGCTGTAGTTCTAAAAAAGGGGGAAAAACGATCAACACCCAGAAGAAAAAAAAAGCAGAAGATAGTGGACAAGAAGGTCCATCTGGGGAACTTACAGAAAAGCATTGGGGAGGATCGACTGTGGGAAGGAAATGACGAAGAGGCAATCGGCATGAGAGGACAATTGCAACCAGGAGCCAAGTGAAGAAGATCAAGACAATGGAGCTTGTAACATCGATGAATGGATCTCCTATGAAGTTGCCCTTCTGGCTATTGTTGAATGCATCTCTGTCAGAGCCATGTTGACGCATGTCGTCTAGCAGACTCACGCCACATGTTCGCTTATCAAGAAGCAAAATTCATGAGGTTAGGAGCGCAGTCTCTAATTATGGATTCCAGGGAGACGGTGCGATACGTCTATAACTACTAAAAAATACCATCTTCAACAACATTTGGAGGAATCTAAGTGCTAGAAGAGGATGCTGCTTTGCTGAAGGAAAATCTTGACTGCGACTTTGGTAGATGACTAGAGCTGCTGAAGGCTGATGAAGAGGACAAAGTTATTGTGAAGACGAGAATCAAAGGACTCAATCTGTTGAAAAAGGAACAGGAGGTTGTTTCTGTGCAGAGAGACTGAAAGGAGGATAAAGGAGGCTTTATTGGCATAATAGCAGAGCACATTCAATCTCTTGTAGCACACTCTACTTCAGTATTTACCACGCTGCCTTAGTTGCATCTCTTATATATTTCCTCAATCCTCTTCCGAGATCCAGATTGAGTATTCACATCAGAGGCCCTGAATTTCCTGCTCTATCCGACCTCCATATGTGTTTTATGATTTTTTTCAGGTTATTGAAACGTCATATATTACCACCTGCAAATACCATGCTTAAGTCTCATGATGATGCACGATATGTTTTACGGAAGCTTGGCATGGACTACAGTAACATCCATGCATGTATCAACGATTGCATACTGTTTCAGGAGAATACGAGACTATGGAGACATGTCCAAAGTGTGGTGCTCACAGGTATCGACAGGACTTGCAAGGGCAAACCATCCCTCAAAAAGTTCTCAGACACTTTCTGCTCATCCCCCGCATAAACCACATGTTTCTACGTCGGGCATGGTGAGCTTGACAACGTGGCATGTGCAGAATAGGTCCAGAGATGGAGTTCAACGAATATCAGCGAATTCACGCGCATGGAGCCACATTGACTCTACCTTCCCAGGCTTTGTGCAAGAGCCAAGGAATCTTCGGCTCGGTCTCACAATGGATGGCATGAACCCATTCGGTCTGCGCTCAACTTCTTACAGTGTGTGGCCTATAGTCCTTGTCAACTACAACATCCCTCCATGGCTTTCTATGAAGAAAGGACATCTCATCCTTAGCTTGCTCGTCCTAGGACGCTACAAAGTAAAAAATATGGACGTGTATCTTCATCCATTAGGCTTGTTGAGTGTAAGATTTTGTGGGAGGAGGGGGTCACTGTGCAAGATATGAGCAGGCGTGATGGTCGGTGGTCAGCCAATATTCGAGACATTCTCATGTGTACGATGCATGACTTTCCGGGATTGGGAGAGTGCTCAGGTGAGCAGGCATCCGTTCTCGCTGGTAATATCTATATTTTATCTCATTCAATCAAGTATTCACTAGGTCGTGGTGTTGGAACAGGTCTAACTACCTCATGTTATCATGCATGTCCATTGTGCGGGCCACAGTTAGACTCCCGAAGGTCATGAACCATGAAGAAGATGGTATATCAAGGACACGCCGCTTTGTTGCCAGAGGATCATGAACTCAGGGAAGGTTTCCTTGGACGACCTCCAACACGTATGAACGCCGCAAGCTGGTACGAGCTGAAAATGGTCCATGCGGAATCACATCCAAATGGAATGCGACGGTTCTTAGTTTTCTACGAGTTGCCATATTGGACCCACTTACAGGTCAACCACTTGTTGGATCCCATGCATATTTTCAAGAATGTGGGTAGCTTGCTATGGGACCACATCACAGGAAAGAGAGACACTATAGGGGCATGAATGGATTTGAAGGAGGTAGGCAAGATGGAGGCGCTTTGGCTGCAGTCAAGTGCTGATGGTCGCGTGCAGCTTCCTAGCGCTCCTTGGGTTTTGTCCACTAAAGAAGAGCGCATTGTGAAGCAAGTAATTAATTCTATCGGCACTCCGACGGGTATGATGCGTTCTCTCAGGTCCACATTTTCTAAAGACGACCAATTGTCGGGGCTAAAATCCCATGATTGGCATAAGATATATCAGATTTGTGCTACGAATGGATTGTAATTAGCGTGGGCATTTTGCAATTTGGAAAGTGGCCATTATTCATAATGCTTTCTCATTTGTGGCAGTTTGTCCTACCGATCGCGATCGCAGGATGCCTTACTCCAGAAATTCACGGTGTCGTAGAGTTCACGCAAGGGCTGCAGAACACGGGGTTCAAGATACAGCAAGAGAAGAGGCTAACAAGAAGAACTCAAATATTTGATGCCAAAGTTCACTATATTCCTTGTCAAGTGAGTTACATGAAGTTCATGTTCAGAAAAATCTGAAGTATCTCATAAACGGTTTACTTTCAGGTGTATGATGACAGTTACAGTAGGAAGAAAAACGTTCTTCACATCAGCATGTTCATTCTGTAACTTGGCAGTTGCTTGATCAGTAGAGGATTTCAGATGATCCAGAAGTGAGAGAGATTTTCATGAAAAGCAACAGACCTCTTTCCTGATTTTTCTTCATCACAGTGGTGGGAGGAACATCTCAATGGTGAGGCCAAGATCACCATTATTTGTCGAATAGATTTCAGCAAGACTTTACAAGTAGGTTGATGGGGTCAATTTCTGCATTCTCTTCCAGCATTAATTGCTGGAACTCTAATCTGTCATCTACTATCTCAGATAGAAACTCAAATTCTGGTGTCAAATCATCAAGAAGTTGATCTGGTTACTGAAGAAGCCTTCCCATCTAAAAGCTTCAATCCGTTAGGAACAAACTCTGCCACATGTGGATTAAGTGTTGTGCGTGGCATTGGTTTAGATGACGAATCCTTGTCTTGGGGCCACAACCTTGCATTAGTAAAGCAGCTGCTACTCCATATATCTTCTGGCAAATTTTAGATTCAGCAGGCAATTGCACCTTTCAGATTTGGTTCAGGTAAGATCTCTCTTTGCTTGACCGGAACATTTCAACTTAATGCTTCACAATCAGTCTATCACTGTTCATAAACTGGTTTATCTCACTTTACAACTCAGCGTTGTGTGAGGCTCTTTGTATGTCTCGAATGGAGAGTTTTCATGGCAGGTTTAGGGGTTGCTCCTGTTTCGTTTTCTGTTGGATCCAACTACACCATCTGTTGCTTCACCAATTACATACGCATCTGTCTCGAAGCCAGGATGATGGCGCCACGAATGGCAATCGCAACCTCCTTGCTACACTTTACACCCAGGCCATCATGGCCTTTGTTGTCTCCTACGACAACGAAGACCTTGAAGCGGTACGCTGGCCGGCTCGGGTCTGCTTCTGGGCGGCCGTGATTTTCATTACTTCATCTTTGAGCGTAGAACCGAGGAAGAATTCAACGATCTGGTGCTCCTTGATATTAACGGTCTCTCCTGAGAGGCTTAGGAGCCGGCAGTTGAGTCGGCCTGTGAGTTCCACAGAGACTGCTTGCGAGCGTGATCCGCAGAATGCGTGTCGAGTGAGGGACGGCGGTTTGTGTCAGAACGTGGCCATCTGAAGCATCCATTCAATGGAAAGAGACAGTGTTGTGGTTTCAGTCCAAAGACACGGGCTCTGAGGGTGGCCCTGCTGCTTCAAATCTCCTCCATAATGGGCGATTCTCAATATTAATCCTTCTCTCTGTTCCTTTGCCATCATCTTCCACAATTTCTCCCCTTATTCATCTCCTTGTCCTTCATCACCCACCGTCATAGCAGCATCGCTGATTGTTTTATTCCGACTTTCCTTTGTCTGACCATGACCTTCATCACATCGTCTTTTCTTCCTTTCTTGAAACTGTAGATTCGTTTATCTTCATCAGTCTTCATCGCCTTCCTTCAGTTCGCACCATCTTCTCATCAGAATTTCGACATCTCTCCATTTGATTTGTCGCCTCCTTCTGGTCTTCACATCTTAGATAACAGTTCTTCCCAACACTCCTTCGAGCTCTCTCCTTCTCCCTTTTTATGGATGAACTCATTTCTTAGCCAAAAAACTCCCTGCTTTCTTGCCAAGGATGCTTTTTCCCTCCAAAAACGGTTTTAAACCAAATTAGTCTCCCCTTCTCCTCTTTTAGCTGAGTGGGGAATTTAAAAAAACTCCTCTTTGACAAGATAGTTTCTTTACACCCTTACGAGATCTATGCACCAACATTGATTTTGACCTTGAGGATTATCTTTGGAGTCATGCATTGCCCCATTGACAGTCAGCTTTATGATGAGTGATCTGTGCATAAACTTCGACTTCAGCCTTGACCCTCGGTGCTTCACTAGTGCTTTACTCGCTTAAGCAGCTTTTGAGAGACTTCCTTCGACTCTATGTCATGGGAACTTTTGAACTTAGATGATCGCTTCCACAAAACTTCCTTTGATTCCACAATTCCCTGCACTTTTCTTAGAGATCATCATTGAAATTATCAGCTTGATAATGTCCTTTGGCATCAGTTTTTCATATTTTTCTAACACACACACATCATGCATCCAAACAGAATCACACACACACTAACGGAATATATACATTGGATGCGGATTATCGTAATGCATCTCACACACAATGAATCACACGTGGAAAAATAACACAAATGCACAATAAAAGAAATGGAGGTATATACAGCTCGGATGTGCAGCAGCACGACAGCGGAGCCATTTACAAGTTGTCGACTTTGGTGCAATGGATCTCACAGAAAGAGATTAAGACGTTCTCTATTGAATCTGCGAGGCGAGGAGCAGTGGAGACGGTCTGTCTCTTTGAGAAATACGTGCCCACTAGCATGCTCACGATACAAATCCACCTTCTTGTGTATCTTGTGGACGAAGTGGAGATTGCTGGACCTGTCCATACGCGATGGATGTTCTTCCTGGAGTGCTTCATGAAAACCCTGAAAGGCTTTGTGCGACAACGAGCTTGGCTAGAAGGTAGCATGGCCGAAGGTTGGTTGGTGTTAGAGGCATTAGTGCATATTTCACAATGGCTACCAACGGTGGAACCAGACAATGAAATGCTATGGATGCTGAAGGACGATGATAGAATGACTGGAGATGTGGTGGTTGAAATTAGGGTAGAAAAAAGAATGGATGCCTCAATGGAAGAGAAGGTGAATCGCTTTTGTATGTTGCACCATGCCTCCATGGAGACGTGGCTCGCCAAGTACCAGATTGCAAGGCAAGATCAAGAGGAAGCACGAGCTGAATTCCGACGTAGTACGCGTCATCGACTGATTCGATATCCCGAAGGCATGGAGGAGATGCCGCGGTTTATGTCAACGCGATGGTTGCATGGAGCCTTGACCGCAGCATCTCGCGAAGGGACAGAGGTCTCAATGGAGGAGTGGGAATTCTCGAGGGGATGTAGTCCAAAGATGATGAGGGGTTTAGAATCTCTCGTATCTAAATTTTATATGCGACATCTAATTTGAGTGTTTCAATGTACAATACAAAATATATAGTGCAGCGTGGTCGTGCGGACGGCATTTTTGCATGGAGCGTATTGACAAAATGTGCTCCACAATGGATTGTGGTATCATGTCAAGGTTGGAGCAAGAGAGCTGGTGACGAGCAATGGATCCAAACACGGTTGTGGATGAGATGGAGTATTTTGGGAACTTGCAAAGTATTATTACGGTGGATTACCATAGCTTCTCCATGATACTATTCGATGTGCAGTGGTTCAAAGTGGTACTTGGAGGAGCTGGAGCAACAGTTCGACGAGGTCCATCTGGATTTCTCGAAATAGATTCCGAAAAAAAATGGAGGGATTTGCGCGACACCTTTGTGTTGCCGGCCCATTGTGAACAGGTGCATGGAGTCATTTGCTTGCTAATTGTATTACGATATGGTTTATGTCACAATGGTTCGAACTCTCTTGTACGTGTTTGTGAACAGGTAATCTTCTATCCAAACCCCCGACAACCTCGATGGTGGTATGTTATACCTTCAACTCCCCGAAGTGCGAGAGTATATGATCAAAGTGATATTCCGAGCATAGATGAAGATAATATGAAATAGAGAGGTCGATATTGCAAGGGGTGGAGGCCGTTGAAAGCTTGGAGCCAGCATTGGCTAACAATGATGAAAATACAGGAGTCCAAGAATTTTTTGAGAACGAGGCGGACTCATTCTTTTGTGATGACATGTCTATCGACCTTCCAATGTATGCGGAGTTGTGTCAGGAGATTAACATGGGACCATAGGATACTTCATACTTGGAGCATCCACTTACTCAATTCATTGACCAATCTCTTATAAAGGTACATAAGATATGCATTTTAAGAGAGATTTTTTAAAAATGATTTATATTACTATGCTTTGTATGATTTAAATTGAATATTGTAACATCATTTTTTATCTGTGCAGGTGACATTTTCAAGATGAGTCGAGGGATGAGCGATGAGGAGTTACAAGACATCTTCGCACGCATGTCTCCAGACCAGCTCGCGAGATTCAGAGAGATGGGAGACTAGGAGCTGTCTCGTTCTTCATCAGGGCGCTCTGCTAGATCTGCTTCAGTGCGATCGGATGCTTTGGCTTCGAGCAGATGATCTTAACGCTCACGACTTGGGCCAGAGGGAGGGAGTGCATCGGGATCAGGGGGATGCTGCTGTGGAGACATAGATGTGGTGTCTCCATCTCGTCATTTAGCTGGAGCTACATCACCTCCAGGATTTGTCACACCTGTGGGGATGTCTACTCTAGTTACTCCGGATTTTGCACAGTCTTCAGCAATGGCACCCCTTTGGGTGCCACTCCGAGAAAGATTACCCCTGCAGGTACACCGGATGTAGAGGGGTCTCCTGGATATGCCTAGGAGCGTGGACGTAGATGGAGAGGACCCATCTTAGGCAGATTCCTAGGGGTTATGGATATCTAGTCAATAGTAGGTCAGGAGCCATCATCATGAATGATGAAGGGAGGAGGGTGATGGCTCGCATGAGAGAGTTGTGCCAACAAGTTTTTTGGCACAATGTCCTAGATCATTGGAAGAACATACCGGAGGGGAGCAAGGACTACATAGTAGCATCCTTGCACGAGGATTTTCCGGTTCCAGCCGCAGCAGATAGATTCTCTACGGGCTGGATGATGGATTGCATGCGTGCATACATGTCACACAGACGATCCGACGCACGCAAGATAATCAAGAGTGGGACTGCAAAGCCTGAGTGGTTAGATGCAGACGACTAGCGCCGACTGAGGGAGGAGGCTACAGATTCTCCAAGACGTTGGAGTCAGCAGTGCGAGGCGGCGAGGGCATGACTCGAGGCCGGAGTGGTCCATCATCTTGGGAGTGGCAGCCACAAGACATATTTAGAGGACTTTGTAAGTTTTTCTTTTGTTTTGCTTGTTTGTTTTTTTGAAATATTCTTTGTACTAATAATCATATTTCTAACAGTTAGCATTTTGTTTTCTTTGTAGCACTCCTCTACAAATCGCAATCCGATAGGCCTTGAGACTCGATATGCAGAGAGGCACGGTCTCAATGCATTGATCGACCGATTGTATAGACGCGGCGGCCCTGTAAGTCACTCATCCTTCTTGTCCGTAGTTACCATGAGATATTTAAATGCATTATTGTATGGTTGATTAATGTGTTGTTTCTTTTTTTTCAGATTTCGTTCGATGCTCCTTTGCAACAGGACGAGCTTTCAGGGGACGAGGATTTGTAGCTCGCCCTTGGATCCTTGGAGCTCACACACCTTTATTTTTTAGTTGCTTGATCTATGTAGACATTTTCTATGTATTAGTGATATCCTGTCATGATTGTACCAATTGCTTTTTATGTGATCATGTATTTATTTCATGTATCAGTTTTATGATTTGAGTATACATTCTTTTTGCTTGCAAGCGCTTTGTATACAGTAGTGCAGAAACTATTTTGTATGGCTCTCATATAGCACACAGTGCTATATGTGGCAGGGCAGCTTGCTGCCCTACCAATTTTTTTAAAAAATCCCTGTTATCATCGCTATTAGCGTCACAAATTTTACTGCTCGCATCTCTATTGCCGTCGCTATGCACGTCGCAAAACGTCGCTATCAGCTTCGCTATTGGCGTCGCTATCTGCGTCGCAAATGTGACGCAGATAGCGACGCTGATAGTGGCGTTTCTATGGCGTCATCAATAACGATGCTTTTTGCGATGACGGGGGCAAATTTTGTTGTTTGTATTTTCGTCGCTTTAAACGTCGGTATAAGGCCTATATCTTGTAGTGTAAGGTACAAGTACACAATGAGGATTGACCAGTCTCAAACCCACAAAGTAGATAGGATGCTCAAAAGAGGGCGCAAATCCTAATTCACAATGGTGGAAACCCTAAAATGCAAAGTGGATGCATACCCTAATCCTAAAATGGTACACCATCCTAGAGAGATGACCTAAACCCAATCCTAATTTGTGTCTATACAAGGATGAGAGGTCTCAATTGTGTTGGATCATTTTGATGTATCCATATAGTGGAAGCTCTATCACTGTAACCATTAAAGCTTTGTATTCTCTTCTTGTATTCTATAATCTTGCCTACATTGTCGAGAGTGAATGGGAGAGAGAGAGTGAGAGGTGTGTTGAGCAAGGAACTAAGGAAAGGTGAAGCTCTTCATCTTCTTTTTTATTTTCTCTTCTTCTCTATTAGCTTCTTGACTTGTTGGTATGCTTGGTGGTGGATGCAAAGGAGTAATATCATTGGATCATTTTGATCATAGTCCTGAAACCCTCTTCTAGCCTTCAAGATTTTAGACTACACCATGGAAAGGTAAGTTGGTGAGCTCACTACACCTCAAAGCTAGTCTTGTGTTCTTGCTTTCTTAGTTTGGAGAGGAGAATGCTTGGTTAGTTAGAGTAGAGTCTTGAGAAATAAGGTGAGAGATTGTCACTGAAGTGACGTGTAACTTCTAAAACAATAAAATTCCATCCAAAGTCCCAATTATTCGTATATCCAAGGTTCCACGACTACGATCAATACAATCCAATTGTGTCGCTCCTTTGCATCTAGCACCTGCAAGCACATCAACAAGTCAAGAAGCTAGTAGATAAGAAGAGAAAATAAAAAAGACAACGAAGATCTTCACCTTCCCTTAGTTCCTCGTGCAACACACCTCTCACTCACACTCTCTCATTCACTCTCAACAATGGAGGCAAGATTATACAATAGAAGAAGAGAATAGAAAGCTCCAATAGTTGCACTAATATAATTGAGACTTGCCACCCTTGTATATACATAAATTAGGGTTAGGGTTGGATCACCTTTCTAGGATGGCGCACAGTTTTAGGATTAGGGTTTGCATCCCACTTTGCGTTTTAGGGTTTCCACTATTGTGAATAAGAATGTGCACCCTCTTTGGGGGTATCCTACTCATTTTATGGATTCTAGACTAGTCAATCGTCATTATATGCTTGTATCTTAGTCTAAATAAGCCAATTATATACTGATCTAATCACAAATCCATATGTGCAACTCACTCAACACATGTGTGTGACAAATACAACTTAAAGGATGATAAATATAATGTGTATAGGAGTGAGCCTGACTCTCACAAAATAATACATCCATGATAGTCTGGTGTCCATGAGTACAACAATAATACAAAGTGCCTAAAATAATACAATGAAGCCCTACAAAATTATAGTCATTTCAAAAAATAGTAGTCAATACTTTCACTTTGACCTTCTTTGACCTTAGCCTTCACAAAATAATGTTAACATTAGTCTCCTCCTAGATGAGTGCTAGTCCCATGGTACTCATGTCGTAGGTAGCATGCTTTAGCTTGCAGCAAAGAAGAAGAATACTAGAAACAACGAGTGAAGAACTAATCTTAATGGAGGAATAAATGATGCACATGAAGAACTTTTGTTAGTGAAGAATGATGTGTCAATGATAAAGAGTTGATTTTGAAGAAAATGATGCTCCTACCAATGCTATGGAGGATGTCCAAAAAAGATAAGACTCAATGATGAAAAATGATGGTAACAGGAATGATCAATGATGGCTTTGTGGAAGAAGAAATCATGAAATGAGATGGATATAGAGGCCACATGTTGATGGTTGTTCACTTCTTCAAATGGTCCTTTGCAAGAACCTACAAGCCAACTTGTGCCATCCTTAAGGGGCATGTCTAACTTTCTTGTGCAATGATTTTTGTGCATTCAAGAGCAATTGGAAGATATCCTGAAGTATTGTCCCACACTTGAGGATCTAGTTGGTGATCTGTTAATGTGTAGTGTAAAACTCAAGGTGATAGGTCTTTAGGATGTCCTACCCTTGATGTTCATTGAGATTATGTAGTGAGGAAAGGACTACAAGATTAGAGATGGCGCAAGCTGAAGCCACTGGACGCACATAAATTGACGACCCATAGGTGCAAATGAAATGTGAGTGCACCTAACTAATTAGGGAGATGCTTTTGTCTTTTATTTTATTTTATTTTTCTTTTGTTTTTTCTCAGCCTTTCCCTAGCTCAAAGCATGGGGTTGTATACTAGATTGTATGTGGCAAGAGCTATAAAGCACAATGCCTTGTTGTCATTGAAGGATATGCACATGTTGAGGATTTGTATGTTTGCTGATAAAGCAAGTTGCAACTCTTCCTATAGAAGTGGATGACCATTGAAAGTTGAAGTCAATGTATGTTTTTGTTGAAGAAATTGAGACATCATTGAGGATGGTTCTCTATTGTCTTTGCTGCATCATTGAACCTCCAAGAGGATCTTGGTGTGATTGATGTTTATATAGCTTAGGATATTCAAGGAAGCTACCATTGTTGATGATGGTGTCTTCCTGAGACCATAGCATTGAATCTACAAATATCTTCTATTATCCATGGTGTTGTCATCAAGTCTTGAATGTGCATGTCTTTGCTTTGCCATCTATGGTTTTCTTGCATTCAATTGGTGAAAATGTGAGAGTACCATGTAGTAGATGCAAAGTTAAAAGACATAAATAATTATTTTTTTATTTTTTATTTTAAAGAAGCATTTCATCATTATACCTTGAAAAAAAGTTGGAATCTCATACCTTGATTCTGCCAACACATGAAATGTAGCATTGTTTTAAATGTTAGAGGGTCTTTGGCTCTTGTTGGTGAAAGAAAAGAAAAATATATACAAGGAAACAAAGGGTAATTATATACAAGGGTCCATATTTTGTAGTTTTTGGGATCCGCATATCATAGAAATTTGGATTGTACTCCAACTTAGCAAAAGCATCCAAGTCATAGAATTTTGGATTATACTCCAACTCAGCAAAAGCATCCAAGTTTTTGGGATCCACATGTCATACAAATTTGGATTATACTCCAACTTAATGAAAGCATCCAAGTGAGTTGATTTTGTAGTTGGCCTCTGGAGTAGACATTCTACTTTAGAGGAATTAAATTTCTTGGCCAAATGAATAGCCATGATGTTGAGTGGTCAACAAACAAGGAAAGATTGGAGACTAGAAGGAGGGTTAGGTTTAGTAGGGCTTATCTAGAGGTGACTCTGAGCAACCTCCTTAGGGAGTTTAGTCATAAATGTATGCATATATCATGTGGGTTCAACATATTGGATTTTAAAATACCATTTTTATGCATTTTTTATATAGTGAACGGCTCCATGTAAAGGGGTTACTTACAAATTGAATATGAAAGGGTTATGTTTTATTAATGGAAAACTCACAGATAAGGATATTTACAAATAGCCCTTGAAACACACGTGGTACAGAGGGTATACGTATAGTGAACTCCTCGAGGCAACCTCCTTTGGAGCAATTCAGGGTTAAGTTGGCTTAAGTTGGTTGAATTGGTGGTGTGGGTTAGTAGTTATGGCCTTAGGCATTACAAGATATAGGTCTTATACCGATATTAAAAGTGACGAAAATGTTCATAAAAAAATTTACCCCCATCGTCGCAAAAAACGTCGTTATTGGCGATGCCATAGAATAGCCGGTACTGGCGTCATTATCAGCGTCACTATTTGTATTGGTATCACACTGATAGTGATGTAAATAGTGACGCTGATAACAGCGCTTTGCGACGCATTTTGCGATGCTAATAGCGATGCATGCAGTAAATTTGTGACGCTAATAGCGACGGTAACATGAAAAAAAATGCACTATGTGCTTTATTTGGGCCATACAAAATAGTTTTAGTAATGTGTAGAATGTTCGTGTAAATAAAGGCAAAGTGTACTTAAATCATAACACTGATACATGAAATAAATACATGATCATGTAATGAAAGCGATCGATACAATCATGGCAAGATACTACTACTACCATAGAAAATGTCTACATAGATCAGGTGACCAAAAAAGAAGAGTATGTGAGCTCGAAGGATCCAAGGGTGAGCTATAGATCCTCGCCATCAAAAACCTCGTCCCGCCGCAAAGGAGTATCAAACGAACTCTACATAAAAAGAAACAACTACACATCAATCCACCATACAATAATGCATTTTAATTAAACTTTGTAACTACAGACAAGAAAGATGAGTGACTTATAGGGCCGTCGCAGCCATACAATCGATCGATCAATATTGTGAAACCGTGCCTCTCTACATATCAAGTCTCAAGGCCGGTGAGATCGCGGTTTGCAATGGAGTGTTGCAAAGAAAACAAAATACAACTATTAGAAACACGATTGTCAATACAAAGGATATTGCAAAAAAAAAGAAGCAAGCAGAACAAAAGAAAAACTTACAAAGTCCTCCAAATATGTCCTGTGGCCGCCACTCCCAAGATGATGGACCACTCCGGCCTCTAGTCGTGCCCTCGCTGCCTCGTGATGTTGTCTGCAACGTCCTGAAGAATCTATAGCCTCCTCCTTGAGTTGGTGCCAGTCATCCACGTCTAGCCACTCGGGCTTTGAAGCCCCACTCTTGAGTGCCTTGCGTGCGTCCGATTGTCTGTGTGACATGTATGCATGCATGCATTCAATTATCCAGCCTGTAGAAAACCTATCTGCCCTACAGCTGGTATCGAAAACTCCTCATGCAAGGATGCTACCATGTAGTCCTTAATCCCCTCCGGTATGTTCTTCCAATGATCCAAGATGTGCTGCTGAAAAACTTGTTGACACAACTCTCTCATGCGAGCCATCACCCTCCTCCCCTCATCATTCATGATGATGGCTCATGACCTATCATCTATAAGGTAGGCATACCCCTCTGGGGTATGCCTAAGATGGGTTCTCTCCCACTTGCGACCACGCTCCTAGGCATATCTAGGAGACCCCTGTACATCTGGTGTACCTACCGGGGTAGTATCTCTTGGAGTAGCACCCATAGGGGTGCCACCTGCGGATGTCTGAGAAAAAACCGGAGTGATTAGAGTAGACGTCCCCATAGGTGTGACAGATCCCGGAGGTGACGCAACTCCAGCAAAAAGACGAAATGGAGACACTGTGTCGGTACCTCCATAGCAACCACCTGAGCCCCCTAGGTGTCCACTAGGGTTTACCGTATGGTACCACATGAGTGTAAGGGAGAGGGGTTATTTAAGGGAAGGAAGGTACATTTTATAAGGTAAGGTCTCATAAATAGGGGATAGATAAGGGGTATTTTCATATATTTGTCACGCAGATGACATCTCCTTAATACTACTAGTGAATCCCTTGTGCCTGAGCCACACTATCTCGAACCACCATGAGAGCGAGGAGCAACACCTGTATCTCGAGCCGACCGCCGGCTCACCGCATCCAGATCTCTTTAGCATCCCTCAAAACCACTCCCTCCGTCTGGCCCAAGTCTAGTGCATCGACCTCGTCTACTGAAAATTGAAGCATCAGAGCGTGCCGAAGTAGATCTAATGGAGCGGCCTGATGGTGTCCGAGATAGCTCCTGGTCCACCATATCTCTAAATCTCACTATCTGATCTAGAGACGTATGCATGAAGATCTCCTGTAGCTCCTCGTCACTCATTCTTGACTCATCGTGATGATCTAAAACTCCACAATGGTCACCTGCACAGACAAAAATTGATGTTAGCATAATCAATATAAATCATACAAAGCACGGTAATATAAATCTTAAAAAAATGATATGACTTAAAATGCATATCTTATGTACCCTTATAAGTCATTCGTCAACGAATTCAGTAGGTGAATGCTCCAAGTATGAAGTACCCTATGGTCCCATATCAATCTCTTGACACAACTCTGCATACACTGGAAGGTTGATAGACATGTCACCACAAAAGAATGAGTTCACCTCATTCTCAAAGAATTCTTGGACTCTTGTATTTCCATCATTGTTACCTGTTGTTGGCTCCTCTACATGCTCGAAGCTTTTGGTGGCCTCCACCCCTTGCAATATCGATCCTTCTATTTTCATACTATCCTCATCTATGCTCGAAACATCACTTTGATCATATACTCTCGTACTTTGAGGAGCTGAAGATATAACGAACCACCATCAAGGTTGTCGAGGGTTTGGATGGAAAATTACATGTTCACAATCACGTACAAGAGATATTTAACTATTGTGACATGTACCATATCGTAATACAATTAAAAAACACATGAGTTCTTGCACTTGTTCACAATGGGCCGGCAACACAAACTTTGTCGTGATGTTATGAGGACACAGTGTGAAAAAGTATGGAATGCATCATCATCTGACTTCTTTATTGATCTAGAGAGTCAATGTGATCTAAGCCATTAGTACTAGTGTGAGTTACATGGATTATCCAAAAATACTAGATTTTTGGATAATTTTAATCTATTTTTGATATTATTTATTGTAAAAATCCAAAAAAGTTAGAAAAAGCTTCTAGATTAGGATGGCATGCAAAAAGCTAGTTTCTTTTTCAGCCAATTAGGGGATTTTCATAAAAAAGACAGATTGACGAAAATCGCACGCATCACGATCACTATAAATAGGCTGAAAACTGTTAGATATGATCAATGCCCCACCCTCATTAGGTGCTACCAATGATCCATGGTGCTCAAAGTTGTAAGGCCCCCATTATGAGGAGAAGCCAAATGTGAGCCCGGACATTGGTTGAGTCCTGACTTGTATATCAGATGAGGTCTATGTGACCGGATGGCAAAAGAGGTGACTGTTGTGGGTCTAATCTTTGGGTTAGACGGAGTGGTTAAGCTGGTAGCAACTCGAGGCACATTGCATTGAGTTGCGTAGTAAGGGAGTTAAAAGGGGCCCCTATTGTGGGGTCCGGGGGCCGCGGAGCGGCCCCTGGCTGGGGGGTCCCAGGGGGGCCAGCGGCCCCCCTGGCGGGGGTCCGGGGGCAGCGCCCCCGGCCCGATGGTAAAGGGAATATTCCCTGGAATATTCCCTGGCCGACTAGTGGAGGCTCATATGGTAGGTCGGTCAGCAGGCCGACCTAACGACCTACGCGGGCTATAAAAGCTAAACCCCTTCGCAGCCATCTGACACTCATCTTTCACCCAGTCAGAGTTGTTGTTCCAGCTAGCCTTAAGCTCTTCGCCTATCTTCTGTCTAGATCGCCATCTAAGCTTCACTCAGTGGAAGCGCACGGGTGGACAGAGCCATCTTTGTATCAGTTGTTTGGAGTTAAAGAATTTTACCGATTCTCCTCTTATCTGTTGTGTACTCTCTATCTCTTTCTCAGATTCTGTTCGCTGCGCCGTGTAATATTTTACATGGTATCAGAGCCCAGGGGGCTCTAGAGATCGGAGAGCGTGCAAGAGGCAAAGGCTTCAACAGCAAAGAGAAACGATGTCGACTCCGGGAAGTAGTTCTGGCGCATCAGGAAGCGGTGCAGGAGGTGGTGCTGCTGTACCGGCTATTCAAACACTGAGGATTCGTCCACCAACCTTCAGCGAAGGCAAGTTAGAGGGTACAAACTACACCTTGTGGAAGTTCAAAATTACAACTATCCTTGATTCTTATGAGCTTCTGGAGACTGTGCTGGGGACTGACGCAGAACCACAGCCTATCCCCGACCCATCAAATCCTAGTGTGATGATTCCTCCGAATGCAGATCTTCTACGAGCTTGGAAACGAAGGAATGCAGATGCATTGTGTGCCTTAGTTACAAGCTGTTCTGACAGTGTTTTGACTCTGATTCAGCATACAACCAAAGCGTCAGAGGCTTGGAATGTACTAAGGAGTCAGTATGAAACACGAAACCAAACAAGGATTCAAAACTTGGAGAATCAACTAGCAGCGGAGAAGTTTGCTGAAGGAGAGACGGTTGAAGCATTCATCACTCGGATTAAGAATCTGCGCGACCAGATGGCTGGCGCTGGGATACAAAAGACTAGCGAAGAGCTAGCTCGGAGGTGTCTTCGGATTTGTCCACAAAAGTTTGATGGACTAGTAACTGCCCTTAATACTCAGGTGAGACCTCAAGCTTTGACTTTTGAGGAGTTTTGTGCATTATTAATGGAGGAGGAGTTGAGGCTGAAAGCCCGAGAAGGAAGCAACAATGGAGATGCTGCATTCTCTGCCAATGCAAAAGGCAAAGGTGTTTCCTCCACCAAAAATGATGGTGACAAAAAGAAAAAGGGCGGCAAGAAGAGGTTTCAAGGAGAGTGCTTCTACTGTAAGAAGAAAGGACATGCAATTGCAGATTGTCGTGTCAAGAAGGCAGATGAAAAGAATGGTACCCTTAAAACTAAAGGGAAAGAGACAGCCAATACGGCTGAAGCAGAGTTGGAATTATTCATGGCGACCATTGAGGAAGTGTGCTCCTCGGCGCAAGAAGAATCTACCACTGACTCTTGGGTGTTGGATAGTGGGGCCTCCCGTCACATGACCAACAAGAAAGGTCTATACAGTTCTATGCAGCCTCTACAAGAATCCATCACTGTGACGGTTGGAAATGATGCTAAATGCCCTGCTGCGGGCACAGGTACTATTTCTTTTGTTGCTGCAAATGGTGAAGTAAAAAAGCTTTCAAATGTGTTGTATGTTCCCGAAATCAGGAGAAATCTCTTATCAGTTGCTGCCATAACTGATCTTGGTCATGAAGTGAGGTTCAAGAAGACAGGTGCAGAAATTATTGATAGTGCTGGCACAATTGTTGGCAAAGGAGAAAGAAGGAACAACCTGTATGAGCTAAGTGCTCTTACAGCCACCGCTGGAGTGGGCACAAGTAAGCTTTGGCATGAAAGGTTTGGACACATCGGATTTGCAGTATTGAAGGAGATGCAAAAGCAAGGTATGGTTGCTCACCTACCTACAATAACTGAATTGAAGGAACCATGTGAAGCTTGTATGATGGGCAAGCAACAGAGAAAGGCATTTCCACAAGAAAGCAAGAATAGAGCACATGCTCCTCTAGAGTTGGTGCATGCTGACTTGTGTGGTAAGATGCCTACACAGGCCTTGGGGGGATCTTCTTATTTTATGTTGATTGTCGACGACTACAGTAGGAAGATGTGGGTGTACTTCCTTCGTGATAAGGCTCAAGCTTTTGGTAAGTTTAAAGAATGGCTAATACTTGTTGAGAATGAAACAGGGAAAAGTGTGAAGAAATTTAGAACAGATGGTGGTGGTGAGTTCAACTCAAAGGAGTTTGAAGGCTTTTGCAAGAGCAAAGGGATCAAGCGTCGATTGACGACGCCTCACACACCTCAGCAGAATGGTGTTGTGGAACGCAGGAATCGTACCATTGTGGAGATGGCAAGATGCATGCTAAAGGGCAAGGGATTGCCTAACCATTTTTGGGCTGAAGCTGTTAATACTGCAGTCTACATTCTAAATCGGAGCTACACAAAGGCTCTCAAGGGAAAAACACCTCATGAGGCTTACACTGGTAATAAACCATCTGTTTCACATTTCAGAATTTTTGGATGTGAATGTTATGCACATGTTCCAGATGAGAAGAGAAACAAGTTACAACCAAAAAGCAGAAAATGTATCTTCTTGGGTTATAGTGATGAGCAGAAGGCTTACAAGTTATATGACCAAGAGGCAAAGAAGATCATCGCGAGCCGTGATGTGGTGTTCAAGGAGGAGCCGCATACAGTGGAGGAGGAGAAGGCAAGGTCTTCCACTTTATCATCAAGCGAAGAAGTAGTCCACTATGAACCTGTCCCGAGAGCTATCCCTATCCTTAAGGAGGAGGAAGCATCATCTTCAGATGATGAGGAAAAAGTTCACCAACCTGACATCACCCCACCGGAAAAGCCATTGCCGCGCTGGGTGAAGCAGCTCTATGACCACAATAATCCTATGCCTGCATCTGTTGAGGAGAAGGCAGACGGACCAAGGAGGTCTCAGAGAATAGAGGAGCAAAGGAGGGCTTCTGCTCACATAGTCAACATGGCCTTGATGGTTGAGATTATGAGAGAAGTAAAGGAGCCAACTGACTTAGAAGAAGCACTTGCAGATCCATCATGGAAGGCTGCTATGCAGGCGGAGTATGACAGCATAATGAAGAATGACACTTGGGAGCTAGTGGATCGGCCAGCAAAGCGGAAGATTATTGGCACCAAGTGGATCTGGAAGGTAAAGTACAAGGCTGATGGTACCTTAGAAAAGTACAAAGCTAGACTGGTTGCCCAAGGATTTTCACAAGTTGAAGGGTTTGATTTTCAAGAGTCATTTGCCCCAACTGCCAGAATGACCACTATTCGCACGGTACTTGCAGTGGCTGCCCACAAGAAGTGGCCAGTGTACCAAATGGATGTTAAGTCAGCGTTCTTAAATGGTGACCTCAAGGAGGAGGTGTACGTGGCTCAGCCACCAGGGTTTGAGGCCCCCCATTCTGAGAACAAAGTGTGTAAACTGAAGAAGGCATTGTATGGGCTGAAACAAGCCCCCAGAGCATGGTACCAGCGGATAGATAGGTTCTTTTTAAACCTAAACTTCAAAAGATGTGCCTCAGATGCTAACTTGTATGTTTACAGGGATGGTAAAAAGTCTGTAGTGATTGTCCTATATGTGGACGACCTTCTTATTACAGGTGACTATGAAGATATGATCAACCAAACTCGAAAGGCTTTGAGTTTTGAGTTTGAAATGACAGACTTGGGCTTGCTGCACTATTGTTTGGGGATTGAAGTCTGGCAAGAGCCAGGAAAGATCTTCATCTCTCAGAAGAAGTATGCATGGGAGATCTTGAAGGCATTTGGTATGACCGAGTGCAAGGAGATAGCTACACCTATGGAGGTGAATGTAAAGTTATCCGTTGAGGATACATCAGCACTAGCAGACATTGGGAGGTATAGGAGGTTGGTCGGCAGTCTAATCTACTTGTGTAACACCAGACCAGATATCAGTTTTGCTGTTGGTGTTTTGAGCAGGTTCTCAAACAAACCTCATGAGAGTCATTGGAAGGCTGGGATGCGGGTGCTCAGATACTTGAAGAAAACTCTTGACTATGGTATCACATACAGTTTCGGAACTTCTCTTGTGGGGAACTGTGACTCAGATTGGGCAGGAGACATTGATTCCAGGAAGTCAGTTTCTGGTTATTGTTTCTCTTTGGGTTCAGGAATTTTCTCTTGGATTAGTAAGAAGCAACCAACAGTGGCATTGTCTTCTACCGAAGCAGAGTACAAGGCAGCTTGTTTTGCTGCATGTGAGGCCGTATGGTTGAGAAGGATTCTATGGCATATGGGAGTGCAGGATGAAGAACCAACTGTGCTGAGATGTGACAATCAGAGTTGCATCGCCATTGCCAAAAATCCAGTGTTTCATGCACGCACCAAACATATAGAGATCCAGTATCACTATGTGCGTGATTTGATGGAGGATGGGATAGTGGAATTGGTCTACTGTCCAACAGAGGAGAATGGAGCAGATATCTTCACCAAAGCACTTACGAAGGATCTGCTTCAAGTTCATCTTCAGAGACTCGGCATTGGGCCGAGGAGATAGTTCACCTATGGGTGGACATTGAGGGGGGGTGTTAGATATGATCAATGCCCCACCCTCATTAGGTGCTACCAATGATCCATGGTGCTCAAAGTTGTAAGGCCCCCATTATGAGGAGAAGCCAAATGTGAGCCCGGACATTGGTTGAGTCCTGACTTGTATATCAGATGAGGTCTATGTGACCGGATGGCAAAAGAGGTGACTGTTGTGGGTCTAATCTTTGGGTTAGACGGAGTGGTTAAGCTGGTAGCAACTCGAGGCACATTGCATTGAGTTGCGTAGTAAGGGAGTTAAAAGGGGCCCCTATTGTGGGGTCCGGGGGCCGCGGAAGCGGCCCCTGGCTGGGGGGTCCCAGGGGGGCCAGCGGCCCCCCTGGCGGGGGTCCGGGGGCAGCGCCCCCGGCCCGATGGTAAAGGGAATATTCCCTGGAATATTCCCTGGCCGACTAGTGGAGGCTCATATGGTAGGTCGGTCAGCAGGCCGACCTAACGACCTACGCGGGCTATAAAAGCTAAACCCCTTCGCAGCCATCTGACACTCATCTTTCACCCAGTCAGAGTTGTTGTTCCAGCTAGCCTTAAGCTCTTCGCCTATCTTCTGTCTAGATCGCCATCTAAGCTTCACTCAGTGGAAGCGCACGGGTGGACAGAGCCATCTTTGTATCAGTTGTTTGGAGTTAAAGAATTTTACCGATTCTCCTCTTATCTGTTGTGTACTCTCTATCTCTTTCTCAGATTCTGTTCGCTGCGCCGTGTAATATTTTACAAAACTGCAGATTGAACTGAAAGAAGAAGAAGAAGTGATCTAAGAGATCCGTCACCAGGTGGCTTGGGGTTTTAACCCCCTTTCGGAGCCAATAGAGCCATCAGATTTGGGTTCTAAGCAGCAGAGAAGGAGATCCGTGATCAAGTGTCTTGGGGTTTTACCCCCCTTTCGGAGTCAACAGAGCCATCAGATTTGGGTTCCAAGCAGCTGAGAAGGAGCTATAATTTTTATGCACGTTTTGTTCTACGAAGAAGCTCCAGGAGATCTAATGCCTGGAGATTGCTTCTGAGTAGTGCAAAGATTCCAAGTTCTTTCAATACACATTGATCCAATTCATTGTGATTTGTCTTTGTAGTATTTACCACTTGGGTATTCTCTATCTTCTCTTCCATCTCCTATCTCTACTTCCTTCTACTTCTGATCCCCAGTGGATTCGACCTTTCAACAAAAACCCCTCCGACATTGGTGAACCCGATGTGAAAGGTTGTCAAAAGAAGGAAAGACAAGATGGGAGAATCTTCGAATACATTCTCCAGTGATGTTTTGCAATAATTGGTGCAAACTATGAATATGCTTATGCAGATACAATAACAACAACAGGTGATGCAAGCTTCAGCTCAAATAGAAAGTGTTATGATGAATGCTTTGCAAGCAGTTGAGCATGAGGTGAAGTTATTCAATGGCAGAAATGTATCTGCATATGTACATACCTATGCTCAGAAGATGGAATTCTTTGGAGTGGCTCAATCTGCATGGAGCCGGTATTTTGTACGTGTTACTATTCATGAACTGAAAGCACAGATTATTGAATTATACTTGCAGGATGCAGACTGGGTAGCCTTCAAGAAGACACTCAAGGAAGAATTTTACATTGAGGACACTAGTTTGATTACGTGCAAGACTTTTCAAGAGTGGGTTTTTGTAACGTGCCCGCTCGTCTGCTTGTGGGACACGTCTTAGTAGCCCATCGAGAGAAGGGTCTAGAAAGCTCTGCTTCATAAGGAATGACACAGGGTTTGCAATTTAGGACTTCTGGAGTTTGCCCCGAGCGGAAGTGTCCAGCCGTTCCTGTTGAGAGAGAGAGAGAGAGTACGAGAGAGATACACAAGACATGCTCCCAAAGAATGATTCATCTTGATGTAGAGTTAGTATATATAGGTGAGACCCAAGTCAATGAGAGATGGATATGTATAGTGGTAACTTTGAGAAGAAATCGATCACCGAAATTTTATATCTCCAAACTCGTTTGAAGAATCTTCAATATAAGGTTGATACTTCTATGCACTCTCATATCGAGGCTTTTAGAGACATTATCAATCAGCTTGGTGCTGCCAGCGCTCCTGTTGCTAAAAATTAGATTGTTACTCAACTTCTTCATACCATCAAAGATTCTTTATATGACAATATCATCACTATTTTGTCTAACAAGGATGATATCCACTTTGACAAAGCATGTATATCTCTTATTGAATATTCTCAACGTCATGAGAATCATTTGGAAAAATCTGATGCTATTTTGGTCACTCGCAAACAAAGGGATTTTGATGCTACTTTTGTTGCTCGCAAGCGTCCCGCTTCACGTTTTCAGCAGGGTGGACGCCCTAATCAGGGTGATAAATCTTCTTGTCTTGCTTATCCTAACAAACATTGTTCTTATTGTGATAAGAAAGGCCATGTGGCTTCTGATTGCTAGGCACGTCAATATAATGAGGAGCATGGAGTTACTACAAAGCAACCTCGCTCATCCAAAAGTTTTCCTCGTGATTATTGTGCAAATACAGATCATCCATCTCGTCATTGTTATAAACGCAGATATGATGAAGAACGTTCTTGATCTTATATTGTTCAACAAACTACAACTGATGATGATCATACTCATCAGGAGCTCAATTTTGTCCAAATGATACACAGTCTTTGCTTAGTGCATTTCCTTACTTGCTTTGTGAGTCTACTAATTCTGATGATCATAAACCTCCTTCACCTCCAAAGAAGATTGATGAAAATTTGGAGATATATGACGATCTTCCTATTGAGATAGAGCATGGATTCTATTCTATTGAATATGATGTCTTTGATGATGCTATGTCTGTCCAAGAGGATCCAATATCGTATATGGAAGCTATCAATTCGTCTCAAAGGGATCAATGGCAAGAAGCTATGCAAGCTGAGTACGATTCTTTAATCTCCAAAGGTACATGGATTCTTACTGAACTCCCCCCAAATCGTGTTCCTATCAAATATAAATGGGTTTATAAAACCAA
The DNA here is from genome assembly GCF_053477565.2 of Lygodium microphyllum. NCBI lineage: Eukaryota > Viridiplantae > Streptophyta > Polypodiopsida > Schizaeales > Lygodiaceae > Lygodium > Lygodium microphyllum. Next base: position 49,340,357 of record NC_141144.1, read on the forward strand.
GACCAAAGTTGATGGCTCGTTTGATAAGTTCAAAGAACGACTTGTTGCAAAAGGTTACTCATAGATTGTAGGAGTAGATTATCAAGAAACATTTTCTCTCATTGTGTGCTCCACAACTGTTCGTATGCTTTTGGCTTTTGCAATACTATTTGATCTAGAAATTCACCAAATGGATGTTAAAACGGCTTTTCTCAATGGAGATCTTGAAGAAGAAATCTATATGGAGCAACCTGAAGGTTTTATGATTGCAGGAAAGGAGCATCTTGTATGCCAGCTTCATCGTGCATTATATGGATTAAAGCAAGCCTCTCATGCTTGGTATATTAAGATTGATCAATTCCTCACATCTAAAGGTTTTGTTGCATGTTTTGCTGACCCAAATCTTTACATCAAAAGGGAGGACAAATGTTTTATTATTCTTGCTCTATATGTTGATGATATTATTCTTGTGTCAAATAATATTGCTTTCTTGGATGCTATGAAGAAGCTTTTATCGACTGCATTTGAAATGGTGGATCTTGGTGAGATTCATTCTTGTTTGGGTATTCAAGTTCAACGACACCGACAACAAGGCATTCTTCTTCTTCTCCAGAAAAAGTTTATTAATGATATTGTTAAGAAGTTTGGGTTGACAAATGCGCACTCTGCCAACACTCCCATTCTTTCGAGCTCTACCAAGGGTACATCTACAACACGCAATGAAGAATCAGCCATTCATCAACCTTTTGCTAATCTTGTTGGTTGTCTTCAATTTATTGGTTTAAACACAAGACCAGATATTTTATTTGCAGCTAACTTTTTGGGACAGTATCTTTCTTTCCCTTCCACTATTCATTGGAGTGACGCAAAACGTATTCTTAAGTACCTCAATGGTACTAAGGAGTTTGGTCTTATTTATCGTCATTGAGAGGATTCTTCTTTATCTTCTTCAACTTCTCTTGACCTTATTAGATATACAGATGATAATTGAGCAAGTTCACATTTATCCATGCAATCTACAAGTGGGAATTGTTTCTTTGTAAATGGATGTTTGGTTTCTTGGTCCAGCAAGAAACAACGATGTGTTGCCGTTTCTACAACTGAGGCCGAATATATTGCTACATCATTAGCAGCTCGTGAGCTAGTTTGGCTTCGACAACTACTTGCAGATTTGGGACATCCTTCATCATCTAGTACACCTCTTCGATGTGACAACCAAAGTGCTATTAGTCTTACCAAAGACTATATACAACATAGTAAATCAAAGCATATTGCTATTCATTATCATTATGTTCGACATGAAGTCCGAAAAGGTTCCATTATGGTGGAGCATTGTCCCAGTGATCAAATGGTTGCAGACATCTTCACAAAAGCTCTTAGTAAAGCTCGCTTTAGTTCATTAAGACATGCACTTGGTATTGTTCCAAGTTCTTGTCTCACTAATTAAGGCATGTATCATTGTATTCAAGAAAACTTTATAGTACATTATTTTTGTATTGTTGGTATGTGTAGGGGCTCGAGTTTTTCCCTTGTTCTCCCCAAGGGTTTTTTCACTCGCAACCAGAGACCTTTGTTTGAGTGGGGATGTTACAACTATATATATCATCTCTCACTTGACTTAGGTCTCACCTGTCAAGATTGTGGGAGAGAAGGAAGGAGTCTCACTTGTAGCTTTCTTTCTTGCACAATGGGGGAATACACACAAAGGTGGAGGCTGAAAACAGTTTTCCTCTTCTTAGTTGTGTAAGCCAAAAAAACTCTAGTACATAGAAATAGAAGAACCCTATATATGGGTCTCAAACAAAACTCAAATATCTAAGGTGGCATACTAATTGAGCCACGAACTAGAGTAGATAAGGATAGCTGTCATCTAGCTATTATTCATGGGCGGTGTACCAACCGCATCTGCAATGACAAGTCGGTGACATAAATGCACAATGGTCACCCTGGCATATCATGAGTGGAGCTGGATATCTCAGCACTCCCCCTCAAGCTCAATCCCAATTCTTGCACAGTAAGCAGGTCTCTGAACTTGCGCAGCTTCTCTGCACCCAATGCCTTCGTAAATATGTCAGCTACCTGATCCTCTGTGCTGACATAAACTAGATCAATAAGACCTAGTAAAACCCTCTCCTGCACATAGTGATAATGCACCTCAATGTGCTTTGTTCTAGCATGATAGATTGCGTTATTTGCCAAGTGTATACTACTCATGTTGTCACAATAAATGACAACTGGCCCATTTGTAGGCTAATGCATATCATAAAGTAGCTTATGAAACCAAGCTACCTCACATGCAGCCATTGCTGCACCCCTGTACTCAGCCTCTGTGCTCGACAAGGCAACTGTAGGCTGTTTCTTGCTGCTCCAAGTGACTGCAGCACTCCCAAAAGAGAACACATATCCACTGGTAGATCGTCTATCAAAAATACTACCAGCCCAATCAGCATTTGTGTATCCATGCAACTGTAGCTGAACCCCAGTCTCATAAAATAGTCCATACTGCAATGTGGACTTCACATACCTGAGTATGCGTCTAGCCGCATCTAAATGCGGTTTCCTTCAAGCCTGCATAAACTGACTTACCAATCCAACAACATAGCTCAAATCTGGCATAGTAATAGTCATATAAATCAAACTTCCTACTATGCGTCTGTACATAGTAGGGTCTTCCAGAAGCTCACCTGCATCTGCGCTTAGCTTCACATTCTACTCCAAAGGAACTGAAATAGGCTTATAGCCTGTTATCCCATATTTGGACAGCATGTCCAATCCATACTGCCTCTGCAAGAGCCATATCCCACTTGGTGATCTAATCATCTCAATGCCCAGGAAATAACGCAACTCTCCCAAATCCTTCATCTCAAACTTCTACTTCAATAGCATTTTCACATAAAGGATATCTTCATCACTGTCACCTGTCATAATCAAATCATCAACATAAATGACAAGTAGCATAATACCTTTCTCTGTTTTTCTCACATAAAGTGAGAAATCTTCTTTGGAAATATGAAAGCCAATAGTGACAAGATACTGTCCTATCTTGTCAGACCATGCTCTAGGTGCTTGCTTCAAGCCATACAAGGCTTTCTTCAACCTGCAAACAAACTCAGGATGAACAATATGCACATAACCTGGTGGCTGCTCCATATATACCTCTTCTTGCAAATCACCATACAAGAATGCATTCTTTACATCCATATGATGTAAAGACCATTCCTTTGATGCAGCCATAGCAATGACTGCTCTTACGATTGCCATCCTTGCAACCAAACTGAATGTTTCTTCATAATCAATGCCATATGTTTGTGCATATCCCTTGACTACTAATCTTGCCTTGTATCTATTCATAGAACCATCTGCATTGTGCTTCACCTTATAAACCCACTTACAACCAATTGCATTCTTATCTTTAGGCAAAGGTACCAATTTCCATGTAGCATTTGCATCCAAGGCATCCATTTCTTCATCCATGGCTTTCTCCCATTTTTCTTTTTTCATGGCTTGCTCAAAAGAAGTGGGTTCTGGTTCCTGTATCACTTTGACCATATAGGCATAGTGAGTGGCTGTAAATCCATCATATTTTAGCCTATCCACAGGATACCTAGCTCTGGTAGACCTGCGCAAAGTAGGCTCACTTCCAGGTGCTCTCAAAACATCCCTAGTCTTCCTTACTCCTGGTGTAACAATAGAAGGAATACCCAACTCATCATCAATGCTCTGTTCTGAGCCACTGGATTCACCATCCACATAAGAGTGACCTGCATTCACATCAAACATGGGCTGATCTACCTTCTCTTTTCCTTTTGGTGATACATGCATACCACTATCTGTATTGTTTTGAGAAGATTCTCCTGATCTCAATCTGCCTGTCCATGGTGAAGAATGTGAACCACTGCTAGAGGACACTCCAGTTCCACTAATATTTTGTGACTGCTGCTGTGAATTTTGTGCAGCATTACCATTTTGTGCATCTACATCATCAATCACGTTTACTAGTTTATACCAGCTACTCATCTCATCAAAAACAACATCTCTGCTCACTGTAAACTTACGAGGAGAAGGGTTATAGCATCTATACCCTTTCTGCCTGCAGAGAGTAACCAATAAAGATGCACTTCTCAGCTTTTGGATCCAACTTGGATCTCAACTCATCTGGCACATGAACATAGGCAATGCAACCAAAAATCTTCAAATGAGAAATATCTGGCTTCCTACCAGTATACCTCTCCTCTGGAGTCATCCCATGTATTGCTGCAGTGGGAGTCCTGTTCATTATGTAGACTGCTGTAGCAACTGCTTCAGCCTAGTAAAAATCTGGCAAGTCTTTTTCGTTGAGCATGGCACGAGATACCTCTCCAATATGCCTATTTTTTCTTTCTACAATTCCATTTTGTCGTGGGGTATGACTACATGAATATTGCTGCTTTATGCCATGCTCCTGCAGGAACCTTGCAAACTCATTTGAGAGGTACTCTCCCCCTCCATCTGACCTTAGGCATTTTATTTGTAGGCCTGTTTCTTTTTCAACCATAGCTTTAAGAGTTTTGAAATGCCCAAAAACTTCACTTTTCTTTTTCATAAAATACACCCAAAATTTTCTACTATAGTCATCAATAAAAGTGACAAAATAATGACAGCCTCCAAGAGATGCAGCTTTAGTAGTCCACACATCAGAGTGGATTAATTCCAATAGCTTCTTACTCTCTTGAACATGTCTAGGAAATGGTTTCCTTGCCTGTTTTCCAAATTGACACGCTTCACATACCTTATGCATTTCTGCAACCTTGAATTTAGGCAATCCTGCAACAATATTTTGGGCTTGCATTGATTTAAGTCATTGTACATTAACATGACCAATGTGTTTATGCCAGATATCAATATCTGCAACTACACCGGTCCCATGTGCAAACATTGCTACACTCAATTCAGGCATGTCTGCATCCAATGTAAACATTCTGCCCTTCTTCTTTCCTTTTGCTATCAAGCGACCTTTATTTTTCATATCCTCAACAAAGTATCCATGAGAATTAAATTTGACCTGCAAGCCCTGCTCAACCATTTGAACAACAGAAACCAGGTTCTTGGTGATATTCGGGATATGAAATACATCCGACAGGTATTTCTTTTTCCCATCCTGCATAGACAAATGAATTTTTCCAATCTGCACAATAGGATGTGCAGTATCATCATCAATCTTCACAAATCCTGGTTTTTCCATTTTCCTTGCATCCTACATCCATTCTGCATGACCTGTCATGTGGTTTGATGCACCTGAGTCAACATACCACACATCGTTTCTTTCTTCTGCACTTGTCACAGAATTGGTCATGTGCTGCACAATAAACAAATGCTCATTTCTGTCATCACCCTGTCTACTAGAAGATGCATAATTCCCTTGTTGCAATTTTCCATTCATGATGTCATTCTGCTTTTTATAGCAGTCTTTAGCCATATGACCCATTTTACCACAGTAGTAGCATTCAACATTGCTGTTTGCATTTTGGCCTCTTTGCCATCCACCACGACCTCTTTGGCTCCCCCGGCCTCTAGAGTTACCACGTCCTCCTCCATAGGACTGGATTTCTTGAGTTTGCTGCATATTCTGATTTCTACCACGGCCTCCAGATCGGCATCCTCTACCTCTGCCTCTACCTCTTCCAGCATTTGAGTAGAAGATAGCTTCTTTTGAGGTTTCTCCTGAAGAAGATGCACCACCATTTCTCTGCTCCTCAGAAATTAGAAGAGCAATCAACTCCTCAAAATCAGGAAATCTTTCACGGACGGAAATGGATGTTCGGAACTGTGCATAATCCTTTCCTAGACCATTCAAGGTCACAGAAACTAAATCATCATCTTCCACTAGCAACCCAATGGAAGCAAGTGCATCTGCAATCTTCTTCACCTTCATGTGGTAGTCATTTATGCTCATACTTTCTCTTTGCACATTGTGCAACTCTTGCTTGAGTTGCATTTTCCTGGCTTGCGTATTTGTGCTATACATTTTTGACAAAGTATCCCATGCCTCCTTTGGCGTACTTGCATCTTCAATATGCACAATCATAGAGTCTGAAATGTTGATAGACAGCCAGTACATAACTTTCCTGGCTCTCTCATGCCATGCTTTGAATGCCTGCATTTGCTATTGATTGGGAACATCAAGAAGAAATAGTTCTTCTTCATTTCCTGCAACGAATTCCCAATATCCTTTTCCCATAAGGAAATTCGTCATTCTAAACTTCCATGCTTGGAAATTGTTCTTGTCAAGCTTTTCAGTGACAATCTGTGAAAGAGAATCAGACACCATTAAGAACACTGCAAAAAATTATGTCACTGCAAAGAACACAGCTTCAGCCTCACAAGGGCAAATCTACAAAACTGACGAAAGTGGTATTTGACCACAGAGTCACTTCCTAGTGACGATTTTGCATCAACAGGCAACAAGGATGATTCTTAACTCCCAATATCTCTGCGCACAGGCATATAATGCAATTTCTATAGTAACTTTTCATCGACCTGTAGAACAGTGGTCACACAGCATAAAACAGGGCCTTTTCCTGAGTGTGTGCAGAAAAGTTTTGCCTCCAAAACAAGCCCCGAAATGGCCTCAAATCAAAAAAACAGAGCAACCAAGGGCTAAAGCCCTTGCCGCAGCATATACTGCCATCTTGCTACACCGTGAAGGGCGTCTCAATCTGAGACAATGCACTCTTGCACTTTCTGGCTGTGCTACCTGCAGAGACTTGCTCCCAAAACAAAAAAATGAAAGCAACACTGGTCCTCTTACCAGAACACCGCAACTTGGCTTGCTTTCTTGAGCTTCTTACCATGAACAAGGCTCTGATACCATGTCAAGATTGTGGGAGAGAAGGAAGGAGTCTCACTTGTAGCTTTCTTGCTTGCACAATGGGGGAATACACACAAAGGTGGAGGCTGAAAACAGTTTTCCTCTTCTTAGTTGTGTAAGCCAAAAAAACTCTAGTACATAGAAATAGAAGAACCCTATATATGGGTCTCAAACCAAACTCAACTAACTAAGGTGGCATACTAACTGAGCCAAGAACTAGAGTAGATAAGGATAGCTGTCATCTAGCTATTATTCATGGGCGGTGTACCAACTGTATCTGCAATGACAAGTCGGTGACATAAATGCACAACGATCACCGTGGCATATCACGAGTGGAGCTCGATATCTCAACATCACCTATATATACTAATTCTACATCAATATGAATCATTCTTTAGGAGCATGTCTTGTATATCTCTCTCGTATTCTCTCTCTCTCTCTCAACAGTTCCCACTTAGGATCGACCTTAGGTCAGGGTTCCTCCCCTATCAACAAGGCCGCTAGGAAGAAGCTAGTGTCCATCTCTAGATGAACCACTTTGCGTAGAAACAATGGAATCAAAGCAGATTCATGCTGCACTTGGTTCATGGAGAATGGAAACAAGAGGGATGTGAAGCTCAATCTCCCTGCCATAAGGTCTAGTCCCATTCATTTTCCCTAAAACAGCATAAATCGGGACTCTAACCCTACTGATACTAGATCTTCATAGTCTTGTTATCTCGTCATCTGAGAAAAGTTCCCAGCTAGCTGGGACCACCCTTCTATACGACAGACCTAAGCCACGTCCACCGCACTTCCCTCAATTTTCTTTAATTATCTAATTACCTACCACATTACGTTTGACATGCAAAATCAGATTCCTTAATTAGTCAAATTAATCACGGGTTCCTTCATGTAACTTAGGCACGGATACAAAAATAATGTTTAGCAAGTTCCTTTTTTCCAATATCTGTTCTTTATTTATCATAATCATGGAATACATCCAATATCATACCTGAAGGCTATCCCAGCAATCTACAGGATTGTTGCTCCAAGTTTCGCCCGTTGACTAGTACACAGGCCTTGAGATCCCATCTCGAGTCATGTCGGCCTCTTATGCAGGATCCGAAGGAGGCAAGGGATTTACAGCCAGAGCCTCCGCTGGCACCCAAGCATCCTCTCGCTCCAAGCAGCACCCACGGAGAGACCTCTCGTGGTGGGTTAGGTCCATATACCCGGCACGGCTAACAACCCCTTTGGATAGGGCCACGCAGACAATCAGAGGTAACTGTTCATGCCTCTCCCTCCAGGCTTTTAACCTAAAGCATTAAGTGTTTTTCCTTGAATTAGTTCCTTGAGCATAGGAGATCAAATAATGTACCTAAGTGTACAATCACAAATATTTCGGAGGTCGTTTGTACGACCAACTCCTAAGGTGTGATTTTTTTTTCCCGGATGCTCCCAGTATCCGATCCTAGACCTTTTTCCTAGATGCTCCCAGCATTCGATCCTAGATCGTTCGCAACTTGGTGAGATCCCAATAGTCTCAAACAAGATTATGTAAGCAAATGTTCTTGGTAAGCTAACTTATTTTGACTTGCTCTTCCCCTTGGGTTTTACCTTATGGTATCTTAACCCTAACTCAAGCATTAGCTGGTCAATCAAGGCAACAGACATGCCTTATTCGCAAGCCAACCTAGGATCTTTTGTCCTTCCAGTTCTAACCAAGTTCTAACAACGACCACGACCACGACTACCACTACCACTACCACTATAATAAACAAGAAAAGAAAAAAAACAACAACCATGACCATAACCACGACTACCACTACGACTACGACTTCGACTACTACTACCACTATAATAAACAAGAAAAGAAGATTTAAAAAAAAACAACAACTACTACTACTACTACCACAATAAACAAGAAAATAAGAAAAAATAATTACTAATACTACTACTACTACAATAACAAAAAACAAGAAAACTAAATAACAATAAACAAGAAAAGAAAAAAATCTACTACTACTACTACTACTACAACAAACAACAATTAATTTCATTTTCTCTCTTCCTCTCCCTCCCTCACTCTCTCCTTTCTCTCTTTCTCTCCCTCTCTCGTTTCCTCTCCCTCCCTCACCCTCTCCCTCTCTTTCTCTCTTTCCCTATTAGGTTTAATGTTTTTTCTCTCTTTTTCTCTCTCCTCTCCCTATCTCATTTTTTCTCTCTCCTCCCCCTCTCTCATTTCCTTTTCTCTCTTTCTCTCCCTCTCTCGCTTCCTCTCCCTATTAGGTTTAATGTTTTTTCTCTCTTTTTCTCTCTCCTCTCCCTATCTCATTTTTTTCTCTCTCCTCCCCCTCTCTCATTTCCTTTTCTCTCTTTCTCTCCCTCTCTCGTTTCCTCTCCCTCCCTCACCCTCACCCTCTCTTTCTCTCTTTCCCTATTAGGTATATGGGTTTTTTCTCTCTTTTTCTCTCTCCTCTCCCTATCTCATTTTTTCTCTCTCCTCCCCCTCTCTCATTTCCTTTTCTCTCTTTCTCTCCCTCCCTCACCCTCACCCTCACCCTCTCTTTCTCTCTTTCCCTATCAAGTTTGATGTTTTTTCTCTCTTTTTCTCTCTCCTCTCCCTCTATCATTTTTTTTCTCTCTTTCTCTAATTTTTTATCCCTTTCTCATTTTTTTCTCTCTTTCTCTCCCTCTCTCATTTCCTTTCACTCCCTCACCCTCACTCTCTCTCTCTCTCTTTCCCTATTATGTTTAATGTTTTTTCTCTCTCCTCTCCCTCTCACATTTCCTTTTCTCTCTCCCTCTCCCTCTCTCACTCGCTCTCCCAACCTCACCCTCTCCCTCTCTTTCTCTCTTTCCCTATTAGGTTTAATGTTTTTTCTCTCTCCTCTCTCACTCTCTCATTTCCTCTCCCTCCCTTTTCTCTCTTTCTCTCCCTCTCTCATTTCCTCTCCCTCCCTCACCCTCACCCTCTGTTTCTCTCTTTCCCTATTAGGTTTAATGTTTTTTCTCTCTTTTTCTCTCTCCTCTCCCTCTCTCATTTCCTTTTCTCTCTTCCTCTCCCTCTCTCATTTCCTCTCCCTCCCTCATCCTCACCCTCACCCTCACCCTCACCCTCTCTTTTTCTCTCTCCCTATTATGTTTAACATTTTTTCTCTATTTTTTTCTCTCCTCTCCTTCTCTCATTTTTTTCTCTCTCCTCTCCCTCTCTCATTTCCTTTTGCTCTCTTCCTCTCCCTCTCTCATTTCTTCTCCCTCCCTCACCCTCTCCCTCTTTCTCTCTTCCCCTATTATGTTTAATATTTTTTCTCTCTTTTTCTCTCTCCTCTCCCTCTTTCATTTTATTTTCTCTCTTCCCCTCCCTCTCTCATTTCCTCTCCCTCCCTTACCCTCACCCTCTCCCTCTCTTTCTCTCTTTTCCTATTATGTTTAACATCTTTTCTCTCTTTTTCTCTCTCCTCTCATTCTCTCATTTCCTTTTGCTCTCTTCCTCTCCCTCTCTCATTTCTTTTCCCTCCCTCACTCTCTCCCTCTCTTTCTCTCTTTCCCTATTATATTTAATGTTTTTTCTCTCTTTTCCTCTCCCTCCCCCTCTCGTTCTCTCCTTCAATGTTTCCCTCTCCCTCTCTCATTTCCCTATTATGTTTAATGTCTCCCTCCCTCTCTCTCTCTACTTCTCCCTTTCCTTCTCTCATTTCCCTATTATGTTTAATGTCTCCCTCTCCCTCTCTCTCTCTCTCATTTCCTCTCCCTCCCTCTCCCTCCCCCTCCCCCTCTCTTTCTCTCTCTCTCCCTCTCCCTTTCCCTTTCCCGTTTCCTCCCTCTCTCATTTCCTCTCCCATTTTCTCCCTCTCTCATTTCCTTTCCCTCCCTCTCCCTCTCCCTCTCTTTCTCTCTCATTTCCTCTCCCTCTCTCAATACACACAAATTATACAAAAAACAAGTAAAAGAGAGAGAGAAAACTCCCTCTCCCTCTCTCATTTTCTCTCCCTCCCCCTCCCCCTCTCCCTCTCCCTCTCCCTCTCTTTCCCTCTCCCTCCCTCTCCCTCCCTCTCCCTCTCCCTTTCCCTCTTTCTCCCTTTCCCTCTTATTTCCTCTCCCTCGCTCAACACACACGAATTATATCTCATTTCCTCTCCCTCCCTCTCCCTCTCTTTCTCTCTCATTTCCTCTCCCTCTCTCAATACACATGGATTATACAAAAAACAAGTAAAAGAGAGAGAGAGAACTCCCTCTCCCGGTCCTTATGATGTGACAAAGTGTCTCCTAGAGCTTTGTACAAGTTCCTTAGAAAATTTCTAAGGCATTCCTTAGAAAATTTCTAAGGCATTTAAGTGCTTATTCCAACAAATTCATTCCAAAATATATCGTCTTTAAGACACTTGAGAAACTTTGAACATACAAGAGTGAGATGTGAAAAATTAGGCCTTCTTTTGTTCAAACAATATGCATGTGTGCAACAATTCCTCAAAGCATCACAATAATGTCAAGTTGGCATTAGAGGAGTGAAGGTCTTTGTAGAGGCTCGTGCTCAACCACCAAGACCCACTGACTTCTTATTGTTCAAGTGTTTCAAGCAAATACCTATGGCTATCTCTCACCTAGCTAACACACCTTCGATCTTACCAAGGTGTAGTAAGCTTACCTTAGTGCCCAAGTGAGTTGCCTCCTCCCTAAAGCACACTAGTAGCTCCACGATTTGTGATATGAGCTCAAACAACCTTAAGCCTCCACTTTCAAGCTCCATCCTCCACAGTCGTGTGCAAGAGAAGAGAATAGAAGAGAAAAGAAGAGAAGATAAAAAGAGGGGAGATGATGGAGATCTTCTTATCCTTGATCCCTGACCCTCACACACTCACTCCATCACACTCTCACAGTCCCTCTCTCAAGCACACACAAGCAAGCAAGAAGGAGAGAAGAAGATGAGTTCACTTTTCCACACACCAAAGAATGAGCTCCTCATTAACTTTTCAACTTTATATATAAAACCCTAAATCCCTTTTGGTTGGTCATCCCCTTATCCCCTTTCTTACATGACTGTAGGCCCTCTTTCCCATTGTCCTCCAATCTTTCTAGCTTCCTTCCTACCACCCATCTACCTTTACAAATTGCACAAGATGGAGCATGGAGTTCTTTCACAAAAAGTTTTAGGGGCACTTTGCACTTAAAAATGCACTTTTGCCTTTAACTTAGATTTTGAGGCCATCCTTGCACTTTCAATCGTTTCCCTTCATACTTCTTCCGTTGTGTCTGATTTCCTTCTAGGCCACCTCTTTTAGGTCTCAACTTGTGCTTTTCCACTTTTTCCACTTTCTTCTTATGCTAAGGTTAGAATTACCCCCTTCTAGCCTACTGCCAGTCCCAAGTCATTGATGGGTAGTAGTTTGAAGGTGGGATGGGTATAGCCAGATGGATTTTTTGAGTTGGTATAGCCCTTGCAAGGGATGGTGTTGGATGGACCGGCCCTTGAAACTGAAGATATAGTTGGGGTGGGTCCCTCCCTGACGTTGACCTTGAGTGGATCTGTCCCTTGAAATTGAAGATGGTATTGAATGGATCCCCCAGGGAGGTTGGAAAGGGGTGGATCTATATTTGAAATTTAAGATGGTGTTGGACAGATCCCCCTCTCACCCTCCGAGGTTGTGACAACATCATCCTTGAGAGAGCATCCTTCATTTTTGATAGGACCTCCCTCATCCTTGAGAGGACCTTGCCAAAGTAGTTGGAGCTCCACCACATTTGTTTAGAGATTGCCTTCTCTTCCACTATGCCTGCCTGAGAAGAATGAGCTTCTTCATTCACTTTTTGACCGGGGACTTCCTTGGTTTTTCTCTGCATCATGTGGGCTGCATGGTGATACATCGTGTGACATTACCTCCCCCCCCTAGATGGGTGCAAGTTTCATTATACTAGCAATTTCGAGTTGATGAAGATTTGGGGATTAAAAGGGCGATTGTGTGAGTTAATGAGGATGGGTCTCGTGGGAATTGGGGTCTTGGGAAGAGGCTGATAAACTAGTTGATGTGGTGGAGGCCAATAGCTCATTGTATGGATGATGGGGCCTCTGAAGTTGGTGAGTTGTAGCATTTGTAATTACCTTTGAAAAGAAAAGAAGGTGCACTACCTCGATTTGTGTCTACTTTATTGTGTGGTGCATTGTGCTCTTGCTAGTGTAACTAGGAGGTGGATCAGAACCACAGGCCCGCCTAGTTGTTGTCGCACACTTGAGGTGTGGTGCACGGCTTAGGGAGACAAGTCTAGTGTGACCTCCCTCGGTATGTCATGCCCTTGATGTTCCCTCAGCATGATGTGGGGAATCAAAATGGCTAGGGGGTTAGAGATGGTGTGAAATGTATGTAAATAACTCCTCTCAATGGTGGAGCCAAAAAAATTACCACACAATCAATACATGTACATATTTCAAAAAATAGTAGTGGGAGTCCATATTCATAAGGGAGACTTGCTTATTGTAGTAGCTTGATGAAGATTTCGAGGTCATTACAAGTTGCAATGAAGGAGAAGTTTAGCAAGTTAGTGAAAATTCTCACAAAATGACTTAATAATGGCATTAGTTCTAAGGGTTGGAACATGTAGGTGTTACTCATATTTGTGGCCTTTATATTCAAAATCATGGGAAATTTGTACATACTATGATTTCTTTCTTCTTAATCTTTAACATACCTTCATGGAAAGGGGAAATAGTGTCCATTTTCTCTCTCATCATCATGTGAGTAGAAATAAGCTTCCCATGACCTTTTGTTATTTAGGATGGGATATTACCACTTTGGGTACCCTAGCCATACTTCACTTGGCTTTCTCTTAATATATTTATCCTTGCTTCCCTATGCATGTTGAGACCTATGATAGGCTATGATAACTAGAGAGATGAGCAACTTCCTTGCTATGTTTTCAGTTGTATATGTGAGCAATCACATTGTGTGTAAGGGTAGCGTCTTCTAAGCCTATTTTCCTCATTCACCTTAAAGTTAAATACTACCATGGTGCTTGTTTTGTGTCATTATTGATACCTTTGCATAACTTATTTTGGACATTTCTTCTATTATTATGGTATAGTTCAAGGGAAATAGGATATACATTTTGGGACTATGCTCTTAAGGTTTACACCATGGTAACATATATTGCCTTTCACTCTTGATCTCATTTTTTTGTTGGTTATCCTTTAGGTTCATCTACATCAAACTATAGTGGTTCTAGTAGCTCTATCAGGGGAATCATGGGCATAGGTGACTCTATAGCCATAGAGGACTTGGATGGGGTGTTTCCAAACTTTGCCATAGACCCATAGCCTTTAACTCTTAATCCTCATATATTTTCTTAAGAAAATAATGGATCATATTTCTTTGTGTGCTCCTTGGTTATTAAATTTAATTCATGAATTCACTCCATGGTTTGTAGTTTTCCAAATCAACCCTAATTTAGCTTTGAGTTCTTTGAGAACTTTTGTTTATGAAGTGTGGGCCACTAACATAGCCTCTCTAATGAGTTCTTGTTGCTTAGTCATGACACATCTATATACATCCAATTTGATCTTATGATGATTCTCATTATACAATGCCATATCTAAATTAGTAGATATTCTCATTAGGATGCCTTTGTACAATCTCTAGGTTTCATTCTCACCAAGTCCCTATTTCTTATCAAGCTAATGGATTTGTATCATGCATGCTTGTATACATAGCTTTCCATTGGCCATGTATTTGCTGATGCTCTTGTCTTTCTCTCCTATGAAGTAATATTTTTTTCCTTATCTTGAGAAATTTAGATTGTGATCTCAATTAACTTATGATTAGCTTCTAGCAATTGTTTTTGTAACACCTTCACTTCTTCCTCCCTAATCCTCAATGTGCATCTCATCTAGTATTTGTGAAAGTTATTGTTTGGCCTTGATTACATTTGCCTTATCCCTTTTGATCTCTCTACACAATCACTCTAGGGCTCCTAATATAACTACTATGCTATGTCCTATAGGAGGCTCCCGTGTACTCTTTGAGAATTTGTTGGGGCATTGTCTTTTCTCTTGGTTTATTGTGAGAACATCCCATATATATTTTATCTTGGTGATGACTAGCTCAATTATTTGTGCTTACATATTCCCTATTTGATCATTAGTTCACAAAGTGTTGTTGAGTTAGATGATTGTGGTTCTTGTGTCACTTTTTCCTTTCCTTTCTTAGAGCTATTCTCTCTTTTATTGAGATGGAAAGCTTAACATGAGCAGATATTGATGATGAACCATTTAGTTTGATGGGTCCACACATCTACATTTAGCACGTTGGTGGCCATTATGATCTTCACATGGCAACTAACTTATTACTTATTATATTTGGTTTGTTATCCCTACATATAGCTATCATAGTTATAACACCACTCGATTAAGTATAGTCAATTATACACTATTTGACTTAGTAGTCATTTTTTATTATATTTCATCTTATTTATACTTTTAAATATTATATTATATAAGAAAAAAAGAAGAAAAAACCAATAAGAAAATATTTTGGTCTCCATCTCTCTTTTTGTGTTCTTGAGTGAGCTTGCTCTTGTATATATTCTATGTATTTGATGCATTATCTCAAGCTAGTCTCTCCACCATGCATCTCTTGACATGCTGTTAGAGCACCACCACTAAGAGAAACTAGTTTTAAAGGTTGAAGTAAAGGAGAATGAGAAAAGATTCAAGAAAGTAAGCAATTGGTGAGAAATTCTTCCATTCTCTCTCTCTTGTCCTTGGATGATATCTATGGAGGCATCAAAAGTAGGGCAAAGAAAAATTCTTAGATTTTGTTAATGGTATTTTGTCAAGGCTAAGGTCAAACAAAAGTCAAAGTGAAGGTACCAGCTATTATTTTTTTGAAGGATTATATTGTTGTGGATCTTTGTTGTATTATTTCAAGCATTTGTGCCTTATTGTTACACTCATGGATACTAGATTATCATGGATGTATTATTTTGTGAGAATCAGGCTCAATCTTGTGCAAATTGTATTTATCACCTAAAGTTGTAATTCCCACATCTGCATGTATTGCGTGGGTTGCACATATGGATTTGTGATTACATTAGTATAAGCTTGTTCTATTTGGACTAAGATACAAGTACACAATGAGGATTGACCAGTCTCAAACCCACAAAGTAGATAGGATGCTCAAAAGAGGGCGCAAATCCTAATTCATAGTGGTGGAAACCCTAAAATGCAGAGTTGATGCATACCCTAATCCTAAAATGATAAACCATCCTAGAGAGATGACCTAAACCCAATCCTAATTTGTGTCTATACAAGGGTGAGAGGTCTCAATTGTGTTGGATCCTTTTGATGTATCCATATAGTGGAAGTTCTATCAATGTAACTATTGAAGCTTTCTATTCTCTTCTTCTATTCTATAATCTTGCCTACATTGTCGAGAGTGAATGAGAGAGAGTGAGTGAGAGGTGTGTTGAGCAAGGGACTAAGGAAAGGTGAAGCTTTTCATCTTCTTTTTTATTTTCTCTTCTTATCTATTAGCTTCTTGACTTGTTGGTATGCTTGGTGGTGGATGCAAAGGAGTAACATCATTGGATCATTTTGATCATAGTCATGAAACCCTCTTCTAGCCTTCAAGATTTTAGACTACACCATGAAAAGGTAAGTTGGTGAGTTCACTACACCTCAAAGCTAGTCTTGTGTTCTTGCTTTCTTAGTTTGGAGAGGAGAATGCTTGGTTAGTTAGAGTAGAGTCTTGAGAAATAAGGTGAGAGATTGTCACTGAAGTGAGGTGTAACTTCTAAAACAATAAAATTTCATCCAAAGTCCCAATTACTAGTATACCGAAGGTTCCATGACTACGATCAATACAATCCAATTGCATTGCTCCTTTGCATCTAGCACCTGCAAGCACACCAACAAGTCAAGAAGCTAGTAGATAAGAAGAGAAAAAAAAAAGGCAACGAAGAGCTTCACCTTCCCTTAGTTCCTTGTGCACTGCACCTCTCACTCACACTCTCTCATTCACTCTCAACAATGGAGGCAAGATTATACAATAGAAGAAGAGAATAGAAAGCTCCAATAGTTACACTAATATAATTGAGACTTGCCACCCTTGTATATACATAAATTAGGGTTAGGGTTGGGTCACCTTTCTAGGATGGCGCACAGTTTTAGGATTAGGATTTGCATCTCACTTTGCATTTTAGGGTTTCCACTACTGTGAATAAGAATTTGCACCCTCTTTTGGGTGTCCTACTCATTTTATGGATTCTAGACTGGTCAATTGTAACGTGTCCACTTGTTATCATCAGGACACGTCTTAGCAGTCCATCGGAAAAGATGTCTAGAAAGCTCCGCCCGGCACTCTCATGGAATGTCATGGGGTTTGGGATCTAGGACTTTTCGCGTCTGCGACATAGCGGAAGTATTTTGACCGTTCCCACTTAGGATCGACCTGAATCACGGTTTTCCCTAATGGTCATTTCCTAAACGGCAATTAGCATCGAACCCAAGCAAACTACTTTATGTAGAAACGTCAGGTCCCAAGCGGATTCAAGCTGCACTTGGTTCAAGGAGAATGGGAAACGAGAGGGATGCAAGGCTTGACCTCTCTGCTATAAGGCATAGTCCCATTCCGTTCCCCTAAAACAACGTAAATCAGGATTATTATAACTTAGACTCTAGGTCAGCGCCCTTGCTGTTCGTGTCCTTTGAACGATCTTCTTGCTGTCCATCATGATTGAGAAAAGTTCCTGGCCAACCGGGACCACCCATCCGTAGGACGGACCCATGGCCACATCCATCGCACTTTCCTCAGGTTGTTTTAGTTATCTAATTACCTACCACATTTAGTTGGACATGCATCAATCAGTTTCCTTAATTAGCCCGTTAGGTACCGGTTCCTTCACGTAATCATAGCACTTGACATAGAAAAACAGTATCAAACAAGTTCCTTTTCAACAGGTTATCATATTTATCTTTGAAATACATTTATAAAATCTAGCTCGTAGGCTTATCCATAATTTGCTCAAAGGCTATCTAGCAATCCACAGGGATTACTAATCCAAGATTCCACCCATAGACTAGTATGCGGGCCTCGAGATCCAATCCCGAGTCACGTTGGCCTCTTGTGCAGGGCCCGGAAGGCGAGGGATTTACGGCCAAAGCCCCCCCTGGCACCCAAGTGTCCTCCTGCTCCAAGTAGCGCTCAATGGAGACACCTCTCGCAGCGGGTTTGGTCCACCTTCTCAGCACGGTTAACACCCCTTGGTTAGGGTTAGGCAGGCAGTCGGGGGTAACTGAAGTTGCCTCTCCCTTCAGGCCTTCAACCTGAAGCATTAGATATATTTTCATCCTTTAATTCTTTGAGCAAACAAAGCAAAACTGTGCTCTTTAAACTGTTACAAGCACAATCATTTCTAGTGGTCGTTATTTTTTGCCAACTGCTAAGGAGCGAATCCTTTTTTCTGAATGCATCCAGCACTCGATCCGGGATCAATTGCAACTTGGCAAGATCCCCAAGGGTTTGTTTGTTAACCCTTATATCCTTGGGTTAGGGCCGTACCCTACTAGCCCAACTTAACCAATACCTTAAGTTCTATTAGTAGTAAATATGTTATTCTAATTTATTGATTGGTCTTTTGCTTCCAAGCAAATATCTAATCCTTGTATCTTGGTTACTTTACCCAAGAAAGGTGCTAAATTAGGACGATTATTCATCCTCTTGCAAGATAAACTTGCGTAAGAATTTGCCAATCTCATTCCGAGGAATTGGCCATTCCCTTGTGATCAAATCACAAGATCATGTGACTCTGCAACTTGTTGCACAAGTGTCGCATCAAAACTATGGGACTATTTACCCAAATCGACTGGAGTCTTCTAATCACAAAATCATGATTAGATATAATAATCCGTTCCTGATTGCACTAGGCCGACATTGTCGATCCTAGGGTTCCAATTTCAAATCGAGTTTCATCCTTTTAGCGGCGATCCTTAGGGTAAAAACCCTAGATCGTCTCTCGCGGGTACGTCATATTGTCCCTACATTCCGTGAATGTTGGGCAAGTCTTTAGGGTATAAGAGTTTTAGCTTTGGCAATAAGAGCGACTAGGTCATGTCCTCAACATGCTAAATCCTAGTTAGCACTTGGGATATGTTGCATTGATTTAACCATTCCTAAATGAGTCCCTCGCAGTTTAGGTGTTTAGGTTAAACCAATTTACTTGTCTCTTCTTGAAGATAATTACGCTACCATTTTTGTAACCACATGATTCATTGCCTACATATGAGTAGATTTACAAACCCTAACTTTTTTGGTTAAGATCAAAGTGAATGTTAGGTTATGGCATAATTCCTATTGATCCGTTTATAACATGCAATCAAGATTCATGCTACTAAGCTTTAGGGTTTTATGTGAACCATGCAGCCTTTTTCTATCTTCGTTTCTAAATGAGGTATTCATATGTTGAATGAGCATTACACGAACTTTCGTAACTATTTACGTAGTTGATGGAGATTTAATGCCAATTGACTAGAGTTTAATCTACTTCATGCAGCTCAAGAGCTATTTCCATGCCTTGCAAATTCCTACGGATTATTAGCGACCTTCTTTTAATGAATCATTTCGAAGGAAAGATGCCTGATAATGCAACATGTGATTTATTCTTTCCATGCATAATCGAAGTGTACAACAATAATTTCAACTTTATAAAGATGGTCATTAGATAATCTAAGTTCATTACTTTGCAATGCATAAAAACCACTTGCTAGGAATGCATATAGATCTTATGCTTTTCTTTTTCATTCCTTTATTAATACAAATTACCGATTCTTTGATCGGAGACGTTATTTCCTTTAATTTAGCCAAGGTATTTCAATCAAAAAAGTGCATCCTAATTTTCGTAAATGAATCATGCACACTTGAATTATTACAACGTAAATCAAAATTAGGAAGAAAACCTGGACTTGTGGTGAAATGTCCACATGGATGCTAGGAGATGATACTCTTACGGTTGCGCATTGTGCCTTCTTAGGGGCCATCGCGAATTTGGACTTTTCGCTTTGGATGCAGATTTATGATCTTGGTTGTCTCCTTCGCACGTGAAACTCCCTTTGTGATTCGGCTTCCTTTATCGATTCCACCATCTTTCAAAATCGAGCTTTAGAAGGCCTTAAAGGCTGCCTCCACGAAGTAGGGAATGGCTTTAAAAGACTTGAAAGAGAAGGCTTTTAAAAGGAGACCAAGGTTATAAGGACCAATTGGGAAGGCTCATGGAAGTCCAAGGAAGGTAGTTTTAAATGGGCTTTGTGAAATGCTAAAAGGGGGAAAAAAGTTTAATTCCCGGGATAAGTCGAACTCTAAGGGGACTTGGGTGGGAATTTCAAGAAGAAGGGACTAAGGTGGAAATTTCGAGGAGAAAGGGGACTTGGGTGGAAACCTCACAGAAAGAGGGTTAGGTGGAAATTTCAAGGGAATGGATGCAAAAATCCCGAGGTTAAAAATGGCCAAAAAGGGACTTATATGAAACCCACGGGAAGGGGGGTTTTAAAATGGACTTGGTGGAAAAAGGAGGGAAAAGGGTGTAAAGATCGCCTATGAGGGGGTTAAATTTCGGGGGGTGGGGTTATAAAAACCCTCTTTGTAAAGGCAATAAGAAAGGGGGCTTAGATCCCTTCCCTTAGAAGCTTCCAAGAAGCTTCTTGGAAGCTTCTGAGCTTGTATACGTGGCGTGGAGAGGCTACGTGGAGAAAATGAGATGAGTTCGACTAGCGGCGTGTTGGCGGGTAGGGCCAAGATGAGGCTGTGGCAGAATTCAGTGGTAGCTCCTTCTTCATGGCGTCGATTCTCCTCCGACTCTCGTTCTCAGTCAGCGTTACACTGCCTTCTCTCTCACGGCCAGCAGTGTTACGACCCTCCTCTCTCACGGCCAGCCTTACGCCCTCTCTTCCAGCCCTCAAACTGCAGCCTGATGGCCCTCCCTTACTCCTCTCCACATAGGGTATTTATAGGTGAAGGGAGGGGAACCTCCCTCCCCCACGTGGCCTTACGCATGGTTATATCCCATCCGTGAGCTCCAGCAAGGAGCTTAATCATCCTTGCTATACCCCTCTCCTCCAGCACAGCAGTCAACTGGGGGAAAAGAGGGGATAATTTTAAAAAAATTTACCATAATTCAATATTATCTTTTTGGCCTCCTACCTGTTGAGATATCGAGCTCCACTCGTGATACGCCAGGGTGACCGTTGTATATTTATGTCACCGACTTGTCAGTTGCAGACGCGGTTGGTACACCGCCCATGAATAATAGCTACATGATAGCTATCCTTATCTACTCTAGTTCGTGGCTCAGTTAGTATGCCACCTTAGTTAGTTGAGTTTGGTTTGAGACCCATATATAGGGTTCTTCTATTTCTTTGTACTTGAGTTCTTTTGGCTTACACAACTAAGAAGAGGAAAACTGTTTTCAGCCTCCACCCTTGTGTGTCTTCCCCCATTGTGCAAGCAAGAAAGCTACAAGTGAGACTCCTTCCTTCTCTCCCACAATCTTGACATGGTATCAGAGCCTTGTTCGTGGTAAGGAGCTCAAGAAAGCAAGCCAAGCTCGCGGTGGTCTGGTAAGAGGAGCAGTGTTGCTTTCATTTCCTGTTTTGGGAGCAGATCTCTGCAGGTAGCACAGCCGGAAATTGCAGGAGTGCATTGTCTCAGGTTGAGACGCCCTTCGCGGTGAAGCAAGAGGGCAGTATATGCTGCGGGTAAGAGCTTTAGCCCTTGGCGACCTTGTTTTTTTGATTTGAGGCCATTTCGGGGCCTGTTTTGCAGACGGAAGTTTTCTGCACGCACTCAAGAAAAGGCTCAGTTTTATGCTGTGCGACCACTGTTCTACAAGTCGGTGAAAAGTTACTGTAGAAATTGCATCGTATGCTTGTGCGCGGAGACATTGGGAGTTTCAGAATCATCCTTGGTTCCTGTTTATGCAAAATCGTCACTAGGAAGTGACTGTGTGGTCAAATACCACTTTCGCCAGTTTTGCAGATTTGCCCTTGTGAGGGTGAAGCTGTGTTTTTTGCAGTGACAGAATTTCTTGCAGTATTCTGTAATGGCGTCTGATTCTCTTTCACAGATTGTCACTGAAAAGCTTGACAAGAACAACTTCCAGGCATGGAAGTTTAGAATGACGAATTTCCTTATGGGAAAAGGATATTGGGAATTTGTTGCAGGAAATGAAGAAGAACCAGTTCTTCCTGATGTTCCCAATCAACAACAAATGCAGGCATTTAAAACATGGCATGAGAGAGCCAGGAAAGTTATGTATTGCCTGTCTATCAGTATTTCAGACTCTATGATTGTGCATATTCAGGATGCAAGTACGCCAAAGGAGGCATGGGATACTTTGTCAAAAATGTATAGCACAAATACGCAAGCCAGGAAAATGCAGCTCAAGCAAGAGTTGCATAATGTGCAAAGAGAAAGTATGAGCATCAACGACTACCACATGAAGGTGAAGAAGATTGCAGATGCACTTGCTTCCATTGGGTCGCCAGTGGAAGATGATGATTTAGTTTCTGTGACCTTGAATGGTCTAGGAAAGGATTATGCGCAGTTTCGGACATCCATTTCCGTCCGTGAAAGATTTCCTGATTTTGAAGAGTTGATTGCTCTTCTAATTTCTGAGGAACAGAGAAATGGTGGTGCATCTTCTTCAGGAGGAACTTCAAAAGAAGCTGTCTTCTACTCAAATGCTGGAAGAGGTAGAGGAAGAGGTAGAGGAGGCCGATTTGGAGGCCGTGGTAGAAATCAGAATATGCAGCAAACTCAAGAAAACCAGTCCTATGGAGGAGGACGTGGTAACTCTAGAGGCAGGGGGAGCCAAAGAGGTCGTGGTGGATGGCAAAGAGGCCAAAATACAAACAGTAATGTTGAATGCTACTACTGTGGTAAAATGGGTCATATGGCTAAAGACTGCTATAAAAAGCAGAATGACATCATGAATGGAAAACTGCAACAAGGGAATTATGCATCTTCTAGTAGACAGGGTGATGACAGAAATGAGCATTTGTTCATGGTGCAGCACACGAACAATTCTGTGACAAGTGGAGAAGAAAGCAACGATGTATGGTATGTTGACTCAGGTGCATCAAACCATATGACAGGTCATGCAGAATGGATGGAGGATGCAAGGAAAATGGAAAAACCAGGATTTGTGGAGACTGGTGATGATACTGCACATCCTATTGTGCAGATAGGAAAAATTCCCTTGTCTATGCAGGATGGGAAAAAGAAATACCTATCCGATGTATTTCATGTCCCGAATATCACCAAGAATCTGGTTTCTGTTGGTCAAATGGTTGAGCAGGGCTTGCAGGTCAGATTTAATCCTCATGGATGCTTTGTTGAGGATATGAAAAATAAAGGTCGCTTGATAGCAAAAGGAAAGAAGAAGGGCAGAATGTTTACATTGGATGCAGACATGCCTGAATTGAGTGCAGCAATGTTTGCACATGGGACCGGTGTAGTTGCAGATATTGATATCTGGCATAAACGCATTGGTCATGTTAATGTACAGCGACTTAAATCAATGCAGGCCCAAAATATTGTTGCAGGATTGCCTAAGTTCAAGGTTGCAGAAATGCATAAGGTATGTGAAGCCTGTCAGTTTGGAAAACAGGCAAGGAAACCATTTCCTAGACATGTTCAAGAGAGTAAGAAGCCATTGGAATTAATCCACTCTGATGTGTGGACTACTAAAGCTGCATCTCTTGGAGGCTGTCATTATTTTGTTAGTTTTATTGATGACTATAGCAGAAAAGTTTGGGTGTATTTTATGAAAAAGAAAAGTGAAGTTTTTGGGCATTTCAAAACTCTTAAAGCTATGGTTGAAAAAGAAACAGGCTTGCAGATAAAATGCCTAAGGTCAGATGGAGGGGGAGAGTACCTCTCAAATGAGTTTGCAAAGTTCTTGCAGGAGCATGGCATAAAGCAGCAATATTCATGCAGTTATACCCCACAACAAAATGGAATTGCAGAAAGGAAAAACAGGCATATTGGAGAGGTATCTCGTGCCATGCTCAATGAAAAAGACTTGCCAGATTTTTATTGGGCTGAAGCAGTTGCTACAGCAGTCTACATAATGAACAGGACTCCCACTGCAGCAATACATGGAATGACTCCAGAGGAGAGGTATACTGGTAGGAAACCAGATATTTCTCATTTGAAAATTTTTGGTTGCATTGCCTATGTACATGTGCCAGATGAGCTGAGATCCAAGTTGGATCCAAAAGCTGAGAAGTGCATCTTTATTGGTTACTCTCTGCAGCAAAAAGGGTATAGATGCTATAACCCTTCTACTCGTAAGTTTACAGTGAGTAGAGATGTTGTTTTTGATGAGATGAGTAGCTGGTATAAACCAGTAAATGTGATTGATGATGAAGATGCACAAAATGGTAATGCTACACAGAATTCACAGCAGCAGTCACAAAATATTAGTGGACCTGGAGCGTCCTCTAGCAGTGGTTCACATTCTTCGCCATGGATAGGCAGATTGAGATCAGGAGAATCTTCTCAAAGCAATGCAGATAGTGGTATGCAGGTATCACGAAAAGGAAAAGAGAAGGTTGATCAGCCCATGTTTGATGTGAATGCAGGTCACTCTTATGTGGATGGTGAATCCAGTGGCTCAGAACAGAGCATTGATGATGAGTTGGGTATTCCTTCTATTGTTACACCTGGAGTAAGGAAGACCAGGTGAGAGCGGAATTTAGGTGACGGGAAGTGCTTAAAAATAGCTAAAAATTATGAAGATCAAGGGAAAAATATCCACCGTCAAAGGCGGCGGCTCGATCTAGGACGATTTTAAGCGCCAAAGTGCTTTAAAGGCGCCCGAGCGACACTTGTTGATTTTTCATAATTTTTCAGACAGTTGTGCGGGTTGACACAAGCTACTGGCCAATGCGGGATGCTAAGCCGGACGCCCAGGATTTTTCAGAGCTCAATTCGGAGTCCGGACAGGAAAATGGCCAAGGAAACGGTCAAGATATGAAAAGGTGGACACTTGGGAGGCCAAATTTGAGCATGCCTTTTGAGTTTGGACCCCCCCCAAAAAATTTATGCACCTTATGAAGCAAAAAACGTGGAGAGAGAATGAAGAGGCATGAAAAAACGTGGAAGAAGATGGCGCCCGAAAAATGCGCCATGAATGGATGAGAGGCATCATGGCTGCTGCAAACAACCCCCCCAATGGATTATGGGGCTTCATTTCCCTCTGTCTGTGGACTCTATCGCCGCCTCTCGCCCGAGAAATGGTGGTCTCTATGAAGAATTCTGATTTCAGTCTTTCTCTCTCCTCCCTCTCTCTCTTCTAAGAGGCAGTTCATGTGGGGAGAAGAAGGAAGAAGAAAGAATGATGGAGACTTGTCCGGCATGGACCGGATTGCTACACGGGCTGAGAATGGTGATTTGGGATGTTGCTGGACATGAAGTGTTGCTGTTTTCCAAATCTACAGCCATGGACACAAAACCCGAAACACGCGTTTAAGCGGTAAACCAAAAAATTACAAAGAAAATTTAGTGTTTTATGCTTTTGATTGATGGAATGCCGTTCATATGGACTAAGATTTGATTATGCTGCTGATTCTTCTGAGTTCTTACTGTTTATAACCAGAAATTATGAAAAACATGCATTTCATGGCTCGAAATAATGTCAAGAAACCCGAAAACCATGAAAAATGGGGAAAAACAAGGGTTTTGGGCGTATAAATGGGGAAAACCGTCGATACACATCAACTAATCTTTCAATTTTGTTTCAAATGAACTAAGGGCCACAGCCCACAAACTGGTTTTCATTTTCAGCAATTTAAAAAATACAAGAAAATGAAGAAAATGGGGAAAAATGATAAAAACACCATGAAAAATAGGGGAAAAATACATTTGGGGCTACGAAAAATATAGAAAAATAGGATTTATGTTTGTTGATGTATAGCAAGGCTGGGGCATGAAGTTATGCTTCAGTTCAGCCTTGTTTATATGTTTAGTGCGTGTTTCCTTCCTTTCTCCACATAAAATGACAAGGAAACCCTAAAAGAAATGAATGCAATGATGCACTATCAACGGGGAAGGGTAGAGTTGTGGAAAAATGGTTAAATGCCGTTGAGCATGAGGGATAATTTGCTGATTTTATATGCATTGCATCTAGGACGGAATAATAATGATAAAAATTAAAACCTAGTAGCACGAAGATCACTTCGGTGCTAGGTGTTGCAGCGAAGCACAAAGCGGTTAGAAAGAAAAGCATGAAAGAGATGTTTTGCACTTGCACGCTGCTGGTTTTTAAAATGTTTGAGCACTAGGCATCCACCTCTTTGCATGATCATTTAGAGGAAATTAAAAGTATCAGAGTTAGCTCCTGGATATGCATAGCAATTGTTTTCAGTAGGCCTGTGACCCACCGTTGAGAGTGTGAGGTTCCTATGCTGTAGGCTAGTCGTGGGATCATAAATGGGACAGCAAGTGAGGGAAATGGTACATTCCTGGATACGTTTATTTGGTACCTTGAGTGACGTTTGTGCGAAATGTCTAAATGTTGAGCGGCGCATCGAGGGGCCAATCCCCAAGGTGTAGGAGAGTCGCAGAGGGTTGACGGCATTCAGCCGTAGGAGGAACCCCATGTGCATGTGATTCGAGCCTTTTGGCTATGTGAAAGGGACTCCCTCTGAGGAGCAATATTGGGTTAGGATCAGTTGGACTACAACGTATTACAAACGCAATGTTTAGGAAGGCAGAGATTTTGATAGACGCTCCTGGCCGCGAGGCCGAGGGGGTTGTCTTGCGCATAGTGACGAGGTCCGGCTAGTGCATGAGCCAGTGCCGGCCCGTTTTTAGGTCCATTAGTGGTGCGTCTGCCGGGAGCTGCCGATAAGTGGTGGTCTCCGAATCTTGGTCTCATAAGGGACCTATTAGTTTTATTGGTCGATAGCCGCCTTGAAGCGGTGGATATCAAGTTAGTCTGATAAAAACTTTGGTCATTAGTATGACGGTGAATCCAAGAAATTCCCAACACCCAAAGGATACTTTGTCTATCTTGAACACTCTAGTGGGATCTTTAACACGTTGGGTGATTGACTATTTTACCCTTTGCCCTGAAAGTGATACCATGCTTGAGTTTGGGTCCCTATGGGAAAATACCCATGGAGATACCTCTAAGATTAATAGCCCATGGCGATTAGAGAAAAGGGAAAGTGAAAGTAATGTTAAGATGACACAGTCATCTATGATAATTCATGATGATAATGTCATAGAAAAGACTGTGACAATGATGGTTAATATGCACATAGGAGGACATGATGATTATGATCTAAAGATACATCCGATGCTAGTGCCCGACGCACTTGGGTACCGTAGTGTGATTGCCAAGATCCATGAAGCATTGGATGATGTCCATGTGTGTGGAAAACCATTGTTAGTAAGGAAGATTTCATTAGGACCTATCCTAAGTTTTAGCAAAGTGGTGGTAGATGAGAATAGGCTTACTAGAACACCACTAGCAGATGATGGGATAGATTCCCTATTGCATAGTGTTGGATTCCCTAAACCACTTTGTGAGTTGGTGGAAAAGGAAGTTCATGAAATTAGTGACTCTTCCACACCAGTAAAGGGGGAAATGGAAGAGGTCAAAGACCCTAATACACTGGTATTAGGTCAAGAGGAATACAAAGATTTTAATGACCCAGTCTTGATCCCAAAAGGGAGGACTAAATGTCCTCCTCTTTATAGGGATCTCTCAGTGTTTTATGGGTTGCCAAATGAGGATCCGATGATTCATTTAAGAGAATACGACCTAACTTGTATTGCAAGTGGGTTTGACGATATACATCGGATGCTTGTATTCCCAAGTACCCTAAAGGGGGAGGCAAGGAAATGGTATTGGAACCTCCCAAGAGGGTCGATCAAATCATTTGAGGAGTCTTGTGATAGATTTCTAGATGAGTATGAAAAGAAGCTCCCTATGATTCAGGTCTTGGGGCAGCTTATGCAGTTTAGACATGAGTCTTATCCTTCTGTTAAAGAGTATGCTAGAGCCTTTGATAGTATTCTTAGGCTTTGGCCAAGAAGAGCCAGTGCACTACCAGATGATGTGCTATGTGAGCTCTTTTTGAATGGCTTAGAGATTAATATGCAAATCCAAGTGGGACTGCAGAATCCTAAGTCATTAAGGGAAGCAAAAATGCATGCCATCGATTATGAGGGTCATATTCAGAAATGTTGGGAAAACTTTTGGAGTTTTCCCCACTCAGTACACGTGCATCCTAGCTTCCAACCATTTCTGCAAGAAGTCAGCTCACTTGTTGATACCAAGGCAGCCTATGAGGGGAACCTTAGTGGCCAAAATCTCAAAGCAGAAAATGGCCATCCTATGAGTAGTAATGACATGCCTCTCAGTGAACAGGTTCCAAGCCATGTAAGTCCCATTAGGGCTTGCAACACTTCCACGAGAGATAGTTGTGATGGAAATATGGATCGCACCAATGGGCCTATGAGTGTTGATAAGAATTTTGTGTGTGGTTCTAACTTTGTTACTAGTAAGGCTCTTGAGGGACCTTTGGTATTGGAATCATGCTTCCGGGTGGATGTTGTTCCTTCCAGTGAAAGCATGGTTCTTATGGAAGAAAATTTGCAGTATGGACGTAAACAAGTAAAGACATCTTTTGTAAAGAGGATGCAAAATGCTAAAAGTCCACCTGTGCTTCACAAAGGTCATAAGGATGTGAGGCCATTTAGCCATAGGGATAAGTTTGCATTGAGTTTGTTAGACCAGTGCAACAAATTGAGGGAGTGCAAGAATATTAAGGGAAATGTGAGATGGGTTTGGAGACCCAAAATCTCCAAAAGTATGGCAGGAGTGTCAGATGCAAGGCCAAGGATCCCATCTGGATATATTCTGTTGAACCCCCAAGAGGGTAAGATTGGATATACATCTGACCATATACACTGCCTTGGGACACACCCATGTGATATGCTTAGGCTTGAAGTTCTACCTAGTTTGGGTCCCAGCACTGATCTACGTGAAAACCCAAATAGGGGAGGTTTGAATGAGTACAAAGCTATGATTCTTTCTCCCAAAGGAGCCACTCAGCCGCTTGAACGACTAGGTTATTCGGATTACAATAAATGTGGGACATGCGAGCCCACTAAGGTTGTTCATTCAGCTCATAGTGCCCAAGAAGGGATCGGTCTTATTGATGAGTTATTTGTGGAAAGACTTGGACTTGTAGCTCTACAAGACGAAAACCATAAGATTAAAAAGAAAAAAAAGGAAAAAAAATAGGAAAAAAAATACACGATCAAGCTTTTAGCTAACTTGCATGAGTAGCATGGGGCTAGTCGACCTATGATATGCTATCTTTGGCACCTTGGGTAGTCTGAGAGGGTGTGATGTATATGCCAAGGACATCAATATTACGTGGACTAAAATGACCTATCTAGTTTTAAGCTAGGAAGGCTAGTTGCTTTGGATATTACCTCCCGATTTTGTTAGGCCAAGAGGGCCGATTTAGTTTTGTAGTGAAGTATTTTATTTCATTAGGCCAAGAGGGCCATTTCCCTGTCTAGTGCGGGTGCGTTTAATTGGGTTTTTGTTTAGTGTTGTGCTGGACAGGTTTTGCGGGTTGTGGAATTTGGTGGAGCCTGGAGGAGCCTTTGCTGCGATGGAAGCTTCTTGTGGCCAATCCAGGTGATAGCTCTCCTTTACGAGTACCTTTCTTTCCTGTTATATGTGTATTTGTACTTGTCGAGGGGGCACCTTTTTGTTGGGAACCGGCAACCAAGGCATGAAGTCCCAGGTTTAGGCTACGTATGTTTGAGGGAGGTCGGAGTAGTCATTGCCTCCTGTAAAGACATTGTTAGACATTGAAAGATCTGTTTTAGAAGGAAGTCCTAGTGGCTCTGTTCTGCTAACCTGCTAGGCAGCCGTTCTAGGAGTTCTTGTTAGTAGTGAGGCAGTTAGAGAAGCCTGCTAGAAGATAATAATAATGATGCCAAGAAATCCTGAATATCCCAAAAGATGAATATAAATACGAAGGTGTGTAAAAAGGGGTTCTAACCCCTATCAAAGAAGAGGAGAAAAGAAATGAAAATATATAAGCAGTTGATCATTGCCTTGCGAAGGCCTGGTAGGTTCCTGGGGACGAGTCAGACCCGGGGCCGATACCTTGTCTTCCTAGGGGTGGCTTCTTGCTGGAAAAAATAATATCAAAACCAGGAAGGTTGGAGCGAAAATAAAAGTGAGCGTTAGAAAAGGATTAAGTGTCGCCTTGCGAGGGCTTGGTAGGTTCTTGGGTGCCGAGACAAGTCCTGAGACCGATGCCCTGTTCTCCTTGGGTCACTACGCTCAGCTCCCTCCTTTTTACATGCCCAAGTATGTTCATCCAATCAAAACCCTCAAAGAAGAGATATACTGAAAGAAAATATCCTTTACTCAGGCTATAGGAGTCCTCGCCTTGTAGGAGCTCCTAGTTGTGTTGTCTTTAGTTGGTCAGTAGTTCAGACTACCACTTAGGGCAACTTCTTTGATAGGTTTTTTAGTTTGGCTGTGTTGGAGCAGCTGGTTAGTGACTTGCTTCGGATCTTCTATTAGATGATGCTAGGCCCACTCCTTGTGGATGTCATGCTTTGGTTCTGTCCAGGGGTAGGGGGAGCATTGTGCTGAGTTTTATGATGATAATTGTTTTGTATCAGTTTGATGCTTCTTTGGTTGTTTATGTGCAGACATGTTCGTGGATTCGACGGGCTGAGTCGCCCTATCCCGTGGTCGCCAATGAGAGCGGAATTTAGGTGACGGGAAGTGCTTAAAAATAGCTAAAAATTATGAAGATCAAGGGAAAAATATCCACCGTCAAAGGCGGCGGCTCGATCTAGGACGATTTTAAGCGCCAAAGTGCTTTAAAGGCGCCCGAGCGACACTTGTTGATTTTTCATAATTTTTCAGACAGTTGTGCGGGTTGACACAAGCTACTGGCCAATGCGGGATGCTAAGCCGGACGCCCAGGATTTTTCAGAGCTCAATTCGGAGTCCGGACAGGAAAATGGCCAAGGAAACGGTCAAGATATGAAAAGGTGGACACTTGGGAGGCCAAATTTGAGCATGCCTTTTGAGTTTGGACCCCCCCCAAAAAATTTATGCACCTTATGAAGCAAAAAACGTGGAGAGAGAATGAAGAGACATGAAAAAACGTGGAAGAAGATGGCGCCCGAAAAATGCGCCATGAATGGATGAGAGGCATCATGGCTGCTGCAAACAACCCCCCCAATGGATTATGGGGCTTCATTTCCCTCTGTCTGTGGACTCTATCGCCGCCTCTCGCCCGAGAAATGGTGGTCTCTATGAAGAATTCTGATTTCAGTCTTTCTCTCTCCTCCCTCTCTCTCTTCTAAGAGGCAGTTCATGTGGGGAGAAGAAGGAAGAAGAAAGAATGATGGAGACTTGTCCGGCATGGACCGGATTGCTACACGGGCTGAGAATGGTGATTTGGGATGTTGCTGGACATGAAGTGTTGCTGTTTTCCAAATCTACAGCCATGGACACAAAACCCGAAACACGCATTTAAGCGGTAAACCAAAAAATTACAAAGAAAATTTAGTGTTTTATGCTTTTGATTGATGGAATGCCGTTCATATGGACTAAGATTTGATTATGCTGCTGATTCTTCTGAGTTCTTACTGTTTATAACCAGAAATTATGAAAAACATGCATTTCATGGCTCGAAATAATGTCAAGAAACCCGAAAACCATGAAAAATGGGGAAAAACAAGGGTTTTGGGCGTATAAATGGGGAAAACCGTCGATACACATCAACTAATCTTTCAATTTTGTTGCAAATGAACTAAGGGCCACAGCCCACAAACTGGTTTTCATTTTCAGCAATTTAAAAAATACAAGAAAATGAAGAAAATGGGGAAAAATGATAAAAACACCATGAAAAATAGGGGAAAAATACATTTGGGGCTACGAAAAATATAGAAAAATAGGATTTATGTTTGTTGATGTATAGCAAGGCTGGGGCATGAAGTTATGCTTCAGTTCAGCCTTGTTTATATGTTTAGTGCGTGTTTCCTTCCTTTCTCCACATAAAATGACAAGGAAATCCTAAAAGAAATGAATGCAATGATGCACTATCAACGGGGAAGGGTAGAGTTGTGGAAAAATGGTTAAATGCCGTTGAGCATGAGGGATAATTTGCTGATTTTATATGCATTGCATCTAGGACGGAATAATAATGATAAAAATTAAAACCTAGTAGCACGAAGATCACTTCGGTGCTAGGTGTTGCAGCGAAGCACAAAGCGGTTAGAAAGAAAAGCATGAAAGAGATGTTTTGCACTTGCACGCTGCTGGTTTTTAAAATGTTTGAGCACTAGGCATCCACCTCTTTGCATGATCATTTAGAGGAAATTAAAAGTATCAGAGTTAGCTCCTGGATATGCATAGCAATTGTTTTCAGTAGGCCTGTGACCCACCGTTGAGAGTGTGAGGTTCCTATGCTGTAGGCTAGTCGTGGGATCATAAATGGGACAGCAAGTGAGGGAAATGGTACATTCCTGGATACGTTTATTTGGTACCTTGAGTGACGTTTGTGCGAAATGTCTAAATGTTGAGCGGCGCATCGAGGGGCCAATCCCCAAGGTGTAGGAGAGTCGCAGAGGGTTGACGGCATTCAGCCGTAGGAGGAACCCCATGTGCATGTGATTCGAGCCTTTTGGCTATGTGAAAGGGACTCCCTCTGAGGAGCAATATTGGGTTAGGATCAGTTGGACTACAACGTATTACAAACGCAATGTTTAGGAAGGCAGAGATTTTGATAGACGCTCCTGGCCGCGAGGCCGAGGGGGTTGTCTTGCGCATAGTGACGAGGTCCGGCTAGTGCATGAGCCAGTGCCGGCCCGTTTTTAGGTCCATTACCAGGGATGTTTTGAGAGCACCTGGGAGTGAACCTACTTTGCACAGGTCTACAAGAGCTAGGTATCCTGTGGATAGGCTGAAATATGATGGATTTACAGCCATTCACTATGCATATATGGTCAAAGTGATACAGGAACCAGAACCCACATCTTTTGAGCAAGCCATGGGAAAAGAAAAATGGGAGAAAGCCATGGATGAAGAAATGGATGCCTTGGAAGCAAATGCTATATGGGAGTTAGTACCTTTGCCTAAAGGTAAGAATGCAATTGGCTGTAAGTGGGTTTATAAGGTGAAGCACAATGCTGATGGTTCTGTGGACAGATACAAGGCAAGATTAGTAGTCAAGGGGTATGCACAAACATATGGCATTGACTATGAAGAAACATTTAGTCCGGTTGCAAGGATGGCAACCGTAAGAGCAGTCATTGCTATGGCTGCATCAAAGGGATGGTCTTTACATCAGATGGATGTAAAGAATGCCTTCTTGCATGGTGATTTGCAAGAAGAGGTCTATATGGAGCAGCCACCAGGTTATGTGCATGATGTTCATCCTGAGTTTGTTTGCAGGTTGAAGAAAGCCTTGTATGGCTTGAAGCAAGCACCTAGAGCATGGTCTGACAAGATAGGACAGTATCTTGTCACTATTGGCTTTCAGATTTCCAATGCAGATTTCTCACTTTATGTGAGAAAAACAGAGAAAGGTATTATGCTACTTGTCATTTATGTTGATGATTTGATTATGACAGGTGACAGTGATGAAGATATCCTTCATGTGAAAATGCTATTGAAGCAGAAGTTTGAGATGAAGGATTTGGGAGAGCTGCGTTATTTCTTGGGCATTGAGGTGATTAGATCACCAAGTGGGATACAGCTCTTGCAGAGGCAGTATGGATTGGACATGCTGTCCAAATATGGGATGACAGGCTGTAAGCCTATTTCAGTTCCTTTGGAGCAGAATGTGAAGCTGAGCGCAGATGCAGGTGAGCTTCTGGAAGACCCTACTATGTACAGACGCATAGTAGGAAGCTTGATTTATATGACTATTACCAGGCCAGATTTGAGCTATGTTGTTGGATTGGTAAGTCAGTTTATGCAGGCTCCAAGGAAACCACATTTGGATGCGGCTAGACGCATACTCAGGTATGTGAAGTCCACATTGCAGTATGGACTATTTTATGAGACTGGGGTTCAGATACAGTTGCATGGATACACTGATGCTGATTGGGCTGGTAGCATTTCTGATAGACGATCTACCAGTGGATATGTGTTCTCTTTTGGGAGTGCTGCAGTCACTTGGAGCAGCAAGAAACAGCCTACAGTTGCCTTGTCGAGCACAGAGGCTGAGTACAGGGGTGCAGCAATGGCTGCATGTGAGGTAGCTTGGTTGCATAAGCTACTTTATGATATGCATCAGTCTACAGATGGGCCAGTTGTCATTTATTGTGACAACATGAGTAGTATACACTTGGCAAATAACCCAGTCTATCATGCTAGAACAAAGCACATTGAGGTGCATTATCACTATGTGCGAGAGAGGGTTTTACTAGGTCTTATTGATCTAGTTTATGTCAGCACAGAGGATCAGGTAGCTGACATATTCACGAAGGCATTGGGCGCAGAGAAGCTACGCAAGTTCAGAGATCTGCTTGGTGTGCAGGAATTGGGATTGAGCTCGAGGGGGAGTGTTGAGATATCGAGCTCCACTCGTGATACGCCAGGGTGACCGTTGTATATTTATGTCACCGACTTGTCAGTTGCAGACGCGGTTGGTACACCGCCCATGAATAATAGCTACATGATAGCTATCCTTATCTACTCTAGTTCGTGGCTCAGTTAGTATGCCACCTTAGTTAGTTGAGTTTGGTTTGAGACCCATATATAGGGTTCTTCTATTTCTTTGTACTTGAGTTCTTTTGGCTTACACAACTAAGAAGAGGAAAACTGTTTTCAGCCTCCACCCTTGTGTGTCTTCCCCCATTGTGCAAGCAAGAAAGCTACAAGTGAGACTCCTTCCTTCTCTCCCACAATCTTGACACTACCAAGAGGAAGTTCCCATGTAAATAAACGGGTTTTTTTTTTCTTTTGACTCGTTTATGCAAGTGGACATCAAGATACATTGTGTATAATTTGAAAATCGCACCGTCAGTATTTTTTATGCTAGAATTCCCTTGCATGAGTATCACGCAGGTTAGAAATATTATCAACAGAAATATTACATCAATCCTTATTATATGCTTGTATCTTAGTCTAAATAAACCAAGAATATACTGATCTAATCACAAATCCATATGTGCAATCCACTCAACACATGTGTGTGACAAATACAACTTAAAGGGTGATAAATACAATGTGTATAGGAGTGAGCCCGACTCTCACAAAATAATACATCCATGATAATCTAGTGTCCATGAGTACAACAATAATACAAAGTGCCTAAAATAATACAATGAAGCCCTACAAAATTATAGTCCTTTCAAAAAATAGTAGTCAATACTTTCACTTTGACCTTCTTTGACCTTAGCCTTCACAAAATAATGTTAACATTAGTCTCCTCCTAGACGAGTGCTAGTCCCATGTTACTCATGTCGTAGGTAGCATGCTTTAGCTTGCAGCAAAGACACAGAATACTAGAAACAACAAATGAAGAAGTAGTCTTGATGGAGGAATAAATGATGCAGATGAAGAACTTTTGTTAATGAAGAATGATGTGTCAATGATGAAGAGTTGATTTTGAAGAAAACGATGCTCCTACCAATGCTATGGAGGATGTCCAAAAGATAAGAATCAATGATGAAAAATGATGGTAACAGGAATGATCAATGATGGCTTTGTGGAAGAAGAAATCATGAAATGAGAAGGATATAGAGGCCACGTGCTGATGGTTCTTCACTTCTTCAAATGCTCCTTAGCAAGAACCTACAAGCCAACTTGTGCCATCCTTAAGGGGCATGTCTAACTTTCTTGTGCAATGATTTTTGTGCATTCAAGAGCAATTGGAAGATATCCTGAAGTATTGTCCCACACTTGAGGATCTAGTTGGTGATCTGTTAATGTGCAGTGTAAAACTCAAGGTGATAGGTCTTTAGGATGTCCTACCCTTGATGTTCATTGAGATTATGTAGTGAGGAAAGGACTACAAGATTAGAGATGGCGCAAGCTGAAGCCACTGGATGCACATAAATTGACGACCCATAGGTGCAATGAAATGTGAGTGCACCTAACTAATCAGGGAGATGTTTTTGTCTTTTATTTTTATTTTGTTTTTTCTCAGTCTTTCCCTAGCTCAAAGCATGGGGTTGTATACTAGATTGTATCCATGAAGATTGAAGCTTGTGGCAAGAACTATAAAGCACAATGCCTTGTTGTCATTGAAGGATATGCACATGTTGAGGATTTGTATGTTTGTTGATAAAGCAAGTTGCAACTCTTCCTATAGAAGTGGACGACCATTGAAAGTTGAAGTCAAAGTATGTTTTTGTTGAAGAAATCGTGACATCATTGAGGATGGTTCTCTATTGTCTTTGTTGCATCATTGAACCTCCAAGAGGATCTTGGTGTCATTGATGTTTCTATAGCTTAGGATATTCAAGGAGGCTACCATTGTTGATGATGGTGTCTTCATGAGACCATAGCATTGAATCTACAAATATCTTCTATTATCCATGGTGTTGTCATCAAGTCTTGAATGTGCATGTCTTTGCTTTGCCATCTATGGTTTTCTTGCATTCAATTGGTGAAAATGTGAGAGTACCATGTAGTAGATGCAAAGTTAAAAGACATAAATAATTATTTTTTTATTTTTTATTTTAAAGAAATATTTCATCATTATACCTTGAAAAAAAAGTTGGAATCTCATACCTTGATTTTGCCATCACATGAAATGTAGCATTGTTTTAAATGTTAGAGGGTCTTTGGCTCTTGTTGGTGCAAGAAAAGACAAATATATACAAGGAAACAAAGGTTAATTATATACAAGGATCCGTATTTTGTAGTTTTTGGGATCCACATATCATAGAAATTTGGATTATACTCCAACTTAGCAAAAAGCATCCAAGTCATAGAATTTTGGATTATACTCCAACTTAGCAAAAGCATCCAAGTTTTTGGGATCCACATGTCATACAAATTTGGATTATACTCCAACTTAACGAAAGCATCCAAGTCAGTTGATTTTGTAGTTGGCCTCTGGAGTAGACATTCTATTTTTAGAGGAATTAAATTTCTTGGCCAAATGAATAGCCATGATGTTCAGTGATCAACAAACAAGGAAAGATTGGAGACTAGAAGGAGGGTTAGGTTTAGTAGGGCTAATCTAGAGGTGACTCTGAGCAACCTCCTCGGGGAGTTTAGTCATAAATGTATGCATATATCATGTGGGTTCAAGATATTGGATTTTAAAATACCATTTTTATGCATTTTTTAAATAGTGAAGGGTTCCATATAAAGGGGTTACTTACAAATTGAATATGAAAGGGTTATGTTTTATTAATGGAAATCTCACATTTAGGGATATTTACAAATAGCCCTTGAACACACGTGGTACAGAGGGTATATGTATAGTGAACTATGTGCTAATAGCGACGATAATAGGGAAAAAAAATACACTATTTGCTTTATTTGGGCCATACAAAATAGTTTTAGTAATGTGTACAATGCTCGTGTAAATAAAGGCAAAGTGTACTTAAATCATAACACTGATACATGAAATAAATACATAATCGTGTAATGAAACCGACCGGTACAATCATGGCAAGATACTACTACTACCATAGAAAATGTCTACACAGATCAGGTGACCAAAAAAGAAGAGTATGTGAGCTCCAAGGATCCAAGGATTAGCTATAGATCCTCGCCATCCGAAATCTCGTCCCGTCACAAAGGAGCATCGAACGGACTCTACAAAAAAAGAAACAACTACACATCAATCCACCATACAATAATGCATTTTAATTAAACTTTGTAACTACAGACAAGAAAGATGAGTGACTTACAGGGCCGCCGTGTCCATACAATCGGTCGATCAATACAGTGAAACCATGCCTCTCTGCATATCAAGTCTCAAGGCCGGTGGGATCGTGATTTGTAATGGCGTATTGCAAAGAAACAAAATACAACTATTAGAAACACGATTGTCAATACAAAGGATATTGCAAAAAAAAAAGCAAGCAGAACAAAAGAAAAACTTACAAAGTCCTCCAAATATGTCCTGTGGCCGCCACTCCCAAGATGATGGACCACTCCGGCCTCTAATCGTGCCCTCGCCGCCTTGTGATGCTGTCTCCAACGTCCTAGAGAATCTGTAGCCTCCTCCTTGAGTCAGTGCCACTCCTCTACGTCTAGCCACTCGGGCTTTGAAGCCCCACTCTTGAGTGCCTTGCATGCGTCCAATCGTCTGTGTGACATGTATGCATGCATGCACTCCATTATCCAGCCCGTAGAAAACCTATCTGCTGCAGTTGGTATCGAAAACTCCTCATGCAAGGATGCTACCATGTAGTCCTTAATCCCCTCCGGTATGTTCTTCCAATGATCCAAGATGTTGTGCTGAGAAACTTGTTGGCACAACTCTCTCATGCGAGCCATCACCCTCCTCCCCTCATCATTCATGATGATAGCTCATGACCTATCATCTATAAGGTAGGCATACCCCTCTGGGATATGCGTAAGATGGGTCCTCTCCCACTTGCGACCACGCTCTTGGGCATATCTAGGAGACCTCTGTACATCTGGTGTATCTACTGGGGTAGTATCTCTCGGAGTAGCACCCATAGGGGTGCCACCTGCGAACATTTGAGAAAAAAACCCCGGAGTGGTTGGAGTAGATGTCCCCATAGGTGTGACAAATCCCGGAGGTGACGCAACTCCAGCAGAAAGACGAGACGGAGACACTGTGTCAGTACCTCCACAGCAACCACCTAAGCCCCTTGGGGATCCACTAGGGTTTACCGTATGGTACCACATGAGTGTAAGGGAGAGTGATTATTGAAGGGAAGGAAGGTACATTTTATAAGGTAAGGTCCCATATATAGGTGATAGATAAGGGGTATTTTCATATATTTCTTATACGCAGATGACATCTCCTTATTACTACTAGTGAATCTCCCGTGCCTGAGCCACGCTCTCTCGAACCACCACGAGAGCGAGGAGAAGCACTTGTATCTCAAGCCCACCATGGGCTCACTACATCCAGATCTCTTTAGCATCCCTCAAAATCACTCCCTCCATCTGGCCCAAGTCTAGAGCTTCAACCTGGTCTGCTAGAAACTGAAGCATCAGAGCATGCCGAAGTAGATCTAATGGAGCGGTCTGATGGTGTCCGAGAGAGCTCCTTGTCCTCCATATCTCTGAATCTTGCTATCTGATCTAGAGACGTACGCATGAAGATCTCATGTAGCTCCTTGTCACTCATCCCTCGACTCGTAGTGATGATCTAAATATCCACAATGGTCACTTGCACAGACAAACATTGATGTTAGCATAATCAATATAAATCATACAAAGCACGGTAATATAAATCTTTAAAAAATAATATTACTGAAAATGCATATCTTATGTACCCTTATAAGTGATTTGTCAATGAATTCAGTAGATGGAAGCTCCAAGTATGAAGTACCCTATGGTCCCATGTCAATCTCCCGACACAACTCCACATACACTGGAAGGTCGATAGACATGTCACCACAAAAGGATGAGTTCACCTCATTCTCAAAAAATTCTTGGACTCTTGTATTTCG